>NC_140589.1:296166590-296766590 GCF_964204655.1 Triturus cristatus | reverse complement strand
GTGTGCCCCCAGCACGGAGAGAGAAGGTGACACCCATGCGACTTTACTTTTTAATTGTTTGGAAACATTTTTGCTTTTCCTTTTTTTCACATCCGTCTTCGAGAGAACTGTGTTGAGATATGCGCCTACTAGGACAACAATATGTGGTTTAAACTAAAGCCAACTTGAAGCAGAAACTATAGAATATTGCTAAAATCCTCATGATTTATGAGGCCCCAGGTCATCACACACATGACCTTGGTGCCAGATAAAGGATGTTTGTGAAATCTTCCTTAAAGTTTATAAAGCTCTGTTCAAGCCATGCCCGGTCGTTTCCGGGACCCGAGGACACATTCACACTAGAGTCCACTGTCTGACTTTCACATTCAGCAGCATCAGGTACCCAGCGTTCACTCACTCACTAGTTACTCATTAGGCCAGTGACTGACTCACTCTGACTGTCACTTTCCTGCCCATCGAAGAGTATCCTGACCACTCTCCTAGTAACTCAGTCAGTCGCTCTCTTGTCCACTGACACTCTCTCTCTCTCTCATCACCCACCGGCTCGCTGCATCCCTCACCTCAGAAGCGCAGCTCTCCTGACACACCCGGCCCCGCTGCCGGCACTGAGGGCCGCTCTGCTTCCACCTCAGACTGCACACGCAGCTCTCACCCCGAAGGGTGTATCAGGCTCATATGGTCAGGTACAGCCGAGACCCCCTCCTCCCTTATCAATACTAAGACAGTAACAAGTTTAGCACAAGGAATTTTATTTTTGGATTAGGGAGTCGTAAACCCCCGGTCGTATTTATTAACATAAAATTAAATCAACAATTTTAATTATAATATTTAAACAATACGCAGAAAAACCATTACATTGATTACTTGGATAGGTACAGGTGCAATTTTCCTAACCTTTACATATCTCTAATACAAAGATATTCCTATCCGAATCTAAACATTACATAATCAATAATCATAACAATAACATTTCATTTTCTGCGTATCCCTATTTTGAGCCTACGGCAAGGTCATTAACTGGTGCCAGATCCTTATCAAATTATGCCCGCACTCCAAAGGAGTGCGCATGTGCAGGGGGCCCGTTTACCGTGAGGGTACTTCCCCCCCAGGTCGCCCCCGTACGCCCTTATGCCCACCCTCCAACCGGAGTGCGCATGCGCAGAGGGCTCATTTTCCTTGAGGGTACTTCCCTCCCCCCAGGTCACCCCCGTATGTCCTGTAAATTCTCTCCATAAGGGGTCCTTGCAGTTATGCGCCATTTACTTGCGCCCTTGTGCACGTGCGGGGTGGCCAAGCATCCTACAGGAAAAGCGTGACTCCCCCTCCCTCGCACCCATCCAGCCAACCGGCTGTAACTGCCCCTGGAGTTCTATGAGACACCACTTGTCCCTCCCCCTTGGGCGACGCCATTCAAGAATGGCGCCGCCCTCTAAGGACATTAAATTTACTGCTCACCAATCATGACCTTACCGCCACAGGCCTGCATAGTTGACCGACTATCAGGCCCCCCACAAAAAACTCACCGAAAGGTCATGCCCTGCCCCTATACCCAACGAACTCGGCTAGAAGATCCATAACGATTACAAATCCCTAACTTTGACAGATGGATGCCGTGTTTTAAGAAGCACGACTCTATAGTCTGGAGGTGTGGAGCCCTAGATAGCCTCCCCTTAGGGGATCTTTGCAGTCCGCGTGCCCGGATGTACCCCGGGCCTAGACGTGCCTACCCACCTACTTCTGTGATTAGTGTTTTGCCCAGCCCCCTTATTACCCAAGCGTACCCGGTCATCCCCACCCCGATTGCAGGATAATAATGCGAGGGCTGACTGGCTAAGGGGAAAATGACATCGTCTGGGAGGCACTAAACGGCCCCAATTGATAGCAGTGCGATGTGCCCAGTAGACACAATACCCCAAACAGATACCCCTTGCCGGCGGAAATGCCCCATTGGAAGGTTACACCGGGAGGGCCCCTACGGGCCCCCAAGATCCCCCATGAACATATCATGGAACACAACCTACACTGGACAACTATGTTCTGGGATAGGGTCTGCACAAGCTTCTACCCCTACTGTGGAGCATCCCCACAGCTCGCCTACGATGGCGCCTGCGAGCACAGGTGCCGTAATGGCAGAATACCTTCTCCCGACCAGGGGTGTCGGATCCGCCTTTTACAAACCTGGGTTCAGTCGAGATGGCCAGGCATACACCTGTGAAGTAGCGTACTGCTAAAATACCACATCTGGCAATGACAAATGGTTGACACCTACACCTGCAAAGTAGCGTACTGCTAAATACCCTGACTGGCAACAGCAAATGGTTGACACACTTATATTCAACCAATACAGTGCATGGGCAGCACCATCTCACCCATGCACGCTGGCACCTCTTGAGCTTTTCCATTGATCGCCCATCAGCCTTGATTCTGCTGCTTGCCACTCCCGTCCTGGATCTTCCGGTCCCCTGCCTGCCCACATCTTGTAGTCATTGTGGTGTGGGGCGCCTCCCATGTAACAGTCATGGATCCAGCCGTACATAAATGAAAATCAAACACAGATGATTAGTGTTTTTGTCTTTGGGTAAAGGATACAGTGTGATACAATGTGTGACACAAAACGAATGCAAGATATCATAGGCATCCAACACACTATAAGTGCACAATCCATGAGCGGTAGGTACAGTGCATCGCAGAAACCGAGTGCAGCGATACCGCGTGACAAACCATAAGCCTATAATGCTTGATCAGGTAAATCGGGCGGACCGGTAGCGTGTGTCACAACACAGACATCCAATGAACCAGTGTTCTGGCACCTGGGTGCAGAGATAGTGTGTGCCACAATAAATTAGTGCCTTTTGCTTTTAGATGCCCCAAAACAATTCACAAGTCAACCCTACTTTGTAAGACTGTACCCCCCCTTTCCACACACCCCCAACTTAGGGTGCATAAGTACTGTTGTGACACCACCCGGCCACATAATTTGCCAGCAAACGGATGCATCGATACTGCGTGATACTACTCCTGAAACCGGTCCTACATTTTTTGCCCCCAATGGTTCACAGGTACTGTCTGACAACATAGGCATCCCAATGGCCCTAATGTGCCCCCGCCCCAGAGGGAGTTGGTCCAGTGCGACATAACCCAGGAATGGCCTGCTTAATTTTACAGGCCCAGGCACCTCAGTAATGTGTGACCCCCACGCGGACATCTCACTGTGTAAGTGCCCAGGCACAAGAGTGCAGAGATACCGCGTGACCAACCCTAGGCATATAATGCCACCTTGTACCTGCACAGGGGTGCGACGGTACCGTGTAACGCCACACGGACCCAAGGTACAAGTGCACAGGCACATGGGTGCAGCGGTACTTGTGTAATGCAATACATTATTGTGCATACGTGTATGACCATAAGGGTGTAGATCCAGTGTGGCTGACACCGGTATACAATGCAAACGTGCTTAAGCGGACCGGTGCCGAGGCACCGCGTGACTTAACGCACTCCTAAAGCTTACGTGTACCTGCAAATAGTGCCTAGGGCTTTTGACACCTGCTCCTAATTCCTATGTAACCACCGCACCGCGCGCAAGGATACCCTTGAAGGTGTGACACCAAGGCCTGGGATGTACTGCTTTAACGTCATAAGCGTTGAAAGTATGCTTGAGTGACCCTTACCGCGGCCAGTGCCAAGTATGCCTGACCTCCAAACCATGTAAATAACTTGCAGTAATATGCCAAGCATAAATCCCTCAGTAAGTAATGGCACCCAATGTGGGAACCTGGAGCCTACTCTAGATGTAATTTATATGTAAAGAAAAGAAGGTTTGGGCCAACCTGGCAATTTTATTTTTCCGACTGCATGTGCAGGACCCTACCGTGATAGGTCTGACATACATTTACAGGGCTACCCCTGCGGGTGGCACAACCTGTGGTGCAAGCCCACTAGTAGCATTTGGCTTACAGGCCATGGCACACACCCATGTATTCCCAAGAGATTTACCAGTAAATCAGATACGTCAACCATAGGAAACGTAATCACCGTCACAACTTCCACAGATGGCATATGCTTTATAACCACTGATCAAAAGCGGCAAAGTGCCCATCACCTATAATCAACAGAAAAGGTCCGTAAATTATCAGTCAAAAAGCAAACGCTTCAATAGCACCCTCACCCAGGTTCTGTTTTTTGGCTAGTTAATATCACTTTACACATTTGCCATTCTCAAACATAGGCACGTCACAATCTGAACACACCCTCAACATAAACCACCTTAACACAGCTTCATACAGTGTTACTTAGTGTACTTGTAATACAGGCCTCAGCATTGTTTTAGCAACCAAATGAATTCTCAAATAGCTTGGAATGTGACAAATGCCTACATTGCAACTAAGGCCCTGAGTACTGACTTGCCTGTACAACCCTTATTCGTTCCCAAATGATCTGAAGCCTGTAACAAGTTATATGACCCTGACTTCTTGAGACCTGCATTAGTACTCTTGTCTGCTGTGCAGAAGAACCTCATAAGTATCAAAGCCTCGAGATCCCTCCCTTCTGTTTGCGTAATAGATTCCTAAATAACTCAGCTTCAATAAACAGTGCCTAATATCTGGCTTTGACGCAACCTGTATTGCTAGAAACCCACTGCCTAACCCCAAGTAGCATGCGGCAACGAGGCTCCCACCGAGGAATATCATGTAGGCGTATTTATCTCTTGAGGGTAAGGGAAAGAAATACGCAACTATGGTGTACCCCCTAGCCAGTTTTAAATATCACTTACTAAGGGGAATGGCGTCTGAGCACTTAGAAAAAGGGACGACACATCGTTAGGTAATATTACTTACAAGAGGCAATGCAGTCTGAGCAAGACAAAACTTTGCAAATAGACTGTCAATTTAGAGCGCGTATCACTGCACCATATCCTTCACGCGAGGAACATTGAGAATATAGTCTTATAATTGGGAGCGCTTAGTGTAAAGTCGCGTTTGAAATCCGGTATAAAAAATTATGTCCAACATAGTTGTGCTCCGCAAGGGAGCATAAGATGTGACTGTGTTTTAGCCTGAGAGAACTTGTGTAAGGCATGGAGGGATATGGTTCAATTTCAATGCTAAAAGCGCGAACTCGACCCGAAGGTATTGGCGCGCTTTACATATGCACCGGTTACGTTACACAAGGACACGTTCATGTATTTTTGTTAGTATGCACGGAGAGATTTGCCTATACTCACAGGATGTGGACGCTACCCCGAAGCTCGAACCCTGATTTCCAACACCAAAATCGGCAGCTCTAGCCACCAAAGCTCTCAAGTAAACCCAGATCTGAGCATGAGCGCTTCACCCAGACCAGGGAGTCGCTTTTGATGCTTGCTCCCCTCGCCCTCAGTTTAGAGTGTTAGAAACTACAAGTCCCAGAATACACTGCAATAGCCTGAAAGGTAATTAGGTACTCATGCTGGACCTAGGCAATATAAGATCTCTGACGAGGATGGTGGGGAGAGCACGTACAGGCCAGTGAAACTGTTACTTTCACAATGTGCTTGTGAGTCCTAAACCATTGGACTGAAACAAAGATAAATAAAACGCTTCACCGTCATATAACAAAATTCCTCATTGAGAGCCCGATCCATCATGTCATTTATGTTTCTTGAATAAACAACAGGCTTCAATGCATATTATTGATCATGTAGTCCTTCGCTTTTGATGTAAATAACAAAGCTTCGTGCACGTTTCTTTTTTCAATAAAGTACACAGAGGCTTAACATGAAAAGGCAGGCATCCTTCCCAAAAAGTGGCTCACTTAAAAATTGCCTCAGATTCTATATGACATTCCAAATAAAGGTAGAGTTGTCATGCTTTAAAAAATTGTGATAGAATCCTCCCCGTCTATTCGCCACTGGAGCTCACTCCTTCCTCTCCAGTGACGCACTCCTGCCCCGTTGCACCCACACCAGATGAATGACAAACTCGAAGCACGGTTTAAATACCTTACATTAAATCGCAGCATTACATCGTTGCGCCAGAACATGCTGCATTTTTATATAGCTCTTGCACCCGTGTGACATTTGCTACGTTTTCTTAATTCAAGGGCCCCCGCCATTGACAAATTACGCTGCAAGTGCATGCTCACCATCATTATAAAAAATGGGGGGGGCGGCCGCCATCTGCACCGCAGCCGACCGACACAGCTGTTCCTCTTGCGCTCGATCGCCTCCTCCGCCGCCGAGCCCAACACCGGCACTAGTCGCACGCAAAACCCAGCTGATCTTCTCATCACGCAGATCTCGAGAAGGCAACCTCCACGCTCGTCCGGTGATGCAGCACACGTCCCCCGCCAGGCGCTGCACTGATCGTCTGAGAACTCCCGCTTTAGTCGGCGATAATACTGGGCCCCACTCTGCTCTCTGCTCGAGTCTTCGACGACCTACGAAACAAAGAAGAAGAAATTAAAAATACAGCCTCCTAGCGAGGCTGTTGTCCTTAAAGGGCAGGCTGTGGAAGCGGCGAGCAAAGAGGTAGACTCCGCCGCTCCCCAGCCTTTTATTCGAAACTATTCAAGCCAGGCCAGTTCTAACCAGCCTGGCCTTGATGTGATGCGTGCCTTGGAAGTGATTACAATCACTTCCGGGGCACGCCCCCCCAAAAACCTAGAGACCAACGAT
Source organism: Triturus cristatus (assembly GCF_964204655.1). Classification (NCBI taxonomy): domain Eukaryota; kingdom Metazoa; phylum Chordata; class Amphibia; order Caudata; family Salamandridae; genus Triturus; species Triturus cristatus. The sequence continues at coordinate 296,759,938 of NC_140589.1, read as the reverse complement.
TGGCGGGACGAGCCTGTCGCGTCACCCTTGCGTGCGACAGGCCCGCCCGCCCCTGTGTGGTCATCGGGGGCCGGCGGGACCGCCATACATGCAGCGTGTCCGATGCCGGCCCCGCCTTACTAGCTGTGGAGGACGGAAGCTAGAGAGGGACGCGAGGGCAGGATGGGGATCGGGGACCCATGAACTCTGTCCTCATTCACCGCCGGGGGTCACCCCCTACTGCCTGTAAGGAGAAAGAGATGAGCCGAGAAGCGGTCCCTGGCAGTGCCTTTGGCCACTTGGTACCACCACGAGGCACTTGTGCCGGAAGACCCGCGGCTCACACGACAAGAGATCACATGAGTGAAGTGGCGACTTCAGTCGGAACAGCCTGATAACACTGCTCACGGGTCTAGTGTGTTTGGGGAGTGGGGGGATGAGGGGGGGAGGTGTTTCTCAAAACCCATTTAAACAGATGAACAGTGGCTTAACGGATAGGGCGGCCGACTTTGGTAGAACCAGGTTCGAGTCTAGCGGAAGGCTCAAACATCCTGCGATTCTGGGCAAATCACTTCATCGCCCCCTGCCTAAAAATGAATGTGCCCATCTGTAATGCAACTTGTGCTCATGTAAAGCGCTCTGATACCTTCGGGTCGAGTTCGCACTATATAAAACTGCAAGTATCAAAAACACACACACAACACTGCCACAAAGAGATGCGAGTCTCTAGTATACGCAAAAGTCACCCAGGAGACATTTTACGAAGTGGCGTATAGTTAGGGGCGTAAGTCGACCTCTGCAGCCCCTGGGAGCAGCCCAACACCCCCCCTCCGCACCTTAAACCTCTAAGCCAATGGATGTCTGTGAGACAATCAACACCTAGAGCCCCTCATTACCATTCCACAGGGGCCTCCATTATGTTGTGTAAAGGCATTGCTCAGTGCGGGGTGTTGTGGGGGTGTTATGGGGTTACTCTCAGTGCGGGACCACCAGGGGCGGTCCTTCACACACTTCAAGCCCCCCCTTCATGTCCGCGGCCTTCCGCATATTGACCCACTCTGATCATTTCCAGAGCAGAAAAAAAGATCGTTATGAAGAAAACAAATGAGGTATTTGCAAAATAATGAGGCCCGCCGCTTTTTAGGTTGTTTTGGCCATAAACAGGCGCAGCACAAGTCCGCTTTTACAAAATCCGCCGCAGAACAGGTTATTCTTACATCTCGCTCCTGTGTGACTTCATTATTTTCCAACTTGTTCCTTATTATTAATATCCGTCAGTTTCAATCCACGCAACTTTAAATCCAGCTCCCTGTTCGGAGGTTTTGTTATTAATAAACACGCCTTCGATCGGCAGCGGTATGTTCACACTTTTACAGATTAAAATAATCACAGATTTCACCGGACGGCGACATCGAATCACTGAAGGAAAACAAACGAAACAGGAACATGTCATTTTTATTCGGACTTGTTGACTCCGTAGGACATTGTTTTGACCAAGAGGGACACACAGAAAACAACAGAAGCTAAAGTTGAACAAAGTAGACTACAAGATTAAAAACAGGATAAAAGAAGATCACAATTTAATATTGTAAATTCATATTGATACTGATACTTAACTCTCCAGAGACATGAACAGATGTCAATAACGCAAAACACTGAAGAAAACACTCATATTTCAATGTATGCGTAGAGAGTACTAATATCTATCTATCTGTGCGCGCACACAGTTGAAGGAAGAAATTCATGGACAACCAAACCAACTCAAACAACGATAAATGCGTCTCACTCTCGGCGGGGGGAGTGCGGTCGAGAGCAGGGACACGCAGCGTTTACCTTGCGGGAGAGAGCACGATAATTGCTAACAGATGGCGCCGCTCGCTCCCGCAAGGGAAATGCCAAACGTGCATGCCTTGCAATTGAAAGCAATTCAAAGCGTGCACGTTTTGGGGCAAAAAAGCAAATCGATTTCAAGAGGTCCCCTCCTATGCAGAGCAGTGCATGCGCGCTGCATAGGCGAGACCTAAAAAATGAAAGCATTTTGTTCCTCAGACTAGGCTTTTGATGAGTGGATGGCTTGATGGTATTCAAATCGTGTGCTTGACTTGGATCTATGAAGATTATAAAAGCATAATTCTTTAAGACAAGAACTAACTAGTGTGATGGGAAGAGGGGCACATGACGTGGCATGGTCTGGAGTGTATTTACCCATAGGCACATGTTTATTCATTCAATAATGCTGCGTGTGACACACACACACACACACACACACACACACACACACACACACACACACACACACACTCTCTCTCTCTCTCTTTATTTTTCTCTTGCTCTCCCTCTTTCTCTCTCTATTTCTGTTTCTCTCCCCACTTCCATGATAATCAGCATGCCAACATAACCAAGTGTGATGGCATCCTGGGACTGCCATCTTGCGGGGTTAATTGTGGTGAGGAGGGACAATCAGCCTTGCCACATCCCACCCCCCTCCAGCCCACACAATCCGATCTTGGGCTGAATTATGTGCCCGGTGTTGAGAGGGAGCGGAGACAGGAGTAGGGTCAGAGTTAATGGGTGGGTATCATTCCATCAGTTGAGTGGGCAAGATGATCTAGTTCCAGTCTATACCATCTGGTCCATATTTGTCTTTAGATGACAAACTCACCCCACAGATCCTACCTTTGTACCCCCAAAGACAGTGGTTGAAATGCCTGCAGCTAGAATGTGGAGGGAAGGTGAAGGGAAGGTGAAACTTAGTACACTTTATCGCATCAGATTAGAAGGGTTGAATTATTGCCATCTATGAGAAGGACCTTTAAGGTTTCATCACATCAACCTACCTTACCTGAAAATTAGGTTTACAGAATATGATGATGTCACTTAAAGTTTTCATTTGATTTATTCGCCGCCAGGAAGTTCTTTACTCAACAAATATCAACTACTTGGGTAGTATTGTTGAGATCTGTAAAATGATACCAGTGCCCATTGAAACAGATACAGGACTTGCAGCTTGAGGTCATGAACAATTATTTTGAGGATTTTCCAGACTAAAGAATATGTTTTTGTAAATGATCAAAGTGTCAGGTTCTCAACAATATTTCCGCAGGAACGTCATGAACATGAAGCAAGGTCCACAACTTCTTGGAGCCACCTATTGCACCCAATGTAGTCAAAGTGACAATGCTAACCCGGAGTAGAAGGGAAACAAAACAAGGAAATGGGGGAAAGATCCCACGTCGAAACCCTAATGGCAACAGGGCCCATCAGAACAAGGCAAAAGGCTGTAGATAAGAGAGAAGTAGAGAGAACAAATTAGCATGTGGAAGGGTTCACCTTCTATCCCTTTCTTCCCTATACAATACTACGCAGTACCTTGAAGACTCACTTCTTCCATTTAATATGAATAGGTGGGGTGTAGTGCTTGTGTCTGGTGCTGGAAAAATAATGAGGAACTACTAAGTATGGGGTACTCGGAAAAGGGGTTTAGGATACCAAATGACCTATGCTAGTACCAGATGAACCCACCTATCAACCAGGACTTAACGTGAAACTATTCCTGTAGATCTCTGTCATTAACAACTCAACAGAAGTAAAACCTTAAAGTTCAGGTAATTAATTGTCTTTATTCTTTCTCCAAAAACAGGTACATAGAATGCAGGGACGGATCTCCACAGCGCCGAGAACACAGGATCAAATAAGTAATTTGCACAAAAAAAAAAATACTAGATTAAATGTCAGCGCTGTTACCGTCTAATTCGGTAATGTAGCTTTGCCTTGTGCTTCTTTCTTTTTTATATATAGGTAGCAAAATGGACGACCAGGACATGGAACACCGAGACGACCTAAACAGGAGACACGCCACAACGACACAGGACGCAGATGAGGAGCAATGCGTCCCGGAAGTGCCAGGTTAGAAATGCCGAAGTGACACACTATCCCGAAACAAGACGCGAAGCGTCACTGCTTGGGGGAGGCAGGATTTGACTTGCCTGACCGGCCCCCGCGCATGTGCGCTCCCGGGTGACGGCCATCTTTGTAGTTCACCGGTAGGGGGGAGGATCAGCAACCGTGACACAAAGTGACAATATTCCAATTTGGGGTTTTATGACTGGGCTTGCGCTGGGATTGCTGGGCCTGCTGACCTGTAAGTCTCTCCTGCTTGGGCCTAACCGGTTGTCATTCGGTGGGGGGCACGCCGGTTTCACTACTGGTGGATTGGAATATTCTAATGTGGGGTAGTGGGAGAGAGCACCTCCAAACATGCATATGGTGGGGAAGGTGCTGATGCCTTGCTTGCTATCTGTAGTGCAGGACTGTCAATCTGGGCTTCCTCAAAGATGGGCCATAGTTCTAATAATGCCTCTCTTCTGTCTCTCTTTTGACCCGTGTATTTGGTTTGTATGTGTGTTCTCATGTGTTCAAATGCGTTAGTGTCAATAGTTCCCTCACTTGGCCAGCTAAATGTGTGTGCCTTTGAGTGTGCCTACCATTCTTGGCAAAACTTATTACGTTTTTTAGCCTGTGTGGGGAACATGGTTTGCATGTGTTTTAATGGTGACTCCATGGTAAGTTTGGTAGTTTTAGAGGATAAGATTCCTTAGCTTCTCTGTTTTAGGGAATCTTTGGTTATGATCAAATTGTGGGGAACTGCTTGTTGGACCTGGCCCATTTCGTAGGGTTCTCCCCAAAATGTTAGCCTTCTTCCTCCTGTTTTTCTGACCTTATTTTTGTTGGCTATAGGACTCTCTGCACTTTATCTCTACTAACCAGTGCTAAAGTGCACATGCTCTCTACCTAAAATGTAATGATAATTGGTTTCTCCATGATTGGCATATTTGATTTACTAGTAAGTCCCTAGTACAGTGCACCATGTGTGCCCAGGGCCTGTAAGTCAAATGCTATTAGTGGGCCTGCAGCACTGATTGTGCTCCCCACATGAATAGCCTTGCAAGCATGTCTCAGACCTGCTACTGCAGCGTTTTTAACTGCTATTTTGACCTGGCAAGTGCACCCACTTGCCGGCCCAAACCTTCCCTTTTACTACATGTAAGGCACCCCTCCGGTAGGCCCTAGGTAGCCTCCAGAGCAGGGTGCAGTGCATTTAAAAGGTAGGACATGTCTTCTTGTGACTTTTCTTGTCTTGGTAGTGGAATACTGCTAATTTTGTTTTTCAAAACACCAAGACCTATCTCTCTCATAGGTTAGCAATAGAGCTGCCTTGTAACAATTTACAAGTGTAACTGCCAATTGTGATAGAAAATTGGAGTTAGGTGTCTCTGGACTTACAATTTAAAAATACATCTTTTAGTGAAGTTGGTTTTAAAATTGCAAGTCTGAAAATGCTGTTTACTTTAGTCATTCTGTGCCTTTGCCTGACTCTGAATACACGTCTGGGTCAGGATGACAGTTGGACTGTTTGTGCATTCACTTTAGACAGTCACACAAAGGGAGCTGAGGTGTGCACTGCATATCCCGATGGCCCATCACCAGCCTGATGGGCCTTCTTGAGCTAGAGTGGTGGGAGGAGTTGACACTGACACCTGAATAAGACTTTGCTTGTCCTCACACACAGCCATCTCCACCCCCCTGTAGAGTGTCTGGAGCCAGGGAAAGGAAAGGCACGTCTTGTACACTACAAAGACTTTCTCTTGAAGTTTGCGTACCTTGCCCTGCTAGGTCGCTCCCCAGCCTCTGCGCAGCCCCCCTGAGTGCCGGTCTGGTTCGCCCACTGTCTGATTCCCAGTCCCTGATTGCCGGATCGCCGATTCCCGCCGTTTTTTTCCCCCGCTCCCCTTCCCCTCACTGCTTTGGTTCCCGCCCCCCTCCCCCCGTTGCCTGGTTTCCCGCCGCTGCTCCCCTGCAGCCCTGCCCCCCGAGCATCCCATTCGCCTCCCCGCTCCCGCCTCCCAGCTGCCCCTCCCTCCCTCAGCCCCTCTTATGAAGGCCGCGCAGCGGCCGCGCCGAAGGCGCGCCAAAGGCAAGCCCGTCTGCGCCCGTCCGCGCCTGGATCACGCCCAACACCAGAACCCCTGGACCCCACGCTCGCCACGACGCCAGACTCAGATACGACGCCGACTCCCTCCACGCACTCAACGCCGGCCGACACAACACCTGCTTCCAGGCCACCCCGAAACGGACCCACGGACCCTTCTCCTGCTGCACGTGCAGCTTCACCTGCGGCAGACCCACCAAACCTCCTAGAACTGGACCCAACCACCTCCGCTGCATTCTACTCAACACCCGCTCTGCACGCAAACACGCTGTCGAGCTCTGGGACCTGCTCGACACCTTCGCCCCAGACGTGGCCTTCCTCACCGAGACCTGGTGGAACGACTCCTCGGCACCCAACATCGCCATAGCCATCCCGGATGGCTACAAGATCACCCGCAGGGACCACGCCAATAGCATTGGAGGAGGAATAGCCATCGTCTACAAGTCCACCCTCAAGGTCACCACCCAAGCAGATGACACCCTCAACACCGCCGAACACCTGCACTTCCGGATCCACACCGACCCCAACACCACCCTCAGAGGAACCCTCATCTACAGACCCCCCAGACCACGAGCACAGTTCAGCGACTCCATCGCTGACCTCGCCAGCACCCACGCACTTGCCTCCATGGACTACATCCTCCTCGGGGACCTGAATTTCCACCTCGAGAAAAACAACGACGCCAACTCCGCCACTCTGAACGAAAACCTCGCCGACCTCGGCCTCTGACAACTCGCCACCGCACCCACCCACGCCGCAGGCCACACGCTGAATGCCATCTTCTCCACAAGCACCCACGTCGCCTTCGACCACACCTCCGAACTCCACTGGACCGACCACCGCTGCATCCACTTCACCTTCAAAAAACCAACCACGCACCATCGCACCCAACAGCTGCCGCGCCGCTGCTGGAACAAAGTCACAGAAGACCAGCTGACCACCACCCTCGCCCAGAACCCACCTATCAACCCCACCTGCCCTGACGTCGCAGCCCGCAACCTCAGACAGTGGATCGACGACTGCGCCAACACCCTCGCCCCACTCAAGAGACCATTCTACAGCCACGCCAGCAGGAGAGCCACCTGGTTCACAGACGAGCTCCTGACCACCAAACGCGCCTGCCGGAAGCTGGAGAAGAAATGGCTCCACAAACGAACGCCAGAAAACCACGCAGCCCACAAAGACGTCACCACCTCATCAGACTTGCCAAGAGATCCTCCTTCAAAGACCGCCTGGATAACAACGCACACAACAGCAAAGAGCTCTTCCGCATCGTGAAAGAACTCTCCAATCCCGACGCCAGCGCCAATGACATCCCGCCCTCACAAGAACTGTGCGACTCACTGGCCATCTTCTTCCACCGCAAGATCGCTGACATCCACGACAGCTTCAACTCCACGACCGCACCAACGATGCACGACTCCTCCCGCCCCGCGATCACCAACAGCGCCAACCGCCTGACCTCCTGGGCCAACACCAACGACGACGGGACACGCAAAATCATGAACTCCATCCACTCAGGATCTCCGTCAGACCCATGCCCACACCACGTATTCAACAAAGCAGATGCGGCCATCGCACCCCAACTATGGAAGGTCATCAACATCTCCTTCGAAAAGGCGACATTTCCGGAAAGCTGGAAGCACGCTGAAATCAACGCCCTCCTCAAAAAGCCCAAGGCGGACCCCACGGACCTCAAGAACTTCCGACCCATCTCCCTGCTCCCATTCCCGGCAAAGGTCATCGAGAAAATCGTCAACATCCAACTGACCCGCCACCTCGAAGACAACAACATCCTGGACCCGTCCCAATCCGGATTCAGACGTAACCACAGCATCGAGACAGCCCTCATCGCCGCCACAGTCGACATCAGACGCCAACTGGACAGCGGCGAAACATCAGCCCTCATCCTCCTGGACCTGTCAGCCGCATTCGACACTGTCTGCCACCGCACCCTAAAGACATGCCTCCAAGAAGCCGGAATCCAAGAGAAGGCCCTTGACTGGACCACGTCCTTCTTCTCCGGCAGAACCCAGAGCGTCCGTCTCCCACCTTTCCGGTCAGAAGCCACCGACATCATCTGCGGCGTCCCCCAGGGCTCATCCCTCAGCCCGACGCTGTTCAACATCTACATGGCCCCCCTCGCACAAGTGGCCCGCCACCACAACCTCAACATCATCTCCTACGCCGACTACACCCAGCTCATCCTCTCCCTCACCAAGGACCCTCACACCACCAAAACCAACATTCACGAGGGCATGAAGGCCATCGCCGACTGGATGAGGAGCAGCCATCTGAAACTGAACTCGGACAAGATGGAGGTCCTCATCCTCGGACCCACCCCCTCAGCCTGGGATGACTCCTGGTGGCCGACCGCTCTGGGGACAGCACCGACACCAACCGACCACGCACGCAACCTAGGATTCATCCTCGACTCCTCCCTCTCCATGTCCAAGCAAGTCAACGCCGTCTCCTCCTCCTGCTACAACACCCTACGCATGGTCCGCCGGATCTACAAATGGATCCCGACCGAAACAAGAAGAACAGTGACACAGGCCCTCGTCAGCAGCAGACTGGACTACGGCAACGCACTCTACGCAGGAATCCCAGCCAAACACCAATGGCGGCTACAACGCATCCAAAACGCCTCCGCCCGACTGATCGTCAACGCCCCCCACCGCAGCCACATCACCCCCGTCCTGAGAGACCTGCACTTGCTCCCCATCGACAAGAGGATCACCTTCAAGCTCCTCACCCACGCACACAAAGCACTCCACAACGCCGGACCAGCCTACCTGAACAGCAGACTCAGCTTCTACACCCCCACCCGCCAGCTCCGCTCCGCCAACCTCACCCTCGCAGATGTCCCCCGCATCCAACGTACGACCGGCGGCGGCAGATCCTTCTCTTACTCACCGCCAAAACCTGCAACACCCTCCCAACCCACCTACGACAGACCCAGACCCAAGACCTACTCACCTTCAGAAGACTCCTCAAGCCCTGGCTCTTCGAGCAGTAGCGACACCCCCCCCCCCCCCCTCACCCCCCCTCCCCACCCCTCAGCGCCTTGAGACCCTCACGGGTAAGTAGCGCGATTTACAAGTACTCTGATTGATTGTTTGATTATTTCAAAGGCTGAAATGGGAATAAGTACTGGACCTCTGACACCATATTCTCAGAACACTTTGGGGTTGATGACATTCTTCCAGGAAGAAGAGCTGGATTGCTTTCAGCAGGGAATGCCACTTTTCTTTTTTTTTTTTTTTTTAAACTAGCCAAGGCGCGCCGAAGGCGCGCCTAAGGCAAGCCCAATGGCGCCCATCCGCGCCACGACCGTGCCAGGTGCCAGGGATGTCGCCCGTCTCACCTTAGATCTCCAGTCTAGGATTTGCTACACTAGAGAGGGTCTGCTAGATCTTCGACCGGCTGCGCTGCCCTGTCACCAAATATGGGACCCTGAGCTCCTACCCAGGAAGTTATACCGAGGGTGCATAGGCTGCAATATTAGCTGGAAGCAGGAAAGTAAGAACTGCTCAGATATTATTGCCTTTAGGCCCCCCTTTAATCAGATGGTTGCACATGGCTCTCTTTTAAATGCTAGATCTATTATCAAAAATAAAATCGCTTTTAGAGACTTTGTCTCAGCTAGATAACCAACTTGGGTTTTTGTTACAGAAACGTGGGCGACGGATGCTTCAGGCCCTGATCTGGTAGGCGCTATCCCTTCTGGGTACACCTTGTCTAGACTTGATAGAGTAGGCCGGCGGGGAGGAGGGTTGGGAATCTTGTATAAAGATGCTCTTATTTGTCGGAGACAGGCTCTGACTACTCCCTCTGATTCTTATCAGGCTTACTATTTTTCTATCAACCTTCACCCCACGGAAAGCTTTTCTACCATTTTATGCTATAGGCAACCGGGCCATAGGACATCCTTCAGTCAGGACTTTAGCAAACTGGTAGAACCTTATCTGGAGAGATCCAACATAACGATCCTGGGGGATTTTAATTTCCATTTAGAGAACACCTCCTGTAGGGATAGTCAAGGCCTCTTGGAAACTCTGGGCTGCTGTGGTTTTGCGCAGCTGGTCGGAAGTTCCACTCATATTGCGGGGCATACTCTCAGCGTTTTTTTTTTTATGATGCAAGGCTAAAGGTGGGGCAGCCAATCTCTCTAGCCTTATCACTTTGCTGTCCCGTTTGACTTATACGTTCAGGCGTTAGTATCGCTTACCTCGAGCGACAAGAAAGTGGAGGAAAGAAGGAATTTTAACCGTATAAATAAGGATGCACTTTCGCATTTCCTTAATAAGCTGGAGCCCGCCAAGCAGCTTGATGCCAATTCTGCTGCCGTGGAGCTATCCCAAATATTGACAGTAGCAATGGATTCCCTTGCTCCGGTCAAGAAGCATTATTCAGCAAGAATAAGGCCTTCGGCTCCCTGGTTCACAGAGAGACTCAGAAAGCTCAGACAGGGCTGTCGTAAACAGGAGAGGCTGTGGCTTGCTCACTTAGAACCCCCTGAGAGGGAACGACATAAGCAATGTCTGAAAGATTATAATGCGGCCATTATGGAGGAAAAGAGATTATACTTTTCCAGGGTCACCGCCTCCCTGAAATCTTCTAGGGATCTTTTTAAGATCATTAATTCTTTCATCTCCCCACATGTATCTGATCCCTCAGAGGTTTCGCAGGAACTCTGTGATAAAATTTCGGATTTTTTTCAAGCCAAAATTTGCTCTGTTGGAAACAGCGAACTCCAGTATTAGGTCTGGATTGCAAACTTCTATTCCCTCCGGTGAGGTCCTCCCCTTGCGGGAGACCCCCAGGCTCCTTACTTTCCCCCCCATGTCTTTGGAGGTGACGGATAGGCTCCTGGACCGTGTCAACTCAGGCTCCCCTCTAGATCCTTGCCTGCTTAAGATCGTGATCCCTCTTTTTATGGAAGTCATGAACGTCGCCATTTCTGAGGGAGTCTATCCTTCGCTGTGGCATATAGCGGTTGTTAAACCACTATTGAAGAAACCCTCTTTAGATCCTGGTGAACTGAAACATTTCCGACCGATCTCCTTGCTTCCCGGTACTTCCAAGCTTTTGGAGGCCTACTTAAATCTCCATCTCAGCACATATCTAAAAGACCACCATCTCCTGGATGGCTCTCAACATGGTTTCAGGAGATATCATAGTACGGAGACAGCCTTGACAGCAGTCTTTAATAACATCTGGACTCAGGTCGATGCCGGCCATACCACTCTTCTGGTGCTTATGGATCTCACCGCGGCCTTTGACACTCTATCTCCTCACTGGCTGGTGGCTCGCCTTGGAGAGATGGTTGTCGGGGGTACTGCTCTGACTCCTTCCTTGGTGAACGTGAGCAGAGGGTGAAGCTAGGCCAGTTCTTTTCAGCCCCTAAAGCTTTGCAGTGTGGTGTCCCTCAGGGCTCCTCTTTGAGCCCTACACTTTTTAAGTGGCCCCGCTCGCAAAAGTGGTGAGATCTTTTGGGCTGGAGGTGTTGTCCTATGCGGACGACACCCAAATAATGGTCTCCATAACGCATACTGTAAAAGATTCTGCCCTCAATTTTAGGAACTGCATGGAGGCAGTTTCCCTTTGGATGGTGGAAATTTTCTTGAAACTGAATGGAGAGAAGACCGAGGTCTTGATTGTTGGGAGTGATCGGGAAATCTGGTCCAGTGACTGGTGGCCGGCCATGCTTGGTATCTGCCCCTGTCCAGTTTCTCATGGGAAGAACCTAAGGGTGATTGTGGACAATGCCCTCTCTCTGTATCTTCAGGTAAACAGGACTGTCTCCACCTGTTTCGGTATCATCAGGATTCTCAGAAAGATCTCCCACTACCTTTCTTTCGAAGCACGCAACCAGGCCGTCATTGCCTTGGTAACGTCCAGATTGGACTATTGCAATGCCCTTTATTTGGGCATTAATAAAGGTCTTATTCACCGGTTACAGATGGTGAAGAATGCTGCGGCCAGGCTGATATTGAATCTCCCTAGACATCATTCAGTTACAGCCTCGATCAAGCTTCTGCACTGGCTCCCGATGGATCATAGGATCATTTTTAAGATCCTATGCCTGACTCATGAAGCCTTCTATGACTCTGGTTCCGAGGGCATCAAGTCGATTGTCCATCATTATGCTCCCACCAGATCCCTTCGGTCCTCGGATAAAAAACCTACTCACTGTTCCCAGGTTGAAGAAGGTTAAATGGGGTGGCAGAGACTTTTCCACCGCGGCGCCCAAACTGTGGAACTCTCTTCCAGTAGAAATCTCTAGTGAGGGCTTGCTACCATTATTTCGCAAGGCCTTAAAGACCTGGCTTTTTCGTGATTCTTCAGTATGAGCATGATCTCTTTCTCATCGTCTTCTGATGTTTTGCATCCAGTTCCTTGACGCCTTTGGGCTAAGTTCGCGCTTTTACAAGTCTAAATTCATTCATTCATTTATTCATACAGCGCAAACTTGACCAGAAGGTAACAGAGCGCTTTACAGAGTACGCACAACAATAATAACATGAGGTACATAAGGAGTGCATAGAGATATATATAGTAATGGTAACAAATAAGCACAACAATAATAACATGAGGTACATAAAAATATATATAGTAATGGTAAAAATACAAATGGTGTACAACAGGATATGGAAAAAAATAGGAGCACCTACTGGGGTTACATAAAGCGCCAATAAAAATACACGGCAACAAAATGTATAAAAGATGATTCCTGAGATAGACATGAATGGGAGTTGCCAGGGAAGGGAGAGAAGATGCATAGATGCAGCTAAGGTAGTGGAGGCACTTGGCACTAGTGTTCAAGGCAACTTGGTGCTTGACAAAGTAGGAACGATATCAGTAACACGAGGTACAGAAAGACACAATAAACATATGTAGTACACCAGGAATAGTGGGATATATAAGCAGAATAGCAGTGGTACCCGAGCTACATAAAAGTGTACATAGCTGTACAAATCGACAGTAAAACAAAGAAGAGTATGATCAACAATGTACATAAAAGTTCTGCGGTAGTTAAGGAGGGAGGATGCAGGCTGGGGGTACTAGAGTCACAGTTATCCCCAAGGTAGCAATGCATAGAATAAGGAGGGGGGTGAAGTGAAACATAGGCCCAAGACTTGGGCAAGCTATGGAGTGACGGAAGGCCGTGGACAAAATAGAGTGAGGGGTCAAACAGGGAGTGGGGCATGGTCAAGTCTTTAGTGAGAGAGGAATTTGTTGGATAGGATTTTTTTACTTTTTTCTTGAAGAAGGATGTAGATGTGTTACATCTGATCTCAGTGGGGAGAGAGTTCTAGATATTAGGGGCCTTTCCAGAAAAGGAACAGTAGTAGCTTTTCTTTTTCTTGAATTTTTGTGGCTTGAGCAGTAAGAAGCTTGTACTTCTGAAGGATTTGTTCCCACCCGAAAGGGTCAGTTTCCGAGCCAGGTAGGAAGGGGTGTTGTGGTGCAACACTTTATGAGTTAGGCAAGTAATTTTGAGATGCATCCTGGCCTGAAGTGGCAGCCAATTCAGCGCATGTAGGTCAGTGGTGATGTCATGACTTTTTTTAGATCCTGTGATGAGCCTGGCTGCTGAATTAAGAGTGGCCTTAAGAGGAGCAAGTGTGGTTTTCAGGAGGCCCACAAGAGTAGCGCTACCATAGTCCAGTTTCAGAAGCACAAGTGCCTGAGTAGCAGTTATGAGATCAGCTGCGGTAGGAAAGGCTTTAGTTGCCTAAGGATATGCAATGGATGGTTGGTTCCTCTGGTGATGGCGCTGATGTGTTTAATCTTGAAAAGTTCTTTGTCTAGAGTGATACCTAGGGATTAGGTGGAGTCACCGATGTGTGGAGTGTCCCTTCCTGCACATAAACAATCTTTAAAAAATAATGATGCATTGCAACCTCTATGTGTGCTGCATTCTGCAGCACACATAGAAGTTACAAAACGCCATTGGTGGTTGTTTATGTGCATGAAGGGGCACCTTCTTGCACAAAAACAATCTTTCCCTGCAACTCAGGCACCCGTGCACAATGGTGCGAGAGTGCCTGCATTGGCACTAGGCAGCTTCAATTAGTGCCAGCGCAGGGTGAAGCACAGGGCTGCACTGTATTCTTGTGAATATGGTGTAGCCCTGTGTTTCTAAAGTGACGAAGAGCAGTTTTAAGCCAACAAGGGTAACGCCGTGCTCCGTAACTTCTTTGTGAATATGCCCTTAGTGCAGTCTGGATGTCGTTGGTGATTTACGACGTTTTCTCTGCGAAACAGGAGGCAAAAGTTTCACACTATTTGAGGAAGCAGGGTCGCTTTTGCAGGTGGATTGATTTTTGATGATTTCAAACCATTTCTTGGGTCTATTAGTAATAGTATCAAGTTGATTTTGAAAGACAGATGCTTTGGAGTTCCTAATGTGCCTATTGTAGGTATGGTGTCTGAGGTTAGCCAAGGAGGGTGTGTGTCTCCATGCTCTTTCAGCATGCCTAAGGAGAAGCCCTTCTTCATTAAGATCACAGTTGAACCAGGGTATTGATTGTTTGGACAGGATTCGTTTTAGTTGTTTAGGAGCTATGGTATACATGGTGATTGACATAGAGTTGAAGTAGAGATCAGTGAGGTCTTGGGCTTCTGTCATGATGGGAGATGGGGCAGGGTTTTGCAGCTCGCAGTAGATATAGAGAGTGAGTTAATATTACTGGTGTCACGGGCCAGTGTTTGGCTTTCTTAGGTTAGCCCTTGGAGGTGATTGCTTTTATATCTAGGGAGAAGGTGACGCAGTGGTGGTCTGTCCAATTGCAAGGGAGAATATAGTCAACATGTAAGGTGTTCTTGCTAGCTATGATTAGGTCAAGGGTAGCTCCTTTCTCATGGGTCGGACCATTGCAGACTTGGATGAGGTTGAGGTCCTGGAGGAAGGATTTGAAGCAATTCACGAGCGGGTCATTGATGTTGTTCCAATGGATGTTGAGGTCACCAAGGAAGATACGGTTGGTGTGATCCTCATTTTTTGAGGCAATAACCTTCATGATCTGTTCGATGAAAGATTGATAACCCTTAGGGGGTGATAGAATGTGTGGAGGTAGCATTTGCAATTGCTTTTGGTGAAGATGTTGATCTTAGGATACTCAAATGAGGACAGGGAAGAGGTGGGAGCGAGGCTCTGTAAATACAGGCTAGGCCATCTCAAGTGCATCTTGGGTGATCTAACCTAATGATGCCATACCTGGGAGGGACCAAGATGTCCAAGGAGTGGTCGGAGGAATCATTTAATCAGAATTCCATGAGGATGTCAAGGTCTTGGTCGAGGATAAGAGCAGCTATATCAGACGCATGTTTCACAGCTGAATGGCAGTTTAGTAGTGCACATTTCAGGGGTGAGTTAGAGGAAGCCATATTAGCAGGTGTGTGAGAGAGGAGAGCTGAGGTGAGGTTCAATTTGTGTATAAGCCTAGTTTTTGACTGGGATGACCTGGGGGGTGAGAGAAGATAGTCTCAATTTTGGATGTGCGGGGATATGGGAAATGATAGTCTCCATTGTGAAGGTGAGATGGGAGAGATCGGCAGGGAAAGTGTTATAAGAGTTTAGGAGGTCATGTAAATAGTCATTTGATAGCTGTCTGACTAGCTTATCAGGTTGAAAGAAATGATTGTGGAAGGGAGTGGTCCCACAGGAGGGCTGAGAACTCTCAGCACAGGGAGGGGTACGGTCTGAGTAGTGGTTGGGGACAGTGGGGGTGTTATTAAATAGGTGGTGGGTTGGGTGTGGTGGACGTTTGTGTTCACGGTAGGAGGTGATACAAAATAATCAAAGAATGTCAACCCGGATCAGATGCAGTTCGAAGTTCATAGTATTGAGCATAGAGTCATAGAAAGTGTAGCTAAGAGTTTCCAGTTTGAGGGGCGCGTTGGTGTTTCGGGGAGTCCCTGAGCAAGTATGAGGGCTGGCAACCGTGAGGTTTACCATTGATGGTGATTGCGTGAAATGAGGTGGTGGGTGGGTGGGGCCAATTGCTGCGAGTATGGATATAGGGGCTATGAGGGAGTAGGGAGTGACGATGTCGGACTTGTGTGGAGGAGAGGGGGAGTAGGGAATGTTCATGGTGGTGACATCCTGGAGTTGGTGAGGGAGGAAATTGGAGTTCTCAGTAGTGGGGGTGGTACGAAGGGAAACAGGGGTGTCCGCAGATAGGTGGGTGACTAACTGGGGAGAGGGGTGGGAGTGGAGGGTGGTGGTCTGGAGGAGTAGTAGAAGAGAGGGGGTTACATAAGGGGGAAGTCAGAGGGGGTAGGTAAGTGGGTAGGGAAGGGGGTGGTCGCATCATGTTTGTGTTTGACATAGGAGAATAGCCTGCAGAAGGGATTCAGAGTGCGATCCGAGGATTGGATGAGTACGGTGCCGTTGTTGTGGATGGAGATTGTGGCATTGCTGGTTATAGTGTTGTTGAGTGGAGAAGAGAGAACATGCCTCCATTTGGCACGCCGTCTATTTGAGAAGATGAGGGCGCTAAGTAAGGTGCCCTTGTTGTGGCAAAATTAGAGGTCGCTGAAACTTTTTTTGTCTAAAGGTCAAGGATTTTATGTTTCAGTTTTTGCCTGGTGGTTTTAGTTAGGTTGGAGGGGTAGTTAGTTACCAATGAGTCATTTCCTTTAGGTGCTAGCACAGAATTCAGCAAAATGGGGTGTTCTGGGTCCATGATAGTGGTGGGATCAGGGAATGTGTGGGGGTGTAGGATGGGCCTTTCAAGGGGGTCATTCAGCGAGCAGTCGTAAGTAACAGGTGTGACAATAGAGGAGGTAAAATATTGAAGTTGTTTCACGACCTACTTAGTGAGGTTGGAGGTCCCTATGGCAGAGAGACATGGCACATATTGGGGGCATTGCAACAGGACCAGGGTAAGGAAACCTTGCTTATTAAAAATAAACTAAGCAATTGAGAATGGATTAGTAAGGCATAGACCAACCTTGTCTTCAGAGAACATGCTAAGTTATAAATCATCAAACCATTTTAAGATCGCAATATAGGCAATAAATAACAGCATCAACATGAAATTTCAGTGCATGCACAAGTAAAGGATGACACTGCAGACGATAGATAACAGCATCAACATGAGATCATAGTGTATGCACAGGGAAACAATATAGAGGTAAGGTAGGCAGACTCATCAAGAGGGCAATACCAGCAACAACAAAAGATCACAGTGGATGCAACAGGGAATCACTGCTGGGGTAGGGTGGGCAAAGTGTGTAACATATGGCTGCAAGATCTAGTATGCATAGGTAACAGCATGCGCAAAGAAATAAACAATTCAAACTAAAAATGTGGGTGTACAATACCAGGTTTTAACTACAAAATGTTCAAGCCACTAACCAGTATCAGTATAGGGTAGGCAGGAACCACAGAGTAGGCAATAGATAAAAGCAACAACATGAAAAACACATTACACGCATAAGGAACCAGTATAGGCATAGGTAGATAACCTCATCATATAGGCATATGTAGCAGTAACACAGTAAATTAGCAAGATGTGCGGGCAACTATAATGCCAGGGGAAATAGTAAAGGGGCATAAGCCGAGTTTAAACTGAAGAGGTAGCCCAATGGTTTGCTTCCTACTGAGTGGCAAGCCCAAGTAGAGTCTTGCTGGTAAAGTAGCCCAATGACCTACTGAGGAAGTAGCCCAAGACGAAATGGGTGAAAAAGCAGACAAAAGCCAACTTTGGGCAGCTGTGACAAGGAGGAGGGTCGATTTTATCCTGCAGATTGTCCGCTGTCCTGTGGGAGGCATTTAAGGACTGCGCTGGCCTGCCGTGCAGCCGCCATTGAATTTGAGGGCAGCAGAGCAGGTAATATCCTGGTAGAAAGCTGAGCACATTGGAAGCTGTTTGCTTTGCTGTGCTGGCCTGCTCATGCTGCTTCTCACCTGGGAGTGAAAGGACTGGACTTGGCTTTCTACATCCTGCATCAAGGTCCACAGGCTTGAGTTGAACTTGCTTTCTGTTAAGAAGTTTCAGGGCTATCAAAGACTTCGCCTACCTACCAGCACCTGGGCCCTCTGCCTGAGAGTCCTGTCTTGCCAAGTGGTGCCAAATCTAGTTCTTAGGCCCTTGGAAGTGAGTTCTGGTGATTCCAAGAAGGAAATCCACAAATTTCTGCTGAATGTCTTATTTGAATTAATCTCAGCAACTGGCACATACTCTAGCACCACAGGCATCCCACAATAAAGTATGACTTCGCCTCCTTTCTGCCAGTGTGGGGCAGTGTTTTCAACACCAGAACAGAAGGTAAATGGCCTATAAACTGGGCCCTAAATCATAGCCTGTGTAATGGAGTTAGTGAAGAGCAGTAACAGGATCATTGCTGAAATTCTGCCTCGGTCATGTTCCCTCTCGCAGTGTTCATCAGCCCTATTTCGAAATCAGTAAAAGGCAGTGATCACAATTCCAGTGCTGAAGCCCAGGAGCGTAGCTTGGTCAGTAAGATTGGGGGGGGGGGTGTTATAGCTTCAAATTTCCCAACAATCACGCTGGCTTATCATGATAAAATACATTATTTGAGAAGCAGAGCAGGAGGGGGCTTAAGGGCCAGTGGGAAAGGATGGCAGGGCAGATTGTTAGGTTTGCTTAAAAGACAATATGTTGTAAAATAACCAACAGTTTTAAGAACTTCAAAACAAAGAGGAGCGAGACAGAGGGAGTGTGAGTGTGTGTGTGTGTATGTTTTTGTCTGTGTGTGCATGTACAAATCCTAGGTGAAATCCGACAGCCACATCACCGTACCCGACTGAAAGTACCTGTACCCAACTATTCATCAGAAAATATATTTATTAAGGGGGGTGTAACACCCCAAACACCCCCTTGAAGCTAAGCCCCTCCTGCAGCCAAATCTGCAATTGGAAAGTCCCATGTGGTGGC
The DNA here is from genome assembly GCF_964204655.1 of Triturus cristatus. Taxonomy (NCBI): domain Eukaryota; kingdom Metazoa; phylum Chordata; class Amphibia; order Caudata; family Salamandridae; genus Triturus; species Triturus cristatus. The sequence continues at coordinate 296,741,056 of NC_140589.1, read as the reverse complement.
TGTGGCTCGGTTCAAAGTGGCTTTGGGCCAGCCCCTGATTGATACTCTCACCTCCACGACAAATCACCAGGCACCCCTGAACTGAACATCTACATTACTGGAAGAAGAAATAAAAAAAGTTGATGTCACTGGGTGAGAGTCCTACTTCCAGCTGCCACGTGCATATTAATGCGTCAGAACTCCCACCATGACATGTGGAGGATCCACAGGAGCAATTCTCTGAGTTTGAATCTTAAAAATCTCTGGTTGCACCCCCACTATTTTGGCATAAATATTTCCTCGGCTGTGGTGACATGAGAAAGGCCCATGTGGCAGGCCCTAGATTTTAAGCATTACATAAATGTCAAACATATACATTCAGGATACAACAAGTTAAACACGTAAAATCCTAAATGAGAACAATTACATTTTGTGGGTGCTCGCTGAAACATTTGTTGGTGAAATGTCTGAAATTCTGGGACAAATTTAGACTTGATGGAAAATAAAGCTCATTTGTCCCTAACAATTGAATGTTGAAGACAAGTTGGTGTCAGGACCACACCTGGGTCAAAAAAAGGGCATTACAGAGGAAGGTTAGACATTACTGCCTTTGTTAAAACTTGGCGAGACGTTGGCTGCTGAACTGACTTACATTAAAAACTTAAAACAGAAAATGCAGGTCTGGGTCTTGTGGAAGGCTTTCATAAAGATTTTATGCATTCCTAATAAACCAAACGATTGGCATAAAACGTACTTATTCGACTCCATTACAACGCGGTGCGTGAAACGATCCCTAACTTAACTTTCAAATGTAGAAAAAAAAAGGGAAACACATTTTCTAAATCCCAATAAATTCTAACAGTAAGTTTCCAGCTTGCCCTGCAATAGGGGTACCATACTGCTTCTGGTTATTTTGTATGCCATGTGTTATTTTTCTATAAAATAAAGTTGAACATAACTCAATGACTGCATAATCAGAAGTAACATACTTCAAGAGGGAATGTTCATTGACTGTAGCAAGCAGCCGCAATAAAACTCCTGCTCTGAAAATGCTTCCATGTGTCCTTTAGCGAGGTCCCATATGAATAGGATGTGGCTGCGGTGCTCACAATCGCCTACACATTGAGCTGTACAGTTGCCAACATATGAAATCCTTACTGAAATAGCTTGTTTTGCAGACCGTATTGCCAGTGTGCACATAATTAAGCAATTAAGACATTGACCTTCTTTTAATTGATTTATGAAAATCCTGAGTGTACAAAAAAAAACCGATTTCTAACAGCTGTTCAAAGTTTTTTTTTTCACTGAGAGCATGAATAACAGAATAGTCTGAGAAAATAGCAGACTTTGCAGATGTACCATATTGAACAGGGAATTAAATAATCGGAGTGTGGGAATTGTTTGCTTTTAGATTAATAAAGCTTTCAACACTTGAAAATCCAAACATTCTAGGCTGTGTGGGAGCCTAGGGACGTAATGTGCAATGGATTTGGCACTTGTCAAGAGAAACGAGGCCATGAGCAGTGCTTAATTTGTAAAAAAAAAATATTAATAGGATCCAGGGCTATAGTCAGGAGGCCTCTGCACTGCAGCTTGCACCACCCATTACCCATGCCTGCTTTGCCAATGACAGTACCTACACAGCTACTAATGTCTTGTTACTTACCGGTAATCTTCATTACCCCGATTAGGATCCTCCTTGTCACAGTCCCAACATAAGCCCCTCCCACCTACTTCCATGCCTGTTATCAACAAGTCCAGACACAAACCCAGCGGGAGGTAGGGAGGGAGGGAACAGGACTAGGACGAGGAGGACCCTAATTGGGGTAATGAAGATTACCGGTAAGTAACAAGACATTACCCCCTCATGGGTCCTCCTCATCCCAGTCCTAACATAGTGAGGAACTCACAATCAGAGAGCCAAGAAGAAAAAGCGTAGGACACCAGGGATCCTTGCAAAAGTGCAAAACTTAATCAAACAAATGATTAAGGAACAGTAGCATCCAAAATGCCAACAGCAAAACCACCCACAGAGGCATATAAAACAGCAAGGCGATAATGCCGAACAAATGTGTGATGGGAGTGCCAAGAGGCCGCTCTATAAAACTCCTGGATAGAGACCCCCGCTGCCTCAGCCCAGGAAGCGAACACAGAATGTGTTGAACGACCCAGCACCAGAGACGGAGTAGGCAGACCCACAGACCCACAAGATAGGCAGACTGCCAAACACACATAGCAAGTGAAGGTGGAAGGAGAAACCAACCAACCCTGAGCCACACCCCCACAGGAGACAAACAGGGCAGGAGAAAGACGAAATCCCAAGGCACGGTGGATGAAAAACCGTAGGGTGTGAACATCCAAGGATGAAGGAACAAAGGAATCACCATCCCCAGGCAAAACAGGAAGGAATCACCTCCAGCAGCAAATGGAACACGGTGGAAACCCAGGGAGTAAAGCCGGGCCCAGCCGCAAAACAACCCCATCCAGCAGAAACTGCAAATAAGGGAAGGAGAGAAGCAAAGCACCCAACTCACCCAACCGAAGCGAAGAGGTGACAGTCAACAAAAAATCCACTGTTGCGGACAACCACAACAAATAGCCTCCAACAAAGGCACAAAAGGGCGCAACATCAGACCCCCGCAAGACAGTAGGCAAACCCAAAAAGGCACAACCAGAGGAGAGACCGGACGTTGAAGCCGAAAACTATGCAGAATCTGACTCACCAAAGGAGCAACAACCTCCAAGGAGGCCCCGGGACCCCGACAAGCCTGAACCGCAGCCCACCGAGGAGACAAGGCAGAAGGGAAAGGTCCTCCAAAAACCCATCTCGGAGAAAGACAAGAATAGAAGCCAGATCTCCAACCACAGATCCAGACCAAGAGAAGAGCACCAGGAGATAAAAGAGCCCCAACGCGCACCCTAGTTCTTAAGTGTTGAAGGATAACGCGACAACTGAATGCCACAGAACACCACAGAAGAACAGCCCAAAGACGACAGCCGCTCAAGAACTAGGCCGTCACACACAAGCGACAAACACAGGGCAAAGACAGGTGAGGACACAGAAGCGGAGCCACAGTCAAGGGAAGCCGGCCAAACCTGCCCCCCGCCAGCAGCAGCAGGAACGGAAATCAAAGACAGCAAGGCCAAAAAGGAGCAACCAACAGCACAGACACCTACACCCCTCACGAAACAGCTGCAGCACCCTCGGGAGGAGGGAAGGCATACAGAAATCCCAAAGGCCAAGGAAACGAGAGAGCAACCCCCAAGCCTGATGACAGACCACCACGGAACAAAACCGGGGGAAAAGAGCATTGTGAGGGGAAGCAAAAAGACCGATCCAGAGAGTCTTGATCCAAAGACATAGGTCCCGGAACAGAGTAACAGAAAGACGGCACAAAACAGAGGACGGGAGGAAGTGGCCCAAACTGTCCATATGAAAATTCAGATGCCCCTGAACACAAACATCCCTCAATGCCAACAGATGTGAATTCGCCCAGACACAAATCACGGAAGTCAGCAGGTACATAGACGCGCACCTGGGCCCCCCATGAAGACGCAAGTAACAACAAGCCATCTGATTGCTGGTATGTACCAACAGACTTGTCGGCTACCAAGGACCCCCAACGCGGCCCCCCAACCCCAAGGACAGGCATCCGAGGCCAACAAGAGGAGAGAAGGAAGCAGAAAATGCACCCCCTACACCAGGTTGGGAGGTCAAAGACACCAGGCCAAAGTAGGAACCAGAACAGGGGACAGAGGAACCTGAGACACGCAGCCTGCATGGGAAGGGTCCCACCAAGTCAACAGAAGAATCACCAAGGACATGAGGTGCAGGCGAGCCCAAGGAACCGCAGCCATGGCGGCAGCCACCAACCCCCGGACCTGCAACCAACCCCGAGCCGGGGCAGAAGGGCAACTCAGCAGGACCCGCAGAAGAGTCAATAGGGTAGAGAACTGAGCCGAAGGGAGAAACAGTCCCCTGCTAAGTGTCGAACAGGCCTCCAATAAACCAAAGTCCCTGAACAGGAACCAGATAAGAAAGGCCAGATCCAACATGAACCCCAGAATCTGGAACAAGGCCATCAACGCCACCATCGCCAGAAGAGCCTCAAGGAGGGTGGAAGCAGAAACCAGACAAAAGCAACACATGGAAACACAGGGAAAGCCAGACTCAGCAAAACCCCCACAGCAGGAGCCAACACCGTGGTAAAACCTGGGGAGCAGTAGAGAAGCCAAAAAAGCAACACCAGAAACTGGTAATGGAACCCGTCCATCGCAAACCGCAGGAACTGCTGACCCACCGAATGGATGGGAACATGAAAACAAGCGACTTCCAAATCCAGGGAGGCCAAAAAATCGCCCACCAAGATGAGGGAAACGACAGACTGCGAGGGGACCATCCTAAAATGACCCAGCCGCACCAATCTGTTCAAAGCCCGGGGACTCAGAATCGAGCAGAAGGAATCAACAGGTGCCGGGACCAGGAACAGAGAGGAATAGAACCCCAGGTCCGGCACGGCCACCGGAACCAGCACAACAGTGCCCTGTGACAAAAACAGGCCGACGCCAAAGTAGATGGCAGATCGCATCACAGGGCCTAAGGACAGCGGGATAACCTCGAAAACAGTCCAAAAGGGGGACAGCCCCAGAATGGAAACCGGTAACCAAAATCGATGACAAACAGGCCCCACCAGTCAGAAATCAGACCGGACCAACAATCCAGGAACAACGGAGCTGAGCCCCCAACATAGCAACAATGCCAACAATGTAGACAGGAACTCACAACCAGTAAAGCACTAGGATTTGAACACATAACTTCATGAGGAAGAGACCGCAACCATAACCACCAGGCCACGGTGACTCCACCTGGACATAACACTAATTGACCAACACCCAGGAGCAGCTGCAGGCGCTGCAGAGGCCGGGAACCAAATGGAACGCAGCCCCCCGACCACTGGCCCAACCATGAAAGGGCCGAGAAGAAGACAGAGTACCCGGAAACTCCAGATCATGGAAAAAAGACAAGTTCCTCCACATAGACTGTCTTTGAAGTAAGCCAAAAAAGCCCGGGATCCACAAAAGGCAGGTAACGGACCAAGGTGTCTGATCAGCGTCAAGGCATCAAAGCGTGGTCCAGAGAGACCTCGTACCAGCCACCGCTGCCCCAGCAGCCGAGTAGAGAGGGCCCTCAGGGCAACAAAAGTACAGCAGACAGAAACCGAGTCAAGACCTCCATCTGCGCCAAGACAGGAGTGAGATCCCCCTGACCCGGAAGACATTTAAACAGGTACCCAAACCATTAGAATGGACCTGCGAAGAAGAAGCTCCAGTACCCACCCAAAAAGAGAAGTAGCAGAAGAACGCTTAAGAGCGGACTCCACCTCTCGCACAACTGGGTCATCCCAGGAAGCCGCCTCTGAAGAGAAAGAGGAAGAAGAAGAAGAAGCCATGGAAGACAAAACAGAAATGACCCCAGGAACCAGAGGGAACTGGGTGACAAAGTCCGCCAGGCGACAACGCTACCCCAGAAAGCACGGAATTTCCTGCATGTCGACAGCAAGTCATTCTACAGCCAGAATATCTGTGAGGACATCATGAAAAGGCAGGACATCTACCACGAGGAACTATACAGAGAGTAAAACCCATCATCAGACAAGGACCAGAGGTCAAATCCCAGCACCGCACGAACAGGGATCAAAATGTCCGAAAAACCTTGCCTCGTATGTACTTCCCCTCAGGGTAATTGTCCATGGCCTCATAAACATCCCCAGCCAAGTTCGCAGAAGGCTCAAGCAGCGCAGCCTGCACAGCAGAATGAAATAAATCCTGCAAACAGACCAGGAAAGTCGCAAAAAGACATTATGCTGCACAGATAAAGATGTTGCAGGCACTTGAGAGGAATACTCAACACCCATGGCCACAAGTAGGAAGAGCAAACCAGACAGGAAGCCCAGCCCACACCAAGAGGTGCCCAGCCACTCCACATTAACACTGTCACCAAGCAACCAAGACCCGTGTAACACGAGACTTGGAAAACCAAAGGGACAGCCCTGCCGCCTTCCCCATAGTCACCGAACAAACAACCAGGGCCGTGGGAGCCGGATGCTGCCAGAAGACTCCAGTACGGAACGACCCGAGGCCAGAACGCAAGGGAAAGCTCCCCGCCCCAGCCAAGCACATGCGCGGGGAGCGCAGTCTGGCCAATGAGCAGGAACGTGTCCGACCGGAACATCGGTACAGCCGCGTACAACAAAAGTGCATTGTAAACACGATTCACAGTAAAAGAAACAAAAAACTCACAGCACTGCAGACCTAGCCCGTCCAGCTCGATAACCCGCAAAACGAAACATGGAGCACACCAGCATTTCGACCTACGTCGGACAGCAAAAAAAGAGGCATGACGGTGGATGGGAAGGGCTTATGTTACTTTTTGAAAAATATTCTAGCGTTCTGATTGGCTGTCGGGAGGCAGGATTGCCTCACTCTATTAGGACTGGAACGAGGAGGAACCATGAGGGGGTAATCATCACACTGCTACAAGTGTAACAATTCAGACTGTTCCAGGTCCCCGAAGCTAAAAAAGAGCTTGGGCGGCAGGTATTTAGTTGTTTTTAATGCATACTGAATTAATAAACAATTGCTGTTTTCTTAATCTCTAAATTATACAAATAGCGCCACCATGTGCCAGTTGTCATAAGTGCCGGTGTCAACAATTAAGTGCCGGTGCCGACAATTAAGTCCTGTGCCGAGTATCGGAAACCACCAGCTCAAATTAAGCACAATGAGTACACTTCAAGAGCGTGCATGAAGAGTAGACGAGCTTTACTAGCTAGATGAACTATAACAAACGTATTCTAAAGGAAACTTTAGCTTGCCATTATTGCTATTTAAAGAAACAAAATCGCTGAAAACCCAAGAAATCATTACAAATGTCCCCCAAAAAATTAACAAGAGCTATAATTAAGTTTGTTTATGTGGAGGAGGAGCCTAGCGCGCATCCAAGATGGTCGCGTGAGCACAGGGCTCCCCGGACCCTCTCTGCTCCTCGGAATTTATCCTGAGAATATCCTGACGTGGCTTATGGAATCTGGGAGATAACGACCAGCTGGGCGTATATCTCTTTTCAAAACTCAAATCGGACCTGGGAATCCTGAGTTGTCGTCGTCGGAACTTTTGGGACCCACCCGACGGAGGTGACCGGGGTGAAGGAGACCCGAGGGACCGGGCTGCAATTGAACAACAGCGGCTTCAGCGCGGTGCCAGCTGCCGATCCACCACTTTCGGTTTCGGTTTTGCACTTCAGGAGACCGGCAGGGAGGTGCGCTCGGGGTGGAGAGGTGCTTCCTGGGCCTCTGCATGAGGTTTTCTTTCACCTGCCACTAGAGTGCCTATCGCCTCGGACCCCCTATACCGACAGTTTGTGGTTTTCTTGCTGGTGCCCTTACACCTCGTGATTGGAGGTCCCCTCGGGTGACCGTGTTCACATGGGGGGCAAAGGGGGTCCCGAGGGCCGCAAGACCAAGGCTTCCCTCCGCGGGGGAGCGGTCCAGAGCAATAACATGGACCGCTACACCCAGGGCAGGGGGCCTTCTGGCGCTGCTGGCCTCCCCTCGGACACTGCGGAGGGAGGCGCGACCGTCACTACGGAACTATCCCTGCAGGACATTATGGGCGCCATTGATGGCATCAGGGAAACCATCGCGACGCAATATGAGGCCCTGGCCCGTAAGATTGACACTGTCGCGATCGATGTCACCCTGATCCGGGCCGACCTCTCCAAAACTAACGAGAGGGTCCAGGCTCTCGACGCACGGACATCCACCCTCGGTGCGGAGGTGTCGGATCTGCGGGCCGCGCTTGGAGACATCAGGGTGGTTAACGATCATATGGCCCGGCGGCTTGAGGACTTCGAGGGACGGGCCCGACGCAACAACATCCGCGTCATAGGTGTACCGGAGTCCTCTGACGGCCGCCCGGTTGACCTCGTGGTCGAGGAACTTATCCTGAAACAGTTGTCCTCGGCTGGCCTAAGTAAGTTCTTTGCCGTGGAGCGGGCCCATCGAGTTCCGGGCGGTCGGCCACGGCCGGGGGCCCCTCCGAGGCCTATCGTGGCCAAACTGTTCTACTACAGGGACCGCGACGCTATTCTGCAGGCCTCACGGACCCACGGCCCGGTTCGACATGAGAACTCGACCATCAATTTTTACCCGGACTTCACGCAACTGGTCCAGAAACAACGGATGGGATTCCAAGGGGTGAAGCGTCGTCTCCGTGAGCTGGGCCTAAAGTATTCGATGCTCTACCCTGCAAAACTCCGAGTGGAACACGGGGATCGGACAGCCTTTTTTGACTCTCCTGTGGCTGCAAGTGACTGGCTGGACTCTCTGCCGGACGGAGGTGACCGTCCCGGACCCTCTGCGGGCACCGCAGGTGTTGGGTCCCCTTTAGAATGACTTTTGGTCCTTGATTTTGCCTTTTTGCACTGTACAGTCGGGTCTTATTTCATTTGCACATTGTGTTTTACCAGGACCAGTGAGGGGGGCGGGCGGGGACGGGTCCCTTACCTCCTCTGGGTTCTTTCCGTAGAATGGGGTTAGTGGGGCGACAGGCACACTGCAAGTTGGGGGGGTTTTTTGGCCCGCAGGGGTGCAGGGTGGGGGGAGTTGGTCATGGGGTGGGGTTGGGGGGGAGGAGGGTTTGTTTTGTTGTGTGTTTTTTGTTTACAGGGCGAGGTACTGATTTTTGTCCACATTTGGGAACTGTGCTGCAGGCTGGGGGACCCTTGATCTATTGGGGGGGATGGGGGGGACGGGTTGAGGCTTATGTCATGGAACGTCAATGGGTTGGGGGACCGTATCAAGCGGGGTGTAGTACTGCAATATTTGCGTCGTTTGACTCCTGATGTGGTGTTTCTCCAGGAGACGCATCTGGTTGGCAATGTTTGTCATGCAATGAACAGGGGGGGATACCGCCTCGTGGCCCATTCTGGTTTCACAACTGGTTCCAGGGGGGTGGGCATTCTGCTGCGAACCTCACTTCCGGTGGAGATCACTAAGATAGTCTCGGATGACAGAGGGCGCTATGTGTGTTTGATTGGGAGGTGGGAGGGGCAGCCCCTTGCCCTGGTTTCAGTTTACGTCCCCCCGGGCCTCCAGAACTCCACCTTCACTGACTTGGGTCGAATGCTGCTTGACCTTCCGGACAGCCTCCTGCTCATGGGCGGGGACTTTAATTCTGTGGTTTCGGGTGAACTGGATCGTCACCCACCGAGGACCCTCCCCGCTGCCCAGGCATGGCTGGGTGGGATGCTGGAGACCTTCGGCCTGGTGGATAGTTGGAGATTAATGCATCCGACCCAATGTCAATTCACCTTTCACTCGGGGGCGCATGGGAGTCTCTCTAGGTTAGACTACTTCCTTATGCCCGCGGCGCAGACTGGTCGGATTCGAGAGGTCAGGCATCTGGCGCGGGGTATCTCCGACCATTCTCCGCTGTGGCTTCTTTTTGACACCGGGCCGCGGTCTGCAGGACGGATCGCTCCCATTAACCCATGGTACTTGCGAGACCCTACGACTCGTGACAGCCTGGTTAAGGCTATGGACCAATACTTCCTGGATAACGAGGGGTCGGTGTCTTCTGCAATGTCCCTGTGGGAAGCCTTTAAAACCGTGATCCGCGGACACGCCCTTTCCCAGATAGTGGTGGCTAAGAGGGTCAAGAGTGAGGCAGTGGTGAGGCTGGAGACTGACATCTTGGGGCTGGAGTCGGCCTTGGAGGCGAATGTTACTCCGGACGGGCTCCATGCCCTCAGCCTGAAACAGTTTGAATATAGGCCCCTGGTCACTGACGCGGCCAAAACTATGTATAGGGAGCAGCAGGGTCGACTGTACGATGCCGGGGACAAGGCGGGAAAGTTGATCGCGTGGCTGGACAGGAAGGAGAGAGTGAATCGTGTGGTCCCGGAGTTGCGTGCGGCGGATGGTGTGTGTGTGACGGAGCCTGACGAGATTGTGGAATGTTTTGCCGACCACCTCCGGGCTGTGTACTCCCCAGTGACTGACAGGGATGAGGACGACTCTCGCCTTCTACTGAGGGATATCGCCTTGCCCTGCCTGTCCGTTGAGGACCGTGAGCGGCTGGACGCCCCCTTGTCGGCGGATGAAATAGCGACCGCGATCCGCTCCCTTCGCTCGGGCAAGGCTATGGGTCCCAACGGTCTGCCCATTGAGCTATATAAATTGCGCCCCGACAAGCTTGCGCCCTTCCTCAGTCGCATGTTCCGTGAGTCTCTGGCGGCAGGTTCCCTCCCGGCCGATCAGCGTTTGGCCACGATAGTCGTTATCCCCAAGGAGGACAAGCCGCGAGATCGCTGTACGTCTTACCGGCCTATTTCATTGCTAAATGCGGAGCCTAAGATCCTGGCGAAAGTACTTGCCAATCGTCTGTTGAGCGTCGTGTGCGATCTGATTCATCCGGACCAATGCGGATTCATCCCGCATCGTAACACCGCTCTTAACTTGCGGCGTCTTCATGGCGCCCTTGCCAGGGCGGAGCTCCTCTCTGAACCGGCCGTGCTGGTTTCTTTGGATGCCACGATGGCTTTTGACACCATCGAATGGCCATTCCTCTGGGCTGTCTTGGCTAAATTTGGCTTTGGGGAAGGATTTATTGGCTGGGTGAAGCTTCTGTACACGGGACCCATGGCTCAGGTGGTGGTGAACGGGCGGGTCTCTCGGCCCTTTGCCCTCGGCAGGGGCACGAGGCAGGGATGCCCGTTGTCCCCTTTGCTCTTCGCTCTCGCCCTGGAGCCACTCGCGGCTTGGCTCCGCTGGGAGCCCTCGCTTAGGGGGATCCGGTGGGCCCCGGGCTTTGAAGATCGGGTTTCGCTGTATGCGGACGATATTCTCCTATATCTCACCTCACCGCGGCAGTCGCTCAACGTCCTCTTTGACGTTCTGACTTCCTTTGGGAATAACTCGGGTCTCACGATCAATTGGTCTAAATCCTGCGTCTATCCGATCTCCGGTGGTCCTCCACTCCTACCGCCTCGGCTTCCGATCCAGGTATCTCTGAGCGGCTTTAAGTACCTGGGGATATACGTTTCGCTGGACCCGGTGGCTCGCTATGAGCAGAATCTCCTGCGTCCGCTCCGGCGATTGCGAGAGGATACGGCCCGGTGGTGCAGGCTGCCCCTGTCCCCGCTGGGTCGGGCCGCGCTGTTCAAAATGATGTCCCTTCCCAGGTTCCTCTATGCACTCCAGAATTCCTTCGACGTCATCCCAGTGGCCTACTTTCGGGAGGTAGAGAGCCTGCAGAGGAGACTGGTGTGGGACGGGCGGGCGCGTATTGCTCTTGCTAAGCTTACTCTCCCCTGGTACGACGGGGGCATCGCGCTTCCCGACATTCGCAGGTATTATTGGGCCGCGCAGCTTTCGGCCATCAACCATGCCACGTATGCGCCTGGCCTGAACCCGGCGTATGAGATGGACAAGTTCCTGCTTCCCGGCGGGGACTATAACAGGGCGCTGTACTCCCGCTCGGCTGGCCGGACCCTTACGGGTCCTACTAAGATTGCGGTGCGGACCTGGAGGGCCGCCACTGCGGCCACGGGCTGGGGTGAGCGACTGACATGTGCTACTCCTTTGTTTGCCTCCGATCGCCTGGGGAGCCTCTGGACTACGAAGGGGTTTGACCAGTGGGACACGATTGGTATCAGCAAAGTGGGAGACCTGTGGCAAAAGGGCGCGGTTAAGACTTTTGCGGCTCTTCAGGCCGAATATGAGCTTACGGACAGGGAGTTCTTCCGCTATGCCCAGGTTCGACACGCCCTGCTCTCGGTCTTTGGAGAGGGGACCAAGATCCCGGTTTCCTCGCCCCTCGAGGACCGCATACTTGACGGACATGTCCCGGACAGTACTATTTCTTTAATTTATAAGAAACTGATTAATCATCGGGCTGACCTCTTGGTGCGCCTTCGGGAGGCTTGGACGGGGGATGGGGTGGAATTGGACGACGAGGACTGGCAGTCTGCACTGTCGTCCCCCAAGGAGGTCGCCATTCCAGCCCGTCTCCGGTTGGTACAGCTTAAGATTCTTCACCGGGTATATGTGACGGGTCCTCGCTTGGTCTCGATGGGATATTCCGACGATGGGCTCTGTAAGCGGGGTTGTGGGCTCAGTGCCACCTTTCTCCATATCCTGTGGGAGTGCCGCGAGGTGGCGGACTACTGGCGCCGGGTGCATACGGTTATGGGACAGGTCACTGGGGTTGTGCTGCTGCCGGAGGTGCGTCGCTGTGTCCTGAATGTGTGGGAGCCCAATGATTATAGCGCGGCTCAGACTCGGTGGGCGGCCCTGGGGAACATGATTGCCAAGAGAGATATAGCGCAGCTTTGGGGTGCCCAGTGGCCGCCCGCCGTGTCAGTATGGAAGGAGAATATGGACTGGTGTATGTTCAGGGAGAAGACTGTGTATGTTGCCCGTGGTAAGCCGGGGGCATGGGGCAGAATCTGGGGGCAATGGAATGCATATCGCGGGGGTATCTGTACGCCCCCCCTGGTGGACACCGATATCGCCATGTCCCCCTGACCCTTGACGGTTCCGGGCACTTTTTGTAATGACTACATATGGACGTTCATTTCCCTTGGCCCCCCCCCCCCCCCCCGTCCCCAGCCTCCCGGTACTCCTTCCTTTCATGTGCTGCTTAATGGTCTGACCTGGAGTTCCCCGGAGGAAGCCTGACCTGCGCCGTTTGTCTTTATGCCTCGCCTTTTGTTTTTCTTTTAGTTTTCTGTGTTTGTTGGATTTAAGTCTCCTGTGCCTCTAGAACTATCCGGACTCACTACGGGGCCGACCCCCGGGAACCGACTGCAGCTTTGATAAATGTATATTTCATTCTGTACTTAGCGGCCGGCCCTGGTGGTTGTAGGCCCGTGCTTGTAATCGAATTATTGTTCAATAAAAACTTTTAAAAAAAAAAAAAAAAAAAAAAAATATCCATAAAGATGCAGCTGATTTACAAATAAATATCATTAACTAATAAAAAAAAAAAAAAAAAAATAAAAAAAAAAAAGTTTGTTTATGTGGCTAAAAAGCTGTGAGTGTGGGTGTGTAACGCTGCAGTGCCCTTGGCGATAGGGGTGAAAGTCTACAAGGGGAAGGGTTGGTTGAGTGGTCATCATAATTACGTCTTCAACACATCCTGATGCTCTTGAATCAAACCAAAGTCCTTCTTGTGGCCAAGAACAAATAGAGCAGGGCCTAGAGCTCGAGAGCCTGGGTAGGGCATCCAGAAGCCCAGAGATAGAGGAGATGTATAGCCCCCTCCATCGTCATTATCCTTTCTGGCTCCCAGATCTTCAAATATATCAATTAGCAAATAGAGGTGTAGAAAACTCTGGGTGGAGAAAGGAGATCAAAGGCACCTGTTTTCCTGGGTTGTTTCTGAAAAGTCAAATTATCTCTTGAATCCTGCACCCCAATTTACAGTTCAAGGCTTTCATTACTCTTGTTGCCCATTTCATTTGCCAGTACATTCAAGATATCTTCCGGAATGCTAGGTCTAAGCATGATTGGGTTTGGTAATGCATGTATTACAAGCAAGCAACACAGATACATTGTGGTCATTGTGGTGAGGAACTCATGATAGCCCTGACTAAATAGATGCAATGTATTTTCTGCATGACTTTAGTTTTTTGTTGTTGCTTGGAGCCCAGGAATTCTAGGTTCATTTGAAGGGAAGGTCCAGGGATTTCAAATGTCTGGCTGCTTTTTCCGAGCAAGATCTGCAACCACCTGGACTGCCAGAAAATTCTGGTTGAAAGGATTGCTGAATGGTAGTCATAACCTCACGTTTGTTTCATAGTGTTCACGTTTTATAATTTTAAATTAGATGCATTCCGTGCGAATAAGGAAGTGATACATTTTTATTATGAACATGAGGTGATCTTGAATACGATATGGTGCATTCATGTCATTTGTAGTGACACATTGGGTCCGATTCACAAACATTTTTCCATGAGTTGTTGAGCTTTACTTATGTCAGATATGAATTTCACCTAACTGTCTAGACCTGGTTCATAAGATATTTTGGGACAAATTTACTAAAACCTCACAGAGCACAGTAACCAAAGTTGATGGGCTGCGTTGCACGAAAAGGAGAGAGCAGGACAGTGCTATGTCTACTAGGATATTTATTTGATGAGTTTTATATAGCGCTGGCTAGACCCGGAGGTATCAGAGCGCTTTACATGATGTTCCACAATGTTACAATGTTACATCAGTTACAAGTTACATTTGTTGCAAAAAAAAATTAAAAAAGCATAGAAGACAAGATAAAAGGAGCGTAGAAGGATAGGGGAGTAAGGTAAAAGGGTAGGAGGGAGATACGGCAGAGAGACGAAGGAAAGTCTGCCTAAAGTCCAGCTGGGTAGGTGACGGCCGAGGGGGAAGTCCACAGGCCATATCCTGTATAGCTATGAAGGTAGCTCCACCGGGCATCGGCCAAACTGCTAGGTCTCAGCGGTCAGTAGCAAGTTCACAGATTTCATGCCCTGATGGGGGAGCCAGATGGGGGATATGCTCGAGGTCTGGTCGATGTCCAATTTTGTCCAAGAGTAGTAGCACAACGTGGTAAAGGACCACTGTGGCAGCCATCCTGGGGTCAGACAAGGGATTCTGCCCCTGGTGTTTCATTCTGCCGGTCCCCATTTTTAGCTTTCTCCTATGTATTCACAGGGCCCCAAGGTTAATCGTGCAGCTTCTTCAGGTGCCTCCATTGCTGTTTCAGTAGGAGTCTTCTCCTCGATGCCTATTTAGCCGCCCTTTAGGGTCTGGGGTACAGGAAGAGAGATCTCCAGAGGCGGCGCCGAAGCAGGCTCTCAGGGGTGAACGCTGTGCGATCTCCGCGTTCAATGGGGGTGGTTGTTGTGCAATGTAGCAGCTTGGGCCAGCGCCAGTGTCCGTTTGTCTCCAGAGGAGTGGAGTATTGCAACAATATAGCTGCAAAGGGGGAGAGACGGCCACCATTTTAAGATCAGGCAGGGCGCCTCCAGTTTCACTCTCACTCGCTCATAAAACTTATCAAGGGACCCCCTTCACCCCACACCGTTTCTTTGAGGGCTCAGGGCCCGGGGAGGGGGGCGGCCAGGCATCCAGCGCCGCCTCCTGTTGCCTTTCAAAATGCGCCGCACAATTAAGACGAGGCAGAGGGGGGATGAACAACGCTCACCTCTGCTTACAACTATATGTATTTCTGAGCTCCAGAAATATGTTGGGTATCTCCGCTGCAGCCGCAGCTCCTTTTTGTATGCAGTGACCGGGCCCTATGGCACCTTATGCTCCCTGGCGAATGTCCATTGGGGGCGCCATTTTTGAGTCAGGTGTGTCATGGCCTGCTTTCTATACCCCTCAAAGTGTGTTGCCAAATGGTCTATTGAGAATTATGGTGGTAGCCCCGGCCACCCGTATTCACCAACGGGACTCCCGGTGCCCCCCTCCAAGGCCCCGGCTCACCGCCTTTCAACCTCCGTCATGTATCTCAGACGGAGGCGAAGTCCGCGTATAGTCGGCGCCACCTTCTCTCCGCATTAAATGCACTTCGCCGGTACCGCCGTATTTCTCTCAGGTCCCGAACTCCAGAGTTTTTCTCCGAGAGGCCAGATGTTATCACTACAGTCGTGGGCGCTCCACTTCAGAGCCTCTGTTTCCCCGATTCAAGCGTGGCCGGTGATGCCATTTTGCAACCCGGTCCAGTCTCTCTCATCACTGAATTGGCCGCGTTCCTTGGTCAAACACAGTGCAGTTTTGCTCCTGTGGGGTCCCGCTGAATTCACGATCCTCTGGTGGTCGTTTAAGTGTCTTTCTGGCTACCTCTCAGGTCAGGAGCATCCCAAGACAGCTACAGGGCTCCGGAGCCGGCGTGGATCACGTCCACCTGGCATACATGTGTGTTAGGCCTTTTTCCTAAGGATATGGTGCTGCTGCTGTCTCTCCCATACTTGTGCACTTTAAGATACCTTGTGCCACTCACACATTGTTGCACCATAGGGCTATTATACTTTTATATGCATTGATCTCCTATGAAATGTGTGTAAACACATGAAAACATGACCAGAACTGTTATTTTGTAGAGAGACAAATATATATGTGAAGATGACTTGGCCAGCCCTGTAATCAAATTATTTCCCTCTGCTATAAGCACCCTAAATGTAATGGGGAATATCTGTAGTATTACCACATTAGCCACCATTCTTCGGTGAGGAAGGGGGCATGGAATGGAGAGGTAACATGCCCTCAGTGAATACCTAGCCCTGTTGTTCTAATATTTTTTTATTAGGTGCAGTATTATCATAATAAACAACAAGCACTGAGAATGAAGACCTTGATGTGTTCTTTCCATGGGGGGGGCCTGGGGAGGGAGGCAGGGGTACATCTCCATAGCTGATAGGGGTGTAGGCAAAGGAGTTTTTCTTTAGGAAAAATGTTTTGCCCATGGAGGAAACAAATTCAAAGTTAAAATATGTTTTTGTCCTTTTGTTTCCTGGGCACTGCTATGGATTTTCCACCTTGATTAAAATCCACAGGAGGTCTAAGAATATGCCTGGAAAATTACTGTTTTTACACATTTTTTTGCATTCGCATTTATTGGCATGTGAATCTCCAAAAAGAAGTTATTCTTAACAATTCATAGCCATAAGTCTATGATGCATAAACATTTGCATATTTTCATGACTTGTGTCCTAAATTGTGATACAGGTCTAATGTTATGTCATGTGTATTTTCATAGCATCATATCACCCGTGAGAATATTCTGGCGCATTGCAGGTCTGTGGGGCTAGCCTCGCGGGGCCTACTTGAAGAGCCAGGTCTTCAACTTCTTGTGGAATTCAGGCAGGAATTCCCTATTGTAGAGAGGGAGGTTGTTCCATGCTTTGGAGGCAATGTGTGAACTTCCTGACGTGCTTTTGCATATGCATGGTACGTGAGCCAATAAGAGTCCGACTGAGCTCAGGTGACTGGAGGGTTGGTGAATTGTGCATATCTATTAAGGTAAGCTGGGCCTCTGTTGAGTAGTGCTTTTTTTTGTAAGTGAAGAGCTTCAATTGTGTGCGCTCATATATAGGGAGCTAGTGTGGTTCCCTTGGGTGAGGTGCGAAGTGAGATCACAGTGGGAGGTTTTGGACCAGTCTGGCTGCTTTGTTTTCACTGGGCTGAAGTCTTTTTGTAAGATAGTTGGAGATTCCTGCATAGATGGTGTTGTTGTAGTCTAGTTTCCTGGTAATGAGGACCTGGTTGATGGTTTTCCTGGTGATGTTAGGAAGCTACTTAAATGTCTTTCAGCATCCTCAAGGTGTGGCAACAGGCCGAGGTGATGGCGTTGACTTCGGGGCACATGTCCAGCTTGCTGTTGATGATGATCCTGAGGGTTCTTGCTTGTGTGCCGGGGGTGGTCTCCTAGGTCCATAGGCCACCAGGTGAAGTCCCATGGCAAGGTATCCTTTCCAAAAATTACCACTTCGGTCCTGTCTGAGTTTGGCCACTGGATCATCTAGGTGGCTACTTCAGTCAAGCATGAGTTGAAGTTGTTTCTGGTGCTGGATGTTTTGTCTGAGAAAGACAAAATCAGCTGTGTGTCATCAGTGTAGGTGAGTATGTCTATGTTTTGTGCACATATGACATCTGCCAGCAGCATCATGTAGATGTTCAAAAGGGCTGGGACTCTACAAATGAGCTTTCAGGCTTCTGAAGAGTAGGGTGGCAAGTTGGCTGTTAGTGTTCTTGTGAGAAAAGTGCATAGCTGTAGGAGGGCGGTTCCTCGGATGCCAACCGTGTGAAGTTGTCTGATCATAATAGCATGGGGCACTGTGATGAGGGCTACAGAGAGGTCGAGTAGGATGAAGGCAGTAGTCTCTCCTCTGTCAGGGATCATCCAGATATCATCTCTTGCTGCTATGAGGGCTGTTTCTGTGCTGTTCTGATTGCGTGGCGTTGAGGAGCTAGTCGTTGGTGAAGCCTTTCTCTGGACCTTGGTTGGGTACGGAAGGAGAGAGATTGTTCGGTAGTTTGCAAGTTTGGATGGGTCTGCCGAGGGCTTCTTCAGGAGGGAGCTGAATGCTGCTTGCTTACAGGCTTCTGGAAATGAAGCTGGGTTGATGGAGGTGTTTAGAATGGGGTGGAGAGATTTGGTGATGGAGGTTGAACCTTTGTCAAAGGCGTGGTAAGGCCAAGGATCAGACGGGGCCCCAAAGTGGTTGGTCTTCATTATGGCTGTGGTTTCCTCTGTGGTGATAGAGCTCCATGTTGTCACGGTATATCTTTTGCCTGATGCTGGAAGGCTCGCTGCAAGGTGATGAAGTACAGTGGTGGGCCTTCCTTTTGGTTTCCTGGATTTGCAGGTGGTAGCGTCTCCGATCAGATTTGAAGACTTCCTTGTCTGATCTTTCCTGGCTTGCTCTACATCTCCATTCCAGTTGTTTTCAGTGCTGTTGGTCACTGAGTTCTTCCATGTACCAGTTGGACTGCTTTCACGTTTGTGCTGTTTGCCTACTTTTCCTGGGACCTTGTTATCGGAGCAGGAAGTGTTCAAGATATTGAAATTGTTGATGTAATTTGATAGTTGGCCTTTGTGCTCTGGTTGTGGTTTGCAGAGGGTGGCGGTCCAGCCCACCTCAGAATTGGTATTTCAATGTCGGCGGTCAGGGCCGGTCATTGTGGTTCATTTGCTGCAGGGAATGTTGTCTGAGAAGCTGATGATGGCATGGTCGGTCCAACTAGCAGGAGTGAGTGTGTGTTTCTTAGTGACACCACTGAATGAGGTGAAGACAGGCTCCAGGATGTGTCCGGCTGTGTGAGTGGGGGCTGATATGTATTAGGTGAGTCCACGGTTACCAAGGCTACTGAGGAGTGCAGCTGAGTTGAGGTTGGTCAGGTCTTGTAGGCAAAAGTTGAGGTCTTCTACAAGGATGTAGACACCGAAAAAGATGGCTAGTAGGGCGACAGAGTCTGTGATTTTGCAGATGAAGTTTGCTCAGGGTCTTCGGGTTTTGCAGATCAGAGTTCCACTCAGTGTGAAATTGCCTTTAACTTGTAGTTTGAAATTGAGGTGTTCTATGTAGTCGATTCTGGTTTCCAAGTTGGTGCTGCAGCTGACAGTGTCTTTGAAAATGATGGCGATTCCTCCAGTTTACAAGAAGAACCTTTCAGCATATCAGATCAATTCATCATGTTAGATTCGGGTGTATTTTTTTGCATGATGCAAACGATTGCACAGACAGGTAAGTATGCAATCCAAAAATCATATCACCGATCCATGCAGTTGTGTGTATCTATTTCAGTTGAAACTATACACATTAAGTGAATGATTGATTGTTGAACCACACATGATTTTAGCTTTTAGTTTAACCCTTTCCATGTTAATGGCATCATTTATTCGCCTCACATTCCAATGAAGTCCACATCTTTACCATTACCTCATTAAAACGTTTCCTCTTTGACCCAGCTCAGATAGATGAAAGCCTGGGAAGATCTTGTTTGGGTGGTAACCTTTGAACTTTACTCCCCCTACTACTGCTGAAATCGTTTACAATCTTCATAAGACACTCAATGGAAGGTTAGTCATAACACAGGTGTTTATAGCGCTTCAGATATGGTTTTATGGAAGTGGTTTGTAAATCGGTGTGAACCGACCCGCTTCCTATCTCAGCCTGCCACCCCTGCACACAAAGGTTATGAGAAATGCCCATCTGTGAATCTAACACCTTCAAGGTGGAGCACTCCTTTGATACAGAGGCGGCAGTGCGTCTTCTATCTCTGCAGTGGCGCTGCCTATTTTATTTTCTGATTGGTGAACCCCGCTGCAGTCACAAAGTACATGAAAGGATACATAAAATGATTTACTGGCCGTGCACAGACATGCTTGTAATCTGCAGTCACAGAGACTCCACTGCATACATTCCTGCCCTGTAACATCATTCATTCTACTACAGAGAATATTTGTGAGGAGAAAAATAATCTACCCTGAATAAGCAACAATGCGTGTGGGTGAAATAGTATCCCATATACCATGCCAGAAGGAGTCATACACGTTGACTTTATAGGCCGTAAAGTGAGCTCTACGAGGGCAAATTTAATGCCAGTCTGTGCCACAGTTTTGGGCTACCTAGTGTCTTAAATGACTGAAGGACTGGAGCAGCGGTATTTTACATCCCTAGGGAGTGGTAAATGGTTGTCTGTCACTGTAACTTTAAAGGAATGTGCTACTTTTCGTTGGAAATGTAGAAGCATTTTTGACATCTTTTAAGCAAATACAGAACAGAACAAAACACAACTAAACAAGGTGAAGTACAACAAAAAAAGTAACAGGGCACAGCACAACAAAACAGTAAAAGCAGACTGCAACCCAAGAATCACAGCACAACACAGCCATAACACAATGATATAACACAGCACAGAAACAAAAAAGCAGCACGACACATCACTATCCCAACAAAATGCAACAAGAACCGCACAAGTATTCTTAGCACTCATTGTCACCTCCACAGCCCTGCTTTCATAATAGGGTGATGAGCAGCAAGCACTGCATTACTTACCATCAATGACATATAATAGCACCAGTTAAAAATGGTTTATTTTCAAGCCCGAAGTATGCAGTTATTGGAAGATGCTTTTATTTGAATGAAAAATAAAATAGCATGCATGAAATCACAGTATCTTTTTATGTAATTCATAAAATGGAGATGCAAACGTTTATGTTAAATCCTCAAAAACAGATAGATCAAATCCCTTTTTGCTGGTGAAACATCCACGATAACCTCCCCTCTTCCATTACTGCTAAAGGCATATCTGTTAGGGATTTTTTCATTGCTCCAAAATGTTTCGTTTCGCTATCACTTCCATCCCACTGTAAATGTACTGACGTTCTCAAGCTAAAAACGTTCTACAGAAAAGTAGTATAAGATCCTCTACTAAATGCAACTAGGAAACAGAGGGAGACAAATAACTATACCTCTGATTGACTGGATTTAATTGGATACTAAGGGGCCTATTCACAAACTGCATTTTGTATCTTGTAAAGTAGTACTACAGTAGTTCTACTCACATACGACACATTGCATTCCCAAACCTATGGGTGGAGACCTCCGCCTCTAACTCTCTTATCTTTTCTGTTCAGAGATCTCCACAAAGATGATGGAGATCTCCACACACATAAATGTACGTTTTAGTAGTAAATTTGAGATGGATCAAGAGGAGTGGCTAAAACATGGGGATACTTGCTACTATATAAGAGGGGTTCAGGGAAGTTTAAGTAGGGGTTCAGGGAAGGACAGTGACAAAAGAGTAAGGCCATTGTTATTCACAAGATACACTTCTAAAGTTACTACAACTCAAACTGTAGCAGAATAGGCGCAAATGTACTCGGGTTCAGCCTTGGAGTGAGACAAGCACCATGCATAACCACTCACAGGGACTGCAGCACACTCTCATAGAAAACCATGGAGGCAGGTAAGGAGCAAATGCTAAAATAATTGTTATTAAGTTATGAGTTAGGTTATATCTTTTTATATCTATATTTACATTTCTGTAAGTGGTGCCGTACCTTCAAGGTACTTTTGCAGCAGTACTGCAGTATTTGCAGCATTTTTTAAATAAATAAATTAATTAAAGGCTTTTTTCTAAATATACAGACTTTGTTAGACTGAATCATTCCTTTGCATGCATTTAACAAACAGTGTTACACTATATCTGAGTGTTGAACCCAGAACCAGGCATTAGTGCGGTGAAAAAAAATGTGGCAGCCTTTTTCTTTGTAATGGGTTGTTTAAAGCGTGTTTTGGGACCCCCCCTTTTTTCTGTGCACCCTCTAGACGAATCACCGCAAAACTCTGCATTTTCAGCCAATGTAGAAAAAGCAATAGGTCTGCAAAGTTTCGTGGAGATTCTTCAAACAGTGGCAAAGGTATCAACAAGCAAAATTCTGATGGGAATCCTAACTATAACGACAGAGTGGCTATTGACATTCTGCTCCATAACAATGTACCATACACCATTTCAAGCCATGTACTCCACTCCATTCTATGCCACTGTACTAAACTGTACTCTACTCCACTGCACTCTATGACACTGCACTCTACTCTGCACCACTGAACTCTACACCACTCTATTGTATGCCACTCTACACCGCTTCACTCTACCCCAGTTCGCTCTACTACATTTCACTGTAACACACTTCACACTATGCCACTGAACTTTGCCCTCTGCACTCTACTGTCCACGCTGCACTATACAACAGTCTAATCTTTGCCACCTGACTGTACACCACTATGCTCTACACCACTTCATTGTACATCACTCTACTGTGCACTACTCTGCTCTAGTCAGCAACCCTCTACTCTACTGAACTGTACGCTTCTGCACTCCAAGCCACTCTAATGTACTTTGCACCACTATACTCTACACTACTGCACTCTATGCCACTGAACTCCACTCTGCACCACTCCACTCTATGCCACTGGACTCTACACCACTGTACTCTACTCTGCACCACACTACTCTACTCCACAGAAATGTGAGAGATGCCCCTATAACCGAAAGGGGAAGGGTCAATACAACTTGTTCTCCTATCACGGAGAGGCAGTCTGGAGTCCGCTTTGCTGACATCGAGGCAGGGTGGGATGCTCCTCGCTGTTGAGAGTTGCGAAGTGCAGAGCTTAATGTCGTGACAGTTCCTCCATTTTCCCCTGCCTTTGCTCCGGTCTCGGTTGGTGGCTGGGTCAGTTGCCTCCTGAGTCAAGAGCACTGGAAAGTTTTTGTGGCAATTTGTGGACCATGTCTGCCAACGGCTAGGCAGTTGAGAATTGCATGGTAATTACATTGTAGATGCCTATGCACATCAGTGTTTTGCTGCGCTCGAGCCCTCTATTACCCTGCCATTTTCCCTGTTTGTGCTCCTGTTTTCTACTAGGAATCAAAATGGCCGAGCCAGCTAGTCTGATCTATTGAAGCGAAATAGAAAGATGTCTTCACCCCTGAAGCAGAAAGACACCGTACACCGTGACCGGCACGCTCTATGGAACTTTTTGGACTATGCCTCCCTAGGCGGAAACAATAACCTTTCTGTTATGTACTGCGGTGCCCGAGCAACCTTTGGCCGATGACCGGTGGCGCTGTCCCACGCAGCTTTAGAGGAGTTTGGCTCTGGTTCATCCCTCGGCCGTCACCTACCCAGCCGGACGTCAGACACTGTTTTTCCTTGTCTCCCCGTTATTCTCCTCTACCTCTCCTATTCCTTCCCTCTCTCCCCTATTCTTCTCTCCCCTTGCCTATTTTTTCCTCATGTTTATGCTATGCTTTTGTATTCATGTAATTCCTGTAACTAAGCTCCAGTAACTGATGCAACTTTGTAAGCATTTTCTGAAACAATGTTTCTTGCTCATGTAAAGTGCTCTGATACCTCCTGGCCAAAACCTTCATATTAGATCACTTACAGCATGCTAAATCATAGCATTTATAACAATACCCATACCTTCTCAACTGACAGCATTTATAACAACACTGTACATGGCAGAGGGCGAAGTTATAGTTGATTTAGTCTGCCTATCGAGTTGAGAACACTTTGTATGAAGGTTCTGGAAGTTATAGAAACTTTTGGATGGGCAGAAATTATAATTTTAAGTTAGAACTATAACTTTTTAATTTCTGTGGTATAAATATACATACATATTGATTATTTCATTACTATAAAATGTAATAATAACCCTAATTAAAAACTATATTAATCTTTTAACTTTTTCTTAAAATAACAAGAATTAATTTGAACTAATTCAGTAGATAACCTGTAACAAAATGTACTGCATATAAAAATAATTATTTCAAAATCAAATTAACATTTTTAAAATTATGCACATTTAATTTGATAAGTTAATGTGATATAACATTTTATTGTATTAGTTCTAGGTGAATAATATTTTTCAGCAATTTACATTGATATTTTACATTAAATAATTGTAATCTTTGTTTAATGAATAATATACTTCAATTATTCTCCCCATAATTTCTCACCTGTACAAAGGGTCTACCATAGTGCGACAACACGTGTAGCACTTTGATTTTAGTTATTTTTTAACTGTTCGAGCTAGAAATATTTTACTGTTTAATCTGCTCTTTATGCAGACAAAGGTTGATTCTATGGCACATGTGGAAAATTATTGATTATGTGGAAAACTGCGTCAGGCACAAAATCACTGAATTCCAGTGGCCTTGACTACAAAAGAACCACTTGTGATTCCTGATAATATCAGGGCCCAGTCTTACCGACACCCCCTGTATCAGTAACACTGGGGGGTGGTGTTACCATTTCTGAAATACAGGCCTTTTGTAATGTGGGCCCATGAATTTTCATCCAGTTATTATTAAAAAAAATTCAGGAGAACATCGCATTAGTCACTTGCCTTTTATTCTCCTGATCCATTCATTTTCTAATTGCCCTTCTGGTTTATTTTCTGTTTGCAACTTTCTCCATAATGCACAGGTGTATGCAGCAGATTCATGAGACAAATGTGTGTAATGGTGGAGGAAAACGCTCTGTTCAGAACACTTCACTCACTCGTACAAGATAGTTTCCTTGAGTGCAGAGGACATTTTGGGCCAGATGTACGACCCTTACATTTTGCGACTCACAAATTGCGTCGCTTTGCGACTCGCAAAATACAATGTACAACAGTGTCACAGACACTGTTATTGATTCCTAATGGGTTCGCATATTGAATGCTTCATCAATATTCATGAGGCAAGCGCAATTTGCTACCCCATTGGGAATGGCTAGCACTACCAGGGCTGGGGGCCTGCTGGGGTCAGCAGACCACCATATCTAGGACTGCTTTTTAAATAAAGCAGTTTTTTTTAATGCAGCCCGTTTTCCTAAAGGAAAACAGGATGCATTTAAAAAAGATAAAAGAAACTTTTCAGTTCCATTTTTTTTTAAGGGCAGGCAGTGGTCCCTGGTACCACTGCCTGCTCTTAAAAAATATTTTCTCACACACTCACAATGGGTAAGGGTTCCCCTGGGCACCCCTTTGCAGCCGCAAATCCGGGCGCAAAACAATAGTACATGGCAGTGTCTCGCTATTAGGAAGGGACGCCCCTTCCTAATAGCGAGAGTCGCAAATGCTATTTTGCGAGACAGTGACTCGCAAAATAGCGTTTGTAGATGCCATTACCCTTTTTTGCAGTTACAAACGGGCCGATCTCCCATTTGCGAGCGCAAAAAAGGGTCGTACTTCTGGCCCTTTATCGTTTAAAACTACCAATGTTGTTATTCATTTTGTCATAATCTTTCTGCATACAATTTTTTCTACGAGACATTGACACCTAATGCATGCATTGGTGCTCAAAAAAGACTTGATCCGAGAAAATATTCGAAAAACCAAGGGCTTTTGAGTATGATTTTCCTAGATTTATGCACTTTTTGGTAATACAAAAACCTGTAGGAGAACAAATGGAAATCTATCATATGCATATATTTCCAGGCGTACTTCTAGTCCTCTACTCGCACTCCAGTGGACATTCCACTCTAATCTTTTCTTTTTTACCCATCAATGAAAGAAAGCCCTTCCCCTGGACCCAAAGAAACATGGAGGTTTACCCTTAACTTGTTCGCTGGAGAGGAAAAACCCTCATGCCTTGTTTTTATGTATTTCTACCTTGAAAGCTGATTGTGAATCTCCTCAAAACTATACATGTGTGGGATTCTTGTGTTCGTGTCCAGAGTGCAGTTCAGGCTGGACTGTTCCTTTTACAAAATGGCAAAGGGTGGTTTGCATATGGCTGGTCTCTGTTTACACAGGGAAAAGTTACCATAAACAGATTGGAGTTAGACTAGTATTTCAATCCCCATGTCCATAAATTTATGCACTTTTCTCAACAGTGTGGGATTGAAATTACAACAGAAAATCTAACCCTCTAAATAGAAGCACTTTCCAAAGTTATTGTGAGACTGAAGCTAAAATTGAAAATCTGACTCTTCAAAGTTCTGCAGGTCAATCCTACTGGAATTTAAATGGGGAAAAGAGTACGGTATTTACTGTGACACCCAGATTTTGGTGCGATTGGCATTAAAAACCACATAATTTCCCAAAACTTGGAATAAATAGAATTAAAGGCACCTGATGAATTCTAAATCCTGGGGCATCATATTTTATTGGGTGTGATACAATGTAACTCCACTCCGACCCACTGGGTCTAATTCTAATTAAATATATTCACTTTTCCCATTGACAGTAGGGCAGGAGCTAAAACAGTAAATCAGAAAATCAAAGCCCCTCTCAATATGAACAATATCCCCTGTGTTTGTGGGACTGCACTTAGAATAGCAAGTTTGCCCTGTTGCCCCAGTACCTGGAGCTTCCCAAATATTAGAAGGGCTGGAGTTAGAAGAGTAAATGTGTTCCTCCCTTCAGATATATATATTTTTTCCCAGTGTTAGTGGGACTGGCATTAGAATAGTAAACCTGACCACCACAAATATATACACTCAGCCCAATGTTTGTGGGGCTGGGGTTAAACATGTGCACCCACTTTCTCAGCTCCTGGGGCACTTTGGTATTACAAAAGGAGACTCGGGTGCTTGCACAGTGCCTTGTTTAATACAGATCACATCAGCTCTCATATAGCACCCGAGGTATCGTAAGGGCGTTCACTCATTTGCAACAGGGGTGGCCCCATGCACATGATGGAAACACTTTGCTTCTGTACCCGAGCTGTATTATAGATGGGGACACAGCGGCAAAGAGGTTGTCTCGAGGCACACTAACTGTCTACCAACTATGAGCCTCCTGGAGGGTGCAGTCACTCACTGCACCCATCTGTAGGGGGATCAGTAGAGGGATTGCTGTCTTCTTTCGAAAGACAGACAGCACTGCCGCTGAAAAATAAAGATGGACAGGCAGCTTCAGACATCTGGCCCTCCTTTTACTAATGTGCTGCTACCAGGGCAGGTGCAAGTTAGCAGCTACCTTGAGGGCAGTGCATTATCTATACTAGGGTGGACTGATCAAGGCTGCGCCCAACACAACCATTTAAAGGTGCTCCACAGTTGAGACCAGGGCAGTGTGCACTATCAATATTATGACCCCTCATTCTGAGAGTTTTAAAAGTGAAGAGGAATTACTTATTTTGTATGTATGTATGCAGCTCGTACCTCTATACCTCAGTACATGTTGTCCCATGTGGTTCATATTGTGGAGAATGTCTAGTAGCTCTACAATAGCACAAAAATAGCAAATGTGTGCTATGTATCAGCCAACACCAATAATACTGACATTGAAAACTCAAATTGTGCATAGGTTCACTTCTTGATTCAGGTAGAATTGCTTCTCCAGCATGCCATGTGGGGGAAAATTTACTAAGTTTTCACTCAGTGCAATGCAACACAAAAAAATGGTATCTCCCCATCGCTGGCTCACTTCTGGCTGCCTTGCGCCATAACACACATGCCATAAGCATAGATTTTGTACTGCAAGGGCACTCTTCCAGTACAAAATATTATGCTTAAACATAGTTAAAACAATTTTCCCACTTTGTAATATGCTGCACATGCAAAAGTAGAAATGAAGGGGTGTTAATTTTGGCGTTTTTACTATATTGGGCTTTGCGTTAAAATCCATAGGTGGTTGCTCTGGAATGCCCATGTACCACCCAAAGAACGCCCCGCTGATGTAAAGTAGCACATAGCACTGCTTTAGGTTACTTTCGGGTACTTTCCAATGCAAATTCTGATGAGGATTTGAACCGAAAAGTAAATCCCAAAGCACCACTTTGCACCAATTTGCATTACGTTTGTGACACAAACATGGTGCAAAGTGTTGGTAAATCTGCCCCGTCTTTCTTTGCAAATTCAATTATAGAAGGATGTTGTCTAGTTTACAATATGTTATTGTTAGGAAGTCGCATATATGTTGCTTCCATTTTTCTATAGAATGACTATGCCAACAATTAATTGTAAAGCGTTTCAACCCAATTTATGAGCTGTAAAAAAGAATTTTATGAGGCTAATAAACATGAACATTGGTTAGCCACACTTGTTTGGGAGAGAGAGTTATTCATGCATGACATATTGTTGAATAAAACACTGACTAGATTGATGTGTCAGCTCAGCACCTATGTTGATATAGGCAACTCATGAACCTAGGTATGCAGGTTGTCTCTGTTTTCCACCAGTTTCCCACCAAATACAAATAGAGTGGAGACTCGGATAAAGACAAGATACAAGTTGCTATGATAATTATTTCTACTATGATAATTATTTATGATGGCAAGATATCTTTAATCAACTAGGCTGCCTAGCCTTATCTGTGAGTTGACTAGACTCCCATGTCCAGTGAGAATTTGTGTTAGTATTCCTAACGATCCTTGTATTTGAAAATAGCTCATGGAGGAGACACATAAGATGTGCAGTGGAAAATGTTCTCAATAAAGATGACTGTATAATCAAACCTTGATGACCTTAAAGTGATTGAACATCAGCTTAAATCACTGAAGTTGCCAGATTAGTAATGAATATGTAATGCCCACAATTACAAACAAGGCACTTTAAAATTCATGGTCTGCCCCTTTTGGTGCACTACCAGAGGGCCTCCACCATCACAAGCCAAGCATACCACACCACTTACTAATAAGGAAGGGTGATGACAGTTGTCCACCAGCCAACCATCATCCAAGTGGTACACAATTGTGACCAGGAATCTACTATTCAACCCCTACCACTGCCCTCAATGATATGTTTGACATGGGGAATGACTCCAGATGTTTAACACTGCTTAGTGGGCTATACACTATTATAACCACAGCATTAAGTCAAGAAGGCATGTCTGCCATTTATACGCCTGACATCTCCATTGTGGACTCCCTACAAACTATATATATATTCCTATGGAAAAATAAGAACAAATACATGTAGCTGGGCGCATTGTGGGTTTGGTCCCTTGTACAGAAATTCAGGAACCAGCATCAACTTCCATCAGATACCTTGCAATCATATGAATTACAACCCCTTTTGTTTATGTATTCGTATAAAAACCATCTAAAAGTTGCAGTATCTGTTTCCTATCAAATCAGGCCTTCTTCAGGGCTAATGCAATTATATCTGCAAATGTTTGTAAGGCTGATCACAATAGAAACTGAGTTCAGCAAACCGCCTTGGACTAGAGTTGTTTTTTATTCCAGAGTCGACAGTTCTAGTGGTTGGGCCACAACTCTTCTCCTCCTGTGGTGTCGTGAACCCCCTGCTTCAGCAGTTTAATAGGGGGGTAGCCACTGCACCTGATGACCTTATTTGTAATCTGGGGCCCACTAAAGGTCTTCTCTGCTCTTCTTTCCACTCTTCTGTCTGCACTCTAAAGAGGAAGGCTGCTAAGTGAGCCAAGTTCATTTAAGGAGACTTAAGGCTTTTCCAATATATCTTGCATAAGCAAGATCTGTTGGCTTTGCCAATATGTTTTAGCCATTTTGTTCACTAGCGTGGCTGCTGTTCAACCTGGCTAAAGGTTAGTGGGGTAAAGCAGAGTGGCATGGAGTGGAATGTCATAAAGTGGGGTGTTATGGAGTGGTGTTAGTGGTGTAGAGTGTAGTAGAGTAGAGTTGAGTGGCATGAAGTGGAGTGAAGTGGAGTGTCATGGAGTGGCGTGGAGTGGTGTAGAGTGTTGTGGAGGGAGTAGAGTATCATAGAGTGGAAGTTCATAAAGTGGAGTAGAGGTGAGTGGTGTAGAGAGGAGTAGAGTGTTGGAGTGGAGTAGAGTAGAGTGTCATGGAGGTGAGTGGCATAGAGTGACGTGAAGTGGGGTAGAGCAGGGTGGAGTGGAATAGAGTGTAGTGGAGTGGTGTCAAGCAGAGTGGAGTGGCATAGAGGGTGTTGCGCAGAGTGGAGCAGAGTGTTATAGAGCAGTAGCATAGAGCGCAGTGGCGTAAAGTAAATTGTTAGAGTGCAGTGGCATGGACTAGTGGCATATGGTGCAGTGGCATAAAGTGCAATGTTGCAGAGTAGAGTGGCACAGAGAGGATTGGTATAGGGTGGAGTGGTGCAAAGTAGAGTGGAGTGGCCTAGAATGGAGAGGCATAGAGTGAAGTGGTGTAGAGTGCAGCGTCATAGAGTGCAGTAGTACAGTAGATTAGAGTGGCATAGAGTGTAGTGGCTTAGAGTCTAGTGGTGTAGAGTGCATTGGTGTAGAGTGCAGTAAAGTGGCACAGAGTACATTGGTGCAGAGTAGAGTGCAGTGGCATATATTGCAGTCTAGTGGTGTAGAGTGCATTGGTGTAGAGTGCAGTAGAGTGGCACAGAGTAGATTGGTGCAGAGTAGAGTGCAGTGGCATATATTGCAGTTGCACAGAGTATAGTGGGGCAGAGTAGAGTGGCTGAGAGTGCCGTGTTGAAGAGTAGAGTATAGTAGAGTGCAGTGGTGTAGAATAGAGTGGCGTAGAGTGGTGCATTGGTGTAGAGTGCAGTGCCATAGAATGGTGCAGAGTAAAGTGATGTAGAGTGCAATGGTGTAGAGTAGACTGGCGTAGATTAGAGTGTTGCAGAGTAGAGTATAGTGTGATACAATTCAGTGTTGCAGATAATATTGGTGCAGTGTGCAGTGGCATAGAGTGAATTGGTTTTGGGTAAAGTGGCGTAGAGTTCAGCAAAGTAGAATAGAGCGGTGTGGAGTGGAATGGTGTAGGGTAGATTGCAGTGGCATAGACTGGAGTGACACAGAGTGTAATGGTGCAGAGTGGAATACAGTGCAATGGTGAAGAGTAGATTGTTTCAGAGTAGATGCCTTGCCATTGAGTGCAGTGCCATAGAATGTAGTATCATAGAATGCAGTGGCGCAGAGTAGATGAGAGTGGCTTAGAGTGGATTGGCATAGAGAAGAGCAATGCAGGGTAGAGTGGCGTAGAGTGTAGTGGCGTAGAGTGCAGTAGAGAGGCATAGAATAGAGTAGTTGCATAGAGTGCAGGGGTGCAGAGAACTGTGGTGAGGGGTTCAGTGGTGGAAGGTGCAGTTTTGCATAGTAGAGTGGGGCAGAGTGAAGTGGTGCAGAGTAGAATAGGGCAAAGTAGAGTGGAGTGGTGCAGGGTAGAGTGCAGTGGCATAGACCGCAGTGGTGTAGAGTGCAGTGGCATAGAGTGCAGTGTCAGAGAGTGCAGTGGCAGAGAGTGCAGTGTTGCAGAGTAAACTGTTGCAGAGTAAACTGTTGTAGAGTGCAGTGGTGTATAGTAGAGTGGTGTGGAGTGAATTAGCGTGGAGTACAGTGCCGTAGAGTGGTGCAGAGTAGAGTGGCATAGAGAGCAGTATCATAGACTTCAGTTGCCTGAGTATAATAGAGTGGTGTAGAGTGCAGTGACATAGAGTACAATGGTGTAGAGTGCAGTGGTGTATAGTGCAGTGGTGTAAAGTGTTGCAGTGTAGTGTACATTGGCGTAGAGTGCAGTTATGGAGAGTAGAGTGCAGTGGTGCAAAGTAGAGTACTGTTGCGTAAAGTGGAGTGGCACAGAGTGGAGTTATGCTGAGTAGAGTGGTGCTGAATGAAGTGGCACCAAATGCAGTGGCGCCAATTGCAGTAGCGCTGAGTTCAGTGGCGTAGGGTAGATTACATCAGAATAGAGTGGAATGGTGTACGGTAGAGTGCTGTGGTGTTGAGTAGAGGGGTATAGAGTTCAGAGTAGATTAGAGTGGCATAGAGTGGATTGTCATAGAGTGCTCTGGCATAGAGTGGAGTGTTTCAGAGTGGAGTGCTTTGGCATAGAGTGCAGTGGTTTAAAGTGTAGTGTTGCAGAGTAGAATGGCACAGAGTTTAGTGCAGCAGACTGGAGTAGAGTGGTGTGGTGTGGTGTAGAGTGCATTGGCGAAGAGTGCAGTAGTCCATAGTAGAAACTCATGGGTTAAAGTGCATTAGCATAAAGTAGAGGGGTGTAGAGTAAAGAGGCATATAGAGAAGTGGTGTAGAGTGGAGTGCTGCAGACTAGAGAGCAGCAACACAGTGTGGAGTGGCATGGAGGGGCGTATTGTGGAGTGGTGCAGAGTAGACTGCAGTGATGTGGAGTGGTGCAGAGTAGAATGGCGCAGAGTAAAGTGAAGTGTGCATGGTGTGGTAGCATACCGCCATCACAGACAACACATCTTTAATGGAAATGACCAGTACGTTTGCACAAACATCCGGCTTTGCTGATAAAAGTATACAGTGCACAAATAATAATGTGCGGAAATGTTATGACCTAGTGTATTGATTTGTTTTGATCATATTAAAATATTTGTTTCAACCACACTTCAGAATTCCCAAAAGATGTGCTTCATTTGTGCTTTTCTGATATATTCTGAAATATCTGTACAGTTCATTTACGGACATTTACATTTTATTGTGTGCTAAAAAAAAAAAGAACATCATACAGCCTTCCTCAAGCAGACCCCCAGTAGCCAGCATGATTGTAACATAAATTCTTTCACTTTGAAGTCAGAGAAAGAAAAGTAAACAGCAAGCTCCCTGGAAGACAGAGCCTGTCATTTGACCTCTGTCTTTGAATGCACAACAACTGTGACAAGATAAGAACAAGATTGAAAGGCCTGTTTATAGAAATTCAGAACTGCTGAAAGAATACAGTAAATAGGATTTGGGAAACTAAAGAGACAAACTCAAGCTGGACAGCCTAAAACAAAAGGAGCCAGCAAATAGAAAGCAAGCAAATGTGAGTTACAAACCACAAAGCCAATGGTAAGCAGTGAGCAGAATGCATTCCCAGAGAAGCTTTGTGAATGCCCCCAGATGAGCTGTCTGGTAGGCTTTGACCTAAAAAGGGCATACAGCAGCAAATAGAGATATGGGGAATAGATAGGTATGAAATTATACAATGTGACGAAACAAAGTGTTAAAAAAAAGGTGAAGGAAGAATGGGTCAAGGGTGAGAAAGGTAGTAAATATGGGAGAAAGCTAAGGTAAAAGGAAAAGTGGAATGGTGAAAATAACAAAAGAAGGAAGGGTGCAAGTCTAGATGTTATGTTATTTTAATATAGCTTACTATAGCACTCGAATCACCCCAGAAGAGGTATCGCAGTGCTGATGATAGACACAGGCAAGACAGAATGCTAAGATTAGAATAGAAGTATTTTAAGCAGTTTCTGGA
Organism: Triturus cristatus; assembly: GCF_964204655.1. Taxonomy (NCBI): domain Eukaryota; kingdom Metazoa; phylum Chordata; class Amphibia; order Caudata; family Salamandridae; genus Triturus; species Triturus cristatus. Next base: position 296,707,928 of record NC_140589.1, on the reverse strand, counting down.
ATTCAACATAATCAGAACAGGTACAGATGTGATAAGGCAAGTTATTCCAATAGAACCGGGCCAAGTAAATAAAAGACCTGCCACTGCTTCTCTTAAGACGAACACGAGGAAGGGTAAGCAAGGTCTTATCCTTGGAAAGTAAATTCCTAATTGGACAATAGTGTTTGAGTTTCTGAAGTAGATAGCTGGGACCATTGCCCATTAATGATTTATGTGCAAGACAGCAAACTGCAAATTTTGAAGATTGTCTTTTTCTGGGAAACGGCCTTTACAACACAGGCTGAGCCATGTGTGCCATTTCCCCGCAAACAGAACCACAATTGCATTAACCACGCATATGCCTTAATCACGCATATGCGTGGTTAAGGCAGTGTGTGGTCTAGATGCGTGGATGGGCGGGCACAGGAAGAGGAAGGATCGTGAGAGGAAGCTCCTGGATGCGGTCTTGTAAGCGGAGCTGGGCTGGGTTTTGGGGGGTAGGTTTCTGGGTTGGGGGGAAGTTATTAGGGCTCAGGGAGGGGGGCTGGAGTAGGGGTCCTTTTTAGGACCTGGGAGGTCGAGATTTAGGGCTCAGGGTGGGGCGGTGGGAAGGGACAGGGTTCAGGGCAGTTTTAGGGCTCAGGGCGGGGGCGTTTTTAGGATGTGGGGGAGAGTTATAGGGTTCAGGGCAAAGGGGGGACAGTTTTCAGTGCTGGGGGTAATTTTACATCTCAAGGGTGGGTCTGCGGTTGTGGTAGTTTTTAGTATGTGGGACCGGGTTTTAAGACTCAGGATGAGAGGGGCTGGGTGTGATCTTTACCACGCATATCCCTTTAACAATCATGCCTTTACTTCACAATTGTGTGGTAAAGGTATGCATGGTAAAGGAATGCGTTGTTAAGATGCATTTGCTGTTGCGGCCACGTTGTAGAGGCACTTGTGGTTACCATGCATGCTTCTGTCATACAACCTCCTTTTCTTAATTAACAGCCAGTGCAGGGCTCTCTGTAACGTTCAGATGGTAGAAAGGATAAAAGAATGGATGGAATGAAGTGTGAAAGGATCAGTGTGAAAGGATTGAAGAAAGGGTGGAACAATGTATTGATAGGTGGCTGAAAGGAGTAACAGAAAGGTGAAAGGATGAATGATAGAACATTGACAGAATGGAGGATCGACTTGTGAACTAAATGATAATTAAATGGAATGGTGGGTGAATGGATGGATAGATGGATAGAAAGGGGAAAAGATGGATGGATGAAAGGATGAATGGGTGAAAGGGTGGATGGGTGAAAAAATAAAGGGAGGATGAAGGGATGAAGGGGACTAGTCTAGGATTGGCTGGCCTGTCTTGATTTGCTCATTCGGTGTCATCAGAAGTTTGGTACAAAGTGGGGGGCATTGTAATTTTCTAGCTACTCCCTTGCTCTCCTCTTTTGAATTTTTCTTTTTATAAAATTAAAATTGACAATATTTTGTTAGTTTTTCGTTGCTTGCATATCACCATTTCCCCTCTTTGGGCCAGATGTAGGTAAATGTGAAATACCGATTCCTTAATACCGAATTTTACTGATTCGGTATTAAGAAATCGGTATTTCCTATGTAGGTAAAGATTCAGTAAAAAATACTGAATCCTTAATATTCCTTATTACCGAATCGGTAATTGAGATCCGGTAATAAGGAATACCTACCCATTCATTTCTATGGGCTTGGAGGCCCATAGGAATGAATGTGAAGACATTCACTATTAGCGATTCGGTATTACCGAATCGTTAATAGCGGGAGGTATTTCAAGGGTGCCAGGGTGTCCAAAGGACACCCTGTTGCACCCCTGAAATATGCATGTGTGCAAATGTGGCGCACATACATGCCCTAAGGGCATGGATGTGTGCCACATGGCACATTAAAAAAAAAAGCAAAAAAGTGCTTTTTGTAAGGAAATTGCTACATACCACCAACTTGAAGTTGGTGGTAAATAGCGATTCGTTATGGCTGAGGTGCACTGTTTTCAGTGCTTCCTACATTGCATTTAAGGAATCGGTATTACCGATTCCTTAAATGCAAGAGCAATAAGGAATCGGTATTTACCGATTCCTTATTTACCGATTCCTTACCTACATCGCACATGGCTAAATACCGGTCGGTAACACTGAAATTTACCGTATATCGCCGCTACCGACCGGTATTTAGCCACCTACCTAGCACATGCATCAAAAATGCCATTTGCGATTCCTTAATAGCGAAAAATAAGGATTCGCTAATAAGGAATCGCAAAAGCCTATGCATGTAGAAATCGCTTACAAAATAGCGATTTCTAAATATTTCTTAATTGCGAGTCGCAAATACCTCCCCATTTATTCCTATGGGCCTAGAGGCCCATAGGAATCAATGGGAGGACATCCTCAATTTGCGATTCTCAATTAGAGAATCGCAAATTGAGAATGCAATTTCAAGGGTGCAAGGGTGTGAAAGCGACACCCTGTTGCACCCCCTGACATCGATCTGTGTACAAATGTTGCGCACACACATGTCCAAAGGACATGTGTGTGAGTAACATACCACTTTGAAAAATGCACTTTCGTGCATTTTTCAAAGTTTTTGCAAATTACCATGAAGTTCAACTTCATGGTAATTTGCGCCCCCCTATCAGCGAAATCGCTAAATATTTTAATTTAATGCATTGCATTTAAGGAATCTCAATTTGCGAATCCTTAAATGCAATCGCAATTTGAGAACTTGCAATTAATTGCGAATTCTCAAATTGCGAGTGCCTTGACCCTTGATGCATCGCAAATGCCCTTTTTGCGGGCGCAAACGGCCGATTTCTGCGAATCGCACCGTTTGCGCTCGCAAAAATGGTTGATGCATGTGCCCCTACATCTGGCCCTTTGTAATTATTCTCTGTCTGTGCTCAGCTAAGAAAAATCAATTTTTTTGTTTTACCAAAACACCTCATTTCCTTATCTTCTAATTGCAGGATTTAACGGTAGGCCTTGAAAAGAAGCTAAGGGCCTTTGTTTTCTGACAAAAGAGAGCTCGTGTTATTAACACCCAATCAGGAATTTACCCTGAGCGCGTGCTGTTGCTAAAGGGAATGAGGGTAGCAGGAGAAAGACAGACCACTGAGAGCCCACCGCGACACACACACAACTCCTGCGGTCCCCTCTTCCCCCGTTTTAGGATTTCGATCAAGTCAAGTTAGAGGGTCGCCCATCATGTCTGGGATGTCTGCGCAATCCCACGCACACTTCTGAGCGGAAAGGCCTGCTCCTGGACAAACTGTGTTTCCAATTCATTCAAAGGGACTGTTGTGTATCACTCCTTGCCCGAGTGCAGCAATTATCAGCAATTATTGGGAAATGAGCAAAAGTCACATGGAATTCCAAAGCCACCCTGAATAAACTACGCATTGTTGAAGGGTCGCCGTGGGGTTCACAGAAGTCCTGTGGTTTCGATTATTGACATTCTGGACTAGTTGGAAGTGACAGCTTCCTTTCCCGGGACTGGAATGTGAACACGTCCCTGCTGCTTACAAATGCATTGTTGTTCAGCCTGAAAGGGGGGTGAAATAATGGATACACTCTACCAACAATGCTACAAAGGCTGCCCTCTATTATTTATTTCATCAAGACACTAGAATTGTTTTTGAATCAACAATGTTATAAAATCTAAAATAGCATGATAAATAAAATGGAATAATAATAAATATTAGACGTGTCAGAAACTATAGAGACAAAAAAGGTGAGGAAGTGAAGGGTTTTATAAACAAAGAAGAAAGACTTGCCAAAGAAGCTCTGAGTGACTAGCAGCATGGAGGTTCTTGAAAAGTGGGAGTCAATGTACTGTTGCACGATTCTATATGATAATGTATCTGCTGAAATAAAGTGTATTTTGTCTCCTCTGTATTGTATACTGCATGTTGATGAACAAGTTCAATAAAAAGAAATATATTTAAAAAAAAAAAGTGGGAGCAATTCAGTCCTAAACAGCGAATTCAGAGAACATGGTGAGAGAAAGTGGCATTTTCTGCAAGACAGCCATGGGAGCCAGGTTCACAAAATTATTGGTGGGGCCTGGGTCAGAAGACCCAAATTTGATTTTAAGTGTGGAAGAACTGCATATGGCACAGGAGTGGGCAGGTCAAATCTACGTGTGACAGGTAAGCAGTTTTATCCATTGTAAAGTTGGACAATGTAGTTAATTTCCGTGCAACATAACGTTTAATACTTCAGATAACGCTCACACACTGCAGCCTCTCTTCATTCACAAACCTCTATGAATGCCCTGCATGCCCACAGACCACCCTCCTCTAACACTTGTCCAATCTGCACACTCACTGTCCTTTCTGCTCCTGCCCCTTCTTCTCACACGTTGCCATCTCAGCTCACAAACCACACCCTCTTAGCGCACAATGCCCCTTATGCTCCCTGCCTCTTTTGCTTTGCCTCTGCCCTCCCTGTTCCCTGGCACCTCTGCTCACACAATGCCTTCTTGTGCTCCCTGCCCCTTCTTCTAAGACATGCATGGGCATATGTACAAACTCGTATCGCCACGGGAAGGTCACTTTTTGTGACGTTCCCGTGGCGATAGGGACCTTGCCTTATGTACAAGGCAGCGTTAAGCCACTTAAAGTGGAGAGCCAGCCTTGACACAATGAAAAGTGAGTTTGGAGGCTTTTCACTCCCAGGACATGTGAAACATAAAATATACATGGCCTACTTTTCAAATACATTGCACCCTGCCCTGGGGGCATTTAGGACCTACCTTAGAGGGAACTTCTAAGTGTTAAAGAGTAAGGTTTAGGCCTGAAGAATAGTTCATTTTTCTAAGTCAAATTGGCAGTACTGCACACCCAGGCCTGGAGACATGTTTGCATTGTCACTTTAGTGATGGCACAATATGTCCTGCAGTCCAGTAGGGACATTTAGCTTACAGGACCTGGGTATGCTTTGGTACATATACTAAGCACTTATAAATGAGTTAAATATGCCAATGAGGTGGCTAGCCAATTTCAACATTTTTAAGGGGCCAGTGCATGTGTATGGGGGCCTGGTTAGCAGTGCCCCAGTGTGCAGAGTCAAGAACCCATCAGCATCATTAAAAACAGGCATTTACAATGCAATAGGTCTCACAATTTTGAGCTATTGGCATTGTAAATGTCGGTTTTTTTCCCCTTTGTGAAGCATTGTGAAGCATTAATCAAATGGTGTAACACAAAATGGCAATAGCTCACTTTGTTATAAATGCGAATTCCATTGCATTGCATTTGTACTAGTGTGAGTTTTGTATTGTAAATGGTACTGGCTTTTATTATTGTGATATTTTTTATCACATTAATCTAATGCATTAAAAATGTTAATACCCACTCATTTTGGAATAAGGACTCTGAGTGGATATTACATATACCCATGTATTGTTACTATGACTGCAGTTACAGGTGTGAGATCACTATCACTGCAGATATAGGTGTGATATTACTATCACTGCATATATAGGTGGGAGATCAGTATTCCTGCAGAAGGCTTCCATTGTTCCGTAGCCTCAGATTTTTGGCATACACACCTAGAAGCTGCTTGAGAATCTGTGCAAGGGGCAACCTTAGTTGTGAAATCCTAGTTACACCCCCTGTCATTATGAGTTGCCTGACACTGACACTTGCGCTGGGGTGCGATAGACATTAGTAGTTTATCCAGAACCACCAACTTCCCCCGGCTCTGCAGCCAATCCCTTTGCCTGTTTAAATAACCACGTGTCCTATACTGGCCTTAGCAGCCCCCTTTAAGTGCCGGTGTTTGATTATGTCAGAATTGGCAGCCAGTTGACTGGTGCTGCTCTTGCTGCCTGCTAAGAGTTCAATAACTAAAAGTGTTTGTAGCAGATGGGGGTCGTCTTCGTAATTTTTCTTTAAACAAAACAATATTGCAGACCTCTTGGAAGTGAGCGCTATTTCAGTTCAAGACATTTGCATCATCTTGTCTAGCTTGCCCTGGTGTTTTAATAACACGGGAAATGTGCCAGGTATGGGGAAATGTTGATAACAGTTTGTGGTTTGTTTTTGTGCCTCCCTTGGCTCTTGCGCCGCATCCAGGGCTGCACCAAGCTCACACAGTGACTGCTGGATGGAGGCCGCGGCAGCCTACATGGGCCTCGTCGAGGCAGTGGAACACCCCTGAGGTGCTACCCTCCTTCACCAAGGCGCGGTTCGCAAAGATAACAAAGGCAGCAGGCCAGAGGTCACACGTAAAGCGTCAACTGGCTTGCCTCTTTTGCCATGCAGAATGGCAAACCTAGCAAATTCAAAAGAAAACTATTTCTTCCAATGCTGCCTTAAAACAAAGCACATGGTTTATTTAGCATCTGCCTCATGACTGTGACAACAGGCAGGCTGGTACCGCCGCCCCTCATTCATTGCACGGCTTGCCTCCGCCTCGCTGTAATGAAAATGTGCTGACTGATGGGCCGAGAGGTTGCCGACTGCCTGCTGCTCACTGGCTTCCGTTCCCACAGTTGCCTCTTTGTTGCCAGCTCACGAAAGTGTACAGTTTTCTTTTCTCATTCTCCTTACCTCCCTCCCTTGCAGTGTCAAGGAACGTCAGACCCTCCATATAGCAAGAAACTGTTCCTAGAGTGATTTTGTGACTACACTATCGCGTCACTGAGGCGGAGTTTGGCCATTCGTGAGCATATGTCTTGTTAATAATTTCCGTTCTGTGATACAAAAATTCCCCATATCAGCTTTTATTCAGCACCTGGCAAAAACAATCATGACGAGATGCTGATAGCAACCCGATAAAAAAAACAGGAAGAAAAACACCCTGGATACCACGAATAAAGTAAACACTGACACGAATCCCATTGTCACCGGGTGTGGGGTGATTTCTGCTGTATAATGACACAGCAACGAGGGCAAAACAAGCTGTCGTAAACATGATCCGCAAGTACACGCCTCCTAAAGATAAGAAATTGCTTCACGACATCCGAAAAGCAGACGATCCAGTCCGGATGGGCCGGACGAAAAGGGGAAAGGGCGGAAACCAAAAAGCCTCAGTTTCAATCGGAGGCCTCCATTTTACATAAACGATGACGCCAGCCAATGAAAACGAGTGGCGGGGTTTCAAGTCCCCCTCTGAAATTTCCTCATCCACAATATGTCTCGCAGAGCGAGCAGCGCTTGCGCGCTGCAACGCTAGGCAAGACCTAAAAATGGGGGTGCCCAGGCATTTTCGTACAATGTGCCAGAGTGACTTACTGGCTGAGGGTGAGGGTGGGGCTGCATCTGGCTTCCTGGGAGTCAGGCAAAGGAGACACATGTCACTGACACCTCAAATTTTAGATAGCCTCCATGGCACAGGCCATGCTGGGTAAGCAAATCAAAATCCCTGATGGTCTCGGGCTAAACCAGTAGGAGACTACTTGGGTACCCAGCAGGTTGAACGTCTGGGTTAGTTGGCAATTTAATTTAGATACTGGTAGGCTTTGCTTCATAAAACTGAAGTGTGATGAATATGGAGAACTTGCAAATGGTTGGATCCTTAGGTCATTTGATGTTAGCAAAATCATATTGGCAGAAAATAAAGGAGGTCAGCATTCCTGAAGATTGTATGGGATGGGACTGATGTAAGTACCATCCTGCTGCCAATCCTCTCGATAGGAGGCCAATGACTGGTCTGCCTTCCCAACCAGTGTGCATGGCCAGCAGATGGCTCAAAGTTCATCCAACTCTCCAATCGTTTCTGCTGTTTAGACAAACTGTAAACTCATTCTACCCTTCTATTAGTAGACCACTGAGAATAAATACTATTTTTCTAGTAATTTTCTAGTAATTGTCGCAAGTATGCCAAGCTACTGCAGGTGTGGTAAGCCCCAAATATGTGACTACTAGGCATCTAATCAGCCCAGAAACTATTTAAAGTTTGGATGGTTGCTTGTAAACCACTCATGGTGTGAGCTCTTTAACAAAACTGTTCCTCAACTTCTTAAAGCCTTTCTCAAAGGTACAAAAGACTGACTGTGGCAGAAGAGGCTTCCTTTTTGCCCTGATTAAACTCCCCAATAAAAAACAAGCATTTGACAAAGCCAATAGGTCTAAGGTGGCTGCCAGCCTTATGGATTTGTCAGTGCTTAGTTTGTTTTGTCTTGGTATTTGCTATTGTTGGGAAAACTACAGAGTCCTCACTAATATATATAAAAAAATTGGCTAAAAGCTAAAATATTTTTGGACCTCAAAATGCACGCATCGCCACAGCAGTCCTTGGCACTGAAGGGAACTACTTTGTGAGCGGGTGTGCTCTTTGTGAAATAGTAGAAAAGGCCACCACTCACTTTGAAGTCCACCAAAGGCTGAAATGGGATACCCCGTGCCGCATGCTGTATGCTGAAGTGGACAGAATTTAAATGTGAATGACCCAACAAACAGAACAATGGTTGAAGAGGTCCGGCTGAAAGCCCTTATACGCAACTATTTCATCTGTTCAATTTTAGTAAAATCAAAAGGCCTTGGTTAACGCCAGACATAAACAAGCATTGAAAATGCAATAGGTTTTGCCTTTTATTAAGTTAAAGCCATTTGCTTTGCTATACAATACCATTTGCAAAGCAAATGGCTTTAACTTAATGAAAGGCGAGATCTATTGCATTTTTAATGCTTCCATTAACTGAAGGGAGTAGAGGAAAGGTTTCCACTACAGCAAGTGTACAAATGATCTTCTTTGCCATTAGTTACCACGCACCTGACTTCAGTTGCCCACACACTCCCGCCCTTACCCACAGCATCCCCTGCAATGCACTGCCATAGGTCTTGCGGCTGCCATTATTTAGCAAGCAAATAAAAATAAATAAAAAAAGAACAAGTTGGCTGAGCCGCGTGCAAAGAGACGCACAGGTGCCATTCAGCATGTAAATAAAAGAAATATGAGTTTGGTGAGACAACCGCAACAAGACGCGCGGCCGCCATTTAAAATGTTTCTTGTCTACCATGCCTGTTTCCCATGAGACTTTCCTGTTGCTTGAACATCTCCCGCATCTCCCTGGCAGCTCTTCCTTCGCAGATCTCGCTGCCTCTGGCTTCTCGCCAGGCATCTATCGCTGGCTGTTTCACTGGCTCAAAGATGACCAACCACCGCCGTTTACCCAGATTGCCAGCCACTCCAACTTAGTGCCACTATTCCTGATATCAGCGCTCCAAGCACTCCGGCTCTCACTTTCCTGTTAACAGACTGCTGACTTTAAAGTGTGTACTTAACTGAAGGGAGTAGAGGAATGGTTTCGGCTGCAGCAAATGTAGAAATGAACTTCCTTGCATTTATAACAGCGCACCTGACTTCAGCTGCCCACACACTCCTGTCCTTACCCGCAGCATCCCCCGCAATACACCGCCATAGGTCTCCCGGCTGACATTATATAGCATGCAAATAAAAAAATATATAAATGAGTTGGGTGAGCCGCGCACGAGACGCGTGGCTGCCATTTAAGTATGTAAATATAAGAGCATATTTTTTTAATGAAGACAGTGCCCATCTTGCGGCATAAGTGCATCGGGGGAGGTGGGGAGAAGGAGTGTATTTAAAATTTATAGCACAATGCTCCGGTTAAAATACAAACAAAAAACAAAGGCACACGAAGGGTGTAGATGGGGGAGGGATGGGGAACAAAGGATGAAAAAAGCAATACAATCTGCAAGTTGGTCTTCTCAGTCCCCTACTCGTAACTATGAAACAGAAACTTCAAGTCCCAGAACCCTATGCACAGATGGTAAACAAGCGTTGGCGACCTCTGACCCCAGTCTGATCCCGGGCTCATCATAGACACATGGTGTTATCCTGAGCACATTTTCCATAGGAGGCACTCAAGTCTTTTGCCATCCACTTCTAGCGCCCAGAATGCTTTGTTTGTCCAACGTGATGGAGGGGCGTCAAGGTGTGAGCGTGTTTCGTGCTGTGCCTCACACTCTGACCTTCTCCAGCACACTTGGAAGTTCCCCCTTTTGATGTTTTAGCAGTGTAAGAGGGTGCTACAACGCATTTGGTCGATGCCCTCGTTTCATGGGGCCATTGCCATTTTACACGACTCCCGTCCCCTAGTAGGCCGCTCTCCGTGCAGTCAGCCGTATCCCAATAAGCTTGCGGTGGTTAGGAAATTGTGCAGGGAAAGTATAGTTGTTATTGGGAAAAGCATTAAACTGCTGTGGACAGTGTTTGTACTCGCCGCACTCTCAACTGTTGGCAATAACACTAAAAGAAGTGGTAGCGGGTGAGGGGAGAGGAAAGGGGCAGGGCCACACAGAAGTCTGCTTGTGGAGCGGGAACACCTTCTCTTTGTGTGACTCGGATCCTGTTCCGGCTGTGCTTCATGTTTTCACTCCAGCTCTTCCTCGTGCGCGGACTGGCGCGTGCAAGGCAGCGTGACGAAGCTTCTGATAAGAAACTACGTCACAACAGCTGTAATGCAGGGGCCGTCCAAAAAGGTGAAAGGGCGGCAACCGAAAACCCTCCTTTTCAATGGGAAGCCAGCGTTTAAAACAAACGCTGATGCTACCCAATGAAAATGACGGGGCCGGTCTTCGAGTCCCCTTTTTGAAACTGCCTTCATGACTATAGCTCTCGCAGGCGAGGAGCGCATGCGCGCTCCAACGCCAGGCGAGACCTAAAAACATAAGGGCATTCATATGCACAAATTACTGGACTGTTGCTTCTAACCCACATTCCCCCTTCGTGCAGGAAACAGCAATGGTCAGATGCAAGTGTGGGCTGGCTCACTCAAATGCAAGTGTGTGCTCGCTCACTCTCAGGCAGCGTGATACCACCACTGTGAATGTATGCCCGTGAACTCATAGCTCCCTTTGGTATGGGGTCAAGATGCCGTCTCAAGAGTGCACCCTATAGTCTTTTCGGGATGTCTGTTTAAGAGCCTCGCCAGAGAGTGAAGACAAATTATAGCATGCCTACCGGTTTGCCTGCTTTCTGCCTTCCTCCTGTGGGCAGTGGTTGGTTTGTGCATGCTCTATAATGAGCAATACATTGGTTCATGCGGATAGAGTGGTATTTGTATATGTGATGCCCAGTGCACATGCTAGAATTTCCCTGCTCAGTGCACCAGCAGATAAAATTGGTCACCACATTGGAGGCATCATTTACAAGAAACTGATGCATCTGCATCGATGCGTCAGTTTCCTTGCTCCTGCGCCAAATGTCCTTGCAACACAATGGATGAGCTGTATTTACAAAGCATGGCTCCATGGCGCAAGGATTTAACAGATGCATCAGAAATTCTGACACATCTGTTGGCGTAAAAGTGACACATTGCTGGAGTTGGTCGTAATACTGATGCAACTCCAGCAATGCATCAGAAAACATAGGCAAGTGCCATTGTAAAAGCCCTGCGTCTTTCCTTACGGCTGGTCTGAGCAGGCGTAAGGATTTTGACGCAGTCAAGTCGTAGAGTAACACAGTGAAATGTTGTAACTTTCATTGCGCCACTCCTACGTGGAGTTTTTGCATTGGAACGCCTACCCTGAATACATTTTATCTGGTACAGTTATAATATGACGCAGGGATTTATAAACTGACGCATTGAACCCAATGCGTCAGTTTGTAGATATGGAGCAGTGTGGCACACTGATTGCACCGCCCCTGCATAAAAAAAAAAGTGTTGCAGCAGCAGGGCAAGCTCCTCGTAAATGAGGCCCTGGGTATTTATCAGTGGACTACACAGAAAGGCATAGGAAAAGAATGGACAATAAAAGGTTGTGTCTCATTTTTTCCATTGTCGAACTATAGTGGATTGTGCACTGAAAATGATTGGCCAATAGTTGTTTTACACTCGCACAATTTATTTAATGTATGTCATGGTAGAGCAGGTAAAACAACATTTTGTATACCTTCTCTATTTTGCATGAAAATACTAATTATGTAACTTTCTAATTACTAAAGTATATTAATTGTTTGCTGTGGTCTAATTAACCAACCTTACACTTTAATACGCGGGACTAAATGCAAATTGCATGGCAAGTAACTCTAATAAATAATGATGGTACGCATATTAACGGTAGATTGTGTTGATATAGGAAATTGAATGGTTATATTGCTTTTTGTGATGTTTTGCGTTCCTGCTAGGACGAAATGGTGAGTAATATTGCTTTAAATGTTGCTATAAGCTAGGAAAATACTAATATATAAAGGGATTAGTGTGGGTTTAAACATTAGAATCTTCATTTCCGTATATTAATTATTCTTTATGTTTGTTTTGCTTAAGTTGGCATTCGGGCCTACTAGGCCATAATATTCAAAATGGAATTCGGAAGTGGCAACCGTCGTGCGAGCGTGATGACTACTGCGCAGACTCGGATGGCTCTGAAGATCTCCAAGCGTCCTCAGATCAGAGCAAAGTGTTCCTCGTCAAGGATAGGAACGTGGAGGACTGCCAGACTTCAGCTAGTGTGAATGGCAAGAAAAAACAATAACCACCTATGCCTGGAGGTCAACACGTTGATACTTCGGACCTTTTCGCATGAGAACTGTATAAGCTAAAAGAATGACATAAGCCGTTTCCCTGAGTACCCAGGAACGTGAGAATGGAGGACCATATTGCAAATTTGAGGGGCTTAGCCAATCAGAGTGTTTAGATTTAGAAATTGTTGCCGATTTTTTTAGAAATCATTATAAAAGGGGAACTGTAGGAGAGGGTAGAGTTAGTGCTAGTGCGTTCCAGAGGGGTGTCCCGAACTTGCGTGATCAATTTGCTTGCACGATTGCCTGGTCCTTTGGATATCTTTGGAACTGTGTCGTGCCGAGCGAAATAACTTTTCGGACTTATTTGGGTATTGGTCTGCATTCGATTGGGACGATTTCACCCGAAGGGATTTGACTTATGCAGAGCTAACAGGGTTAGAGAAAGAGTCCCCGAGATCAAGAATAGGTAAATATAAATGTCATGCTAAATTGTGCTGAATAATCAAATTTGAACTTTGTGTTGACCGAAATGCTAATTATGCAACTGAAAGTGAATTAATTAGATAAACTAAACATTGATTAACAGAAAATGAGTTTGTGATTCTTTAGGTAAGGTTGAATAAAGATTCCGAAGCTTTAATGTGTTTTAGCTGGTTCTAAATCACCATCAACCAGTCCAACTAATTTGTCCGTTGACCAAGTGGTAGAGTGCCTTGATGTTAATGTTAGGATTCTAGAGGTACTGATGTAAATATGTACATATTGTAACGAATTTCCTCCCCTATAGGTAATAAGGTACCCCCACATGTCCAGCGATTCTCATCCTCCTGTGTGCAGATTCGAGTGAGACGTATGAATGTTGGTGTTATGGGCCCCACCAATGAATGCATGCGTGAATGAGTTTGTGCAATGACGGGTCTGTGACGCAGGGAGGATATGTAAATTTGCCCTTTTCCGCTGGAGCAGTCACACAAGAGAAGCAAGATGACATTACACTAGTGCTTTAAAATATAAAACCATGGACTGAGGTACACTCACAAATTATGCTCTAGCGTTTTATCGTTTTTAATTAATCAAGCTCTGTATTTTTTGGTGCCCCTCTTCTACCTCCTTTGCCTGAACAGTTCACTATTTTGTTCACAAGAGTAAAGTAAATGGATTCTTCTGTTTCACAAGGGTTTATGTTGTAGCAGCTTTCAGGTCTCATTTTATCCCTGTTCCCTCTGCTGATAAAAATGAAGTCAGCTGTTTCCTCTCGTTTAAGTTGTAACAATTGGAAATCAGTCAAAATGTCACTACGGTTTACTATGATGCTGTTAAAGGAAGCTCTGATGGTCAGCAATGTCACCAAAAGTTAGCAGAGTGAGACAGAATATACACACGCCATGGCACCATAAATTGTGACTTACACTACAGTTTGGGAAACATGGACCATTATGTCAAGGCCTGGCATAAAACGGCTAAATAGCATGCACGAGAGACCTAGAATAACTACCAATAAGATATATACATTCCAATTGATCAAAACTAACTTCTAACTTTCTCGACGACTTAAAATGACATATTTTCTCCTGACACTTCTGTGAAATCCAAAGAAACAGGTGATTCCTCTTTGCTTAATGATTTTATTGTGTTGACGTGTTTCACCCTCATGGGTTTGCCCACGTTACAGACCAGCCCTACGTTAGTGTCACTTTTTATAATGTGCCACCTATTCTTATATAATAATTTACATGTATCCAGCTCATGGATTTTGGGACTTGTAGTTCTATAAACTCTGTTAATGACACATTTTACAAAAATGGCAACTTCTTCCAAAACTTCCAATCACAACCATAAAATATTCAAGCCAGACCCTTATTGTACCATCTAAGGAACAAGCAGAGACAAAACCCATTAGCAAACACGCTCTCTACCTCATCACTTAACATCTCAGGCACCTCATCCTCGCCCCCACCTCTACCCCAGTCATCCCACCCTCGCCAGACTGACCACCCTTGGCCAAACACATATTTTCCAACCCCCTACTTACGTTCATCCTACTTCTCCTCAACCTTCCCTACTCACTGCCCCAATTCGTATCAGGTTCTCCCCCATACCACAATATTTACTCCTTCCCACCCCAAAGCACACACATCACCAATGCTACGCCACCCACACTCCACTCTACACACTTCAACAATACTACAAACACTATTGCCCAACTCACAAATTCCACTACACATTACAGTGGCATTGTAACCAACATGCACTGCCCTCACCTGGTTACAATGACACTTGCATCAACCTATAGCCAAGTTTCATTGACATATAGCCAGGTTCTCTTAGATCACGCTACTGTTTCAAATCCACATCATACATCTCAATGGGGAAACCAGAAACAGACGTCACCCCCATGACGTACACAACGCTCACTAGTCGAACATATTTAGTACAGACGTCTATCTGATGCACATAGCCTATTCGGAACAATGTCATATAATATGACATAGTGACTGATTCAACCAGTCTGAATATTTCCCTCGACAGCTTCCACTGAAACTCACCTCTTGCCCCCACTGAACAATGACTTACAACATGCCACCAAGTCTGACCACCCCTCACTCCCTGACTGCAACAGATGGCACACCAGGATGACCCAGTTAACCACAACATTCTACTAAACACTTATGAATCTGTCTGAGCGGGACAGTCTTCAAATGGTTCTCCTCTTAACTCAACAATTGCCTCGAACAAATTAAACCAAAGGACTTCCTATCAAAGCCAACCCATGTTAACCAAGGAGGTCCTTAAGGCTCCATCTTAGCCCGGAGTTCTTTAACCTATACATGGAACCCCTTACCTCAGTTTTCCACCAGGCCAAAATACATTGACATCTTTATTCTGATGATGCTCAACTCTACCTCAAAAGCACTCCTTCAGCAAATATGATCCATTCTTATTTTTATTTTTTTATTTTACAGAGTTTTATATAGCGCAAACTTGACCCGTATAGGGTATCAGAGCGCTTTACAAAGCACCAGTTGCATTACATGAGGACACATTCATTCATTTTTTTTTGTTAGGCATGGGGAGATTAAGTGATTTGCCCAAAATCATAGGATGTTCAGCGTCATTGCCGAGACTTGAACCCAGTTCCCCAGATTCGAGGTCGACCGCCCTAGCCGCTAAGCCAACTCCTCTCTCCAATCTCCTCTCCTCATTTCCTCAATCCATCTCAACCAAACACTGACAAAAAATCAAGCATAGCTCTCACCTATCCACTTAAAACTAAACTCCCTGAAAAACTCACTTCCCTCTCATCTCCACCCACTCCCCTCTCAGCCCACCCTCAATACACAGCTGACTCACACCACCTGAAAGCTCAGGACTGCATTCTGAAAACTATTGACTTTATTAAATCTCTCAGAATCACATAAACACTCCACCAACAAAGTTTCACTATACAAACTCAGGCTTCTTAGGAAAATCATGCCATTATTTGCATTACCAGACCTCCAAAATGTCGTACATGTCCTTGTAATCTTCAGACCAGATTATGGTAATGCAGTGTTTACTGGTACTCCCGAATCTAAACTAACACCACTAATTGCTACGCTCAACTCCGCTGCAAGACTAGTAACTGGATCAAGTCACTACGATCACATTATTCCCACTCTTATCACTCTAAAGTGGCTACCTGTCAAAGCATAATGCATTCTTAAAATAGTCTGTATCACACTCAAAGCTCTACACTGTAGATTCCAAAATACCTGGCACAGAACCACCCTCTATCCATTGGAATCTACACACTGAAAAGCTCAAACTCTCTACTCTTTGAACCACCAAGATTAAAAATGGAAAGTACCTACTCTTGATCCTTTACTAGCAGTGCAGCCAGGATATGGAACTCCCTACCTCCAGAGATCCGCACAAACCCCTCCTCTAACTTTCAAGAAGAATATGAAAGGTCTACTTTTGGCAAGACACTTAGGGGAGTGATTGATCGGATCATGTGATGGTTGGCTTTAGCTATATGTAATTGGCCATAGCACTTGCAACCTAACACTGTTAACTGCTTGTGTGCATCCAAAATAACATAACTGTAGCTGTACGTGTAAATCTCTCCTTACACTGTTACCTAGCTATTTATATTGTAAAGCTTGCCCCAATCAGCATACTACCTGTAACCTACAAATGTAGCCTGCTTAGGTGCATTGTATGCAACAGTAGCATTACTTTTACATTTTGCATCACACTGTTACCTACCTCTATATATATTGTAGCTTATTGAAACCAACATGATCAAACTTTAACCCACCTGCATAAGTAACCTACCTGCATAAGTAACCTACCCGCATAAGTGTAGCCAACATGCTTCAACTGCTAGTTACCCCCAAGTATTCTGTTGCTTTGCATTCTGTATGTTATCTTATTCTGTACATTGCTCTGATACTCTCTGGGGAGAGTGAGGCGGGTGCAGGAGATTGCATGAAATAGCAGATAGCGCAAAATAATTTGTCTTCCTTACCACCATTAAATGACAACAGTTTTGTTATGTGTTGCTTGCAATGAGTCTGCATTAACACTCGTAATTGTGGTGAACTGTAAAGCTACCAACAGGAGTACGACTGTGGGTCCAGGAGAGAATTAACACCAGGTATGTTATGAATTTAAGCCATGCCACTGGTATGAGTTGAAGCAGGAGCTGAACTTGCGATATGTTTTGGATTATGGAGCGGCCTGACATAAAGTATGTTTTGAATTGTAGAATGGAAGTGGCAGCACTAAGTATATGGAAATGGGGGACAACAGCCATGATTTATAAATAGTTGGAGTGGTGTAGTAGGATGCCAAACAGATGTTTGATGTTGTATACAGGAAATCATGTTTGATATTAGACCTTGCAGAATTTCTGCACATTTGGTAATAAAAGTCATGTCTTCTTCCTGTGCCATGCCTTGTTATAATCACAGTGTAAGGCATGTAGTGGCTGGACCACCAATACAAATATTAACAACATCAATTGCCACACACAAACTCCTGTGTAAACTGTTTGAGAGAGTCACCTCCCATGAATTAGAGAACGGAATGTGAATAAAGGACAACAATAACATGAATAACATTCTTTATCAATGTCAGTGATCAGCCCATGTATATGATAAAGTACATATTACACTCATTCATTTGCAGTCATTGAATGAGATTGAAAGTAGGAAGAAGAAGCAGCAGAATGTAGCAGAAGAAGCACCTGTGATCAACCTGTGACAGAACATAGTTACATAAGCTAAAAACAATGATTTTTCAGTTTCGTAGTCGATAACAAGCATAAACAAACGCTGTAATAACCAAGTCTGAGATTAAATTACATATTATGGGTATAATAAGTCAGATTGCATCACTTTATTGTGAACCCCATCTCTTTAATGTGGTAAGCCAGAGTCCTGAAATAAAGGATCTATTGTCTGAATAAAGTCTAGAGATCAATCAAATCATGTGGGTCCTCATATGGAAGTGTCAACATGTTTCGACCCCACTGTTGTTCCGGGAGTCTCCTTAGCATGGGGACTTGGGCATAATTGTTTTGCGTGTAAAGCTGTTTGTCTGGACAAGGACAAGGGTAATTCTAAAAGGAAAAACATAGGGGGATATTCACAAGAACGTGTGACAACTCCCGCAAAAGTAGCTTAACGCAACTCCCCACATCGCAGTCCAATGCGGGAAAATGACCCCTTGGCAACGCGGCATTCCCAAGCCGGCGGCACCATGCGATAGGCTCATGTTAATGCGTCAAATGTCTGCGATAAAGTCAACGCGACGTCGCAAAAAATGTGAAACACGAACGCAAAAAAGCTGCGATGAGGCCAAGCGCGATACAGAACTCAGCGAAAACAAGCCACAGGCCTGCAAATCCCACTCGTCATGCAGGAAAAAGCACTATAAAAGGCAAAAAACCTACACCAAAACCCAATCAACCTGAGTAGCACCATGGATGCACACAGACCGAGTACAGAGGACAACCCGAACCTCACAAGCCCCACGGAGGACCAGCCAGGAACCCCCTGCTCGGGGAAGGGCAAGGAGAAGAGGTAGAGGAAGACGGGGTTCAGTCCGCAGAAAGACCGGATCCTCGTCATGGAGGTGACAGAACACTACCAACAACTGTTCATCTCCTCCACTACGTCATTGGCAACACAAACGGATATATGGCAGTCCATCGTCAACAACGTGAATGCAGTTGGAGTGCCGAGGAGGTCAATGGAGGAGGTCAAGAGGCTCTGGCATGAAGTGCACAGCCTAACCAAGGAGAAACTCGCTGCCAACAGGAAGGCAGCAAAGGTGACAGGAGGTGGGACCCCTGCGCCACAGGAGGAGCTGGATGAGCTTCAGCAAATGGTGGCCACAGTCATCAGTGCAGAGACGGTGCAAGGAGTTGGGGGTCTGGACACAGCTCGATATGACCTGACCCAACAGCAACAGGGTGTGTAACTACCAGGGCCTGGGGGGCCGGAGGGAAATGGGCACAATGGCACACATGCACAATCATGCGCAGCACACCACACACCCACAATGAGTGTGGAACATGTCCCTGAAACCCATGGCACACTGCAACATACATAGAAACACCAAGTAGGCCCCCGTCCACAATGTGCACAAATGGGCCCCCCTCCATATCACCAATACCACAACCAACCCATGCACATGTGTTGATTCCAGAAATGCAGCCACTCACTGAGCCACACAAACTCTGCAAGTGACACTGCATGACAGACAGCATGGCTGCAGTCACAATACATGACATGGTGCACGAGACGACTTTGAGGTGGCTGAGTGTGGACAACATCCGTAAAGGAGCATGTCACACTCTAAAACATCAACGTGCACCTACAACCCATGACGTCAACAACACATCTGCAGACAAACAATGCAAAAGAGTACAAAAGATGTAAAAGAGCACAAAGGACCCAAGTCGCAAACATCACAGCTCCCACAAAGCACACAAGTCAAAGGCACATCGACTCAAAGGGATGAGGGGCTGTCAAATCAGAGCTAAAGGGCCGACATGCCAACAGCACAGCACACACACATAACAATCACAGTACATCAACATTGATGACAATGTGGTACAAAGTGCAACCCTTACACCACAGGACAGAGCATGTAACTGGTGCCGCTCGTGCATAGAAACTGGCTAATGACATCTGGCATTGCATGACACTGTGAGATGATGTACGAGTACAACCTCACATCCGTCATGTAGTGCAAATGTACACTGTGTCCCAGCAAATAGCCAGCTCCTCCAAAACAGTCACAATGCACATTGTCATGCAATCTGTATGTAAACATATACAATTTGTGAACATACATGGAACACACTGTTAACTTGCATCTCTCCTTCACATTGCAGAGGGACCATCACCACCTCCTGAAGAGCAGACCACACATCTCTACAGTGATGATGGAGAGGACACCCTGCACATTTGCCCAGACACCGTCCAACGGCTCATGGACAGCCTCCGCACACCATCCACAGTAGCAGGGCAGCCCAGCAGCATCTCGGTGAGCCCACACCCACCACAGACCACACAGCAGAAAGCACACACCACCACAGCTGGCCCCCAGGACCCCGACGACCAACACTATGAATTCCAACGCCGTGTGTTAGTGTGCCAGGAGGAGTTGGCAGACCATCTGCGGGTGGGTTTCGACCTAGTGGCAGCCAATCTCGATGCCATACATGGGTGTCTGAGCCCCATCAGGGACCATGTACAGTCCCTAATGGACACCCCCTGTCCGCACCATGCTCACTGACAATCCTTGGCTGACGTCGCTGAGGCCATTACTCGGATACAAGAACTGTCTAGTCAGACAGGCTCCAGTGACGACAGCACAGAGTTGGCACAGATGCGGAAGACAATGGAGACCATGGAGCAAATGCAGGCTGGTAGTAGGGCTGCCACGGCTGAACACCAGCGACATGTAGCTGGGATCTTCCAGGCCTTGCAGATCCTCATCTTGCCATTGCTGCCACAGAGTCTGTACCAGATGACTGCTGCAGGAACCTCGACACACACTACTCCGCCCCCTGATGTGTCATTGGCACACAGTGATGCTGACATTACACCGCCTCACCCTGATGTGTCAGTGGCCCGCAGTGATTCAGCCCTAACACCACCACACACACCTGACACACCGGACACAGAAGACGTCTCAGAGGAGTAAGATGTGGTGTGCAATAACTGTGTGAGGAAGGAGGCAGTAGCATCCATACCGGCAACATGGCCAGTCCCTGGATGGTTCAGCCATATGCATCATGCCCTGGACCAACACCTCCCACATTACCCCGGAACACTCTGCGACATTCACCAGGACCCCGACATGGACTGCCATATCTGCTCTTGTACCAATGACACAGCAATCCGGCTGAAGACTATACTCTTCCTCTTCAGATTAACTTTGCATTTCCCAAGGACTCTGGTTGGCCCACCACTGGGCAACCACGTAATGTGGACTTGAACTGGCCATGTACCCCTCCATCTCCAAGACTCCCCAGAATGTGAATAAAACATTCCAAATCACACAGATGTGTCATGTCTATGTTCACCCACGTGTACAAGTATGGATGAATGTAGGGATGTTGATTGTACATAAAGGTACACCCTTGTAAATGTCACCAATCCGCATGTTGAAGCCTGACCCACATGGCCAATTAGATGACTGTGAAGGTGTGAACTAGCTGTGGCCTCATTGCACATGCACAGAAATCTCGCATCCCCCAACGTAGCCCCACGTCCATGTATTATATAGGGCTGTGTGTGTAAATGTCAGAATCGGTAGCCCACCTGAAGTAGTGCCCCCCATCGATTCTGGCTACGGAACTTCTGTTCGCATGACATACTCACGCACATCAGTGTGTACACAGTCTGTTTCAATGGATCACATTGATCCACACGGCAAGAAGTTGGACACCATACTCACATTGCTGAAGACACGTAAGAGCACAGGTCTACCAGCAACTATCCCAAACACAATGTGTGGCTCACAGAGGTGAAGCTGCCAATGGGGATTCGCCACCTATGTACCAGAGGCAGTCTGTCCCTCCCTGTGCACAGACAATGTTCATTGAGGCAAACGATTGGTCATACTAATCAACACTCATCACAGTTGTACACTGGTGAAGTTGAGTAGGCTTTATTAGCATGAGCGTGTCAGTACGGGCGTGTCCGTATGGGCAGGTGATGGGCCACAACAGACAGACAATTGCTTAAGACACTTACATACAGAATGGGAACGTGTTGAGGTTCAAGGAATGGGGTGGCAAAAATGTACACATATCCTTACGTTTCGCAACGGTCTCAACCCACCTTGCCTTGCTGGTCGAGTCATGTGAAGTTTGGCGTCTGCTTATTGCCCCGTGTCAGGGAACACGACTCACAGCCCATGGGATCTGCATGGAGCTGTACCACCGAACTGCGCAGACTGTGCTCTGCTGACAGCAGGTGCAAGGAACCAACAAGGTCACATGTTGTGCTACATTGCCATGTGTGCAGTCTCCCTCCATCAGAATGTCATATTTAGGAACTTTGCCAAGCGACGCTGTGCAGCTCCCCCCATGGGGCTGCAGCACCTTGCACAGGTGTGTGGCAACACGCATAGGTGCACGCACATGCATTCTGAGTCCGAGCGAATGCTGACATGTCCACTGTTGTACTGGCTTAAGGAACCAATCGTCCAGGATGCAACACAAGTTGGGACCTGTGCTCTGGGTGTCAATCAGTTGTGACTGCAGGAAGGTAGTTACTCGTCCATGAATGTGAGTGCTGCTTCATAGGCGATCAGTTCCAGAAGTACGTAATTCTCGAATTCAAGGTACACGAGAGAGAGCCAATCCATTGAGTGGTTCGGACAGTTGTGCTCCGACCACACAGTTTCACCAATCCGCAACACAGCCCAATAGGGGAGTGCCTTGATGTGGTCACTGCACACGATGACTTGTGCAATCTCCCATCCTCTGCTGCCGGCACAGACGCCACATATCAAGGCATCTAATGCCCGGGTTTCCCGGTTGCAATCCTGTTCGTGGACCAACAGAGGGCGCACACACATGTCGTAATCCAGTTCAGCTACCGTTGTGTTGGATAGGCAGACTTCCATGGGCCACTCGAATGTGCATGATCGACAGTGGAACCATGGCTGGACGCATGTGACGTACGCCAGCCGGAAACTCAGACGGTAACTGATTTGCAAAACTGCCATTGGCAGAGCTCCCAACAGATGCAGCATTCGTGCACGGTACAGTTCCACGTGACAGGGGTTGTGCATGTGCCCGGGATTGCCTGCCATTGCGTTTGTTGGTCTCTTGCCACCGGCACTCCTCAGACCGGCAGCAGTTCTGGGGACGATATGCCACGGCTCGGAGTAATGAGTCGTATGTGTGTTCAACGTTTGGAAGTATGGGTTGTCTTTTTTGCGGATGTGTTGGGGGCATGCCATGCAGGTGTGTCTCGAGCAGGGACGATTGTGTGTGGGGTGTGGATAAGTCGCTCTTTCATTAGCGCAGTTCGTGGTGTGGGAGTCGGCAGAGTCTGGTATGGTATCTCACTCAGGTGATGCCGGGTGCATTGGAGACCAAGGTCGGAGGTTCGGATGTCCTTCCACCTTGTGTATTGAGACAAAGGAGCTTTCATTCCTACTTTTGGTCTGGCTACAGCTTGCATTTCTGAAATG
Source organism: Triturus cristatus (assembly GCF_964204655.1). Taxonomy (NCBI): domain Eukaryota; kingdom Metazoa; phylum Chordata; class Amphibia; order Caudata; family Salamandridae; genus Triturus; species Triturus cristatus. The sequence continues at coordinate 296,684,799 of NC_140589.1, read as the reverse complement.
TGATGTGGCCTTTGCACTGAAATTGTTGCCAGGCCTTAGATTAGTGGGTGCACCAATTGCGAGACACACACAACAGTTGGCATGTATGTGCCAAGGGCACGATTGTCCTTGTGCTCCTTGTTCAGTCTCTCTCTCTCTCTCTTTCCCTCTCTCTGTCCTTTGATGGGTGCCTGACACACCTTCTTATCTGAGATATTGTCTTACAGGCTGTCACTTGCAGATTGTCCAGGGATGACCCGCCATGACTCTAGGAAATAGTTGTTTGATGTGGAAATTGATTGTGATGTTTTTTTGGGACTATCAATGGTGGATGTTTGATTCTGCTTTTTCTGTACTCCTTTGGCTGTTAGCTGTTGTGATTCTGCGGCATCAGGCGAATGGTTTTCTGCATGTTTCGTGACGTTGAAGTGCATTCTCTTGGTCTGGGGGAGGTGGGGGGTGCCCGGGGTGTGGCCCAGAGGGGAGCGGTGGTGCGGGGGTGGGTGGCGGTGGTTGTTGTTGCCCTCTCGGGGCTCCAGGATGCATGTTGTAGGCTCCATGTCATCTGTTGTTCTTCATGTGTGGCTGTGGTCTGTGCCCCCTTTTCTGGTGCAGGTTGTAGTATGACTTTGCACCAGGTCAGAGCATGTGTCAATTTCCTGCTGCTAAAGCCCTTTATCGCGTTTTTTGTGTTCTCATCGCTGATCTGGCTGTTCGTTGAGAATGTTGGGGTGTGGTATTGTTGCGGGTTATTGCACGGGAACGCCTACTCTGCATCTCATTAGCGATAGTTGGAGGGGTCATCCGTGGCGATGTTTTTTGCGACTGCTATTGTAGGTAAACTGGCGATATGGGCTGTTAGCACCAGCTTGTGGATGGGGCGATACATTTATTGCGACTTTGGTTGTGATAAAGTGCCGATAACTCGGCGATAGTTCCTTGAGAATATGACCCATAGAGTTAACCACAATTAACACAATGGTTGGGGCTAAAGAATGGTTGCTGAGGGCCGTAGTGTGAAATAACGTATTTATCACAATTGAATAGCTTCAAGGGTAATCCTACTTGCAGCGGTGACTCCTCTGCAAAGGCGAGGACTATCGCCACACAGGGAAAATAAATGATAATAACATAAATGTTATTATCACTTTATTTTTACAGTACTCGCCCAGTTTTGTTTAAGGGGCGGTGCTGGTCTGTCAGCCAGCAGGGGGAGGAGTGGTATGTGCACTTGAATGTGTGCATGACGAATTGGGCCAAACAGTCATGTGCAGTTTGCATGTTCTCCACCCAGGCTGTGTTACAGCCTGGGTGGAGAACATTCCCAGGCTCTCACCGCCTGTCGGCCCTCAGACCAATAACGATGCTGCTATCAGCAGCGTCGTGATTAGTTGGGAGATCCAGGGTGCTTCCTATTCTGACAGAAGAAGAACATAGGAGAAGCGGCAGTCACGTGTATTGAAAAAAAGAAAGTTGTCATCAATGTGCTACATTGATGACATTTGCTTTTGGTCTGGCATGAAAAATTACCTTAAACAATTAATGCTTTGGTCAATGATAGATTGCCAAACATCAAGTTTAAAATACAAATCAATTGCCTTGACTTTACGGTATATGTTGAAGAAGACCACCTGTGCACCATACTGTATACCAAACCAACCAACTGTCACAGCACAATCAGATACGACAACTTCCACCCCCGCAGTCTCAAAGATAACTTACCATATGGGCTATTTCTCAGAATCTGCAGACACTGTTCTCCTAAAAATGAATACTTCTCAAATGCTAATAATTAGTGGTGCCGAAAGAAAGAAATCGAGATTTTGGGAATTTTAGTCCTATTGAAGGCCATCGCAGATGCAGTAAATGCTCACTTTGTTCCCAGACACTAGAAGGCACAGTAATTAGGCATTCTGGAAAGAAGATACTTCATAGAACCTTTTCTTACTGCAAAACAAAAACTTTTGTATACAGCTTTATATGACCATGTGGTAACTCTACATTGGCATAACTAACCATGAAAAAAGTAAACAAATATGTAGGGGTGGACGGAATTTGCGAAAGTGACTTTCGCAAATTATCGCGAAAATGTTAAAAATCTTGCAAACACGCGGAAATATCGCGATGATGCAGAAGTTTTTTTCCTGCCCGTTCGCGGTATTTTCTGCGTGGTCGCGGCTCGCCAACTTACCCATGCGGTTGCTCGCGGGCGCGGCCATCTTGTTTTCACTCTTCTCGCGGTGCATGATCGCGAGAAGAAAGACGTGATCGTGCGACCAATGACATTACTGCGGGCGCGAACTATCGCGAGACAGCGCAAATGGCTACCAACAATCCAACATCTCGTGGAGAACGCGACCGGATCGGGAAAACTTGTCGGCGAACGCGGATATTCAGGTAAGGCGATGGCGCGCGCGCGAGAATGTATTATTTTACAGCGCGAACAAGAAACAAATTATCGCTAAGCTGCGGAATGCGGACATTTTGACATTTTCGCGCTCTCCGCAGAACGCGAAAATGTCAAATTATCGCAATTTTCGCGAGCGGAATGGAAATTTAGCCCAGGCCTACAAATATGCCAACACAAATCACGCAACAGATGTGGAGCACTCAATGCTTCACTGATGCAACACCTCCAAGAATTTTCCAACAAAAATGAGGCCAAAGAGGAGGCGATGGCTATCACCTTTTGATGAAAAACAGAAGCTCTTGACATCCTTAAATTCAACACTATAGTTTCAGGCCTTAGCGAAATGGTTACAATCCGGAACCTTTGATCCATCCTTTCCTATAGCAGCACCTGAATTCATAATTTCATTTGGATACTGTTTTAAAAATAAAATCACTCATAGAATTTTCCACACTCGCATTATAACCGACGATGTACGGCAGACAGTCGTCCCTACCTACATAATTTTCTATCACCCCATCATTAATTTAATATATTTATAAACTCTCTATAACGTTACATGCATAAACTGCACTATGGAAACTACAATCCCCATGATCCTTGTCAACAGAACCACAAAAATCGTTATATATGATTGGTCCAGGCTTACACTGCCGCAGTTCCAATGTTCATCAAATTTTGCGTAGGGTGAATACTGTGTTTAGAATGTATACAGTACGTTTTGGGACTTCCCCCCACTTCTTTTAATTCAATTGTACAGCTTCCCCACATGAACTTATTACACTCTACCACTCATAATCTAAAGAGAAATACACTTTCCATTATCTATTGTAGCAAACCTACAGTTCCCATTATCCTTTACTCATTACTCACATGTGATTTGTCTAGATTCTAGGTCTCTGACAAGAAATAAAAGGACTTAAAAAACGTGGTTTTCAGCATCCAACTTCTCTCTGTGATTCGGTCGCCTACAACGGAGATATTGGAGCCAGGATAAACAGGTGGTTGGCAATCCTCAGTGAAATATGGGACTCTTTGCTCCTTCTCTGAGATCGTCTAGGGTAAGTCCAGATACAAATATTCTATTGGCTGTAAAGGTGCTGTTGTTTTTTCATACCATTTGTATGTTTTAATCACATTATTTTTCTCAACACAGTGGGCTGAGTTTTGTTTTTCAGCAGCCCATTCTATTTAAATTTGAGTTGGATACACAGATGTAATATCCCCACAAGGTACACAACATGCTCACACTATCTGTTAGGTTTCCATAACTTAATGAATTTAACTCTTTTTTTTCCAATCCAGGTCATAATGAGAATTACCAATTCTCTGTACCAGGGGGCATTCAAGTGCGATAAGTAAGTTATCTCACACTGTGGCCATGAGTACCCATACTTTTGCTCTGACCAGAGCGTTGATTATGGTTAAATCTCTTCTTTCCATCTACAATTACCCTTACCCCGTTCCGCAGAACCATTTCACACAAAAACACGACGGCCAATTCCCCGTCCTGATGCGATCCCAGAAGAACAGTAGGGTCAAAACACGTTGACACTTTCATGCCAGGACCAAAGCAGTTTGATTGATATTTAGACATTATTAAGACAATATGTCCTTTATTTCTGGACTCTGGACTAACACTTTAATGAGATGGGATTAACAATAATGTGATGCAGTCTGACTAATCATGCACATCATGTGTACTTAAATTCTTGGACTTGCCATTACAGCTTCTGTGTATGTCTCTTACTGGCTACTAAATTGAGAATTCATTGTAATGAGCTGATGTGGACACGTTCTGTTACTGACAGAGCTTGAGTGATGGCTGCTTCATTTTCTCCCTGTTTTCTTTCTCATTCAGTGAATGTAAATGAAACAGTATAATGTGCACTCTGTAATGTGTTTGTGCTTGATCACTGGCATTGATAAAGAATTGTATTAACTTTATTGCTGCGATTTATACACATTCGGTTCCTTAATTCATAGTAGATGATTGTCAGAAACAGTTTACAAAGGTGAGCGTGGGTGGCAGGTGCTGCTGTTAGTGATCACAGATCAACTGGTCAACTTGCAACATCCTGATTATCTATGAGTGGAGCTCATCCTGCCCATAAAGTAGTTAGACGAGCATGGTATATGTAGTCAGCAATGTAAAGTGAAAATAACAGATTTGTGCACATGGCACTTTGCAAGCATATAATGGTTCTACAGTGCACAGTTTTGGGAATTGAGCGCCAAGCAGAACTGACACAGATTTGTAAAAATTATTTAAATGTTCATCTACTGATGGGTAGGAAATCTTAGAGAGTTAGACGTCTGCTAAAAAGATCTGCGTGAAAACTACAGCCACTGGAGTCACTTAGTAGCTTACTGAGCATTCATCTTTGTGGTGACAATAAATTGGCTTTGTGTTGAGTAATAGTTTCACCTGCTATTGCAGTGCTTGGAAGTGGAAGCAATTCGACATGAAGTGCCCGTATATATATACATATATATACACACACACACACACATAATATATATATTCACTGAAAAAATCAAAGGTTAAAGCAATGTTATAGTTAGGTGAAAAGTTTTCGCATCAAGAATTTCACTGCAAATGTTGCAGTGATATTAATAATGATGTCATATAAGATGTCATGAGTGATGTAATATGTGGGGTAATTAGCAGTGCATGGCGAGGGTGCGAGTTACCATAGGGCATGCTTTATAGTTACTTGAGATAAGTATAAGTGGTAAATGTCTGTTTTTTTATTTTAGTTTGAAATGTTAAATTGTTACTGAACATTTCACCTAACTATAATGTTACAATAACCTTTGATTTTACAGTGAATTTCAAGGTTGTTTAACGTACAGTAATATTTTGTTGCCATGGCGTTTGGCCGTGCACGGCTAGGGGTTGGCCAAGGGGCATAGCATGCGACCAGGCCTTGTGGCGAACCCCCTGGCAGGCAGCTAACCTCAGATGCGCACAGTCTTTGGACAATACTATTAAATAGGGAAGGTCCTGTGCAGACCCCTACCTGAACCTTCTTGGCCCCCAGGGACCCTATCCCCTGGGGCATAATTCTAAGGGGAGGTGGGCACACAGCCCATCGTCCCTGAGCTTAAATAGGCCCCGGAGGCCCCAACCCCTAGGCTAAACATATAGAAAAGGGGAGGAGGGCCACACAGCCACCATCCCAAGCCTTATTAGTCCTCGGAGACCCCATGCGCAAGGGTCACATGTTATTATAAAGGGGAGGGGGCAACACGGCCACTCCCCAAACCTTTATAGGCCCTTGGGACCCCATCTGTGTGGCCCCACTCACTAAGCCTCTTTTTTGTCCTCTGGAACCCTGTCATGGGGGATGGGAGGGGCCATGCAGTCCCCTCCCTTGAGCCTTAATAGGCCCTATGGTACCCCATCCTCTGGGGCTAAATGCAATAAAAAAGATAAAAAAGGGCAGGGAGGCTGTGTGGCCTTCTATGGCCCTGAGGACCCCAATCCCCGGGGCCGTCTGTTTTTAGGTCTCGCCTGACCCAGCGCATGCGCTGGCCTGGCGAGACTTATTGAGAGGGCTCTAAAAAGTGCTCCCACACCAGCCTAGAGCTACAGTGCATGTGCGCGGGCGCGTGTGCCGCGCTTGCCGCGATTACTTTCACTTTCGCGGCCACACGGCCGCTTTGATGTTTGATTGCAATCTCTTTCACGGCCGCTTTTGGGACCTTATAAGTATTTAGTTATGCAACTGTTGCATGGCTAAACACTTATAAGGTCCCAAAGGCGAGACCTATTGGCTATGCCAATGCTTGTTTAAAATGGGAGGGGGGCACACAGCTCCCCTCTCTGACCCTATTTTGGCTCAAAGGACCCCATCCCCAGGGGCCTCCATTAATAATAGGTGGGTGCCCCAGTGTCCACCCAGGGCACCCATCAAACACTACGTTGGGTGCCAGGGCCTCCTCAGCCCCATCCAGATCCCACATGGTGTGGAAGCCAGCATTGCTCCCACCGGGAGGAAGCTGCTGATTACATGCTCCCTCTGAGCGGGAACAATATGTGTTTTGTTTTCCTGACCGCATCAGTGCAGGCATGGAAACAGAAAACAAGTCTGCTCTCAGCAGGCGAGAGCATTTTTAAAGCTCTCGCCAGCTGGGAGCAGACTTGTATGTTTGCTCCTTCTGGTGCGGGTAGGGAAACAACTTCTGTGTCCCGGGGGTGAGCTTCCTGGGACACAGTCACTGAACTGCCCTCGAGAGATGGGGGTCACCGGGCCCTTTAATGGCTCAGGAAGGAGGGCCAAATGGTCCCCTCCCTTTTGACGGCACCGATGAATGGGGTCCCAAAGGCTTTTTAGGTTGGGGAGGGAGGCTGCATAGTCCCCTCCAGTTTTTAATACATTTTGGCCTGAGGATGGGGTCCCATGGCCCAATTAGACTTAGGAAGGGAGGGCAGCTTGCCTCCCTCTCTTTTTTAAAATCGACTCTGGGGGATGGGGCCCCAGGTCCTCTCAGAGGATCAGGGAGGGGGGTGCCACATACCCACCTCTTAAAAATATAACCTAACTTTGGCCCCCGGCTCCTGACCCATACCGGGTGGGGTTTAAAATGCAACTTTATAAAAAAAAGGGATGTGTTAGCGGAAAAATGTAAAAGAAACCTGATATTGGTTCCAAGTGGGGTCCCTCTGAGACCCCACCACCAGTCCTAGAGGGTCAGGGTATACTATGCCCCCTATGTATATTTTTTGTGGTTTGCTTAGGACTCGGGACTGAGACCCGAGTGCTGAGATGGCTGCCACCACTTCCTAGTTAATGTCAGGGCAGCCATTTAGATCTCAGCAGGAGATCTGTGGGTTCAGCATATCCTTCACGGCATGAAATATACAATTGTTTTTAGCATTAATTGCTCAAAAACTACTGAACGGCTTTAGACCACCTCACAAAAAGCACTCTTACTGGAACAAGATTTCGCTTTCTGCCACATTTGATGTGAATCCATTTAGCAGTTATGCTGTATGCTGCAGCTGTTTCTAAAGTTCCTATGGAAAAATGAATGGGGAAAACGTGTTTTGGGACCCACTTGTTTCTCGGCCCCCGCTTGATCGATCACCCCAAACTAGTAAAAAAAGTTGCACATTTTTAGAAAGTTTTGTGAAGATTTGTCAAACTGCGCCAGAGTTATTACTAGTAAGTCATTACCTATGGAAATGGGATCCTAACTATAATTGCCCAGTGGCAACCACTATTCAAGGGTATTTTACCAAAGATGACTCCCTATTTTAGTTAGAGAAACATAATCCAGTGGCTCTGTTATGTAATGGGTGCTTTTGGATGTAAAATTGTAATTGATTTAGGCAGTGCTGTATTTCCCTGTACAAAAGCAATAACACGGGAACATCTCACAGGTTATTGCCACTTGACATTTGTAAAGTGCATTGCTGCCACTTGTGATGCCTGATAGTACTCAACATTCCCTGCCCTGTTGCAGGTTGGAGCAATCATGCAAGTTTGAAAGCAGCTTTGTAGATGCAATGTAGTGTGAAGATTTCTTGTGACATGTGAGGCTCTATGCACTGCTCAGAATTATGTACATTGACGCTGTGCTCAGGCATGTGAATGTCAAAAACATTGTGAGGGAAGAGCTGAGTTTTGGCATGTACTTTAATCTGGAGCATTGGTAATGGCCTCCAAATGGTTTGTCTTTGCATGGTGTCTCCTGAAATAAGCATAGTGTTGAATGCTCATGCCGTTGCTGGTTGGTGGGCTTGGTTTCAGAGATGTTGTTATAGTATTCTCAGCTAGCAAAGATCCAAGTTGAGCACACTGACAAACTCCAGAGGGAGGCCTGTGTTGCAGATGCCCAGTCCAGTGATATTTTGTGAGTTTAAGGGATAAATCAACACATATTGCGGTATGAGAGGGTTTTGACAATCCATGGTACTAAATGCAGTCAACACTGGATTGCAACAAGGAGCAGGGGACAACCCTAGGCTATGGTTTAACCAGGAAAAACAAGACCATCTGTTAGATACATCTTTTAGGAGGCTGTATTATTTGGGGGGGGGGGGGGAACAGTCAGTTTGTTTAAATTTGTATATAATAATGAGTTTATTCAATTATTTATTTAATAATAATTTATTAGGCACCACATACCACCTGCAGTCTGCTTCAGAGTGCCTAGGAATATAAAGGAAGGAATTGCAGAACCATTATGTGGTTTGAAATTACAGCCCTGATGTAAATGGGTAATGAGAAACCTAATGTTGCTGGCTTAGTGCTCTAGTGTGGTGGAGTAGAAACCCATCCCCTCTATCTGAGTGCAACATGATCCATCTCCGCTGAGATGTACCTCTGCAGTTGCACTGTGCAGTGCCATTGGTCTGGATATTGGGTCTGCAGCAGTCTAACAGACCTATTGCTGACAATGCTTCTTTCCAATCTTTATTTCGGCCATTTGGCCATAAAAGAAAAACAATACACATATACAATCACAATAAATCCAAACATTAAAACATTGGAAGTACATATGTTAAAAATACAATAAAAACTGTGCATCTGAAATTTTAAGGGGGACCCAACACCTTTAAAATGCGGTTGCTCGTATGCCAAACATTAGTAAGAAATTTTGATAATGCGAGGACAGTTGGACCAGAGAGATCAGATTTTAAAATCCTATACATTGGAGCATATTCCCTGCCGCCCATATTCCTAATCAAGGGAAGAAGCCAGTATTTCCGTGCTGCCCTGTAGGCTGGGCAGAAGAAGGCCACGTGTAAATCGGTTTCCTCCAAGGCATCACAAGCCGGGCACTGCGTCGTAGTGGGGGGCGATGACCAAGTACTTGTAAAGGACCGAAAGGGCAGTGAGCCGTATCTCCATTGGAGAAACAGCTTCCTAGCAAGTACCGGAAAGATAGGATCCAATACCCTCTCAAACCTATAAAGGTCCTTGCTTTGCAAAAACACAGAGGATAGAGACCCTTCTGCCTGGGTAACTCGGGCCCTAGCTAATTTGCGTTCGTGGTATACGTTAGTCAGGGACCTTTTAGAGATATTCAGTGCGGCATTCGCAGGGTCAGTCCATAAGTCGGGGAGCCCTAGTTCCATGCAGGTGGATTGGATGTTTTTGACCCAAGGGATACGGAGCGCTTTTGGGTGGTTCAATAATTCTGCCAGTTCCGCCCTGTATGCTGCAAGATCATTACTGCTCCACAACCTACGCCAGAAGGCTATTGGTCTCAGGCTTATTTCATCAGATAATGGTCGTAGACCGAGGTCAAGCCTCAAGGGGAGGAGCGGGGTACTGGGGGGAAGCGCGGTTATCTGTCTTATAAACTTGTTTTCTATTAATGACAGGCTATGGCATGGTGTGTGTCCCCACAGCTCCGCCCCATACATGATCGCTCCCCTGGCCTGGGCCTTGTATATCTGAATTAGGGCCCCCAGCGGGCGGTATGAGGAGCCGGTCATCATCCGGGCGATATCCCCAGTAATTTGTGTAAGTTTAAGGTTCGCCCTAATCTGGTGGGATCCCCAAGTCATGGTTTCATTGAGAGTCACACCTAGATATTCAAAGGTGACAACCCTCTCGAGCCGTGCTACTCCCAATTGCGGATTCGGCCGCAATTTTTGGCTCGGATTTAAAACCATGAATTTAGTTTTGGCCGCATTGATTTCTAGCCCTCTGTCCGTACAGAAGGCTACAAATGAATCAAGGATCCTCTGTATCCCCATGGGGGTTTTAGATAGCAGCAGGGTGTCGTCCGCAAACATGATTGCGGGCACCCTGCTGCCATTAAGTTTGGGGGCGTCAGTATAATCGGTGGCATTTAGGTGGGCGATTACCCCGTTGACGAAGAGGCAAAACAGGGTCGGTGCCAACACACAACCCTGCCTTACCCCTCGGTCAACGGGGAATCTATCGGTCAATTCCCCCGACCTCCCACACCTCACTCGGGCATAATTATTATGGTGAAGCCTCTGTAAGATTACTAGGATGTCCGGGGGGACGCCCATCTCTGCCAAGACGCTCCAGAGTTTTCCCCTGGGCACCAGATCGAAGGCGGCCCGTAAGTCCACAAAAATTGTGTACAGACTGCCGCCCTCGAATATTGCTGCCCTCCAATAGATGAGATTCAACCTAAAAGCCTGGTCCACTGTGGATACCCCCTTCCTAAATCCCGCCTGATAGGGACTAAGGGCACCCACCTCTTCCATCCAATCCTGGAGGCGATTCAGCAAAACCCTGCCAAACAGCTTCTGTGCTACGTCGATTAAGCTGATGGGTCTGTAGTTGGCCGGGAGGAGAGGCGAGCCCTTTTTAAAGATAGGGACCACCTCTGCCCCCAGCCAAGTACCAGGGATTTCCATGCCGCTTAGAACTCCATTGAAAAGGGCAGTAAGGTAGGGGGCCCATACAATGGGCTCCTGTTTGAACATATCCCCAGCTAAGCCATCCAGTCCTGGCGCCTTTCCAGAAGCAAGACCTGAGATGGCAGCGGTGACCTCACCCAGCGTTATCAGCTCTCCTTCATAGCCTGGCCAACCAACCTCGGTGACAGTAGGAGATTCTCCCGGCTCAGAACTGTAAAGAGACTGAAAGTGAGCCTGCCACACCCCTGGGGCAATATTGGGCTCTATTGCCGATTGAAGATGCCCCGACCCCCCATTCACTATCCTCCAGAACAGACGTTGGTTTTGGGTCGCTAGGGCCTTGCTAAGTTCTTCCCACTGATTTTCCTCCCACTCGGCCTTAGCGTGGGTAACTAGTTTCTTGTAAGCCCGCCTGCTTTGTCTTAGGCTATCCCCCCCTAGTCCCTCCTTAATAAGTCTGAGGAGTTCTGCTTTTGCCCTTCTGCATGCCGGACTATACCATGTTGTTTTGCCTTGTCGCCCCTGTCTAGGTTTTCGTGAGCTACTAGAGAGATGAGGGGCCGCAGCCTTTATAAGGTCCTCATGAGCCTTGTACAATTTAGCCCGGGAATCATTATTGCTTGCCTCGTTGTCCAAACTCCCCACAGTTTCCAAGATGGGAGTTATCCCGTCATAGAGCATGGGGAGTTTGTTCTTACTTGTAACCAAGTGCTCCCACCTGATTCTTCTCCTACTATTTTCCAGGAGAAGCGCAGGTTTGTTCCCTTCTACATTGGTCACAGGAGCTTGAGGGCCAGGGGTGACCAGGTCGAGCTCGAGCGCATTATGGTCGCTATCTGACCGTTCCATAACCCTAAAATCCTGAATGGTCGGCCACTTCACTATTTGGGCCAGGACATAATCCAGGCGGGACTCTCTTCCCAGTCTGTTGTAGGTGGTTTTACTGGGTATATCTGATTTCATTCGCCCGTTACAGGCTCTGATTCCGAACTTTAGGGTTAGAGCTGTGATTTGTAATGCAAGTGGGGTCCAAGCCTTCGGGGGGGGAGCTTCCACTGGGGGGACTGCCCATCTGGCCTCTTCTTCCGATGAGAACCCCTCCAAAAGACCAGGAAGTGGCTCAAAATGAGAATTAAAATCCCCTCCCACCACATAAAATGAATCACTCGGTAGTTCAGATATAAAGTTCGTGAGTTCATCTATGGTCGGTGATTCCTTTGCAATTCCCACTGGCCTAGAATAGATGTTAATTAACACAAGTTTGGCTTGGTTAGGCCAGGATAATGAAACCACAAGAATGTCTTCTGAGTTAGCCGGCAGCCGTGTTGCCGTGCAGCCTAGATGAGATGCAACCCAGATCGTCAGCCCCCCTGACGGACGGCCCTTGCCTTCCCACCTAGCTGGGATGGAAAAGGACATGTAGCCTTGATGACCATAATTCTCTCTAGCCCAGGTTTCCTGGAACATACATACATCTCCAGTCTCGATGTAATTTACCCAGTCCGGGTCACTCAGTTTGTTGGCCAGTCCAGCAACATTCCAGCAGATTAGCCTTAGGCGTTCGGAGGTGTCAGTTGCCGTGCCAGAAGGGTTGGAGGAGATGGTTACAGGTGCCGCTTCGATCAATAGTTCTGGGACATTACCGACGGTGGGGGCAGATGGCTCAGGGAGACTGCAGGGGCCATTATCCAGGAGCTCTGGACCATTTAATAGTTCAGGAACATTGCCAGCACTACGGGCGAGTGGATCAGAGGGTCTGCAAGAGCCATTGTCCGGGGTCACCGTGACATTCAATAGACCAGGAATTTTACCAGCGATCGGGGGAGATGGATCAGGAAATCCGTCGGTGCCATTATCCAGAGTCACTGGGCTGTGAGCAGAGAGTCAGTCAACCCCATCCAAGCTGTTCAAGCAGTTAAAACGATTGAAGTGGAAATAGGGTGTATCAGGCACTTGGAAGTTAGGGTGCTGTGCATAAGCTTTGTGTCCGCGTCTACGTTCCACCCTTATCCATTCGTCATGCAGAGGAGCATAGTGCATGCGAATAGGAGGGAAGAAAAAGGATACTGGGCGGGTCTGGATGGTGGAATCCAATGAACGATTTACTCCTTCACAGATATGCAAGACGGTGCCCGGATCTTTAAAAGTTACCAGAATGCAGTCCCCTATTATTGTTTTTCTGGTCTTCCCTAGCCAAGGGACCCTTCTAACCATAATAATCTCGTTGTTAAAATGAGATGGTAAGGGTCGGTTCCAATTTAGCCACTTGATCACCTTTTTCTTTAGGGATTGGTAATCTTCATTTTCGCCAGTTCTTAGTTGAGGAGCACCTGCTAACACCACCGTTAGATTATTAGCTTCTGGCGGCAGATCTGGTCTCCGTGGTCTTGGGACTGGTCGCCCCGGGGGAAGAAGGAGGGTGCTTCCAGCTTCGGGGAGGCCATCATTGGTCCCTGTCTGAGAGCTTTGGGGGGCAGAGTCTGTTGGTTGTAAAGGCCTATAAGTTGGATTATTACGCGGTGGCTGGACTGGAATAGCCATTAGTTGCTGCAGGGGGGGAGCAGTAGGAGCACCCCGGGAGGGGACTATGTTGGTACCCTGTAAAGCTCCTGTTTTAGGGGCGTTTACTACAGGGAGATGAGGTCCCACATTCTTGGATTGCTTACTAACTAAGGTATTTAGGGATGTCTCTAGTATAGTCAGCCTTATCTCAACCTTTTTCAGGCTGTCACTAATAGGCTGCAAGAGGGAACGAAATAAGAATTCTATACTCCCTATAGATGTGAGAGGGGGGTTTGTGTTGGATGTGTTGGCCACTGGATCGCTGTTAATAGCAGCTGTATTGGGGCTTGGATCTTTGGGGGGGACAGCGATAGGCGCAGTCTCATTGTCCTTCCCAGATTGGAGTGCATTTTTATGTTTTTTGCCAAAATCTAGGTGAGATAGTTTGGTTTTCCCGCGCCCCCCCATGGACTTCCTACTGCGTTTGCTAGGTGGAGGCATGTGCATCTCCACCACAACACTTTGCTTTGGCTTGCTCTTCTTATTTATATTCGAGGGGGGAGATTGGATAACCAGGTTAACTGGAGTGTCAGATGACAAGAGTGGAATTGTGTCTGCGACTTTTTCAGGCAGCATGCCAGGGGTGCTTGGGATTTCCCGAAGTAAGAGGGGGAAGTCCTCAAGGGTCGTGGGATTCAAGCTATTGGGGGGAGTACCCTCCTCTTGAGAGATAGGATACGGGATAATTTCAGTCAGGGGTCTACTCTTCATTGATTCAATGGATCGCCGACGGTCCGCCCTACGTCTCTCTAGGGAGTTTTCTTTGCCCCCATCTCCTTTGGCGTGTTTGAAGTAATTGTCCAGCGTCCCAGTATTGCTACCCCCCTCCCTTGCTGGAGTTTCACGTGCTGCAGGTGAGGGCATCACCTTATGCACAAGCAGAGTTCACCCAGAGTTTGGGTGAAAAGGATAAGGGGTATGGCCCAGCCCGGCCTCCTTTGGCCCCTGACGGCCACAGACGGTCCCGCCCTTGTCCCGGGCTTCTCCCGGTGAGCTCCCGCGCGCTCCCGCGCAGCGGTACTCACGCGTTAGTTTATAGCTGTGGTGGAGGTGAGCAGGTCGTTGGGGGCGGGGCGGGGAGGGAGAGCAGCCCAGGTGGAGCGGGCGCGGGTTGCTGGGGCTCCTGGGAAATGGAGTCCCAGCCCTCTTGCTCGCAGCCCTCGGCCCCTGGTGTACCCCCGCAGCAGCTTCAGCCCAGGAAAGCGCCCCTCTGCGAAGCGGGACCCGCGCAGCGGGTTCCGCGTTGCGTGGACAAAGTTTCACAGAGTGTCCTCAGGAATCCAAAACGGCAGAGGCAAGTTTGTTGGAAGGTCCCACGAACTGCAGGGCAAGCCGGTATTTAATTCACCTGGTCGTTGGGGGCGGGGCGGGGAGGGAGAGCAGCCCAGGTGGAGCGGGCGCGGGTTGCTGGGGCTCCTGGGAAATGGAGTCCCAGCCCTCTTGCTCACAGCCCTCGGCCCCTGGTGTACCCCCGCAGCAGCTTCAGCCCAGGAAAGCGCCCCTCTGCGAAGCGGGACCCGCGCAGCGGGTTCCGCGAGGCGTGGACAAAGTTTCACAGAGTGTCCTCGGGAATCCAAAACGGCAGAGGCAAGTTTGTTGGAAGATCCCACGAACTGCAGGGCAAGCCGGTATTTAATTCACCTGGTCGTTGGGGGCGGGGCGGGGAGGGAGAGCAGCCCAGGTGGAGCGGGCGCGGGTTGCTGGGGCTCCTGGGAAATGGAGTCCCAGCCCTCTTGCTCGCAGCCCTCGGCCCCTGGTGTACCCCCGCAGCAGCTTCAGCCCAGGAAAGCGCCCCTCTGCGAAGCGGGACCCGCGCAGCGGGTTCCGCGTTGCGTGGACAAAGTTTCACAGAGTGTCCTCAGGAATCCAAAACGGCAGAGGCAAGTTTGTTGGAAGGTCCCACGAACTGCAGGGCAAGCCGGTATTTAATTCACCTGGTCGTTGGGGGCGGGGCGGGGAGGGAGAGCAGCCCAGGTGGAGCGGGCGCGGGTTGCTGGGGCTCCTGGGAAATGGAGTCCCAGCCCTCTTGCTCACAGCCCTCGGCCCCTGGTGTACCCCCGCAGCAGCTTCAGCCCAGGAAAGCGCCCCTCTGCGAAGCGGGACCCGCGCAGCGGGTTCCGCGAGGCGTGGACAAAGTTTCACAGAGTGTCCTCGGGAATCCAAAACGGCAGAGGCAAGTTTGTTGGAAGATCCCACGAACTGCAGGGCAAGCCGGTATTTAATTCACCTGGTCGTTGGGGGCGGGGCGGGGAGGGAGAGCAGCCCAGGTGGAGCGGGCGCGGGTTGCTGGGGCTCCTGGGAAATGGAGTCCCAGCCCTCTTGCTCGCAGCCCTCGGCCCCTGGTGTACCCCCGCAGCAGCTTCAGCCCAGGAAAGCGCCCCTCTGCGAAGCGGGACCCGCGCAGCGGGTTCCGCGAGGCGTGGACAAAGTTTCACAGAGTGTCCTCAGGAATCCAAAACGGCAGAGGCAAGTTTGTTGGAAGGTCCCACGAACTGCAGGGCAAGCCGGTATTTAATTCACCTGGTCGTTGGGGGCGGGGCAGGGAGGGAGAGCAGCCCAGGTGGAGCGGGCGCGGGTTGCTGGGGCTCCTGGGAAATGGAGTCCCAGCCCTCTTGCTCGCAGCCCTCGGCCCCTGGTGTACCCCCGCAGCAGCTTCAGCCCAGGAAAGCGCCCCTCTGCGAAGCGGGACCCGCGCAGCGGGTTCCGCGAGGCGTGGACAAAGTTTCACAGAGTGTCCTCAGGAATCCAAAACGGCAGAGGCAAGTTTGTTGGAAGGTGACAATGCACATAGAGTGGGCTTTTGATTTTCCCCTTTCAACTATTGACTTTCTTCAACCAGCCTCTTTCAACCAATGGCTTGAGCCCGTCAATCACATCTTGGATCAATCCAGTGGAGTACTCATCTCTCACTGAATGCTGTTGGCTGCTTCAAGTATCCTTCCAGCTCCACTTGAGTGCTTGCATTGAACTGCATAAGGGACTACTTTACAACTACAGCTCTTTCTACCCACTCAGGCTGGCTCACTCCTGTGAGTGAGGGGAAAAAAATCATCATCCCTTACTAATCATGTAATAAGCATGTATCCTTCTTGTACTGGTTCTGGCCCAGAAACAGGGGGAGAGGCCCCTATCCCCCTAATTTGAAGTAGGACTTTGAAGGTGTATCTGGGCAAGAGTTTAAGTTTTGAATTTCTGAGGAAGAAATATCCAAATCAATGTAGATAGATCCGATGATATTAGTCATATAATCGTACTTTATTCGTCAAGTACGAAAAATGAAAAGAGATAGCACGGCCAACACGTGTTTCGCCCCCTAACAGGCCATCAGGCCTGGGGCTTCCTCAGGGCTGTACATAGAAAATGTAACAACAAAAGTTATTCAAGGAGAATTCGGTGAGTGATGTGCACATATCACACAAGGTTGTGGATAGTAGGTATAGTGGGGTTAATAAGAGGAGGAGTGGAGGAGGAAAGAAAGGAAAAAGACAGAGTTGAGGTGCGAGAAGTGGGAGAAGTATTTTTACAGGAGGTTAATGTGATAGGAACGGGGAGTATATGGGTGAGGGATTAACGAGAAATAAAGTGGGAATGAGAAGGAGTGTGTTAGACCAAAAGTTAGAGTGTGTTGAGTAACAAGGAAACAACAGGGGGAGTGCATCGAGTATTAGTCGTAAGGAAGTATAGGAAAGGTTAGAGTGCGTGGTATGTTAGTCAGAAGTATCAATAGGTGATAGGGAATAGATTTGTAGAAAGTAACACATTAGAAGTGAGAAAAATCATTGGAAAAAGGTTGGCATTACACGAAACCATGTCGTACAGTACAATTGTTGAATACAAGACAAATCGAGGATGGTCATTTTCAAAACATAATAACATCAGAAAAAGGAAAAAAAATGGGAAAAAAAAACAACAATATAGTGTAAAATGTCATAGAGGCCCGACATGAGGAGAGCGCGCGTATGCGGGACAGGTTGAAATCAAATGAAAGTTTACATGGTACATGTTTCAAGCAACATAATCATTGGGAAACATAATTAGAGGTCAAATTTTAAGACAAGCCGTCATTAACGAAAGAGAGTAAGTGTTTGTATATAGTATGAATCCAAGATAAATCAAGAAAATACGCGCATATGTAAGACGAGTCATAGCGAATTACAGAAGATTTCCGGGTAATCGAGCAATCAACCAAGCACAGGTTATTCAAAGCGTACAGACATGAATGAGATAAAGGTTGCCACATTAAATTCAAGCGTTATAATTATAATGTTTAGAGACAAACAGAGATATCCATTGAAATCAAATGTAAAAAAGCGCGCGTATATTTACAGTATAATTGTGATTGCAGCATCATGGGCAGCAGGGTCAAGGTATAGGATGGAAAAAAGGATATCAGAATTAGTATCTTCTTACTAGAGCTTAGGTGGAGAGCGCGGAAAAAGGGGACGTTAGGAGGTAATCAGAACGGCAGTGAAGCAGTGATTTCGGTAGTCCGAGAGATGGCGCGTCACAAATAAAGTATGATCGGGCGGTTGGAGTTTAAACGAATGCAACGTCATGCAAATGAGGAGTTTGATTGTGAATAAAAACAAGGATTACACATAGGTAGATACGGTCGAAAGAAGGACGAATTGCAAGTGGTTATTAAGGTGGAGCTAAACCGGGATGTGGGAAGTGCTCATAGCCGCTCGACAGTCGAAAGGTCGTGAAGCAGGACGTGATTGCCAACCCTTTGAATATTCGGACATAGTCGGGGAGTGTTTAACCTAAAAATGCACTCCGGTAAATGAGTGAGCAGTGTCATAGGAAGTGCAAAGTGTGATCCAAGGATCACTTACCAGGTAGTCTCGTAATGGGGTATCTATGAAAAGAAATGGGTTTGTAAACCCGGGATTCTAAAAGGAAGAAAAACAAAGATAAACAGAATAAACTGATGTATTATGTTAACTATAAATTCTGGTGGGGCACTAAGGTGGTAGTGGTGTATCGCTTACCTCCGGTCTCACAAGAAGAATACAACCTAGCCAAAACTGAAGTAGATAACCTCAGCAAACATATTGAGGATTCTAATTGGGGAGAACTCACAAAAAAGAACTATGAGATACTCAACCTAATAATTGACGAATTCGAAGAAGATATCATTAAAAGAAAGAATCGTAAATTCAGAAGGGATCAACTTGATTACCAATTTGGGAGAGTGTACACTTTTGCAAAAAAGTACGACACAAAACCACAGGATACATCCAACACAAATACTGCGGAACAACCATCAGGAGCGACCTCCAGCTCAGACATTGACTCACCAGCCCGGGTACCAGAAGGCGACAACTCAAGATGCAAGGTCAATTTTTTAGAGGAGGTACTACATTATCGACTCGGTATCAAAACTGCAAACACCACAAATACTTCAACCATGGGAGGTTCCCAGCAATTTGGACGCCAACAGACCCCAACAACAGGCGTTACTACGAGATCAAGAAAAAAGGAGATGGAAAGAAGGACATAACATCAATAAACCTAGTCAAGAATTTATCCCACATTAAACTATCAAATCAAGAAACTAATATTCTTAATAAAGGACTTTCCTTCTGCCCTACTGCCTTTGGAATCTAACCAAAACACGAATAGACCTGTTCAAATTCATCCGCAGATTGAAACTAAAAGTGTTCTATGCAGACCAAGATACGAGACATGAGCCCCCAGTAACAACAACTACATCGGAACTATCGATTCAAGAACTAGAACATGTAGACCTACTGACCCACCTCAGTGAGGCAAACAACGATCCGGACACACTCACCACAACAGCACTTGAACTTGGAATTGAAACTAATCTCTCTATTGACAGTAGATTAACCAAAAAATCTACCTTCTTACCACAATTACCTGCAGGTAACAGCATAAATGCCTTCCACCTAGCAGTCACACATGATCTAGAACACGAATACACCAAATACCGAAGAAAATCCAAATATCTACCACAAAACATCATACAAGAGGAGAGGAAGGCTATTAAAAACATTAAAGAGAGAAAAGACCTGATCGTTAAGGAGGCAGATAAAGGGGGAAACCCAGTAACATTACATATAGATGATTATATTCTAGAGGCAAACCGACAACTTGCTGACAAGGCCTGCTATGAACTCCTTACCAACGACCCCACCAAAGACATACTCAAATCAATCATCACTATGCTTGACAAATGGTACTCCTTAGGACTCATATCTCAATCAGAAAAATGATTCCTGTACATCCCATACCCTACCATGCCCACTCTATACCTCCTCCCCAAAATCCACAAGGACATCTCACCCTCCACCTGGCAGACCTATCATAGCAGGTATTAACTCACCGTGCTCCAGGTTAGGCGAATATGTGGACAGAAAATTACAAGGACTCATGAAGGAGATACCATCCTTTATCCAAGACACAAAAGATATTCTTGACAAACTTCAAGATATTACCTGGGAACCAGACTTCATATTGGTCTGCATAGACATAGTCAGCCTGTATACCTCTATTCAACACCAGGATGGTCTCACTGCAGCACAACTTTCACTATGGACACAATCTGCCAACTTACTGGAATGCAACAAAATGACCCTTGAAATGCTGAATTTCTGTCTGGAAAACAATGTCTTCTGCTTCAATGGAAAAATATACCGACAGGTACGCGGTACGGCCATGGGAGCCAAATTCGCGCCGCCGTACGCATGCATCTTTATGAGCCATGTCGAAAAATTCTGGCTGTGGGACCCAGAATTTGCCGATTTCACCGCCCATATTGTACTATGGCGGCGATATATTGACGACATCCTGTGTATCTGGCAAGGAGAGGAGACATTGCTTAAAAGATTCTTGAAACAACTAGACAAAAACCCATGGGGAATAAAAACAACCCATACCTTCTCTAAAAAAGAGATCAACTTCCTAGACGTAACACTCTATGTGAAAGACAACACCTTACAAAGTAAATTATATCGGAAAGAAACAGCAGCAAACTCCATCCTACGCGCTGACAGCTTTCACCCACGACATAACATTAAGAACATTCGAAAAGGGGAACTGTTAAGGACACGCAGAAATTGCAGTGAAGACGAGGTTTTTAAAACGAAAGGAGAAGAAATTGTATCAAGACTCACACAACGAGGATATGAACAATCAACGCTAAAAAACACAATGACCACAGTAGCCAAAATAGAAAGAAAGCAGATGTTCCTACGAAACAAAGAAAAAAAGAATGACTCAGCAATACGCTTTGTAACTGACTAGAACATTGGCCATCACCAAATTAGACAAAGCCTCAAAAAACATTGGCACTTACTACAACAAACACCTAACCTCACTCAAGATCTAAAAACATACCCAGAAATCACATTCAGACGTGCACCAAACCTGAAGGATATTCTATGTAAGTCCGAATTTGAAGACAAACGGAACACAGTTACTACATTCCTTGACAGGCCTCCAGGATTCCACACATGCAAAAACTGCAGCATCTGCAAACTGAGCTGTAATAAAATGACAAGAATACCTATAACGCAAGGGAGGGAATTTATCGTAAAAGAATGGATTGACTGCAATAGTAAATTCTGCATCTATGTGATAATTTGCCCCTGCAATCTTCCGTACATCGGTAGCACAATCCGACCACTACGGATCCGGATTCAGGAACACTATCGTAACATCCATAAACACACCGCTGGCCACCCTCTAACTGAACACTTTGAGGAAAAACATCATCACAAAAAGGACTTTCGTTTCTTCGGTTTGGAGATCGTACACCAAACCAAAAGAGGGGGAAACCGTGAACTTAGACTACGGAGACGCGAAAGTGAACTGATCATGAATTACAAAACTACCAATCTCGGACTAAACAAAGATGCGGAAATGCATGTATGGTTAGGAGATGATTAGCTGTATACTTTGCTCCTTCATACTTTACAGCCCGTTTTTTTTTCAGCCAGACTACACCATTACCTTACTTTCCCTCTGTACCATCAAAATATCCTCTAACCTTGGCTTTCTCAATGAGACCTGAGAATACTTTAGCCTGCATCCATTGGAAGGCCTATCTGGTGGCCATGGGTCTTTTTCCGGAACGCACGCCATATTCTAAACTGTTTCAATATGTTTAATTTGGTCTAAATTGTCATCATTACCAATTATCTCTGTTAGTCCTAACTCATTTATGTCCTGAAATGCCACTCATTGGCATCTTCTTATGTTATACCTTGATGACATAAATTTATTTACTACTTATTGTGAATTCGAACATTACATCCACCCTCCCGCCCGATCTTCCTGTATATTCTCCACATTCCAATAAGACATCTCTATTAATACCTTCTCGCTCATTTCCCTTATAATCTTTTTCTCTTGTAATCACCCCATTCCAAAATGGCGCCGAGCGCATTAACCTCGTCCTTTCCGGGTCACCACCCGGAAGTTCTTACACGCGACCTCTTTATGAATGCCTGTTTCTTCTGGCTTCATTAAACGCTTCAAGCCGCAGAAACTCATCGAATCTGGCATTAGCCGAGACCGGAGGTAAGTGATACACCACTACCACCTTAGTGCCCACCAGAATTTATAGTTAACATGATACATCAGTTTATTCCGTTTATCTTTGTTTTTCTTCCTTTTAGAATCCCGGGTTTACAAACCCATTTCTTTTCATAGATACCCCATTACGAGACTACCTGGTAAGTGATCCTTGGATCACACTTTGCACTTCCTATGACACTGCTTACTCATTTACCGGAGTGCATTTTTAGGTTAAACACTCCCCGACTATGTCCGAATATTCAAAGGGTTGGCAATCACGTCCTGCTTCACGACCTTTCGTCTGTCGAGCGGCTATGAGCACTTCCCACATCCCGGTTTAGCTCCACCTTAATAACCACTTGCAATTCGTCCTTCTTTCGAACGTATCTACCTATGTGTAATCCTTGTTTTTATTCACAATCAAACTCCTCATTTGCATGACGTTGCATTCGTTTAAACTCCAAACGCCCGATCATAATTTATTTGTGACGCGCCATCTCTCGGACTACCGAAATCACCGCTTCACTGCCGTTCTGATTACCTCCTAACGTCCCCTTTTTCCGCGCTCTCCACCTAAGCTCTAGTAAGAAGATACTAATTCTGATATCCTTTTTTCCATCCAATTATACTGTAAATATACACGCGCTTTTTTACATTTGATTTCAATGGATATCTCTGTTTTTCTCTAAACATTATAATTATAACGCTTGAATTTAATGTGGCAACCTTTATCTCATTCATGTCTGTACGCTTTGAATAACCTGTGCTTGGTTGATTGCTCGATTACCTTGAAATCTTCTGTAATTCGCTATGACTCGTCTTACATATGCGCGTATTTTCTTGATTTATCTTGGATTCATACTATATACAAACACTTTCTCTCTCTCCTTAATGACCGCTTGTCTTAAAATTTGACCTCTAATTATGTTTCCCAATGATTATGTTGCTTGAAACATGTACCATGTAAACTTTCATTTGATTTCAACCTGTCCCGCATACACGCGCTCTCCTCATGTCGGGCCTCTATGACATTTTACACTATATTGTTGTTTTTTTTTTTCCTTTTTCTGATGTTATTATGTTTTGAAAATTACCATCCTCGATTTGTCGTGTATTCAACAATTGTACTGTATGACATGGTTTCGTGTAATGCCAACCTTTTTCCAATAATTTTTCTCACTTCTAATGTGTTACTTTCTACAAATCTATTCCCTATCACCTATTGATACTTCTGACTAACATACCACGCACTCTAACCTTTCCTATACTTCCTTACGACTAATACTCGATGCACTCCCCCTGTTGTTTCCTTGTTACTCAACACACTCTAACTTTTGGTCTAACACACTCCTTCTCATTCCCACTTTATTTCTCGTTAATCCCTCACCCATATACTCCCCGTTCCTATCACATTAACCTCCTGTAAAAATACTTCTCCCACTTCTCGCACCTCAACTCTGTCTTTTTCCTTTCTTTCCTCCTCCACTCCTCCTCTTATTAACCCCACTATACCTACTATCCACAACCTTGTGTGATATGTGCACATCACTCACCGAATTCTCCTTGAATAACTTTTGTTGTTACATTGTCTATGTGCAGCCCTGAGGAAGCCCCAGGCCTGATGGCCTGTTAGGGGGCGAAACACGTGTTGGCTGTGCCATCTCTTTTCTTTTTTCGTACTTGACGAATAAAGTATGATTATATGACTAATATCATCGGATCTATCTACATTGATTTGGATATTTCTTCCTAAGAAATTCAAAACTTAAACTCTTGCCCAGATACACCTTCAAAGTCCTGGCTCACTCCTGTGTCTTGCTGTAATGTGCTAATGTTACATGTGTTAGCCTATTAAACTCAGGCTTACTAGCTTTGACAATGCTTGTTTGTAGCGCACAATGCATTATCAATATTAGTTTCCAGGAGTACAGAATCCACTTTATTAGCGGGTGAGTTATCTAACAGAGCCGTAAACCAGCTTTAGAGAAACAAGCAATAGGACTATGATAATGAAATACCAGTTTTTGTAAAAATTATGGAATGCACATAGCTTTGAAGGAAATCATGAGCACATCACTATGCACTCAATATTGCTGTTTGATCACAGTAAAAAAAAATACATTTAAAAACTTCACGCTTTGGTGTCACATTCATCAAAATGAATCTCGAATGCAACACGTTTCAAACTTGTACTGGAGACTTACTGAAAATGTGTAGGATGCGGTTAAGAATAAAGGTTCGATGTACAGTACAAGGTGAGAACATGAATGGGTGGGAGCTCTTTCTCTGTATAAGCATGCAAGGGCTGGAGCAGCCTTGAACAGAAAGTAAGGGTAAAATTAAATCTTACTTACAAGTCATAAAAGCAATAAAGACAGTGATGCCATCCAAAACATAACTTCTTCTGGGTTCAAGAACCAAGGATCTGTACATATAAACTGTGATCCGATCTTCGCACTCCAAATCTCTCGACAAGTATTGGAGCACAACTCTGAAGCTCACTCAAGACACCAAAACACTCACTCACAGCCCCCACCTCCACCAACACTCTTACAACCATGCACAACAGATGGAGAAGTTATTTGATCTTCTGCCCTGACAGCGCTTTGACCCTTAAAACGTGTAGAAAAGCGCTAGGATTTTTATAAATTAGGGTTGGAAAAGTGTTACAATTTGTAACTAGGTTTGGCTGTATTTACAACTCTGTTGTTTCACAGAGATGAACCTGTAACATGTCGCTAAACGTCTTGTTTCTTTATGTTACTTTGTAAAATCTGCCCTAGTTAATGTCAGTGTGTTCAATTCACAAGTTAGAAGATGCCTATGGGAAGGAGACCAGAGATTTCCCCCAGCCGTTTTTAGGTTTCGCCTACGCAGCGCGCAAGCGCTGCATTGGAGTGACCTCTTGGAATCACACCGTACTTTCTTGGAAACTCGTGCATGTACTGCACTGTTTCCAATGAGTACTCGTGCATGTACAGCGTTTACCTTGCGGGAGCGAGCAGCGGCGCCATTATCGCGTCCGCCGCTGCTCGCTCCTGTAAGGTCAACGCTGCAGATAGACTTTAACTTTTGCGGCCGCAGGGCCGCGCTTGTCTTTCAGCGCTTGTTATAATGCACTTCAGCCGCTGCTTACGAGCACGGTTGAACCGCTGCTGCTTTCGTTCATTGTCTGAAAGGGTTTGCAATGTTAAGTCACGCTATATGCGTGTGCACAAGCCAAGGAGATTAACTAGAACTTCTGCAGTCCGAAGTCTGCTTGATCTGTGTTTGAATATGCTCGCCCTGGAGAGCCATTCATGCTGTATTTGTTCTGCGCATGGGAGGAGCTTGTGCAGCTGCCTCGAGAAAGAGTATAAACCTATCGCTGTTGTCTTTGCTCTGCCTGGTCTCTGTCAGGCAACTAATTTATTCATTGGTTCAGTTTTTGTCGCACGTGTCACGGTCCCGTGTTCACACCTACACCGGATCCTCGGTGGGGCCTGGCTGTATGTCATCGTTTTATAGTTCCCGGGCTTCACGTGTGCTGGTCAGAAGCGTCTGCAGGAGCGGAGTCTCAGGCTGCAGTTCCTCGTTTGCTGGTTGGTATCTCCCTATGAGATTACGGGGAGTTCAGGTTACAGTCCCCAGAATGGAAAATAACCTGCTGGACTCAGGATTACCAGCTACTTTTTCACAGTTTCCCCTTAATTCTGGGAAGTTTAACACCACTATTTATCAACTGCCGTAAACAGGTGGTACCTTCGGAAGGTGGTGGGGAGGGCGTCTACAGAGGCTGAAGCATTGTCTGCTCCCCCTATAGTGCACGAGGGAAGCAGGTGGGGCCAGGCTGTGCCTCTCTCTACCTTGCAAATCTTGTCCAGTAAAACCGGTCTGGTGTTTTCAGACCTGGAAATTTCGGTCCGGAAACATTGGACCACTCGCAATTGTCTGTCACGATATCGGTCGGGCCAACTCGTAATGGAGGCCATGTTGTCACTAACAGCCGGAACAGCAATTTATATATTTTAGCTTTAAATGTGTGGAGCGCAACACCTAGTGGAGAACGAGTAGTGGAGGGCGGCGGGAATATACAAGTGTTATACGACAATAATAAACCATGTGAACAAAATATAATTAAAAAAACTTTAAAAACATGCGAAATAACACAACAGACTAAGCTTCAACAATTCAGGAGAAATGCAACAAACGGGTGGAAATTTAGCATAGGATTTAAAAATAAGCATTGGAGAACCCATCAGGTCTAGTCTTAGCAGGCGCGCGTTTCTTTTCTCCTCAGACAAAATGTAAATGCAGAAAAAATGTAAATATTTAAAAATAAAGGCAAGGTACAAGACCGCAAGCACACCCACCCGGGCACTGAAGGATGTTCCTTTTAGGCCTATGTGCAAAAGTGATCAAGCAAAATGCAAACAAAGTGCAAGACAGACGTTGCTACATGTTGGGGTGGGCAGAAGCAAAATGTGAATGACTGTTTAACAGACCGATGGATGAAGTAGGTTGACCAAAAGTCCATGCATATATGCTTGTATATGTATTAGGTCTTTTTTCTGGAAAGCAGGAGGCCGGAAGGACAAATAAAGTTGTCAATAGGCAAAACTTAAAAAGGGAGTTGTGAAAAGGTTTTAAAAAGTTGCCATAAAAGTAGAGAGTTGCATCTCTGGGTAAATAGAATTCCTAGGTTGTTGTGCAGAATAAGGTCTGAGAAGAAAATGTAGGTACATGGGTTTGGGGGATTTCGTATGGAGGAAGTCCCCGGAAACTACCACCTGGACTCATAGGGAGTTAAAAAAAAAAAGTGGTATACTATGCCCCCTATGTATATTTTTTGTGGTTTGCTTAGGACTCGGGACTGAGACCCGAGTGCTGAGATGGCTGCCACCACTTCCTAGTTAATGTCAGGGCAGCCATTTAGATCTCAGCAGGAGATCTGTGGGTTCAGCAGATCCTTCACGGCATGAAATATACAATTGTTTTTAGCATTAATTGCTCAAAAACTACTGAACGGATTTAGACCACCTCACAAAAAGCACTCTTTCTGGAACAAGATTTCGCTTTCTGCCACATTTGATGTCAATCCATTTAGCGGTTATGCTGTATGCTGCAGCTGTTTCTAAAGTTCCTATGGGAAAATGAATGGGGAAAACGTGTTTTGGGACCCACTTGTTTCTCGGCCCCCGCTTGATCGATCACCCCAAACTAGTAAAAAAAGTTGCACTTTTTTATAAAGTTTTGTGAAGATTTGTCAAACTGCGCCAGAGTTATTAGCAAAACAAAAAAGTCATTACCTATGGAAATGCGATCCTAACTATAATTGCCCAGTGGCAACCACTATTCAAGGGTATTTTACCAAAGATGACTCCCTATTTTAGTTACAGAAACATAATCCAGTGGCTCTGTTATGTAATGGGTGCTTTTGGATGTAAAATTGTAATTGATTTAGGCAGTGCTGTATTTCCCTGTACAAAAGCAATAACACGGGAACATCTCACAGGTTATTGCCACTTGACATTTGTAAAGTGCATTGCTGCCACTTGTACTCAACATTCCCTGCCCTGTTGCAGGTTGGAGCATTCATGCAAGTTTGAAAGCAGCTTTGTAGATGCAATGTAGTTATTATGGGATGCGGATTGGATGGGATTAATGTAGATGCAATTTAGGTACATGGGTTTGGGGGATTTCGTATGGAGGAAGTCCCCGGAAACTACCACCTGGACTCATAGGGAATTTAAAAAAAATGTGAGATAGGTATTTTGTAAATGCTGCAGAACGCGATAAAAAAGCCACAGACATTGCCGGATAACAACCCGCTCCCCATTTCACTTAAAAAGAAAAGCAGCAAAGTAAAGTTTTTGTTTTCCGCGCCTCAGAAATGAGATGCGCAAGCAGAATTACACTAACTCTCAAGAAGATGAAGTTGCGGCCACTAAACCAGAACGCAGGGCATTACCGCAGTGCAGCCTGGAAATAGCCAGATCTATAACGGCCTGGCCAAATCAGAAGCTGGAAGAAACGGCATAATCTTTCCCAGAACATGGAGCTCAAACATGCAACAAGACACTCATTTACCAAGGCGCATCGCACAATCAGGCGCAAATCCCAGAAATTTCACAGAGGCAAGAAATGATGGGAGATACAAAGTGTAGAGCATGAGGAAGATCAAGCAGTAACAATTAGTAGTGACATAGACGTTTAAG
Organism: Triturus cristatus; assembly: GCF_964204655.1. NCBI lineage: Eukaryota > Metazoa > Chordata > Amphibia > Caudata > Salamandridae > Triturus > Triturus cristatus. The sequence goes on along the minus strand of NC_140589.1, from coordinate 296,656,751 downwards.
TGTCAATATGTGCTGAAGAGTGGTGAGACATTCTGCCCTTACAGAGTTCAGTATGTAATGGATGGGGATAGCCACACTCTCTTGGTCCAAGCAGCTCACTGTAGATATCAAAGGCCATGGAGACCAGGTCTGAGCACAGGGGCACCCCACAAGGCCTGGAGGTGGCACAGAACGTGGGCAAAGTGTGTTTGAACATGCAGGCCGAAAGGAAACCATGTCAGGACCTTCTCCCCAAACAAATGTGGGTCAGTAGACTAGAACAGGCATTGGCATAGCCAATAGGTCTCTCGCCTTTGGGACCTTATAAGTGTTTGGTTATCCAGCACAATATCCTTGGTGCAACAACATCAACTGTTGCATGGCTAAAGCGCTCTGATACCTGATTGGATTCGGGTCAGGTTCGCGCTATATAAAACTCTGCAATAAATAAATAAATAAATAAACACTTATAAGATCCCAAATGCGAGACCTATTAGCTATGCCAATGCTTGTTTAATCTGTCCTTATTTGGAGTGTGGAACAAATCCACTGAAGTGGGGGCTACTTTTTGATTCTCATGTGCAAAGTGAATTTAGAAAGGATTCCCAAACTACTGGGCAGATTTACAAGCCCATTGCACCACTTTTCCCATGTTAAAAATGACACAATGTGGCGCAAGGGGCTTGTAAATCTGTCCCTACGTCTGGAAGATCCTCCCTCCATCTCCCGCTTGGTTCCGCATAATTCTGTAGGTATTGTGTAAGTCTATTGCAGGGCAAATTTGCAACATTGGAATTCTCTATCAAAGAACCCACTGAGGCTTATTTACAAAACCCTTGCGCCGCCGGTTCATCACTTTTTCCCATATTAAAAGTGACGCACTGGCGGCGCAAGGGGCTTGTAAATAAGTCCCACTACCTTTACAGGAGGCTGTTTCCTACTGTTTTGTTCCAGCTTGATTCCCATGCTTACAAAGCCTGAAGTGCCTTGAAGAGGCCATTGGCGTCTTGTTGGGCTAAACCTGATAAAATGACAGCACCTCAGTTTCTAAAGTAGAACACTGCTCCAAAGACAGCGTGAGAGCATCAGTCTGCACCCATTCGCCTTTCCTGCCCCTATTATGTAAAGTGAAAGACATTCCCGCATTCCAGTTTTCCTCTGAACTTTGACAGCTCAGTGGAAATGCATATTATCAGGCCAGACACTGCTTTACAGTACACGTTTCCTTTACCTCCCACCACCACACAGTCCACCCATTGGGACGCAGATGCTTTCAATCATGCTGTCCACACTCCTGTTTTTCGGCGGCACTTTCCTCTGTCTTGGCCTTTAGCACTGTGCAAAGCAGACAGACAAAACACATTCCTCCAGAACACCGCCTTACACTCCCAGAAGGCCTCATTCACACCCCTGGCGGCCTATGTGCCAATGTAAACCTCACTGTCTGTGGTCAGTCATGCGCGTGTGAAGGAACATATACCCTCCCAGGTGTTCTTGGTATGTAGAAAGAACTTTGTATATAATATCCTGAAGGTGTGAGCGTGGGAAAGAGGACATGAATCTTCCATATTTCATGTCAGAAAAAAGCAGGAGCCTCGGTGCCTGCCTGGCACCGTTTCAAAGAGTCCAGATCAGTAGCAGAATGCTAAATTATAGGACCCACTGCAGAATGTGATGAGGGGCCCCTGAGTCGCTCATATCTCACAGATATACATTGGGCTTGGGCTGAACGGGGGCCTCCTGAACGGTTGGGGCCCATTGTAGAGTTGGTGCCCCCTTGTGCTGCAGGGACTACAGGGGGATGTGTTACAACATTACACTTTACGCTTTTAGAGGTGCCCAGATATATCCATAGTAGAGGCAGACTTGCAAACAGAGGCATATGTTAGGAGTGGAAATGCCCTAGCCACACAACATAGCCAAGCATTGGCAAATCTAATAGGTCTTGCCTGTACAAAAGCTATTGGCTTTGGCAATGTGTTTTTGCCATGTTGTACACCAGTGTGGCTGCTGTTTTACATGGCAAAAAAAGTTAGTGCCGTGGAATGTCCTAGAGTGGAGTGGGGGGAATAGAGTGTTGTAGAGGGGATTATAGTTCAGTGATTCAGTGGCAGAGAGTGGCGAAGAGTGCAGTGTCATAGAGTGCTGTGTCGTAGAGTGGAGTGGGGTGGAATAGGGTGGTGTGGGTTGGAGTGGATTGAGGTAGTGGGATGGATTGGATTGGTGTAGATTGGGCGGATTGCATTGAGGAAGAGTGGGTTGGATTGAGTGGAGTGGGGTAAATTGGGGTGGGTGGACTGGATGGTGTGGATTGGATTGGAGTGGGGTGCATTGAAATAGGGTGAGTTAGATTGGATTGGCGTGGATTGGAGTGGGGTGGATTAGATTGGTTTGGGTGGGGTGGATTGGATTAGAGTAAGGTGGCTCTGGAGTGAGGTGAATTAGAGTGGTGTGGAGAGGGGTGGATTGGACCGGAGGGGGGTGGATTGGAGTGGGGTAGATTGTATTGGACTGGAGTGGGGTGGATTGGGCTGGAGTGAGGTGAAGTGTGGTGGAAATAAGTGGGATGGAATGGAGTGTGGTGAATTGGAATGGTGTAGGGTGGGGTGGATTGGAGTGGAGTAGATTGAATTGCAGTGGGGTGTATCGGATTGGGGTGGATTGGATTGAGGTGGATTGGATTGTGGTGGGGTGGGGTGAACTGGATTGTGGTAGGGTGGATTTCATTGAGGTGGATTTGATTGTAATGGGGTAGGGTGGATTAGAGTGGGTGGGGTGGGGTGGAGTGGGGTGGTATGGATTGGAATACGGTGGGGTGGAGTGGATTGGAGTGGGGTAGATTGGATTTGGTTGGATTGGGGTGGATAGGATTGGGGTGAGGTGGATTGGATTGGGGAGAGTTGGAATGGCTTGGAGTGGGGCGGATTGTTTTGGATTGGAGTTGGGCAGATTGTGACTGGGGTGGGGCAGATAGGTGTGGGGCAGACTGGAGTGGAGCAGATTGTTTTGGATTGGAGTGTGGTGGGTTTGGGGGAAGTGGGGTGGATTGGATTGGAGTGGGGGCGATTGGAATGGAGTGGGGTGGATTGTGGTGGATTGGAGTGGCGTGAATTGTGGTGAATGGGTGGATTGGATTTTAGTGGGGTCAACTGGTGATGGGGCAGATTGGACTGGGGCAGATTGGAGTATGGCAGATTGAAGTGGGGTAGTTTGGAATGATGTAGATTGGAATGGGGCAAATTGGAGTGGGGCTATTTCTTTTGGATTGGAGTGAGGCAGATAGGAGTGTGAAACATTGTTTTGGAATGGAGTGGGGAAGATTGGAGTGGGATGCATTGGACTAGGGCCAATTGTTGTGGATTGGAGGGGGCAGATTGGAGTGGGCAGATTGGAGTGCGTAGATTGTTTTAGATTGGAGTGGGGTAGATGGAAGTGGGATGGATTAGAGTGGGGCAGACTGTTTGGATTGGAGTGGGGCAGACTGGAGTGGGGCAGATTGTTTTGGACTGGTGTGGGGCAGATTGGAGTTGGATGGATTGGAGTTGGGCAGATTGTTTTGGATTGGATGTGGGGCAGATTAAAGTGGGCAGATCGTTTTGGATTGGAGTGGGGAAGATTGGAGTGGGGTGGATTAGAGGGGAGCAGATTGGAGTGGGGCAGATTTTTTGGGATTGGAGTGGGGCAGGTTGTAGTATGGCAGATTGGAGTGGGGAAGATTTGAGTGGGGCAGATTGTTTTGGATTGGAGTGTGGCAGATTGGAGTGTGGCAGATTGTTTTGGATTGAGTGGGGCAGATTGTTTTGGATTGGAGTGGGACAGATTGTTTTGTATGGGAGTGGGACAGATTGTTTTGGATTGGAGTGAGGCAGTTTGTTCTGGATTGGAGTGGGGCAGATTGGAATTGGGCAGACTGTTCTGGATTGGAGTGGGGCAGATTGTTTTAGATTGGAGTGGGACAGATTGTTTTGGATTAGAGTGGGGCAGATTATTTTGGATTGGAGAAGGGCAGATTGTTGGATTGTGGCAGAATGTTGGAGTGGGGCAAATTGGAGTGAAGCGGATTGGAGAGGGGCAGATTGTTTTGGATTGGAATGGAGCAGATTGGAGTGGGGCAGATTAGAGTGCTAAACATAGTTTTGGTTTGGAGTGGGGTGGATTGGGGTGAGGCTGATTACAGAGGGCAGACTGTTTTGGATTGGAGTGGGGCAGATTGGAGTGGGGCAGAGTGGAGTGGGGCTGATTGTTTTGGATTGAAGTGGGGTGGATTGGAGTGAGAAGATTGTTTTAGATTGGAGGGGAGCAGATTGGAGTGGGGTGGATTAGAGTGGGGCAGATTGGAGTGGGCCAGATTGTTTTGGATTGAGTGGGACAGATTGTTTTGGATTGGAGTAGGGCAGATTGCAGTAGGGAAGATTGTTTTGGATTGGAGGGGGCAGACTGGAGTGGGGCAGGTTGTTCTGGATTGGAGTGGAGCAGACTGTTTTAGATTGGAGTGGGGCAGATTGTTTTGGATTGGAGTGGGGCAGAATGTTTTGGAGTAGGGCAGAATGTTTTGGAGTGGGACAGATTGTTTCGGATTCAAGTGGGGCATATTGAAGTGGGGCAGATTGTTTTAGATTGGAGTGGGACAGATTGTTTTGGATTGGATTGGGGCAGATTGTTTTGGATTGGAGATGGGCAGATTGTTGGAGGGTGGCAGATTGTTGGAGTGGGGCAAATTGCAGTGGAGCAGATTGGAGTGGGGCAGATTATAGTGGGGCAGATTGGAGTGGCGCAGGTTGTTTTGGATTGGAGTGCGGTGGGTTGGGAGGACTGAAGTTGATTGGACAAGGTTGAGAGGTTTGGATTGGTCTGGGGTGGGGTGGGGTGGATTGAATTGAGTGGGCTGGATTGGTGTGGGGTGAGGTGGGGTGGGTTGGGATGAACTGGAGTGGGATGGATTGGGGTGTATTGCACCATTATGTGCTAAAGCATCATTTCAGAAATTACACATAAGAAAGAAACAATGTTGCTATGCAATAAAATAATCCTCATCTTTTGAGACCAGCACCCACAAGTTAAAACAAAAACAAAAGAAAACATGAGTGCAAAGAAAAGTAGACTTGGCAAAATAAAAGAAAGTTAAAAAATAAATCGTTGCAATTTTATTTGTCCTCCTGGGCATGTTTTTGCCAGCCATACGCCTTCTGTTTGCAGGGCTGTTAAAGTGAAGCAGAACAAAATAGTACCTCAATCACATTGGGGCAGCGTAGGGGCACTGATTAAGTTGAATCAAACAGTGCTAGGTCCCTGCTACGAGGCTATGAAGAAGAGTGCCATGCAAGCCAACAAATGGTAAGCAATGGGCGGGCTCCAAGCCCTTTTGTTAACTACAGTATCTTACAAGCGAGACGCATGCGCTAGGCCATGCTGTCGCAAGCTCGACTCTAAAAACGGGCTTTGTGGAGGGGGAGAGCTTCTTCTCAGAAATTTTATTGAAACAGAGCACTTTGATCCAGGAATATATTTTTTTTTTTTTTAAAAGATTTTATTGTGCATAAAAAGGGTTACAAACACGGGCCTACAACCACCAGGGCCGGCCGCTAGTAGTCGAGGTGTTCCAGCATATCAGAAAACAATGACTGGCCCACAGGGGCTCCGCACTATCACAGTAGATCAGACTGCACATAAGGGAAATCAGAATATACACTTTTAGTATAAATAACAACAAAAAAGAAAAATACAAAAATACAACAAACAAGGCGAAACGACTTATGAAGGGCGGCGAACACCAGCCGGGGGAGTCAACACACCAACCACCCGAGGGCGGTCAATAAAAGAAGACCTGAGAGGGAGGGGGGGGCCACGAGAGAACCAAATCTGTACTCCAAAGTATGAGATGCACAAGGAACCCTCAAGGCTCAGGGGGACGAGGCAGCCCCGGACGTATCCACCAAAGGGGGAGCACAGATAGACCCACGATACGCGTTCCACTGCCCCCAAATTTAACCCAAAGCCCCCGGTTTACCACGAGCCACATACACCGTTTTCTCCCTGAACATGCACCAGTCCATGTTCTCCTTCCAGACGGACACGGTGGGAGGCCGCTGGGAACCCCAAAGTTGTGCAATATCTCTCTTTGCAATCATGTTCCCCAAAGCCGCCCACCGAGCCTGAGCCGCATTGCAGTCATTGGGCTCCCATACATTCAGCACACAACGACGCACCTCCGGCAGCAGAGCGACCCCGGTGACTCGTCTCATAATATCATGCACCCGGCGCCAGTATTCCGCCACCTCGCGGCATTCCCATAGGATATGGAGAAAGGTAGCACTGAGCCCGCAGCCACGCTTACAGAGTCCGTCGTCTGAAAACCCCATCGAGACCAGGCGGGGGCCCGTCACATATACACGATGGAGAATCTTAAGCTGGACCAGGCGGAGACGGGCCGGGATGGCCACCTCCTTAGGGGATGACAGTGCAGTCTGCCAGTCCTCATCGTCCAGCTCCACCCCATCTCCCGTCCATGCCTCCCGAAGACGCACCAAGAGGTCAGCCCGATTGTTTATCAGTTTTTTGTAAATCAGGGAGATAGTACTGTCGGGGACGTGACCATCGAGTATGAGGTCCTCGAGAGGCGAAGAAGAAGGGACCGTGGTCCCCTCCCCAAAGACCGAAAGCAGGGCGTGCCGAACCTGTGCATAACGGAAGAACTCTCTGTCACTAAGCTCATACTCGCGCTGAAGCGCCGTGAAGGATTTAACCGCACCTTTAACCCACAGGTCCCCCACTCTGCTGATGCCGATCGTATCCCAGCGCTCGAAGCCTTTCGTTGTCCAGAGGCTTCCCAAGCGGTCTGAGTCGAATAGAGGAGTGGCGCACGTTAAACGCTCACTCCAGCCCATCGCAACGTTAGCCGCCTTCCATACACGGACCGCAATCCTGGTAGGGCCCGTAAGGGCCCTACCAGCAGACCGCGAGTAAAGCACTCTGTTATAGTTACCGCCGGGGAGCAGGAATTTATCCATCTCATATGCCGGGTTCGAACCAGGAGCGTACGTAGCATGATTAATGGCAGACAGCTGGGAGGCCCAATAGTACCGTCTAATATCAGGAAGCGCGATGCCCCCGTCATACCAGGAAAGAGTCAGCTTGGCCAAAGCGATACGCGATCGCCCGTCCCAAACCAGTCTCCGCTGCAAACTCTCCACCTCCCTAAAGTAGGCCGCAGGAATGACATCGAAGGAGTTCTGGAGTGCATAAAGGAATCTGGGAAGGGACATCATTTTAAACAGCGCCGCGCGACCAAGCGGAGACAAGGGCAGCTTACACCACCGAGCCGTATCTGCCCTCAAACGCCGGAGTGGAGACAGGAGATTCTGCTCATAGCGGACCGCCGGATCCAACGAAACGTACACCCCAGGTATTTAAAGCCGGACTGAGATATTTGGAAAGGAAGCCGAGGCGGCAAGAGAGGAAGACCACCAGAGATAGGATACACACAAGATTTGGACCAGTTGATTATCAGACCCGAGTTTTTCCCGAAGGAAGTAAGGACATCAAAGAGACCATTGAGCGACTTCCGCGGTGAGGTGAGATACAAGAGAATATCATCCGCGTACAATGAAACCCGATCCTCGAAGCCCGGGGCCCACCGGAGCCCTCTAATCGAGGGCTCCCAACGGAGCCAGGCAGCGAGCGGTTCCAGGGCGAGAGCAAAGAGCAGCGGGGACAACGGGCACCCCTGCCTAGTTCCCCTCCCGAGAGCGAAAGGCCGAGAAACCCGCCCATTGACAACCACCTGAGCCATTGGTCCAGCATAAAGGAGCTTCACCCAGCTAAGGAACCCCTCCCCAAAACCAAACTTCGCCAAGACGGCCCAAAGAAATGGCCATTCAATGGTATCAAAGGCCATCGTGGCGTCTAGGGAAACCAATATGGCCGGTTCAGCGAAGTACTCAGCCCTAGCGAGGACGCCGTGCAGACGCCGTAAGTTGAGAGCGGTATTACGATGTGGGATGAAGCCACATTGATCCGGATGTATCAAGTCACATATAACGCTCAGCAAGCGATTGGCGAGGACCTTAGCAAGGATTTTGGGTTCGGCATTCAGCAGGGAAATAGGCCTATAGGAGGCACAGCGGTCACGTGGCTTACCCTCCTTGGGAATCACCACTATAGTAGCCAGACGCTGGTCGTCAGGAAGGGAACCCCTCTCGAGCGATTCCTGAAACATATGACGGAGGAAAGGCGCGATTTTATCCGGGCGCAACTTATATAGTTCAATCGGCAGACCGTTGGGGCCCATAGCCTTGCCCGAGCGGAGGGAGCGAATCGCAGTAGCTATCTCTTCGACAGACAAAGGGGCATCCATCAGCTCGCGGTCCTCGACGGATAAGCCGGGCAGGGCAATATCCCGAAGCAGAAGACGAGAGTCGTCCTCATCTCTATCAGACACCGGGGAGTACACTGCACGGAGGTGGTCAGCAAAACACTCAACAATCTCACCAGGCTCAGTCACACACACTCCATCCGACACCCGAAGCTCCGGGACCACACGATTCACTCTCTCCTTCTTGACCAACCAGGCAATCAGCTTACCCGCCTTGTCTCCGGCGTCATACAACCTACCCTGCTGCTCCCTATACATAGTCTTGGCAGCATCAGTGACGAGAGACTTATATTCAAACTGCTTCAGGCTGAGGGCATGCAGCCCATCCGGGGTGACACCCGCCTCCAAGGCTGCCTCCAGCCCCGATATTTCAGTCTCCAGCGTCACAACCGCCTCTCTCTTAACCCTCTTGGCCTCCACTATCTGGGACAGGGCATGCCCGCGGAGCACTGCTTTGAAAGCTTCCCACAGGGACACCGAGGACAACACCGACCCCTCATTCTCTGAAAAATATTGATCAATCGACTTAATCAGGCTATCACGGATCTTGGGGTCTCGCAGGTACCAAGGGTTAATAGGAGCGATCCTCCCAGCGGACCGCGACCCGGTGTCAAAAAGCAACCACAGTGGGGAATGATCAGAAATACCCCTGGCCAGGTGTTTGACCTCTCGAATCCGAGTAGCCTGGGCCGCGGGCATAAGGAAATAATCCAGTCTGGAGAGACTCCCATGGGTCCCAGAGTGAAAGGTGTACTGACACTGTGTCGGATGCATTAACCTCCAGCAGTCCACCAGACCGAAGGTCTCCAGGAGCCCGCCCAGCCACGCCTGGGCAGCAGGGAGGGCCCTGGGCGGATGACGGTCCAGGTCACCCGAGACAACCGAATTAAAGTCCCCACCCATAAGCAAAAGACTGTCAGGAAGCCCAAGCAACATACGACCCAAGTCTGAGAAGGTGGAGTTCTGGAGGCCCGGGGGAACATAGACCGAGATCAAGGAAAGGGACTGCCCCTCCCACCTCCCAGTCAGAGCCACATAGCGCCCTCTATCGTCTGGGACCACCCTGGTGATCTCCAACGGAAGTGAAGCTCGCAAGAGAATGCCCACCCCTCTCGAACCAGTGGTGAAACCAGAGTGGGCCACAAGTCGATATCCCCCCCTGTTCATAGCCCGACAAACATTGCCAACCAGATGCGTCTCCTGTAAGAACACCACATCAGGAGTCAGACGACGCAGATATTGCAGCACAACACCCCGTTTGATACGGACCCCCAATCCATTGACGTTCCAAGACATCAATCTCAACCCGCCCCCCCCATCCCCTCCAGTAGATCAAGGGCCCCCTAGCAAAGAGCTCAACACCCAAGGATGAACCATAGCCAATACTTCGCCTTGAAAACAAAAAACACAAATGCAAACAACCCCACCCACCCACCAACCCCCCCCCAACTCCAACACCCCCCACCCTGCACCCCTGCGGTCCAAAAAACCACCCCAACTTGCAGTGTGCCTGTCGCCCTACAAACCCCATTCTACGAAAAGACCCCGGAGGAGGGAAGGGACCCGTCCCCGCCCGCTCCCCACACACAACATAGTGAAACAAAATGCACAAAAGAAGTAGAACCCAGCCGAACAGTACAACATGGCAGAGTCCGGGACCATAAGTCACTCCAAAGGAGACCCGCCACCCTCGGTACCGGCAGAGGGCCCAGTCCGGTCACCCCGGTCCGGCAGCGAATCCAGCCAGTCACTCACAGTCGCAGGAGAGTCAAAAAAGGTAGTCCGATCTTCATGTTCCACTCGGAGCCTTGCAGGATAAAGCAGAGAGTACTTGAAACCGAGGTCCCGGAGACGCCGCTTCACCCCCTGGAAGCCCATCCGCTGTTTCTGGACAAGTTGGGTGAAGTCCGGGAAAAAGTTAATGGACGAGTTCTCATGTCGGACCGGGCCATGGACCCGTGAGGCCTGCAGAATCGCGTCTCGGTCTCTGTAATGGAAAAGTCTCGCAACGATAGGCCTCGGGGGGGCACCCGGTCACGGCCGGCCACCTGGGACTCGATGGGCCCGCTCCACAGCGAAAAACTTACTCAGGCCAGCGGGAGCAAGATGTTCAAGGATGAGCTCCTCGACCAGGAGATCAACCGGGCGGTTATCGGAGGTCTCCGGAACGCCTATGACGCGGATGTTATTGCGGCGGGCCCGTCCCTCGAAGTCTTCCAGCCGCCGGGCCATCAGATCATTGGCCGACTTGAGATCGCCGAGAGTGGCCTGCAGGTCCGACACGTCCGTACCAAGGGAGGACGTCCGCACATCCAGCGATTGAACCCTCTCGTTGGTCTTAGAGAGATCCGCCCGGATTAGCGTAATGTCAATGGCCACCGTGTCGATTTTACGGGCCAAGGCCTCGTACTGCGTAGCGATGGTCTCTCTGATGCCCTTAATGGCGCCCATGATGTCCTGCAGGGACAGATCCGGAGAAACGGACGGGCCACCACTGGTGTCCTCCGGGGGGACATTGGCCGTCCCGGGGGATCCTTTACCCTGAGTGTAGCGGTCCATGTTGTTCGTCTGGACCGGTCCCCCACGTATGGATGTTTTGGTCTTACGCCTCTCGGGGTCTCCCTTGCCTCCCATGAGAACCTCGATCGCCGAAGGGGACCACCGAGGAAGCGTCGAGGTGGCACAGGCCAGGCAGACGCGTGTCGCACCACAGGCCGCAATCTGGCGGAGCGAAGGGACCACCGTCAATGAGCACACTGGCAGCAGACGAAGCCACCGGCATCAAGCGAAGGCAAAATGAAAGCCCAGGCGCACCAAGCAAGTCCACAGTCCAGCCCCTCAAAGACCAAAAGTGAAACCGAAAGTAATGTGACGGCCACTGGCACAGCCCCGCTGCCGTTGTTGTTCAACTACGCCCCGGCTCCACAGATCACCCTCGCATCGGGCACAGCCGTCGGGTGGGCCTCAAAAGTTCAAACCGCCATAACTCTGGATTGCCAGGTCCGATTTGATTTCCGAAAGGAGTTTAGTGTTCAGCCAGCATTCATCTCCCAGATTCCATCAACCAAGTCAGGATAGAGTCAGGATAAATTCCGAGGAGCAGCGAGGGTCCGGGAGCCCTGTGCTCACGCGACCATCTTGGATGCGCGCTAGGCTCCTCCTCCTGATCCAGGAATATTAATGTAAAATTGTGTACAACAGGGGAGTGGCAATTGCTGGAAAATGTGGGACAAATTGTGAGTTTCAGCATAAGTTCTTGCAGTAGCATTAGCATAGACTGGTTAGAAAGCAAATACAACTATTATTCAGGAAAATGCGTGGCTAGGTTGTTTTAAATCAAATTGGGGTAGGAACATTTGTCAAAAGTGAGTAGACTTTAGTATTCAGACAAGGGCTTGGAAATTCTCCACCAAGGAAATGTTGGCCCAAAATGTTTTAAATGGTGCATTTATAATCACAATCTATATCTGCCTTGCATGATCTGGGTACCATCTTTATTTCAAATCTTTCACTGGAAGCAGTGGCCAATTAGATGAAGCCAACTCATTACTCTGTTCAGACTCTTCATAATGTTTGCCTCCTTCTCCAGCAGGGTCACAGAATGCTGTTCACAGAATGGGGTTTTCCTGCGAAAAAAATGTTTTTGCAGGAAAAAATACTGTGCTGCTAGGGGCATAGAAAAGAGTAGTTTGGTTTGGATCTTTGAAGACTGAGAAGTTTATTAATGATTTTAAATCAATAGTATGGTACCCTGGCTCAAAAAGGAGCACACAATAAAGGAGAGCACGCTTGATAAAATCTACGTTGTTTGTCCAAACAATATGCTCCTACCCTATAACAGGGGCTGATTTTACACAGCTCGTTTGTTAAAATCTGAAAGTGTGTAATTGCAGTCACCAATAAGAAGCTATGCTTGGAGACAGGGTAGACTATTGCATTTACTCCTGGAATCTGTGTTTGACCTTATGGTCACAGGTTCGAATTCAGATGGGTCCACTCAGCCCTCCACCATTACGAGGGCAATAAAATGAGTACCATTGGGTTGGATAATAATAAATATGAAATGTTATTTTAGCGCCAAGAGACCCAAGGGTGAACATATGCTTTATAAATACATGTTATGTTCTAAACTGTATTGTATTGTAATTGCGTTTCTATATTGCTTACTACCCCTGACGTGGCATTGAAATGCCTTACGCCTGGCAGCACAATGCTCTGGAACCCAAGGTTAGTGGTTAGTCCAGTATTATTGGTTATTGCTATGTTGCTGAGTTATGAACTTCAAAGAAGGAGCAGTCGTGATCTTTGATATGAGTTGTGGGCAATTTTCAGAAATACACTCATATAGATGAAGGCATGTTATTTGACAGCAACTAACATGCTGTGCTAGCTTTTTAAGGAGCATTCTCAGTTGGACCAGAATAACATATAGTGATCGCAATTTTGCAGTTACAACTATATGGAATGTTGGGCCATATGTATCAAGATTAGGAATTGTGATTCCCATATTACGATTGTTACAGAATTGCAATTTGGAAATCGCAATTCCAAATGTATGAAAGTATTCATTTTAAAATAGCGATTTCTAGAGGGTCGCAAATGAACCTACCTCATGAATATTATTTTCAAAAAGAGAATCCAAAAGTAAAGACAATGAACCCTTTGCAATGGGAGTTTTCTCCCATGGCGTGAAGGTCCTTCTATATTTTTCACTGTTCTTTATCACCTCATTTTACTTCTTCATGTGAGCCCTGCCCCTGCACGCTTCCTAGACAGAAAGACCAACAAAGCCAAACTTGTTTTCCTGAGGGTAACTTTGCTTACATTTGGTGGCTTAAACTGAGCAGCAACGAAACTTCGAGAGAAAAAAACTCCACAACAATACAGTTTTCTAAATAAAAAACTTTCTGGTTCAAGTTATCTGACAGAATATCGATGTAAAAGAATATTGTGTGGACAGAATATTGTGTCTAAAATATCAATGACCAAATTATCGAGAAGGGAAGTGCAAATGGGTGAGGAGAGATTTACTATTCTTACTCCACATCTATGTACCTTGAAGATATATGTTTCGTCAAAGGTGCATATACAATACAATTTGATATCACGCGTGAATCACCCGAGGGGTATCTCGGCACCCAGTCAACTCAAGAAATGTGGAGTTAAGTATAGTAAAACTTTGCTTTCCCATAAAAACTTACCTTCACAATATCCTTGATAATCTCAACACAATATTTTGTCCACACGATAAATATTTGTCGATATTTTGTCTAAACACCTACGGTTCAAACTAAATTAAGAAGAAAATAATTCAACAAGTGTAATGCCTCAAAAATAAATGTTTGTAAGTCATTAACACAGAAACATCAAACATCCAGTGGGGCAAAAATGGGCAACAGAATGTTAATGTTAGTCTATTGTAGGAGTAGAAATCATTAAACAAAAATGACAAAGTCCCATTATTTAACTCTTAGTGGTACCGTCTGATTAAGCAAGGTTGATTTGAGAGTGTAAGGAGTCATACCAGTCACAATGTCTGTGCTCCTCCATAGAAACATTTGTTGAAGTAAAATCACTCTAGTATGGCACTGCAGGAGACTGTGTCTGTGCGGGGCTCCAGTAGCTCAAACACACTAAATGAGAGACCTCGGGGAAGAGGCTATTCTTATGTCTAGTAGAGTTGCAGATTCTCTGGAAAGATGTTACCAATATCAGGGTCTCTATGAAATATAGGGCTTAGAGTCCCAGTTGATGCCACAAAACACCTTTAAATGTGTGCACTAGGCACAGACCAAGACAGTGGGCTGTAGTACAACTAATGCAGTGTTCAGTGCAGGTGCAAACATGCAGCTGCAAATTTTCACCTGCACATTAGTGAAAGGCGGACCAGCTGTTGGGAGCCCCTGGTTCGCCTTCCACTGTGTATTTGGAAACCAAGCCTGAGATTAAAAGAAGGGGAACAGAGATTTTCCTGCACATTCTCCTGCAGGCAGGTGCATTGAGTGACTTACAAGCCTGCACAGGGATACTTGGGTGTTCCCTGTGTCTACTTTCTTCCCCTGTCAATGGCACCCTTCCGGGGCACTATGACTGTATACCACCTCTATGTGATGAACAGTCGGGCAGCTCCTGATGGTCTCCTTGTCTCTGCTCCCAAGTCTGTAATATTGGCAGGTGCAAAGACAACACGCGCCTTCATTTGCATGGAACTATACACCCATACAAATAAGTGCTACGCAAACAAATGATGGATGGAATGCTGAATAAATCATACATTCACTGCCAGTCAAAAGATCTGGGTTAAACCCATTGTTCTTTTGCTCAGCATGACACCCCAGTTTAGACCCAGCCATATGCAAATCAGTCTTGGCCCTGCTCCTCATGGGAACAGTCCAGCCCGAACTGCCAAGCCAGGTCCTCCCTGGAACAGAAACAAGCCTCCTGTGACTGATTTCAGGGTATTACCCCATATCAGCTAGGTTAGCATGAATCCAGTGGCACAGTAAGCAAGGGACCCACGTCCGGGCATACCCACCTCCCCTTAGGGCAAAAAGTGCTATGCAAACAAATGATGGAAAGAATGCTGAATAAGTCATACATTCACCCCCAGTCAAGAGATCCCGGTTAAATCCATTGGTCCTTTGCTCACCATGCCACCCGTTTAGACCCAACCATATGCAAATCAGTCTTGAACCTGCTCCTCATGGGAACAGTTCAGCCCAAACTGCCCAGCCAGGTCCTCCCTGGACCAGAAACAAGCATCCTGGGACCGGTTTTGAGGATTTACCCTTCATAAGCCAGGCGAGCTTGAATCCAGTGGCACAGTGAGCAAGGGACCCACGTCTGGCACACCCATCCCACTTAGGGCGAAAAGTGCTATGCAAACAAATGATGGATGGAATGCTGAATAAATCAATCATTCACCCCCCAGTCAAGAGATCTGTCTTAAATTCATCGTTCTTTTGCTCACCATGACACTCCAGTTTAGACCCAGCCATATGCAGATCAGTCTGGACCCTGCTCCTCATGAAGAACAGTCAACAGTCCAGCCCGTACTGCCAAGTCAGGTCTTCCCAGGACCAGAAACACGCATCCTGGGACCAGTTTGGGCAGTTTGGGCTGGACTGTTCCCATGAGGAACAGGATCAATACTGATTTGTATATGACTGGGTCCAAACTAGGGTGGCTTAGTGAGTAAAAGAACAATGGATTTAACCCAGATCTCTTGACGGGTTGAATGTTTGATTCATTCAGCATTACGTCCATCATTTGTTGCTGCAGCACCCATACAAATAAGCACTCACCCCTTGGGAAAGTGCCAGTGTACATAAAGAGCTGTCGTGCTCTGCTTTACAGAAGGTACTGCCCCTTTTTTAATACAAAAGTGCCCAAGCAAAAATTGGGCACACATGTCCATTGTGATCCTGTAGCAGTTTCTACAATAAAGTCCTAGTTGTCTAAACACACAAACATGCTTCTTTCACCAGGATAACATAGAACTCAACTGCACCTCCCAGGTGACTGACATTTTTCCAGATGGTCAGAAATCTCCTCCTTGCCCATGGACCTTTTCAGCTTCCAGCCTTATTAGGTTTCAAAGGAGAAATGCAACAGCAAGTTGCCACGCATCCACTGCAGACCAAGATCCCAGTATTCCTGGCTGTCTGTTAGGAAATTGCTTTCCATAACCCTGAATCAACTACTTGGAAACGGAGATCATGGTTTGGTGGTCAAGGTGTCAGACTTCACTCACCTGAAATGTTTTGCCTTCTGTGGGAGGGACGGGAGTCCTCCAAAACTGCCTCCAGGCTGCTCTCGCTGACCATTGTAAAAAGAATATTGCAAACAGACTGAGAAAGGTTGGTGGTTGGGGGAAGAGAAACAGTAGGGGCCAAATTTACAACAAAGCGACTCAGTGTGGCACTGCAAGCCAATGGGTTGCGCAACACAGAGTCACTTTCAAAGCACAGGGATGAATCATATTTATCCCTGTGCCTTCCCCTGTGCTGGCACACAATTGTCTGCCATCCGTCAACGCAGGCACCCTTGCACCATAGTGAAAGGGTGCCTGCATTGTGGGGAGATTTATTTTGTGCAGGAGAGGTGTTTTCCTCTTTCTATGTGTGCTGCAGAATGCAACACGCATAGAAAGATGAAAAACCAAGGAGAAATGAAAACATTTCTCCTCTTGCACCTCCCCATGCCTCCCCTGGGGAGGCATAGGTTTCTGACGCATTCCCAGGTCTACGAAAGTTAGGGAATGTGGCAGAATCCATGGGTGTTTCATGGGAACAACCACAGCAACACCCATAGAACGGTCCTTTCATGCAAAGTGCTGAGTGAAAAGGGGCCGTATTTTTAAGGATACGAAAAGCCATGACGGGTGGGGGTGGCTTTACGTGTTCGTGTAAATATCGGTAGCAAAATGCATTGCCGGTGCATCACAAAATGTGACGCACCGGTGGCACAAGTAGCTTGTAAATATGCCCCTAGATTATAAAAATTGAATGCAGCTTCGTCTCGTTGGGTATTTTTGGTTGAATTCACCTCGATTTTAGTTTCAGGGATTCTCCTTGACACCTTTGCAATTGACTCTTTATTGAGAGAAGAGAAGCAAATGCTCAATAAACCTTCTTTTCAATTATGCTAGTACATCATTTTCTCTAGTCATCCAATACCCTCACAGCTGTCTTGCACAATCTTCACTCACCTGAATACAGAGACTACTACTTTCCTTCGAAAGTGCTTAAATAGAAAACTGATTCATAACTTCTTACTCACTGTCTTCCTTCATAGAATTATCCCAGGAAATGATGGGTACTCAGTCCAATAGCAACTCAATATTGCGTTCGCTCAAGTGATTTGTTTGAAGATTCAAAAAGATTGTCTATCACCGGGTCCCTGGCCTTATGAATGATTTAGTGATGCACTAACATTTTTGTTTTGTCAACTAACTTTTCGTCAGATTGTCTGCTCTTCTTCATTTCTTGCTTTGATTGCTATTTTCTGTCTTTTCCTTTGCAGATTTGGAGGCTTGAAATAGCAAGTGGGAAAGTCCTGATGCAAGAGGACAGAAACGGGGGCCAAGGAAGATCCAGCAGGTAAGTCTCTGCTTCCCTAACTGGGGCAGCACACCTCCTTGCGGCGAACTCATGCAGCCAAGCAAATGGTATTTTCTTGGGTCTGGTATTTTTAGGGTCCCGCTCAAGATGGGTGCCAGGTTGCACATGCATGAGATCTCACTTAAAACAACTGGTACAGGAGGATACCTCTGAAAATGGAGGCCTTAAAACAGGTGACCATTTAGGTGACCATTGCAGAAGTAGTAGGGGCAAAAATGAGCATGAGCAAGATTTACCACTTGGCAAGGGTCAAACCAGGACATCTGGAAGTTACTACAATGGACAAAACAAGAATTCTCTTCTTTAGCAGTTCAGTGAAGCTCTCCACCTTTTGGTCTTTCCACTCTTGTTCTGACCAGCAATGAGCTCTGTAACAGTTTAGTATGAATCAGGTTCGTTAGTCATTGATAACTACTCCTTAACTAACAGTTAACCATTCCTAAGATACGCCACACTCACCTTCTCAGCAGTATAGTGTACTTCCTGCTTTAAAAGAGGTGCTGTATCAGGAAATCTAACTAATCATGTTAAGTAAAAATCCAGAATGGCTTAAGGTCCCTTTAGTAGGACAAACCTTCGCTTATCCGAGGCAACAGGCATCGTTCACACCTCTTCGTCACTCACAGGTAAACCCAAGAAGTTTTTTTCCCTCTTCTGGCCTGGAAATTTCCAGAGAGTCTTTGAAGTTAGGAAGAGTATAGATGGCCACTGGAAAACATCTTGATAAGATGATAGGGTTGCCCCCATAGTGAGGTGTAGTTAGTTATCTTGCTGAATGAGTATAAAGCCTTGCATATCTTAACAAGTATGAGAGATAATTCCACACCTTTTTCTGGTTTTGGTGCTTTGACGATGCACAACAGAACACTCTAGCTTTCACACGTCCTATATGATTACTTTGACCAAATTATATTGTAAATTGCTTACAAGAGATACATCTGTAGAACAAGCCTGTCATTTTCATGTGGCACAAACAGGGCCAATTTTAACATTTTCAGCAATGGAGAAAATAGTCCTAATCCACAGACCCAGAACATAACAAAGAGATCACGAAACAGGGACTGTCTTCTACTCGTACAGTTAACTGGTATTATGGTAGTTATTGCGTTTTGATACCTAATAGGGAAATAGAGGGTAATTCCATTTCAAACAGATTATATGTAGTTGAGGCCTGCAAAGAGGCAAACCACACCAGGAAATAAAAACTGTGGTTCAGAGAAATATATAAAGAACACCCTGGCTAAATTGAATTTTTCACAACTGTTGCGACTCAGCAATTGTGGGCTGCTAGTTTTCTATAAACCTACTTGATTCATTGAAATTGTCTTGCACTTAATTGTTCCAAAGTGAAACTAAGGGCCTAATTACGAGTTTGGCAGTCTGTGGACCTCTGTACCGGGGGTGGTGATCAGACCATGGTGAGCTCAGCGGTCTGACTGCTGTATTACATGTTGGTAGTGTTGCCTGAGCAGAGACCGTGGCTGAACCGCCACCACTGCCAGCTCACCTCAGGTCGGGGGAAGGCAGCCTCCATAGGGCGGTAGAGAGGAGCAGCACCACCGTCCGTATTACGAATTGGCTTTCCGATGGGCCGACCGCAGCGGCCAGACCACCACCTAAAGGTCGGCGGAGACGAAGGATTTGGAGTGCATACTCACCCCTTTCCAGTTCTTCGTAGCAGATTTCAGCGTGGATCCCTTTCTCCAGGTCCCCCCTACACAGCAGCATCTTCACCCCGAGGAATACCAACCCGTCTGCGGTGATACACAGTTAAGTGCTCTTTATACCATATACCCATTGCAGAGACTGCCCACATATGGGCCGGACTCCAGAAATGGGTAGGTGGTATTTTTCTTATGTATCATGCACATGTGTGCATTCAACACATATACTGTCAAAAGGGACGCACATGCATCAACATATATGGAAATGCATTGCCCACTTCTGCAGGACGGGGAGACGATGTGGTCTTAAGGCTAGGGGGGTTGACCTCAACGCTGGAGAACCGGGTTCGAGTCTTGGCAGGGACGCCCAACATCCTGAGATTCTGGGCAAACCACTTAATCTCCCTGGTCCTAACAACAAATTAATGTGTCCGTCTTTAAGGAAAGTGGTGCTCATGTAACGTGCTGTGATACCTTCAGGTCAAGTTCACACAATATAAAACTCTGGGGAAAAAAAAGGCTGCCACAGGTACATCGCGGGCCCCAGAAACATGAAGACAAACATTGGAATGTTGGTGCTCCTGGCTTCTACCAGCCATTATAAGCCCAGAGCTACTCCACTGTCTTCAATGGAGTTCTGAACATTCCAATGTTCTAAATGTCCTTAATGATTTTATTCTAATTGCCTAGCTTTCTGAGGTGCTTCACATACTCAGGTGAAAGATGACCTTCACATGGTGTCTTCAGCAAAGCGGATGCCCTTTATACATCACATCCATGTCGTAAAGGCACCCTTTGGGCTTGCTTCCACTGTGGACCAAATATTACATTTCAGTGGGCTCCAGGACTGTAATGTGTCAGGAAAGTGGTAATAGAGTGAAATTAATGATGTCACTAACCTTGTAAAATATAGTGTCGAAATATCCAAAGATGTCACTCAAATTTGGGGTTGCGGGGGGCCTGATTTTTCATTCCTATATTATGCTTATTGTCTCTGTATCCCTCACCTCCTCCCTAAGGGCCCAATTCACATATGTTTTACTATAAATCGGTGTGATGTACTCTTGAATTAGCTAGCAGAATGTCACACTTGTTTAGTTTAGATATATTTTATTCCCATAGACTTTGCTAACATTTGCGCTTCCCCGACAGCTTTGAAGACCTTTTCTTTTGCCGAAAGCTTGAACCTATACAAGCACATATTTTGCAATTCTTATGAGTCTAGTGTTTTGTGCTTTAGCCTCAGGCTTTTGTGTGCATTCAAATCATGATTTATATTCCCTTTCTATTGGTTGTATTGTGTTCAAGTCAGGCTAGGGCTAAAATTCGGGTCCTATTCAGAGAAAGTGACCTTAAAGAGTCATTCAGAGATGGTTTTCAATTAACTGCTGCTTTTATCTCTCTATCTGCTCAGCTTTTCAGTGTTCCATTACCGTGTATTTTAAAGACCATTACACAATAGAAAGGTGGGAACACAAATAACATAAATCTCAAAGGAACAGGCGATTTAGGTTATGCTACTTAGAGAGTGTTATGCAAATATTGTGTAGTCATAAACGTACAACATGGAATAATGAGCCAATGCATTGATAATGCCTTCGATTCTAAGTCACCCATGTATGTCATAATGTAATATTTGCTGGTGTAAGAAAAATCTGCAAAACCTAGATATTATCCAAAAACATAAGCATTGTTAAGAGGCATGAACAAAGATTTGAGGATGTCACGGCTGGACTTAGGGGTTGCCCCTTCACCTCTGTCTTAAAGGCTCTGAAGAAAGGGAGAGCACTTGTTACATTGGCTCTCCCCAGTGTAACATGCGTTACAGAGAGGATGCCCTCTGAAAAGTAACGCATGAGGGTGCAACAAGGAAAAGCACAAAAACCTCCAATTTGCTGGATCCCAACTGGAGGGCAGTTCTTGCAAGGCTGATGTTTCGGGCCTGGGTAAGACCAGGACTGGAGCAGAGCTGGAGCTGGCCGATCTGGAGCTGGAGCTGGAGCTGGCAGGACTAGATCAGAGCTGGCACGACTACAGTGGAGCCGGCAGAACTAGAGCAGAGCTGAAGCTGGCAGGACTAGAGCAGAGCTGGAGCTGGCAGAACTAAAGTGGAGCTGGCAGAACTGAAGTGGAGTTGGCAGGACTAGAGCTGGAGCTGGCAGGACTAGAGCTAGAGCTGGAGCTTGCAGGACTGGGGCGGAGCTGGAGCTTGCAGGACTGGAGCAGAGCTGGAGCAGGCAGGACTGGCACAAATCTGGAGCTGGCAGGACTTGAGCAGAGCTGGAGCAGGCAGGACTGGAGCAGAGCTGGAGCTTGCAGGATTGGAGCAAAGCTGGAGCTGGCAGGACTGGAGCAGAGCTTGAGCAGGCAGGACTGAAGCAGAGCTGGAACTTGCAGGACTGGGGAGGAGCTGGAGCTTGCAGGATTGGAGCAGAGCTGGAGCTGGCAGGACTGGCACAAATCTGGAACTGGCAGGACTGGAGCAGAGCTGGAGCTGACAGGACTGGAGCAGAGCTGTAGCTTGCAGGACTGGAGCAGAGCTGGAGCTGGCAGGACTGGAGCAGAGTTGGAGCTGGCAGGGCTAGAGTAGAGCTGGAGCTGGCAGGACTAGAGCTGAGCTGGCAGGACTGGAGCAGAGTTGAAGCTTGCAGGACTGGAGCAGAGATGGAGCTGGCAGGACCGGAGCAGAGCTGGAGAATGCAGGACTGGCGCTGAGCTGGAGCTTGCAGGACTGTCTCTGAGCTGGCAGGACTAGAGCAGGTCTGGAGCTGGCAGGACTGGAGCAGAGCTGGAGCTAGCAGGACTGGAGCAGAGCTGGCGCTGGCAAGACTGGAACAGAGCTTGGGCTGGCAGAACTGGAACAGAGCTGGAGCTGGCAGAACTGCAGCAGAGCTGGAGCTGGCAGGACTAGAGCTGAGCTGGCAGGACTGGAGCAGAGATGGAGCTTGCAGGACTGGAGCAGAGCTAGAGCTGGCATGAGTGGAGCAGAGCTGAAGCTAGCAGGACTGGAACAGAGCTGGCAGGGCTGGAGCAGAGCTGGAGCTTGCAGGACTGGCGCTGAGCTGGCAGGACTAGAGCAGGTCTGGAGCTGGCAGGATTGGAGCAGAGCTGGAGCTGTCAGGACTGGAGCAGAGCTGGAGCTTGCAGGACTGGAGCATAGATGGAAATTGCAGGATTGGAGCAGAGCTGGAGCTGACAGGACTCGAGCAGAGATGGAGCTTGCAGGACTGGAGCAGACATGGAAATTGCAGGATTGGAGCAGAGATGGAAATTGCAGGATTGGAGCAGAGCTGGAGCTGACAGGACTGGAGCAGAGCTGTAGCTTGTAGGACTAGAGCTGGAGCTGGAGCTTGCAGGACTGGAGCAGAGATGGAAATTGCAGGATTGGAGCAGAGCTGGAGCTGACAGGACTGGAGCAGAGCTGTAGCTTGCAGTACTAAAGATGGAGCTGGAGCAGTCAGGACTGGATCAGAGCTGGAGCTTGCAGGACTGGAGCAGAGCTGGAGCTGGCAGGACTGGAGCAGAGTTGGAGCTTGCAGGGCTAGAGTAGAGCTGGAGCTGGCAGGACTAGAGCTGAGCTGGCAGGACTGGAGCAGAGTTGAAGCTTGCAGGACTGGAGCAGAGATGGAGCTGGCAGGACTGGAGCAGAGCTGGAGAATGCAGGACTGGCGCTGAGCTGGAGCTTGCAGGACTGTTTCTGAGCTGGCAGGACTAGAGCAGGTCTGGAGCTGGCAGGACTGGAGCAGAGCTGGAGCTAGCAGGACTGGAGCAGAGCTGGAGCTGGCAGGACTGGAACAGAGCTTGGGCTGGCAGAACTGGAACAGAGCTGGAGCTGGCAGAACTGCAGCAGAGCTGGAGCTGGCAGGACTAGAGCTGAGCTGGCAGGACTGGAGCAGAGATGGAGCTTGCAGGACTGGATCAGAGCTAGAGCTGGCATGATTGGAGCAGAGCTGAAGCTAGCAGGACTGGAACAGAGCTGGCAGGGCTGGAGCAGAGCTGGAGCTTGCAGGACTGGCGCTGAGCTGGCAGGACTAGAGCAGGTCTGGAGCTGGCAGGACTGGAGCAGAACTGGAGCTGGAGCTGGTAGGACTGCAGCAGAGCTGGAGCTGGCAGGACTAGAGTGGCACTGGAGCTAGCAGGACTGGGGCAGAGCCGGAGCTGGTAGGACAGGAGCAGAGCTGGAGCTTGCAGTTCTGGAGGAGAGCTGGAGCTGGCAGGACTGGAGCAGAGCTGGCAGGACAGGAGCTGTGCTGGAGCTGGCAGGACTGGAGCAGAACTGGAACTGACAGGACTGAAGCAGAGTTGGAGCTGGCTGCACTGGAGCAGAGCTGGAGCAGAGCTGAAGCTTGCAGGACTGGAGCAGAGCAGGAGCTGACAGGACTAGGATGGAGCTGGAGCTTATATGACTGGAACAGAGTTTGAACTGGCAGAACTGGAGCAGAGCTGGAGCTGGTAGGACAGGAGCAGAGCTGGAGCTTGCAGGACTAGAGCAGAGCTGGAGCTTGCTGGACTGGAGAAGAGTTGGAGGTGACAGTACTGGAGCAGAGCTGGAGAATGCAGGCCTAGAGCAGAACCGGAGCTGGTAGGAATGGAGCAGAGCTGGATCTCTGGAGCAGAGCTGGAGCTTGCAGGACTGGAGCAGAACTGGAGCTGGTAGGACAGGAGCAGAGCTGGAGCCTGCAGGACTGGTGCAGAGCTGGAGCTTGCAGGACGGGAGCAGAGCTGGAGCTGGCAGGACGGGAGCAGAGCTGGAGCTGGCAGGACTGGAGTAGAGATGGCAGAACTGGAGCTGTGCTGGAGCTGGCAGGACTGCAGCAGAACTAGAGCAGACATGTCTGAAGCAGAGCTGGAGCAGAGCTGAAGCTTGCAGGACTGGAGTAGACCAGGAGCTGACAGGACTAGGACGGAGCTGGAGCTTACATGTCTGGAACAGAGTTGGAGCTTGCTGGAGCTGGCAGGACTGGAGCAGAACTAGGGCAGACATGACTGAAGCAGAGTTGGAGCTGGCAGGACTGGAGCAGAGCTGGTGCTTCCAGGACTGGAGCAGAGCCGGAGTTGGTAGGACAGGAGCAGAGCTGGAGCTGGAGCTGGTAGCACTGGAGCTGAGCTGGAGCTGGCAGGACTGGAGCAGGCAGGACTGGAGCAGAACTAGGGCAGACATGACTGAAGCAGAGTTGGAGCTGGCAGGACTGGAGCAGAGCTGGAGCAGAGCTGAAGCTTGCAGGACTGGAGCAGAGCTGGAGCTGGAGCTGGTAGGGCTGGAGCAAAGCTAAAGCTTGCAGGACTGGAGCAGAGCTGGCTCTGACAGGACTCGAGCAGAGCTGAAGCTTGTAGAACTGGAGCAGAGCAGGAGCTGACAGGAATAGGAAGGAGCTGGAGCTGGCAGGACTGGAGCAGAGCTGGATCTGGCAGGACTGGAGCAGAGCTGGAGCTGGCAGGACTGGAGCAGAGCTGGATCTGGCAGGACTGGAGCAGAGCTGGATCTGGCAGGACTGGAGCAGAGCTGGAGCTTGCTGGACTGGAGCAGAGTTGGAGCTGACAGGACTGGAGCAGAGCTGGATCTGGCAGGACTGGTGCAGAGCTGGAGCTTGCTGGACTGGAGCAGAGCTGGAGCTTGCAGGACTGGAGCCGAGCTGGAGCTTGCTGGACTGGAGCAGAGACAGAGCTTGCAGGACTGGAGCAGAGCTGGAGCTGACAGGACTAGGACGGAGCTGGAGCTTACATGACTGGAACAGAGTTGGAGCTGGCAGGACTGGAGCAGAGCTGAAGCTAGCAGGACTGGAACAGAGCTGGCAGGGCTGGAGCAGAGCTGGAGCTTGCAGGACTGGCGCTGAGCTGGCAGGACTAGAGCAGAGCTGGGGCTTCCAGGACTGGAGCAGAGCCGGAATTGGTAGGACAGGAGCAGAGCTGGAGCTGGTGGCACTGGAGCAGAGCTGGAGCTTGCTGGACTGGAGCTGAGTTGGAGCTGACAGGACTGGAGCAGAGCTGGAGCTTGCAGGACTGGAGCAGAGACAGAGCTTGCAGGACTGGAGCAGAGACAGAGCTTGCAGGACTGGAGCAGAGCTGGATCTGGCAGGACTGGAGCAGAGCTGGATCTCGCAGGACTGGAGCAGAGCTGGAGCTTGCTGGACTGGAGCAGAGTTGGAGCTGACAGGACTGGAGCAGAGCTGGAGCTGGCAGGAATGGAGCAGAGCTGGAGCTTGCAGGACTGGAGCAGAGCTGGAGCTTGCTGGACTGGAGCAGAGTTGGAGCTGACAGGACTGGAGCAGAGACAGAGCTTGCAGGACTGGAGTAGAGCTGGATCTGATAGGACTGGAGCAGAGCTGGAGCTTGCAGGACTGGAGCAGAGCTAGAGCTGGCATGATTGGAGCAGAGCTGAAGCTAGCAGGACTGGAACAGAGCTGGCAGGGCTGGAGCAGAGCTGGAGCTTGCAGGACTGGCGCTGAGCTGGCAGGACTAGAGCAGGTCTGGAGCTGGCAGGATTGGAGCAGAGCTGGAGCTGTCAGGACTGGAGCAGAGCTGGAGCTTGCAGGACTGGAGCATAGATGGAAATTGCAGGATTGGAGCAGAGCTGGAGCTGACAGGACTCGAGCAGAGATGGAGCTTGCAGGACTGGAGCAGACATGGAAATTGCAGGATTGGAGCAGAGATGGAAATTGCAGGATTGGAGCAGAGCTGGAGCTGACAGGACTGGAGCAGAGCTGTAGCTTGTAGGACTAGAGCTGGAGCTTGCAGGACTGGAGCAGAGATGGAAATTGCAGGATTGGAGCAGAGCTGGAGCTGACAGGACTGGAGCAGAGCTGTAGCTTGCAGTACTAAAGATGGAGCTGGAGCAGTCAGGACTGGATCAGAGCTGGAGCTTGCAGGACTGGAGCAGAGCTGGAGCTGGCAGGACTGGAGCAGAGTTGGAGCTTGCAGGGCTAGAGTAGAGCTGGAGCTGGCAGGACTAGAGCTGAGCTGGCAGGACTGGAGCAGAGTTGAAGCTTGCAGGACTGGAGCAGAGATGGAGCTGGCAGGACTGGAGCAGAGCTGGAGAATGCAGGACTGGCGCTGAGCTGGAGCTTGCAGGACTGTCTCTGAGCTGGCAGGACTAGAGCAGGTCTGGAGCTGGCAGGACTGGAGCAGAGCTGGAGCTAGCAGGACTGGAGCAGAGCTGGAGCTGGCAGGACTGGAACAGAGCTTGGGCTGGCAGAACTGGAACAGAGCTGGAGCTGGCAGAACTGCAGCAGAGCTGGAGCTGGCAGGACTAGAGCTGAGCTGGCAGGACTGGAGCAGAGATGGAGCTTGCAGGACTGGAGCAGAGCTAGAGCTGGCATGATTGGAGCAGAGCTGAAGCTAGCAGGACTGGAACAGAGCTGGCAGGGCTGGAGCAGAGCTGGAGCTTGCAGGACTGGCGCTGAGCTGGCAGGACTAGAGCAGGTCTGGAGCTGGCAGGACTGGAGCAGAACTGGAGCTGGAGCTGGTAGGACTGCAGCAGAGCTGGAGCTGGCAGGACTAGAGTGGCACTGGAGCTAGCAGGACTGGGGCAGAGCCGGAGCTGGTAGGACAGGAGCAGAGCTGGAGCTTGCAGTTCTGGAGGAGAGCTGGAGCTGGCAGGACTGGAGCAGAGCTGGCAGGACAGGAGCTGTGCTGGAGCTGGCAGGACTGGAGCAGAACTGGAACTGACAGGACTGAAGCAGAGTTGGAGCTGGCTGCACTGGAGCAGAGCTGGAGCAGAGCTGAAGCTTGCAGGACTGGAGCAGAGCAGGAGCTGACAGGACTAGGACGGAGCTGGAGCTTATATGACTGGAACAGAGTTTGAACTGGCAGAACTGGAGCAGAGCTGGAGCTGGTAGGACAGGAGCAGAGCTGGAGCTTGCAGGACTAGAGCAGAGCTGGAGCTTGCTGGACTGGAGAAGAGTTGGAGGTGACAGTACTGGAGCAGAGCTGGAGAATGCAGGCCTAGAGCAGAACCGGAGCTGGTAGGAATGGAGCAGAGCTGGATCTCTGGAGCAGAGCTGGAGCTTGCAGGACTGGAGCAGAACTGGAGCTGGTAGGACAGGAGCAGAGCTGGAGCCTGCAGGACTGGTGCAGAGCTGGAGCTTGCAGGACGGGAGCAGAGCTGGAGCTGGCAGGACGGGAGCAGAGCTGGAGCTGGCAGGACTGGAGTAGAGATGGCAGAACTGGAGCTGTGCTGGAGCTGGCAGGACTGCAGCAGAACTAGAGCAGACATGTCTGAAGCAGAGCTGGAGCAGAGCTGAAGCTTGCAGGACTGGAGTAGACCAGGAGCTGACAGGACTAGGACGGAGCTGGAGCTTACATGTCTGGAACAGAGTTGGAGCTTGCTGGAGCTGGCAGGACTGGAGCAGAACTAGGGCAGACATGACTGAAGCAGAGTTGGAGCTGGCAGGACTGGAGCAGAGCTGGTGCTTCCAGGACTGGAGCAGAGCCGGAGTTGGTAGGACAGGAGCAGAGCTGGAGCTGGAGCTGGTAGCACTGGAGCTGAGCTGGAGCTGGCAGGACTGGAGCAGGCAGGACTGGAGCAGAACTAGGGCAGACATGACTGAAGCAGAGTTGGAGCTGGCAGGACTGGAGCAGAGCTGGAGCAGAGCTGAAGCTTGCAGGACTGGAGCAGAGCTGGAGCTGGAGCTGGTAGGGCTGGAGCAAACCTAAAGCTTGCAGGACTGGAGCAGAGCTGGCTCTGACAGGACTCGAGCAGAGCTGAAGCTTGTAGAACTGGAGCAGAGCAGGAGCTGACAGGAATAGGACGGAGCTGGAGCTGGCAGGACTGGAGCAGAGCTGGATCTGGCAGGACTGGAGCAGAGCTGGAGCTGGCAGGACTGGAGCAGAGCTGGATCTGGCAGGACTGGAGCAGAGCTGGATCTGGCAGGACTGGAGCAGAGCTGGAGCTTGCTGGACTGGAGCAGAGTTGGAGCTGACAGGACTGGAGCAGAGCTGGATCTGGCAGGACTGGTGCAGAGCTGGAGCTTG
This sequence comes from Triturus cristatus, assembly GCF_964204655.1. NCBI lineage: Eukaryota > Metazoa > Chordata > Amphibia > Caudata > Salamandridae > Triturus > Triturus cristatus. The sequence goes on along the minus strand of NC_140589.1, from coordinate 296,628,645 downwards.
CTGGACTGGAGCAGAGCTGGAGCTTGCAGGACTGGAGCCGAGCTGGAGCTTGCTGGACTGGAGCAGAGACAGAGCTTGCAGGACTGGAGCAGAGCTGGAGCTGACAGGACTAGGACGGAGCTGGAGCTTACATGACTGGCACAGAGTTGGAGCTGGCAGGACTGGAGCAGAGCTGGATCTGGCAGGACTTGAGCAGAGCTGGGGCTTCCAGGACTGGAGCAGAGCCGGAGTTGGTAGGACAGGAGCAGAGCTGGAGCTGGTGGCACTGGAGCAGAGCTGGAGCTTGCTGGACTGGAGCTGAGTTGGAGCTGACAGGACTGGAGCAGAGCTGGAGCTTGCAGGACTGGAGCAGAGACAGAGCTTGCAGGACTGGAGCAGAGACAGAGCTTGCAGGACTGGAGCAGAGCTGGATCTGGCAGGACTGGAGCAGAGCTGGATCTCGCAGGACTGGAGCAGAGCTGGAGCTTGCTGGACTGGAGAATAGTTGGAGCTGACAGGACTGGAGCAGAGCTGGAGCTGGCAGGAATGGAGCAGAGCTGGAGCTTGCAGGACTGGAGCAGAGCTGGAGCTTGCTGGACTGGAGCAGAGTTGGAGCTGACAGGACTGGAAAAGAGACAGAGCTTGCAGGACTGGAGTAGAGCTGGATCTGATAGGACTGGAGCAGAGCTGGAGCTTGCAGGACTGGAGCAGAGACAGAGCTTGCAGGACTGGAGCAGAGCTGGATCTGGCAGGACTTGAGCAGAGCTGGGGCTTCCAGGACTGGAGCAGAGCCGGAGTTGGTAGGACAGGAGCAGAGCTGGAGCTGGTGGCACTGGAGCAGAGCTGGAGCTGGCAGGACTGGAGCAGAGCTGGAGCTTGCAGGACTGGAGCAGAGTTGGAGCTGACAGGACTGGAGCAGAGCTGGAGCTTGCAGGACTGGAGCAGAGACAGAGCTTGCAGGACTGGAGCAGAGCAGTAGCTGACAGGACTAAGACGGAGCTGGAGCTTACATGACTGGAACAGAGTTGGAGCTTGCAGGACTGGAGCAGAGCTGGATCTGGCAGGACTAGAGCAGAGCTGGAGCTTCCAGGACTGGAGCAGAGCCAGAGTTGGTAGGACAGGAGCAGAGCTGGAGCTGGTGGCACTGGAGCTGAGCTGGAGCTGGCAGGACTGGAGCAGAGCTGGCAGAACTGGAGCTGGCAGGACTGGAGCAGAACTGGAGCAGACATGGCTGGAGCAGAGTTGGAGCTGGCAGGACTGGAGCAGAGCTGGAGCAGATATGACTGGAGCAGAGTTGGAGCTGGCAGGACTGGAGCAGAGCTGGAGCAGAGCTGAAGCTTGCAGGACTGGAGCAGATTTGGCTCTGACAGGACTCGAGCAGAGCTGAAGCTTGTAGGACTGGAGCAGAGCAGGAGCTGACAGGACTAGGACGGAGCTGGAGCAGGCAGGACTGGAGCAGAGCTGGAGCTGGCAGGACTGGAGCAGAGATGGAGGTGGCAGGACTGGAGCAGAGCTGGAGCAGGCAGGACTGGAGCAGAGTTGGAGCTGGCATGACTGGAGCAGAGCCGGAGCTCGCAGGACTGGAGCAGAGCTGGAGCCGGCAGTTCTATAGGAGACCCGGAGCTGTCAGGACTGGAGCAGAGCCGGAGCTTGCGGGACTGGAGCAGAGCCGGAGCTTGCAGGACTGGAGCAGAGCCGGAGCTTGCAGGACTGGAGCAGTGCCGGAGCTTGCAGTACTGGAGCAGAGCCGGAGCTTGCAGGACTGGAGCAGAGCTGGAGCTTGCAGGACAAGGGTGGAGCTGGAGCCGGCAGGACTAGAGCGGAGCTGGAGCTGTCAGGAGTGGAGCAGAGGTGGAGCTGGCAGGACAGAAGCAGAGCTGGAGCTGGCAGTTCTATAGGAGACCTGGAGCTGTCAGGACTGGAGCAGAGGTGGAGCTGGCAGGACAGAAGCAGAGCTGGAGCTGGCAGTTCTATAGGAGACCTGGAGCTGTCAGGACTGGAGCAGACCTGGAGCTGGCAAGACAGAAGCAGAGCTGGAGTTCTAGAAGAGCTGGGGTAGCGTTGGAGCTGCAACAGGTCTGGAGCAGTGCAGCAGCAAAGGAGGAGCAAAGAACCCAACAGGTGCAAGCTGGAGGAGCTGCGACACACTGGTATGCTCGTCAGAATTTTTTTATATTCAATATATACTCATAGAACAGGAACCACCAGACAGGAAGGGGTTGGTTTCAGAGAGGGACAAACTAGGATGCTGTTTATTTATTTATAAAGTTTTGTATAGCACAAACCTGAGCCTTTTGGGTATCGGAGCTCATTACATGAGTATAATTGAGCATCTAACATCATGACCTCTGTAAATGGAAGTACAAAGTCTTGTGCATACATAACTTACTACGCTAGTACTCAAAGATAGTCATCAAGAAATGGCCAGGAATCGTAAGAGAGTCACAGGTATGGATATCATTAGTATACATAAAGGAGATAGCTTAGAGTAAAAAGTTGTTTATCAGAAATGATTTTACTTCTTTTTTGAATGACGTGGTAGATGAAATTGTGCGAACATCCTTTGGCAGAAAGTTCCATATCTTTGGTGGTACACCAGAGAAAGCTCTGTATCCTGTTATCTTTGTATGGGACCGCTGTGGTTTCAGTAGCAGGGATCTTGCACTTCATGATTGTCTGCAACCCCCTGTTTTTTCTAGTTATTTGGCCAAATATCTGGGGGTATTGAAATGTAGGGCCTTGTGTGTCATGCATGCTATCTTAAGTTGAATTCTTACCTCATAAGGGAGCCATTTCAGGCATTGTAGGGGGGAGATATGTCTGTTTCGTTTTGTACCGGAGACAAGTCAGTTTGCATCTAGGTAAGGCCACATAGAGTGGCACTACCGTAGTCCAATCTGGGCAACACAAGGGCTTGAACCGCATGCTTGAAGTCCTTCTGTGGGAGGAAAGTTTTGAGTTTCCGTAGCATGCTCATCTGATAATTCACTCCTTTGGTGACCGTACTGATGTGATCCTGCATATTCAAGTGTTTGTCTAATGTAATTCCCAAGGATCTAGCAGAATCTATGATGTGAGGAGAGCAGTTGAGTGCATTAAGATGTTTCATGCAGAGATCAATTTTGGGAATGTTATTTGGAGGAGATATGAGCAGGAATTCGGTTTTGGCGCCATTGAGCATGTCGGTGAGCCAAAGATGAGTATTTTGTAGAATAGCGTTGAGGGATATGATGTCATCTGGGGAAGAGATTTTGAGATACAATTGCGTGTCATCAGCATACATGTGATAATGAAGGTTAGCAGATTTTAAGGAATCTGCTAGTGTTGATGTTTTATGGTCATCTTGGAGTGGAGTCTGTGTTTAGAGGCCTTGGTGGAATGGAGTCTCACGAAAAGGAGAGTTAGTTTGTAGATTTCTGTGTAGAGCTGTGCCTGTTGATGGTCCAAAGGGGGAACAACCTTTACAACGCAACTTTTACAACGCACTACACTTACAACGCATTTTTTACAACGCAACATCCACTACAACGCATGCCATTACAACGCAGGACACTACAACGCATTTTTAAAAACTACCTTTACAACGCATTACATTACAACGCATACTACCTTTACAACGCATACCATTACAACGCATAATATTACATTAAAACCCCTACACTATCCAACACTTGCCCTACTGTTGCACCCCCTGGAGTTAGAATAGTAATTGTTACCCCTATACTATCCAACACTTACCCTACTGTTGCACCCCCTGGAGTTAGAATAGTAATTTGTACCCCTATACTATCCAACACTTACCCTACTGTTGCACCCCCTGGAGTTAGATTAGTAATTTTTACCCCTATACTATCCAACACTTACCCTACTGTTGCACCCCCTGGAGTTAGAATAGTAATTTTTACCCCTATACTATCCAACACTTGCCCTACTGTTGCACCCCCTGGAGTTAGAATAGTAATTTTTACCCCTATACTATCCAACACTTGCCCTACTGTTGCACCCCCTGGAGTTAGAATAGTAATTTTTACCCCTATACTATCCAACACTTGCCCTACTGTTGCACCCCCTGGAGTTAGAATAGTAATTTTATCCCTATACTATCCAACACTTGCCCTACTGTTGCACCCCCTGGAGTTAGAATAGTAATTTTTACCCCTATACTATCCAACACTTGCCCTACTGTTGCACCCCCTGGAGTTAGAATAGTAATTTTTACCCCTATACTATCCAACACTTGCCCTACTGTTGCACCCCCTGGAGTTAGAATAGTAATTTTTACCCCTATACTATCCAACACTTACCCTACTGTTGCACCCCCTGGAGTTAGAATAGTAATTTTTACCCCTATACTATCCAACACTTGCCCTACTGTTGCACCCCCTGGAGTTAGAATAGTAATTGTTACCCCTATACTATCCAACACTTACCCTACTGTTGCACCCCCTGGAGTTAGAATAGTAATTTTTACCCCTATACTATCCAACACTTGCCCTACTGTTGCACCCCCTGGAGTTAGAATAGTAATTTTTACCCCTATACTATCCAACACTTGCCCTACTGTTGCACCCCCTGGAGTTAGAATAGTAATTTTTACCCCTATACTATCCAACACTTACCCTACTGTTGCACCCCCTGGAGTAAGAATAGTAATTTTTACCCCTATACTATCCAACACTTACCCTACTGTTGCACCCCCTGGAGTAAGAATAGTAATTTGTACCCCTATACTATCCAATACTTACGTTAAATCCAATGTAATATTATGCGTTGTAATGGTATGCGTTGTAAAGGTAGTATGCGTTGTAATGGAATGCGTTGTAAAGGTAGTTTTTAAAAATGCGTTGTAGTGTCCTGCGTTGTAATGGAATGCGTTGTAGTGGATTTTGCGTTGTAAAAAATGCGTTGTAAGTGCATGCGTTGTAAAAGTGTGCGTTGTAACGACATACATCCGGTCCAAAGTAATAAATGGAATACTTAAAGATCAGAGACAACCTCCTTTTCAACACCAGAGTTGAGTATATACTGACATTTTGCAAATGAATCGACCTAAATAATATTTGTGTGAAACCTATTGGCAAATATACTAACATAGAATCAGCACTAATTGGGGTGTTTCACACTCTCTGTTACACTAAATACACAACTATTTTTTAATGTATAAGGATATGTTTGCACTTAGGGAGAGAAAGACCTTGCAAAGTGGTGTCTTTATGGACATTCACCACATTTGATACTGTGGTATTCTGATGAGAACATCTATCCCCCAAACATTTATGGCTGCAGAAAATTCAGTAACCTTTCCTATTGGTGCCATTCAATACTGCATATAATGAGTCTGTGAATCAGGAAAGGCCATTTGCAGCTGCTGACAACACCTTTTGCACAGCTGTCGACTAGGTTGGAAAAGATTTGGTGCCTCAGCATGGCTCTTTTGTCTTGCACGATAACTGTTATCTTTACCCAACTCATAATATCTAACGTTACTGACTTTAGAGGAATGAAAGGAAGATGTGGGCCTTTTGGCATCTGAACCTGTTAAGTTTACTTAAACAAGTGGTTGGATGGTGAATGGATGATAATGGCTGCTATCTATCGATGTATGTTGGAGGTCAGGAAACGGTGTAGTCTAACATATGCTTAGGCTTAAATCAGGAAAGATCATGGTCATGCTTGTGGGTGGAGGAAATGTTTTTTGGAGCAGCGTTTTTTGGGGTCTGTGAGCTTGGGGTATGACTGACCCTGGTAACAGTGGGATTTAAAACGAACTAGAGTTCACTGCAGAAAAATTCAGTCTAAGCTTTGTTGGAGGCTAGCCTAGACTCAAAGAAGTCTTATTACCTTGATCTCCCGATGTGTTCTTCGTGCCACTTTCAGGCTGTAGCATGTGCAGGAGACCTGCTTTGATTCTGGCACAAACAGATCTATCTGCGTCTTTTGCCTGCTGCAAAGACCTCAATGGCTGCCTGTCTCCTCCAGCCTTCAATTTAAAATCCTTTGTATCCTACACAAATCATTGTATATATGTATGTTTGCATAAATCAAGTGTAGGAAGGTGGATATCTGACTATGGTTACCCCCAACTTTTTCCCTAGTGTCTAGCTGGTTTTTCGACTTAGTTGGCCTGAGATCCTGCCATTCAGGGTTTCAGGCTGTCTGCTCTCTCTTTAAAATGGACTCCATGTACCCTAGGTACATTCCCAATTGGTAAGGATCACCTTATTGGACCCTGTACAGTGTACCATAGGTACCCAGGGCATAGGTGTACCCTAGGCCTCCCAGGGGCGGCAGCATGTATTATGCCACCCCTGGTCTGGCCTTCCAATCAGACACAACTGGCTGATCACTCAGCTGGGGCAAGGTCGTGTAATCACCCCTTGCTTAGATATAGTATACCAATATCTACCCTTAATATAGACACATGTGTACCTATCAGCCACTCCTATGGCAGGCCTTAACAATCCTGGGTCAAGACTGATTTGCATATGGCCATATCTGAACTGGGGTGGCGTAGTGGGCAAAAGAACGATGGATTTAACCCAGATCTCTTGACTGGGGAAGAATGTATGCATTGTCAGCATTCCGTCCAACATTTGTTTGTTGTAACGCTTTTCGCCCTAAGTGGGATGGGTATTCCCAGACGTGGGACCCGTGCTCACTACGCCACTGGAGTCAAGCTATCCTGGCTGATGACGGCTGATAGCCAGAAACCGGTCCTAGGATGCTTGATTCCGGTCCAGGGAAGAAATGGCTTGGCAGTTCGGGCGGGACTGTTCCCATGAGGCACAGGGTCAAGACTGTTTTGCATATGGCCATGTCTGAACTGGGGTGGCGTAGTGGGCAAAAGAACGATGGATTTAACCCAGATCTCTTGACTGGGGGAGAATGTCTGCATTGTCAGCATTCCGTCCATCATTTGTTTGTTGTAACGCTTTTCGCCCTAAGTGGGATGGGTATTCCCAGACGTGGGACCCGTGCTCACTACGCCACTGGAGTCAAGCTATCCTGGCTGATGACGGCTGATAGCCAGAAACCGGTCCTAGGATGCTTGATTCCGGTCCAGGGAAGAAATGGCTTGGCAGTTCGGGCTGGACTGTTCCCATGAGGCACAGGGTCAAGACTGATTTGTATATGGCCATGTCTGAACTGGGGTGGCGTAGTGGGCAAAAGAACGATGGATTTAACCCAGATCTCTTGACTGGGGAAGAATGTATGCATTGTCAGCATTCCGTCCAACATTTGTTTGTTGTAACGCTTTTCGCCCTAAGTGGGATGGGTATTCCCAGACGTGGGACCCGTGCTCACTACGCCACTGGAGTCAAGCTATCCTGGCTGATGACGGCTGATAGCCAGAAACCGGTCCTAGGATGCTTGATTCCGGTCCAGGGAAGAAATGGCTTGGCAGTTTGGGCGGGACTGTTCCCATGAGGCACAGGGTCAAGACTGTTTTGCATATGGCCATGTCTGAACTGGGGTGGCGTAGTGGGCAAAAGAACGATGGATTTAACCCAGATCTCTTGACTGGGGGAGAATGTCTGCATTGTCAGCATTCCGTCCATCATTTGTTTGTTGTAACGCTTTTCGCCCTAAGTGGGATGGGTATTCCCAGACGTGGGACCCGTGCTCACTACGCCACTGGAGTCAAGCTATCCTGGCTGATGACGGCTGATAGCCAGAAACCGGTCCTAGGATGCTTGATTCCGGTCCAGGGAAGAAATGGCTTGGCAGTTCGGGCTGGACTGTGTGGAAATATGGATTTTTCTGGTCAGTTATGTCCCCTATCTTGGACCCCAACGGTTCTATGTGCATGTTACAAGTACATGTGTGTTCCTTCCAGTTCCAGTTATGAAGACGCAAATACATGTGCGTCCACCGTTAACATGTCCTCTGTTGATCCGTCATGAATGGGCCGGATATTCCATTCCTAAGTACGAAAGGCCACCGCCTTTATATGGTTCACTTATGCCATTTTACAGTCCAGGCAAGTAGGCCCTGATTCTGTCATCAAGCTTCTCTTGTCTTCTGCCTCTGAAAGCTCCAGTCCGAGCCTGCATCTGTGACCATGAACTTTGTCTCATTCTCTGCGCGGCTCACGAAGCCTGACATCAGCTTGCTGCCTGCCAAGAACTGTATTTCACCTTCGAAAATTATCTGCTCCGTTCCCTGCCCGATGCATTCCTGTCTAGTAGTTTAAGTAAACATTCTTCCAGCTACCGAGCAAAGGCTCGGCTTCTCTGTCTTTATGCAAGTAATTCATAGCCCTGTTACTATGGAAAATTCCTGCCCTCGCATCTAGTGTAGACACTTAGACGCTTGTACACGCACTAACAGTCAGTATAAGTCAGTATAGAATAGATTCTGTCCGAGAGTCCTTCTTTTGTGGATAACATAGTTCTTTAAACATAGGATGTTAGATATGATTTGGGATTAGGTTGACTTGACCCCCCAGACTTCTTGTCTCCACATGTAGAGCTAAATGTCAAGTCCCCCTCACCCCCTAGTTGCACGTCAATCACACGTCATGCTGCTGCGCGCGCATCTATGCCAAGTATTATCTTATAGATCCACCTATATATGACATCATAACCAATTATGTTCCTTTTTACTCCTTATTACACCCATTTTCGGTTACGCATATGAATCGTCATTTTCCTTATCAATTGTTACGCCTACTGCATTCGCTTCATTGTAATGTATGTACTATAAAAGTCATTTCTTGTCAATAAAGTATGTACTTCACTTCCTGAACCTTCGTGGTGACGGAACTTGGAGCAACCGATTATAATCGATCATTGGAATAAAGCCCATTCCGAACCTCTAATACCACGGATTCTGCCTCTTATTTACTGAGCTATTTTATTATGTTTCTGTATCAAATTAAGTCCCGGTAATGAATTTTATTTACCACATGAATGGCGCCCGAATAGGGACACTTTCTCATCTCACGCGCCGGCGGTGAGTTGCAGGCCCGGTCTCCTGCCACAGCTGGACGGACAACAACGCGTACCAGCAGGATTTCCTGTATCTCCCTCCGGTCAAGCGGGGGCGACTGAGGCTGCGATCAACACCCAGACGAGGCGGTGAGAAGTGCGAAGTATCCCGACCAGAGCCTAGCTGAGAGAGCAAGATCCGAGGTATACAGAGGCCCACCAGTTTCCGAAATCCCAAGTCGAGTCCAGTCCGGTTCAAGTTCAGTCGAGTTTCTGAGGCCTTCCGTTTCCGAGCTACCCGGTGAGTACCATTACTGGGGAGGCGTTCTGGCGTGCACATAAGTTGTGCCGGTCCAGACGGGTTTGGGTACACAAATCCGGTCTGCACTGTTTCAGCAGTGTATCTGTACTGTTTAGCAGTATATCTAGTATATCAAGTATAAAAATTCAGAATAATTCAGTTCAAGTCGAGTATCATGTTTAATGAGTAAGTTTTCTTAGATCATCGTCATCATCACTGTTGCTCAGTTAAATGTTAAATGTTAAATGTTTATAGTACGTTCTGCATATTGTGGTATGAATGACTGTTCATTATTGTGTTTATGGTATTAAGTTTGTTCAAAATCAAGTATCAGATCAGTTTTCAATATGCCACTCTTTTCGAAACTAAGACAGATCACAACTAGAAAAGGGGTACTCGAAGAAGCTGTTCCCATTCCTCCTAGGGACACTCCAGGGTACTTCATGTATCACAAACATGGCCTAGACGCCATATTATTTCTTGATCTATGGGTAGACTACACCAAGGAATTACCAGAAAGTCAGAGGTGGCCCGCAGCGGGGACCTGGGATGCAGAGTGCATCGTGAAAGTAGAGGAAGAATTATGGAAAAAGAAAGCTAGACAATCACAGAAAGATGCCATTGAATTATGGCGTAAAGAATCACATAGACGAACAGAAAAAGCACGTAGACAGGAAGAGAAGAGTAAAGAAAAATCAAATGAAGTCCGAGAAAATCTATTAATTGAAGAAGGTGCACGAGTGAAATCAGAACAAGTAGACAGACAAATAAATGCCCTTATGAATGGTATGTATCCCCTTCTGGCTGAAGGATTACCTAAGGCTACTCCAGAAATACCAAAAGACTTGCCAACCCCATTATTTCCAATAAAGGTACATCCTAAGGGGCATCCTAGAACCGCAGAAGATGTTTTTCTTTCCTCATATTTAGATGACGCAGCTCCCGAGTATGCTAATTCCGCCCCACATAGACCGCCTATCAGGGAGGTTCAACGCCAAGACCCAGTACCCGTATCCCTACAGCAACAGATCGTGTCACAAGTTCCAACAAGCACATCTGTTTCTACATCTGTTCCTACAGCTGCTTCTATAGCTGTGTCCACACCTATAGTTGCTGTGTCACGTTCAACGAATCCTTTCACACCCGACACCCCAGATGGGGCTACGGGAGGTGCTAGTAACATTTTCTCTACGCCACCCAGAATAAATAAACTTACCTTTCAAGAGTCAGCACATTCACGTACCCCCAAACTCATAAATGCCCGTACGCTTAAGGAACTCCTTATAGATTGTAGATATGACCCTGTGCCCGGAAAAGAGGACGAAATGACCCTAGCATCATTACGTATCAGACGAGCCGCGGTGTATCTAGGGAAGTTACCAGGAATGACTGCGCATCTAGATAATATATATCATTTTGTTCAAACAGGGCGAGATTCTGAATGTATTAACAGAGCTATGGAATATCAGAAAGTGGAGATACAGGGGGAACTGTTACGTTTCCTCATAAATTGTGTGATCAGAAATCAAGACCGACCAGGGGTAGACCCGGAAGCAATGCAAATTCTTACCAGATGGAGTCAGAATATATCAGAAGGAAGACATGATAAGCAGAATTGTATAATAGCCATGTGCCGAAAGATCCGTAAAGAAATAGAACGCCTACACGAAGAAAGATTAGCGGTAGACCAGTTCGATCAAAGCGAGGAAGAAGGATCAGGACTGCCCACAGGACAGTCAGAAACTATAGCCTATGTAGGTAGAAGAAGATCTTGTAATAGTACTAGATGTCTTACTGATCCGATACGTCCGATGTGTCTAGAAAATAACAGAAAATTTCAAACACCCATAGTCCATATAAGGTCTAACGAGCATTTGTTCCAAGCAGCTGACAAATTACTCCGAGAACGAAGGGGTTATCATTTTCTCGATTCTATGGATGAACAAGAATTAGCCAGGACAGCTGTCCATTGGGTTGACAGTCCCGGAAAATATAGTGATGATACAGTAGCACGCGCATTTTTGAATCTCACCCCGGATGAACGGCGGTTAGCTGGGATTTATATGATTCAACAACTCATTATACTATATCAGAGTCAGCATTCGGACCCTGGTCCCTTACCTGATATATTGACTGAATTACTCATGAATAGATGGAGAGGTTCAGGTACTAAATTGATTAAAGAAATTCTAGAATCAAGAAAGCAGTATATTCTTTTTGTATGTTCAGACCGTGTCTCATTGCCCATCAAGGAAAGAACCACGTATTACATGGATAGACAGAATCCCTTACGAGAAGTGCACCCAATAAAGGGCGAGGACAACGAGTTTAAGCGCGTATTTGTATATACGCCCATATCAAAAATAGAATTGTTAGAAATGAAGAAAGTGGTACCCAGTCATGACAAAGATCCAGCGGGTTTTCACCGAGAAATTAAAGACATGCTACTCATGGGAGAGTATACCTATCCCGACATTATGACAATATTAAAGGTATTGATGCCTGATGGCATTTATGAGAAACTCAAGGAAAAAGAGTGGGAGGTAGGAGATCAAAAGATAGATTGGACAGCACTAGAAGCAGAAGAAAAGGCCCGAGGTCCAGGTTCGGGGCTTGGGGACAAAACTAAAGCACTACCAGGTTTACTAGTAACCACGAAAAAGGAAGACTGGGGTGCAATCTCAGCCTGTAAACAAAAGCAGGATGAAGACACTAGTGATTACTATGCCCGATTTGAAAAATGTTTTGGTATAAATAGTGGTATAAAAGCAAGTAGCGAATCATACCCACATCTGTTTGTGACAAAATTAGTTGAAAATTCCTTGCCCCAAGTGAAGAATAGAGTGTTAAAATTCGAGAGTACATGGCAAGGTAACACTCCATCGCAAATGTTACAAATGTTACAGTATCATCACAATAGAATTAGAGAGGAACAAGATCATGAACAAAGACGCATGAAAGACACGAAAATGAAAATGCTAGTTTCCCAGACAGTTCCAGCTGAAGGACATAAAAAGGGTACGACACATTCTGGCGATTTAGCAGGACCTGTAAAAGGGACATGCAACTATTGTAAACAACTAGGTCATCATGTACACGATTGTCCAGTCCTGAAGCGTAATATCGCAACGGGTATTACAAAAGAGAGACCACGGCCACTTAGACAGCATCAGAATGAACAAGGAGCTTTGCAGCATGCACAGTCCATGCCAGCTCCACCACAGTCTGTACAGTTTGTGCCAGCTGCACCAGCGCTGCCCGTTGCTGCCACACAAACCACGACACGACAACTGTACCAGACCGCACAGTACGACTATCCTGATTACCAACGATACGCATGAACCAGCCTAGAGAGGGAAGTTGACTTACCCCTTATCGAGATCCCAGTAGATCAAGAAGGACCTTATGTACATAGTGAATTATTAGGCCAAGACAGAAAATTTTTACTCGATACAGGGGCAAGTCGAACAACCATAAAACGTAGTGAAGTTCCAGGGGCACCCCTCTCAGGCTCGCAGAATATTTCCCTTGGTTTTTCAGGAAGACCTATTGTTAATGAAGTGTCACAACCTCTTCCACTTACGATAGGACCTTTGACCCGAACTACAGATTTATTGCTTACTAAATCATGTCCAGAAAACCTGTTAGGAATAAAAACACTGAAGGCTCTAGGAGCTATAATATGTTGTTCTCCGGAAGGAGTAAGATTGTTTTTACGTGATTTTAAAGGTCATTATGTGTCTAGAGACATGGATCCCCGATTGCAGACTTTACCTACGCATCTATGGGCACAAGGCCCTACTGATGTTGGTTGCATGAATATTACACCATATCGAGTTACACTAAAGGCAGGAGTGGTACTACCACGAATGCGACAATACAAGTTACCACCAGATGCTGTAGTGGCTTTACTACAAATCATTGACGAGCTTATTGCCCAAGGAGTGGTTGTAGAAACAGACTCCAATGTATGTAATTCACCGATAATTCCGATTCTCAAACGAACAGATCCGAAGGCCCCGCCAGTATATCGATTAATTATTGATCTGCGTGAATTAAACAAATGTATTGTGCCACAATTCCCTGTGGTCCCCGATATTTCATCATTACTGACAGCTATTGATTCCGAAGCAACATTCTTTACTGTAATTGATCTCAAAAATGCCTTTTTCAGCGTCCCAATAGATCCGGAAAGCCAATATTTGTTCGGATTTAGTTTAAATGGACGTAGCTTTAAATTCTCACGCGCACCTCAAGGATTTACAGAAAGCCCCAGCATCTATAGCCAAGCACTGAAACGAGAACTTGACAGTATCCACATGCCAGTTAACACTGCTTTGCTTCAATATGTCGATGATCTGCTGATCACCGCCCGAAGCGAACCTGAATGTGAAAAAGCATCACTGACAGTTTTACAATTTCTAGCCGAAAAGGGGCACAAGGTGTCCCCTTCTAAGCTGCAATTCTGTGTCCAGCGAGTTATTTATCTTGGACACTCGCTGTCCAAGGAGGGAAGGCAGCTTACACCAGACCGCATTCAGTTAATAGCTAACATGCCAATACCCAAGACACAAAAGGAGGTGCGGGCTTTTATAGGCCTCACTTCATATTGTAGACAGTGGATCCCCCAATATGCATTTCTAGCAAAATCACTCATTCAGTTGACAACCCAGGAGGCAGCCACATCGACTGTTCTCCCTTGGACTCAGGAACATACACAAGCTTTTGAAAGCCTAAAGAAAGCTTTATGTCAAGCACCTGTTTTAGCAACGCCATGTTACAGAAAACAGTTTACACTCTTTGTTACAGAACGCGAAGGTACTGCCCTGTCAGTACTCACACAGGAACAAGCAGGAGCGCACAAACCATGTGCTTATTTTTCTAGCACATTAGATCCAGTAGCTCAGGCTCTGCCTGCGTGCCTGAAATCAGTGGCAGCGACAGCATTAGCAATCAGACAAAGCGATGCCATAGTGTTAGGACATCCATTGACAGTACAAGTACCACACGCAGTAGAGGTTCTTGTGAATCGAACGCAAACACAACACTTGACTATAGCAAGACTTACAGGGTACGAACTTACATTGTTCCAGCCACATATAGAAATCAGACGCTGTAACACATTGAATCCTGCCACACTTTTGCCAGTAATCGGAACAGACCCACTAGCCCATGACTGTATTGATGTTATTACAATAACGACGAAACCCAGACAAGACTTGACAGATGTCCCATTGACAGATCCAGACCTGACGTTGTATGTAGATGGTTCATGTATGAGAACAAGTACAGGAGAGTTAGTGGCCGCTTACGCAGTCACCACAGACACTGAAATTATTGAAACCAAGTGTATAAATACCTTGTCCGCTCAAGCAGCAGAGCTCGTCGCTCTGACACAAGCCTGTATTCAAGCTACAAATAAAAAAGTCAACATATACACTGATTCACGTTATGCATTCGGAGTTGTACATGACTTCGGCGTACTGTGGCGAGAGAGAGGTTATTTAACTTCTCACGGTGCCCACATTCAGCACGGACCCCTCATTCATGCTCTATTAGATGCGATACATCTACCGATTGCAATATCGATTATGAAATGCAAAGCACATACGAAAGTTACTGATATCATTTCTCAAGGCAATGATTTAGCTGACAGAACAGCTAAACAGACTGCTCAAACACGAACATCCGACATGACAAAGACAATAGTCCCGACACATTGTATGACAGTTAAAGATCCTACTTTTGACGTAATTGACATCCAGACACATGCTACATCAGAAGAAATAAAGAAATGGACTGAATTAGGAGGGATCCAAACGGATCAAGGATGGATGATGAAGGAAAAGTCCGTGTGGTTCCTTCCTGATTCAATGGTCCAAGTTATAATTAACACTATACATAGTCCAGCACATCTAGGAGAAAAAGCTATGCTAGACAGCATTCAACACATTTGGTTCAATAAACATTTACGAGCAGCAGCCAAACAAAAGGTCCGTACCTGTATGATCTGTTGCCAGTTCAACCCAGGAAAAAGTGTTCCCGTAGAACAAGGTGGATTTCATCCTCCTAATCACCCTTTTGAAGTCCTCCAGATGGATTATATCCAGATGGAACGATGTCGAGGATTCAAATATGTTCTCGTAGTTGTCTGCGCTCTGTCCCGCTGGACGGAGGCATACCCGGTTTCAGATTACACTGCCCCGACTACTGCCAAACAGTTAGTTCGAGAATTCTTCCCACGATACGGTTTACCACGTGTTGTTCACTCAGATAACGGCCAGCCGTTCTCATCCGAATTAATGAAACATGTTTCACTTTTGTTAGGTTATCAGTGGAAATTCCACTGTGTCCGACACCCTGAGGCAGCAGGTCTCGTAGAAAGACATAATCAGACACTGAAAATTAGATTGTCCAAAATATGCAGGGAGAAAGGTGTCGACTGGGTAGTAGCACTACCAGTTGCACTCTTTTTCACAAGAATGGTAGCACACTCTCGAACAGGGCTATCCCCGTATGAGGTGATCTTCGGCAGACCACCAAATATGTGGGGGACGCCTATACCACGCAAAATAACTGATATTGACTGTAATATGCTGACAGATTACTTGGCTTCCTTGATGTCTGCACTACAATCTTGTCGTTCACAGGTAGCTGCAGCCTTTCCCGACAACACTGAGGTGAAACCCCATGACGTAGTTCCGGGGGACCTTGTGCTTGTGAGAAATTTCGACCGAAAGACCCAGCTGGAGCCCAGGTGGAAGGCACCCAAATTGGTCCTGCTGACCACAAGGACAGCCGTGAAGATCGAGGGCAGGAAAGGATGGGTGCATTCAAGTCATATCAAGAAATTTCATGGACTTCCTTCAGATGTAAACAGCCCACCTCGTGTGTCCTCACCAATTGACTCAAAACTACCTCTGGCTGAGGCCGACAGTAAAGAACTCTATAATCTAAAATTAAGGCCTAGGCCGTCGGACGATTTGATTGTTTAAGTCCTCTCCTAGGTGAAGCGGTTGAATCTGTCTCCGACATGTATCGCCTAGACCTGAATCATGGACAGTCGCGAAAAATGATGAAACGACAGGCGTATTGTAAATCACTGCGTAGCCATTGCATAGTGACATTATTAATCTTGTTTTTCTTAAGTCTTTTAATAATTACTGCAAGTATATTGTTGCACATATATTACCCTATTGCCAGAAACGTTTACAATGTTACTGCTGAACATTCTTTTAGTGACTTACCCCCGCATGAATTGTCTTATAGACTTGCGCTGCGCAATAACACTTTTATTAGTATGTTACATCATTCCCATCAGGTTAGCAATGCTACAAATTGTTGGATATGTGGCCGACTCCCTCCCTATCAGAATTATAAAGGAATTCTACCTCTTTTTCCATACCCGTTCACACACAACGGCTCCTGTGGAGCATGGTTTAGTTTAATTAATTCCCAAGATTCGAACTCTGCAGTTTATCAAGACAATGGGGTATGGGGAAATCTGAACTTAGTTTTACTTAAGGTCTGCCACCCCAACAAGGAGGGACTTCCCAAAGGAACAGGAACTGATCTAGAAAATGAAGTATATGGATTAGGTAACTTTACGCTTAATCTCCTGATCTTGAATGTCGAATCCGAAGCTACTTCAATTTTGCCCGCTATGTCAATACTTCCAGTAAAAGGTGAATTATGTATAAGAAAGAATGGTTCCATACACATGGGCCATAGTAAATGCACCATTGTAGTAGAATTTAGTGATCAAGGCAAGTCTACATTTAGAGCTTCCCGCCATTCCTATTTTATATGTGGTCAGACGGCATATGTACGTTTGCCTCTAGATTGGGATGGTACTTGCTACATTGGATTCCTTTTGCCACCTGTTTTTCTAGCACCTCCTGATTATCACAGAAATATTCATTTAGTACACAATAGAGAAAGGAGAGATCTCCCAATAGTCGACTACACTGAAACAGCATGGGAAAAATACACAGATTTCAATAAAGGTCTCTTTCCCTATATAGGTACCGTTACTAATAGCAAGCTGATACGTAGATTAACTAGAACCCTTGAAGCAGTAGTGAACGAAACTATTTCCGCCTTAGGCAATTTAACAGAAGAGCAGTCTGCTATGCGGATTGTTGTGCTTCAAAATCGTCTTGTCCTTGACGTCATCCTGGCCGATAGGGGCGGAGCTTGTAGGGTCATCGGATCAAGCTGTTGCATATTCATACCAGAAAATTCGCCATCTGTATATAAGGCCATAACCCGCCTTCATTAGATTGTAAGCCAGATACACCAGAATCCAGGCACCTGGACTTGGTCCGGTTGGTTTTGGAGCGTGATATCAGCCTGGGGATGGAGAGTCCTATCCTTCCTAGGTATTGGCCTTCTCATATTATTCAGTTGCTGTCTATGTCTGCAATGTGGACCAGCGATTTGTGGTCTGTGTGCCACATCGTGCATTCCACATCAAGATTTTCATTCAAGATCCCGGAAGAAGAAAGAAGAACAAATGATGCTATATGAACAGATCGATGGATTAATGAAGATTGATACCTCTTGACGGGCAAGTAGGGGACAAGGAGGGAATGTGGAAATATCGATTTTTCTGGTCAGTTATGTCCCCTATCTTGGACCCCAACGGTTCTATGTGCATGTTACAAGTACATGTGTGTTCCTTCCAGTTCCAGTTATGAAGACGCAAATACATGTGCGTCCACCGTTAACATGTCCTCTGTTGATCCACCATGAATGGGCCGGATATTCCATTCCTAAGTACGAAAGGCCACCGCCTTTATATGGTTCACTTATGCCATTTTACAGTCCAGGCAAGTAGGCCCTGATTCTGTCATCAAGCTTCTCTTGTCTTCTGCCTCTGAAAGCTCCAGTCCGAGCCTGCATCTGTGACCATGAACTTTGTCTCATTCTCTGCGCGGCTCACGAAGCCTGACATCAGCTTGCTGCCTGCCAAGAACTGTATTTCACCTTCGAAAATTATCTGCTCCGTTCCCTGCCCGATGCATTCCTGTCTAGTAGTTTAAGTAAACATTCTTCCAGCTACCGAGCAAAGGCTCGGCTTCTCTGTCTTTATGCAAGTAATTCATAGCCCTGTTACTATGGAAAATTCCTGCCCTCGCATCTAGTGTAGACACTTAGACGCTTGTACACGCACTAACAGTCAGTATAAGTCAGTATAGAATAGATTCTGTCCGAGAGTCCTTCTTTTGTGGATAACATAGTTCTTTAAACATAGGATGTTAGATATGATTTGGGATTAGGTTGACTTGACCCCCCAGACTTCTTGTCTCCACATGTAGAGCTAAATGTCAAGTCCCCCTCACCCCCTAGTTGCACGTCAATCACACGTCATGCTGCTGCGCGCGCATCTATGCCAAGTATTATCTTATAGATCCACCTATATATGACATCATAACCAATTATGTTCCTTTTTACTCCTTATTACACCCATTTTCGGTTACGCATATGAATCGTCATTTTCCTTATCAATTGTTACGCCTACTGCATTCGCTTCATTGTAATGTATGTACTATAAAAGTCATTTCTTGTCAATAAAGTATGTACTTCACTTCCTGAACCTTCGTGGTGACGGAACTTGGAGCAACCGATTATAATCGATCATTGGAATAAAGCCCATTCCGAACCTCTAATACCACGGATTCTGCCTCTTATTTACTGAGCTATTTTATTATGTTTCTGTATCAAATTAAGTCCCGGTAATGAATTTTATTTACCACAACTGTTCCCATGAGGCACAGGGTCAAGACTGATTTGCATATGGCCATGTCTGAACTGTGGTGGCGTAGTGGGCAAAAGAACGATGGATTTAACCCAGATCTCTTGACTGGGGGAGAATGTCTGCATTGTCAGCATTCCGTCCATCATTTGTTTGTTGTAACGCTTTTCGCCCTAAGTGGGATGGGTATTCCCAGACGTGGGACCCGTGCTCACTACGCCACTGGAGTCAAGCTATCCTGGCTGATGACGGCTGATAGCCAGAAACCGGTCCTAGGATGCTTGATTCCGGTCCAGGGAAGAAATGGCTTGGCAGTTCGGGCTGGACTGTTCCCATGAGGCACAGGGTCAAGACTGATTTGTATATGGCCATGTCTGAACTGGGGTGGCGTAGTGGGCAAAAGAACGATGGATTTAACCCAGATCTCTTGACTGGGGGAGAATGTCTGCATTGTCAGCATTCCGTCCATCATTTGTTTGTTGTAACGCTTTTCGCCCTAAGTGGGATGGGTATTACCAGACGTGGGACCCGTGCTCACTACGCCACTGGAGTCAAGCTATCCTGGCTGATGACGGCTGCTAGCCAGAAACCGGTCCTAGGATGCTTGATTCCGGTCCAGGTAAGAAATGGCTTGGCAGTTCGGGCTGGACTGTTCCCATGAGGCACAGGGTCAAGACGGATTTGCATATGGCCATGTCTGAACTGGGGTGGCGTAGTGGGCAAAAGAACGATGAATTTAACCCAGATCTCTTGACTGGGGGAGAATGTCTGCATTGTCAGCATTCCGTCCATCATTTGTTTGTTGTAACGCTTTTCGCCCTAAGTGGGATGGGTATTCCCAGACGTGGGACCCGTGCTCACTACGCCACTGGAGTCAAGCTATCCTGGCTGATGATGGCTGATAGCCAGAAACCGGTCCTAGGATGCTTGATTCCTGTCCAGGGAAGAAATGGCTTGGCAATTCGGGCTGGACTGTTCCCATGAGGGACAGGGTCAAGATTGTTTTGCATATGGCCATGTCTGAACTGGGGTGGCGTAGTGGGCAAAAGAACGATGGATTTAACCCAGATCTCTTGACTGGGGGAGAATGTCTGCATTGTCAGCATTCCGTCCATCATTTGTGTGTTGTAACGCTTTTCGCCCTAAGTGGGATGGGTATTCCCAGACGTGGGACCCGTGCTCACTACGCCACTGGAGTCAAGCTATCCTGGCTGATGACGGCTGATAGCCAGAAACCGGTCCTAGGATGCTTGATTCCGGTCCAGGGAAGAAATGGCTTGGCAGTTCGGGCTGGACTGTTCTCATGAGGCACAGGGTCAAGACTGATTTGCATATGGCCATGTCTGAACTGGGGTGGCGTAGTGGGCAAAAGAACGATGGATTTAACCCAGATCTCTTGACTGGGGGAGAATGTCTGCATTGTCAGCATTCCGTCCATCATTTGTTTGTTGTAACGCTTTTCGCCCTAAGTGGGATGGGTATTCCCAGACGTGGGACCCGTGCTCACTACGCCACTGGAGTCAAGCTATCCTGGCTGATGACGGCTGATAGCCAGAAACCGGTCCTAGGATGCTTGATTCCGGTCCAGGGAAGAAATGACTTGGCAGTTCGGGCTGGACTGTTCCCATGAGGCACAGGGTCAAGACTGATTTGCATATGGCCATGTCTGAACTGGGTTGGCGTAGTGGGCAAAAGAACGATGGATTTAACCCAGATCTCTTGACTGGGGGAGAATGTCTGCATTGTCAGCATTCCGTCCATCATTTGTTTGTTGTAACGCTTTTCGCCCGAAGTGGGATGGGTATTCCCAGACGTGGGACCCGTGCTCACTACGCCACTGGAGTCAAGCTATCCTGGCTGATGATGGCTGATAGCCAGAAACCGGTCCTAGGATGTTTGATTCCGGTCCAGGGAAGAAATGGCTTGGCAGTTCGGGCTGGACTGTTCCCATGAGGCACAGGGTCAAGACTGATTTGCATATGGCCATGTCTGAACTGGGGTGGCGTAGTGGGCAAAAGAACGATGGATTTAACCCAGATATCTTGACTGGGGGAGAATGTCTGCATTGTCAGCATTCCGTCCATCATTTGTTTGTTGTAACGCTTTTCGCCCTAAGTGGGGTGGGTATTCCCAGACGTGGGACCCGTGCTCACTACGCCACTGGAGTCAAGCTATCCTGGCTGATGACGGCTGATAGCCAGAAACCGGTCCTAGGATGCTTGATTCCGGTCCAGGGAAGAAATGGCTTGGCAGTTCGGGCTGGACTGTTCCCATGAGGCACAGGGTCAAGACTGATTTGCATATGGCCATGTCTGAACTGGGGTGGCGTAGTGGGCAAAAGAACGATGGATTTAACCCAGATCTCTTGACTGGGGGAGAATGTCTGCATTGTCAGCATTCCGTCCATCATTTGTTTGTTGTAACGCTTTTCGCCCTAAGTGGGATGGGTATTCCCAGACGTGGGACCCGTGCTCACTACGCCACTGGAGTCAAGCTATCCTGGCTGATGACGGCTGATAGCCAGAAACCGGTCCTAGGATGCTTGATTCCGGTCCAGGGAAGAAATGGCTTGGCAGTTCGGGCTGGACTGTTCCCATGAGGCACAGGGTCAAGACTGATTTGCATATGGCCATGTCTGAACTGGGGTGGCGTTGTGGGCAAAAGAACGATGGAATTAACCCAGATCTCTTGACTGGGGGAGAATGTCTGCATTGTCAGCATTCCGTCCATCATTTGTTTGTTGTAACGCTTTTCGCCCTAAGTGGGATGGGTATTCCCAGACGTGGGACCCGTGCTCACTACGTCACTGGAGTCAAGCTATCCTGGCTGATGACGGCTGATAGCCAGAAACCGGTCCTAGGATGCTTGATTCCGGTTCAGGGAAGAAATGGCTTGGCAGTTCGGGCTGGACTGTTCCCATGAGGCACAGGGTCAAGACTGATTTGCATATGGCCATGTCTGAACTGGGGTGGCGTAGTGGGCAAAAGAACGATGGATTTAACCCAGATCTCTTGACTGGGGGAGAATGTCTGCATTGTCAGCATTCCGTCCATCATTTGTTTGTTGTAACGCTTTTCGCCCTAAGTGGGATGGGTATTCCCAGACGTAGGACCCGTGCTCACTACGCCACTGGAGTCAAGCTATCCTGGCTGATGACGGCTGATAGCCAGAAACCGGTCCTAGGATGCTTGATTCCGGTCCAGGGAAGAAATGGCTTGGCAGTTCGGGATGGACTGTTCCCATGAGGCACAGGGTCAAGATTGTTTTGCATATGGCCATGTCTGAACTGGGGTGGCGTAGTGGGCAAAAGAACGATGGATTTAACCCAGATCTCTTGACTGGGGGAGAATGTCTGCATTGTCAGCATTCCGTCCATCATTTGTTTGTTGTAACGCTTTTCGCCCTAAGTGGGATGGGTATTCCCAGACGTGGGACCCGTGCTCACTACGCCACTGGAGTCAAGCTATCCTGGCTGATGACGGCTGATAGCCAGAAACCGGTCCTAGGATGCTTGATTCCGGTCCAGGGAAGAAATGGCTTGGCAGTTTGAGCTGGACTGTTCCCATGAGGCAGAGGGTCAAGACTGATTTGCATATGGCCATGTCTTAACTGGGGTGGCGTAGTGGGCAAAAGAACGATGGATTTAACCCAGATCTCTTGACTGGGGGAGAATGTCTGCATTGTCAGCATTCCGTCCATCATTTGTTTGTTGTAACGCTTTTCGCCCTAAGTGGGATGGGTATTCCCAGACGTGGGACCCGTGCTCACTACGCCACTGGAGTCAAGCTATCCTGGCTGATGACGGCTGATAGCCAGAAACCGGTCCTAGGATGCTTGATTCCGGTCCAGGGAAGAAATGGCTTGGCAGTTCGGGCTGGACTGTTCCCATGAGGCACAGGGTCAAGACTGATTTGCATATGGCCATGTCTGAACTGGGGTGGCGTAGTGGGCAAAAGAACAATGGATTTAACCCAGATCTCTTGACTGGGGGAGAATGTCTGCATTGTCAGCATTCCGTCCATCATTTGTTTGTTGTAACGCTTTTCGCCCTAAGTGGGATGGGTATTCCCAGACGTGGGACCCGTGCTCACTACGCCACTGGAGTCAAGCTATCCTGGCTGATGACGGCTGATAGCCAGAAACCGGTCCTAGGATGCTTGATTCCGGTCCAGGGAAGAAATGGCTTGGCAGTTCGGGCTGGACTGTTCCCATGAGGCACAGGGTCAAGACGGATTTGCATATGGCCATGTCTGAACTGGGGTGGCGTAGTGGGCAAAAGAACGATGGATTTAACCCAGATCTCTTGACTGGGGGAGAATGTCTGCATTGTCAGCATTCCGTCCATCATTTGTTTGTTGTAACGCTTTTCGCCCTAAGTGGGATGGGTATTCCCAGACGTGGGACCCGTGCTCACTACGCCACTGGAGTCAAGCTATCCTGGCTGATGACGGCTGATAGCCAGAAACCGGTCCTAGGATGCTTGATTCCGGTCCAGGGAAGAAATGGCTTGGCAGTTCGGGCTGGACTGTTCCCATGAGGCACAGGGTCAAGACTGATTTGCATATGGCCATGTCTGAACTGGGTTGGCGTAGTGGGCAAAAGAACGATGGATTTAACCCAGATCTCTTGACTGGGGGAGAATGTCTGCATTGTCAGCATTCCGTCCATCATTTGTTTGTTGTAACGCTTTTCGCCCTAAGTGGGATGGGTATTCCCAGACGTGGGACCCGTGCTCACTACACCACTGGAGTCAAGCTATCCTGGCTGATGATGGCTGATAGCCAGAAACCGGTCCTAGGATGTTTGATTCCGGTCCAGGGAAGAAATGGCTTGGCAGTTCGGGCTGGACTGTTCCCATGAGGCACAGGGTCAAGAGTGATTTGCATATGGCCATGTCTGAACTGGGGTGGCGTAGTGGGCAAAAGAACGATGGATTTAACCCAGATATCTTGACTGGGGGAGAATGTCTGCATTGTCAGCATTCCGTCCATCATTTGTTTGTTGTAACGCTTTTCGCCCTAAGTGGGATGGGTATTCCCAGACGTGGGACCCGTGCTCACTACGCCACTGGAGTCAAGCTATCCTGGCTGATGACGGCTGATAGCCAGAAACCGGTCCTAGGATGCTTGATTCCGGTCCAGGGAAGAAATGGCTTGGCAGTTCGGGCTGGACTGTTCCCATGAGGCACAGGGTCAAGACTGATTTGCATATGGCCATGTCTGAACTGGGGTGGCGTAGTGGGCAAAAGAACGATGGATTTAACCCAGATCTCTTGACTGGGGGAGAATGTCTGCATTGTCAGCATTCCGTCCATCATTTGTTTGTTGTAACGCTTTTCGCCCTAAGTGGGATGGGTATTCCCAGACGTGGGACCCGTGCTCACTACGCCACTGGAGTCAAGCTATCCTGGCTGATGACGGCTGATAGCCAGAAACCGGTCCTAGGATGCTTGATTCCGGTCCAGGGAAGAAATGGCTTGGCAGTTCGGGCTGGACTGTTCCCATGAGGCACAGGGTCAAGACTGATTTGCATATGGCCATGTCTGAACTGGGGTGGCGTTGTGGGCAAAAGAACGATGGAATTAACCCAGATCTCTTGACTGGGGGAGAATGTCTGCATTGTCAGCATTCCGTCCATCATTTGTTTGTTGTAACGCTTTTCGCCCTAAGTGGGATGGGTATTCCCAGACGTGGGACCCGTGCTCACTACGCCACTGGAGTCAAGCTATCCTGGCTGATGACGGCTGATAGCCAGAAACCGGTCCTAGGATGCTTGATTCCGGTCCAGGGAAGAAATGGCTTGGCAGTTCGGGCTGGACTGTTCCCATGAGGCACAGGGTCAAGACTGATTTGCATATGGCCATGTCTGAACTGGGGTGGCGTAGTGGGCAAAAGAACGATGGATTTAACCCAGATCTCTTGACTGGGGGAGAATGTCTGCATTGTCAGCATTCCGTCCATCATTTGTTTGTTGTAACGCTTTTCGCCCTAAGTGGGATGGGTATTCCCAGACGTGGGACCCGTGCTCACTACGCCACTGGAGTCAAGCTATCCTGGCTGATGACGGCTGATAGCCAGAAACCGGTCCTAGGATGCTTGATTCCGGTCCAGGGAAGAAATGGCTTGGCAGTTCGGGCTGGACTGTGTGGAAATATGGATTTTTCTGGTCAGTTATGTCCCCTATCTTGGACCCCAACGGTTCTATGTGCATGTTACAAGTACATGTGTGTTCCTTCCAGTTCCAGTTATGAAGACGCAAATACATGTGCGTCCACCGTTAACATGTCCTCTGTTGATCCGCCATGAATGGGCCGGATATTCCATTCCTAAGTACGAAAGGCCACCGCCTTTATATGGTTCACTTATGCCATTTTACAGTCCAGGCAAGTAGGCCCTGATTCTGTCATCAAGCTTCTCTTGTCTTCTGCCTCTGAAAGCTCCAGTCCGAGCCTGCATCTGTGACCATGAACTTTGTCTCATTCTCTGCGCGGCTCACGAAGCCTGACATCAGCTTGCTGCCTGCCAAGAACTGTATTTCACCTTCGAAAATTATCTGCTCCGTTCCCTGCCCGATGCATTGCTGTCTAGTAGTTTAAGTAAACATTCTTCCAGCTACCGAGCAAAGGCTCGGCTTCTCTGTCTTTATGCAAGTAATTCATAGCCCTGTTACTATGGAAAATTCCTGCCCTCGCATCTAGTGTAGACACTTAGACGCTTGTACACGCACTAACAGTCAGTATAAGTCAGTATAGAATAGATTCTGTCCGAGAGTCCTTCTTTTGTGGATAACATAGTTCTTTAAACATAGGATGTTAGATATGATTTGGGATTAGGTTGACTTGACCCCCCAGACTTCTTGTCTCCACATGTAGAGCTAAATGTCAAGTCCCCCTCACCCCCTAGTTGCACGTCAATCACACGTCATGCTGCTGCGCGCGCATCTATGCCAAGTATTATCTTATAGATCCACCTATATATGACATCATAACCAATTATGTTCCTTTTTACTCCTTATTACACCCATTTTCGGTTACGCATATGAATCGTCATTTTCCTTATCAATTGTTACGCCTACTGCATTCGCTTCATTGTAATGTATGTACTATAAAAGTCATTTCTTGTCAATAAAGTATGTACTTCACTTCCTGAACCTTCGTGGTGACGGAACTTGGAGCAACCGATTATAATCGATCATTGGAATAAAGCCCATTCCGAACCTCTAATACCACGGATTCTGCCTCTTATTTACTGAGCTATTTTATTATGTTTCTGTATCAAATTAAGTCCCGGTAATGAATTTTATTTACCACATGAATGGCGCCCGAATAGGGACACTTTCTCATCTCACGCGCCGGCGGTGAGTTGCAGGCCCGGTCTCCTGCCACAGCTGGACGGACAACAACGCGTACCAGCAGGATTTCCTGTATCTCCCTCCGGTCAAGCGGGGGCGACTGAGGCTGCGATCAACACCCAGACGAGGCGGTGAGAAGTGCGAAGTATCCCGACCAGAGCCTAGCTGAGAGAGCAAGATCCGAGGTATACAGAGACCCACCAGTTTCCGAAATCCCAAGTCGAGTCCAGTCCGGTTCAAGTTCAGTCGAGTTTCTGAGGCCTTCCGTTTCCGAGCTACCCGGTGAGTACCATTACTGGGGAGGCGTTCTGGCGTGCACATAAGTTGTGCCGGTCCAGACGGGTTTGGGTACACAAATCCGGTCTGCACTGTTTCAGCAGTGTATCTGTACTGTTTAGCAGTATATCTAGTATATCAAGTATAAAAATTCAGAATAATTCAGTTCAAGTCGAGTATCATGTTTAATGAGTAAGTTTTCTTAGATCGTCGTCATCATCACTGTTGCTCAGTTAAATGTTAAATGTTAAATGTTTATAGTACGTTCTGCATATTGTGGTATGAATGACTGTTCATTATTGTGTTTATGGTATTAAGTTTGTTCAAAATCAAGTATCAGATCAGTTTTCAATATGCCACTCTTTTCGAAACTAAGACAGATCACAACTAGAAAAGGGGTACTCGAAGAAGCTGTTCCCATTCCTCCTAGGGACACTCCAGGGTACTTCATGTATCACAAACATGGCCTAGACGCCATATTATTTCTTGATCTATGGGTAGACTACACCAAGGAATTACCAGAAAGTCAGAGGTGGCCCGCAGCGGGGACCTGGGATGCAGAGTGCATCGTGAAAGTAGAGGAAGAATTATGGAAAAAGAAAGCTAGACAATCACAGAAAGATGCCATTGAATTATGGCGTAAAGAATCACATAGACGAACAGAAAAAGCACGTAGACAGGAAGAGAAGAGTAAAGAAAAATCAAATGAAGTCCGAGAAAATCTATTAATTGAAGAAGGTGCACGAGTGAAATCAGAACAAGTAGACAGACAAATAAATGCCCTTATGAATGGTATGTATCCCCTTCTGGCTGAAGGATTACCTAAGGCTACTCCAGAAATACCAAAAGACTTGCCAACCCCATTATTTCCAATAAAGGTACATCCTAAGGGGCATCCTAGAACCGCAGAAGATGTTTTTCTTTCCTCATATTTAGATGACGCAGCTCCCGAGTATGCTAATTCCGCCCCACATAGACCGCCTATCAGGGAGGTTCAACGCCAAGACCCAGTACCCGTATCCCTACAGCAACAGATCGTGTCACAAGTTCCAACAAGCACATCTGTTTCTACATCTGTTCCTACAGCTGCTTCTATAGCTGTGTCCACACCTATAGTTGCTGTGTCACGTTCAACGAATCCTTTCACACCCGACACCCCAGATGGGGCTACGGGAGGTGCTAGTAACATTTTCTCTACGCCACCCAGAATAAATAAACTTACCTTTCAAGAGTCAGCACATTCACGTACCCCCAAACTCATAAATGCCCGTACGCTTAAGGAACTCCTTATAGATTGTAGATATGACTCTGTGCCCGGAAAAGAGGACGAAATGACCCTAGCATCATTACGTATCAGACGAGCCGCGGTGTATCTAGGGAAGTTACCAGGAATGACTGCGCATCTAGATAATATATATCATTTTGTTCAAACAGGGCGAGATTCTGAATGTATTAACAGAGCTATGGAATATCAGAAAGTGGAGATACAGGGGGAACTGTTACGTTTCCTCATAAATTGTGTGATCAGAAATCAAGACCGACCAGGGGTAGACCCGGAAGCAATGCAAATTCTTACCAGATGGAGTCAGAATATATCAGAAGGAAGACATGATAAGCAGAATTGTATAATAGCCATGTGCCGAAAGATCCGTAAAGAAATAGAACGCCTACACGAAGAAAGATTAGCGGTAGACCAGTTCGATCAAAGCGAGGAAGAAGGATCAGGACTGCCCACAGGACAGTCAGAAACTATAGCCTATGTAGGTAGAAGAAGATCTTGTAATAGTACTAGATGTCTTACTGATCCGATACGTCCGATGTGTCTAGAAAATAACAGAAAATTTCAAACACCCATAGTCCATATAAGGTCTAACGAGCATTCGTTCCAAGCAGCTGACAAATTACTCCGAGAACGAAGGGGTTATCATTTTCTCGATTCTATGGATGAACAAGAATTAGCCAGGACAGCTGTCCATTGGGTTGACAGTCCCGGAAAATATAGTGATGATACAGTAGCACGCGCATTTTTGAATCTCACCCCGGATGAACGGCGGTTAGCTGGGATTTATATGATTCAACAACTCATTATACTATATCAGAGTCAGCATTCGGACCCTGGTCCCTTACCTGATATATTGACTGAATTACTCATGAATAGATGGAGAGGTTCAGGTACTAAATTGATTAAAGAAATTCTAGAATCAAGAAAGCAGTATATTCTTTTTGTATGTTCAGACCGTGTCTCATTGCCCATCAAGGAAAGAACCACGTATTACATGGATAGACAGAATCCCTTACGAGAAGTGCACCCAATAAAGGGCGAGGACAACGAGTTTAAGCGCGTATTTGTATATACGCCCATATCAAAAATAGAATTGTTAGAAATGAAGAAAGTGGTACCCAGTCATGACAAAGATCCAGCGGGTTTTCACCGAGAAATTAAAGACATGCTACTCATGGGAGAGTATACCTATCCCGACATTATGACAATATTAAAGGTATTGATGCCTGATGGCATTTATGAGAAACTCAAGGAAAAAGAGTGGGAGGTAGGAGATCAAAAGATAGATTGGACAGCACTAGAAGCAGAAGAAAAGGCCCGAGGTCCAGGTTCGGGGCTTGGGGACAAAACTAAAGCACTACCAGGTTTACTAGTAACCACGAAAAAGGAAGACTGGGGTGCAATCTCAGCCTGTAAACAAAAGCAGGATGAAGACACTAGTGATTACTATGCCCGATTTGAAAAATGTTTTGGTATAAATAGTGGTATAAAAGCAAGTAGCGAATCATACCCACATCTGTTTGTGACAAAATTAGTTGAAAATTCCTTGCCCCAAGTGAAGAATAGAGTGTTAAAATTCGAGAGTACATGGCAAGGTAACACTCCATCGCAAATGTTACAAATGTTACAGTATCATCACAATAGAATTAGAGAGGAACAAGATCATGAACAAAGACGCATGAAAGACACGAAAATGAAAATGCTAGTTTCCCAGACAGTTCCAGCTGAAGGACATAAAAAGGGTACGACACATTCTGGCGATTTAGCAGGACCTGTAAAAGGGACATGCAACTATTGTAAACAACTAGGTCATCATGTACACGATTGTCCAGTCCTGAAGCGTAATATCGCAACGGGTATTACAAAAGAGAGACCACGGCCACTTAGACAGGATCAGAATGAACAAGGAGCTTTGCAGCATGCACAGTCCATGCCAGCTCCACCACAGTCTGTACAGTTTGTGCCAGCTGCACCAGCGCTGCCCGTTGCTGCCACACAAACCACGACACGACAACTGTACCAGACCGCACAGTACGACTATCCTGATTACCAACGATACGCATGAACCAGCCTAGAGAGGGAAGTTGACTTACCCCTTATCGAGATCCCAGTAGATCAAGAAGGACCTTATGTACATAGTGAATTATTAGGCCAAGACAGAAAATTTTTACTCGATACAGGGGCAAGTCGAACAACCATAAAACGTAGTGAAGTTCCAGGGGCACCCCTCTCAGGCTCGCAGAATATTTCCCTTGGTTTTTCAGGAAGACCTATTGTTAATGAAGTGTCACAACCTCTTCCACTTACGATAGGACCTTTGACCCGAACTACAGATTTATTGCTTACTAAATCATGTCCAGAAAACCTGTTAGGAATAAAAACACTGAAGGCTCTAGGAGCTATAATATGTTGTTCTCCGGAAGGAGTAAGATTGTTTTTACGTGATTTTAAAGGTCATTATGTGTCTAGAGACATGGATCCCCGATTGCAGACTTTACCTACGCATCTATGGGCACAAGGCCCTACTGATGTTGGTTGCATGAATATTACACCATATCGAGTTACACTAAAGGCAGGAGTGGTACTACCACGAATGCGACAATACAAGTTACCACCAGATGCTGTAGTGGCTTTACTACAAATCATTGACGAGCTTATTGCCCAAGGAGTGGTTGTAGAAACAGACTCCAATGTATGTAATTCACCGATAATTCCGATTCTCAAACGAACAGATCCGAAGGCCCCGCCAGTATATCGATTAATTATTGATCTGCGTGAATTAAACAAATGTATTGTGCCACAATTCCCTGTGGTCCCCAATATTTCATCATTACTGACAGCTATTGATTCCGAAGCAACATTCTTTACTGTAATTGATCTCAAAAATGCCTTTTTCAGCGTCCCAATAGATCCGGAAAGCCAATATTTGTTCGGATTTAGTTTAAATGGACGTAGCTTTAAATTCTCACGCGCACCTCAAGGATTTACAGAAAGCCCCAGCATCTATAGCCAAGCACTGAAACGAGAACTTGACAGTATCCACATGCCAGTTAACACTGCTTTGCTTCAATATGTCGATGATCTGCTGATCACCGCCCGAAGCGAACCTGAATGTGAAAAAGCATCACTGACAGTTTTACAATTTCTAGCCGAAAAGGGGCACAAGGTGTCCCCTTCTAAGCTGCAATTCTGTGTCCAGCGAGTTATTTATCTTGGACACTCGCTGTCCAAGGAGGGAAGGCAGCTTACACCAGACCGCATTCAGTTAATAGCTAACATGCCAATACCCAAGACACAAAAGGAGGTGCGGGCTTTTATAGGCCTCACTTCATATTGTAGACAGTGGATCCCCCAATATGCATTTCTAGCAAAATCACTCATTCAGTTGACAACCCAGGAGGCAGCCACATCGACTGTTCTCCCTTGGACTCAGGAACATACACAAGCTTTTGAAAGCCTAAAGAAAGCTTTATGTCAAGCACCTGTTTTAGCAACGCCATGTTACAGAAAACAGTTTACACTCTTTGTTACAGAACGCGAAGGTACTGCCCTGTCAGTACTCACACAGGAACAAGCAGGAGCGCACAAACCATGTGCTTATTTTTCTAGCACATTAGATCCAGTAGCTCAGGCTCTGCCTGCGTGCCTGAAATCAGTGGCAGCGACAGCATTAGCAATCAGACAAAGCGATGCCATAGTGTTAGGACATCCATTGACAGTACAAGTACCACACGCAGTAGAGGTTCTTGTGAATCGAACGCAAACACAACACTTGACTATAGCAAGACTTACAGGGTACGAACTTACATTGTTCCAGCCACATATAGAAATCAGACGCTGTAACACATTGAATCCTGCCACACTTTTGCCAGTAATCGGGACAGACCCACTAGCCCATGACTGTATTGATGTTATTACAATAACGACGAAACCCAGACAAGACTTGACAGATGTCCCATTGACAGATCCAGACCTGACGTTGTATGTAGATGGTTCATGTATGAGAACAAGTACAGGAGAGTTAGTGGCCGCTTACGCAGTCACCACAGACACTGAAATTATTGAAACCAAGTGTATAAATACCTTGTCCGCTCAAGCAGCAGAGCTCGTCGCTCTGACACAAGCCTGTATTCAAGCTACAAATAAAAAAGTCAACATATACACTGATTCACGTTATGCATTCGGAGTTGTACATGACTTCGGCGTACTGTGGCGAGAGAGAGGTTATTTAACTTCTCACGGTGCCCACATTCAGCACGGACCCCTCATTCATGCTCTATTAGATGCGATACATCTACCGATTGCAATATCGATTATGAAATGCAAAGCACATACGAAAGTTACTGATATCATTTCTCAAGGCAATGATTTAGCTGACAGAACAGCTAAACAGACTGCTCAAACACGAACATCCGACATGACAAAGACAATAGTCCCGACACATTGTATGACAGTTAAAGATCCTACTTTTGACGTAATTGACATCCAGACACATGCTACATCAGAAGAAATAAAGAAATGGACTGAATTAGGAGGGATCCAAACGGATCAAGGATGGATGATGAAGGAAAAGTCCGTGTGGTTCCTTCCTGATTCAATGGTCCAAGTTATAATTAACACTATACATAGTCCAGCACATCTAGGAGAAAAAGCTATGCTAGACAGCATTCAACACATTTGGTTCAATAAACATTTACGAGCAGCAGCCAAACAAAAGGTCCGTACCTGTATGATCTGTTGCCAGTTCAACCCAGGAAAAAGTGTTCCCGTAGAACAAGGTGGATTTCATCCTCCTAATCACCCTTTTGAAGTCCTCCAGATGGATTATATCCAGATGGAACGATGTCGAGGATTCAAATATGTTCTCGTAGTTGTCTGCGCTCTGTCCCGCTGGACGGAGGCATACCCGGTTTCAGATTACACTGCCCCGACTACTGCCAAACAGTTAGTTCGAGAATTCTTCCCACGATACGGTTTACCACGTGTTGTTCACTCAGATAACGGCCAGCCGTTCTCATCCGAATTAATGAAACATGTTTCACTTTTGTTAGGTTATCAGTGGAAATTCCACTGTGTCCGACACCCTGAGGCAGCAGGTCTCGTAGAAAGACATAATCAGACACTGAAAATTAGATTGTCCAAAATATGCAGGGAGAAAGGTGTCGACTGGGTAGTAGCACTACCAGTTGCACTCTTTTTCACAAGAATGGTAGCACACTCTCGAACAGGGCTATCCCCGTATGAGGTGATCTTCGGCAGACCACCAAATATGTGGGGGACGCCTATACCACGCAAAATAACTGATATTGACTGTAATATGCTGACAGATTACTTGGCTTCCTTGATGTCTGCACTACAATCTTGTCGTTCACAGGTAGCTGCAGCCTTTCCCGACAACACTGAGGTGAAACCCCATGACGTAGTTCCGGGGGACCTTGTGCTTGTGAGAAATTTCGACCGAAAGACCCAGCTGGAGCCCAGGTGGAAGGCACCCAAATTGGTCCTGCTGACCACAAGGACAGCCGTGAAGATCGAGGGCAGGAAAGGATGGGTGCATTCAAGTCATATCAAGAAATTTCATGGACTTCCTTCAGATGTAAACAGCCCACCTCGTGTGTCCTCACCAATTGACTCAAAACTACCTCTGGCTGAGGCCGACAGTAAAGAACTCTATAATCTAAAATTAAGGCCTAGGCCGTCGGACGATTTGATTGTTTAAGTCCTCTCCTAGGTGAAGCGGTTGAATCTGTCTCCGACATGTATCGCCTAGACCTGAATCATGGACAGTCGCGAAAAATGATGAAACGACAGGCGTATTGTAAATCACTGCGTAGCCATTGCATAGTGACATTATTAATCTTGTTTTTCTTAAGTCTTTTAATAATTACTGCAAGTATATTGTTGCACATATATTACCCTATTGCCAGAAACGTTTACAATGTTACTGCTGAACATTCTTTTAGTGACTTACCCCCGCATGAATTGTCTTATAGACTTGCACTGCGCAATAACACTTTTATTAGTATGTTACATCATTCCCATCAGGTTAGCAATGCTACAAATTGTTGGATATGTGGCCGACTCCCTCCCTATCAGAATTATAAAGGAATTCTACCTCTTTTTCCATACCCGTTCACACACAACGGCTCCTGTGGAGCATGGTTTAGTTTAATTAATTCCCAAGATTCGAACTCTGCAGTTTATCAAGACAATGGGGTATGGGGAAATCTGAACTTAGTTTTACTTAAGGTCTGCCACCCCAACAAGGAGGGACTTCCCAAAGGAACAGGAACTGATCTAGAAAATGAAGTATATGGATTAGGTAACTTTACGCTTAATCTCCTGATCTTGAATGTCGAATCCGAAGCTACTTCAATTTTGCCCGCTATGTCAATACTTCCAGTAAAAGGTGAATTATGTATAAGAAAGAATGGTTCCATACACATGGGCCATAGTAAATGCACCATTGTAGTAGAATTTAGTGATCAAGGCAAGTCTACATTTAGAGCTTCCCGCCATTCCTATTTTATATGTGGTCAGACGGCATATGTACGTTTGCCTCTAGATTGGGATGGTACTTGCTACATTGGATTCCTTTTGCCACCTGTTTTTCTAGCTCCTCCTGATTATCACAGAAATATTCATTTAGTACACAATAGAGAAAGGAGAGATCTCCCAATAGTCGACTACACTGAAACAGCATGGGAAAAATACACAGATTTCAATAAAGGTCTCTTTCCCTATATAGGTACCGTTACTAATAGCAAGCTGATACGTAGATTAACTAGAACCCTTGAAGCAGTAGTGAACGAAACTATTTCCGCCTTAGGCAATTTAACAGAAGAGCAGTCTGCTATGCGGATTGTTGTGCTTCAAAATCGTCTTGTCCTTGACGTCATCCTGGCCGATAGGGGCGGAGCTTGTAGGGTCATCGGATCAAGCTGTTGCATATTCATACCAGAAAATTCGCCATCTGTATATAAGGCCATAACCCGCCTTCATAAGATTGTAAGCCAGATACACCAGAATCCAGGCACCTGGACTTGGTCCGGTTGGTTTTGGAGCGTGATATCAGCCTGGGGATGGAGAGTCCTATCCTTCCTAGGTATTGGCCTTCTCATATTATTCAGTTGCTGTCTATGTCTGCAATGTGGACCAGCGATTTGTGGTCTGTGTGCCACATCGTGCATTCCACATCAAGATTTTCATTCAAGATCCCGGAAGAAGAAAGAAGAACAAATGATGCTATATGAACAGATCGATGGATTAATGAAGATTGATACCTCTTGACGGGCAAGTAGGGGACAAGGAGGGAATGTGGAAATATGGATTTTTCTGGTCAGTTATGTCCCCTATCTTGGACCCCAACGGTTCTATGTGCATGTTACAAGTACATGTGTGTTCCTTCCAGTTCCAGTTATGAAGACGCAAATACATGTGCGTCCACCGTTAACATGTCCTCTGTTGATCCGCCATGAATGGGCCGGATATTCCATTCCTAAGTACGAAAGGCCACCGCCTTTATATGGTTCACTTATGCCATTTTACAGTCCAGGCAAGTAGGCCCTGATTCTGTCATCAAGCTTCTCTTGTCTTCTGCCTCTGAAAGCTCCAGTCCGAGCCTGCATCTGTGACCATGAACTTTGTCTCATTCTCTGCGCGGCTCACGAAGCCTGACATCAGCTTGCTGCCTGCCAAGAACTGTATTTCACCTTCGAAAATTATCTGCTCCGTTCCCTGCCCGATGCATTCCTGTCTAGTAGTTTAAGTAAACATTCTTCCAGCTACCGAGCAAAGGCTCGGCTTCTCTGTCTTTATGCAAGTAATTCATAGCCCTGTTACTATGGAAAATTCCTGCCCTCGCATCTAGTGTAGACACTTAGACGCTTGTACACGCACTAACAGTCAGTATAAGTCAGTATAGAATAGATTCTGTCCGAGAGTCCTTCTTTTGTGGATAACATAGTTCTTTAAACATAGGATGTTAGATATGATTTGGGATTAGGTTGACTTGACCCCCCAGACTTCTTGTCTCCACATGTAGAGCTAAATGTCAAGTCCCCCTCACCCCCTAGTTGCACGTCAATCACACGTCATGCTGCTGCGCGCGCATCTATGCCAAGTATTATCTTATAGATCCACCTATATATGACATCATAACCAATTATGTTCCTTTTTACTCCTTATTACACCCATTTTCGGTTACGCATATGAATCGTCATTTTCCTTATCAATTGTTACGCCTACTGCATTCGCTTCATTGTAATGTATGTACTATAAAAGTCATTTCTTGTCAATAAAGTATGTACTTCACTTCCTGAACCTTCGTGGTGACGGAACTTGGAGCAACCGATTATAATCGATCATTGGAATAAAGCCCATTCCGAACCTCTAATACCACGGATTCTGCCTCTTATTTACTGAGCTATTTTATTATGTTTCTGTATCAAATTAAGTCCCGGTAATGAATTTTATTTACCACAACTGTTCCCATGAGGCACAGGGTCAAGACTGATTTGCATATGGCCATGTCTGAACTGGGGTGGCGTAGTGGGCAAAAGAACGATGGATTTAACCCAGATCTCTTGACTGGGGGAGAATGTCTGCATTGTCAGCATTCCGTCCATCATTTGTTTGTTGTAACGCTTTTCGCCCTAAGTGGGATGGGTATTCCCAGACGTGGGACCCGTGCTCACTACGCCACTGGAGTCAAGCTATCCTGGCTGATGACGGCTGATAGCCAGAAACCGGTCCTAGGATGCTTGATTCCGGTCCAGGGAAGAAATGGCTTGGCAGTTCGGGCTGGACTGTTCCCATGAGGCACAGGGTCAAGACTGATTTGTATATGGCCATGTCTGAACTGGGGTGGCGTAGTGGGCAAAAGAACGATGGATTTAACCCAGATCTCTTGACTGGGGGAGAATGTCTGCATTGTCAGCATTCCGTCCATCATTTGTTTGTTGTAACGCTTTTCGCCCTAAGTGGGATGGGTATTCCCAGACGTGGGACCCGTGCTCACTACGCCACTGGAGTCAAGCTATCCTGGCTGATGACGGCTGATAGCCAGAAACCGGTCCTAGGATGCTTGATTCCGGTCCAGGTAAGAAATGGCTTGGCAGTTCGGGCTGGACTGTTCCCATGAGGCACAGGGTCAAGACGGATTTGCATATGGCCATGTCTGAACTGGGGTGGCGTAGTGGGCAAAAGAACGATGAATTTAACCCAGATCTCTTGACTGGGGGAGAATGTCTGCATTGTCAGCATTCCGTCCATCATTTGTTTGTTGTAACGCTTTTCGCCCTAAGTGGGATGGGTATTCCCAGACGTGGGACCCGTGCTCACTACGCCACTGGAGTCAAGCTATCCTGGCTGATGATGGCTGATAGCCAGAAACCGGTCCTAGGATGCTTGATTCCGGTCCAGGGAAGAAATGGCTTGGCAATTCGGGCTGGACTGTTCCCATGAGGGACAGGGTCAAGATTGTTTTGCATATGGCCATGTCTGAACTGGGGTGGCGTAGTGGGCAAAAGAACGATGGATTTAACCCAGATCTCTTGACTGGGGGAGAATGTCTGCATTGTCAGCATTCCGTCCATCATTTGTGTGTTGTAACGCTTTTCGCCCTAAGTGGGATGGGTATTCCCAGACGTGGGACCCGTGCTCACTACGCCACTGGAGTCAAGCTATCCTGGCTGATGACGGCTGATAGCCAGAAACCGGTCCTAGGATGCTTGATTCCGGTCCAGGGAAGAAATGGCTTGGCAGTTCGGGCTGGACTGTTCTCATGAGGCACAGGGTCAAGACTGATTTGCATATGGCCATGTCTGAACTGGGGTGGCGTAGTGGGCAAAAGAACGATGGATTTAACCCAGATCTCTTGACTGGGGGAGAATGTCTGCATTGTCAGCATTCCGTCCATCATTTGTTTGTTGTAACGCTTTTCGCCCTAAGTGGGATGGGTATTCCCAGACGTGGGACCCGTGCTCACTACGCCACTGGAGTCAAGCTATCCTGGCTGATGACGGCTGATAGCCAGAAACCGGTCCTAGGATGCTTGATTCCGGTCCAGGGAAGAAATGGCTTGGCAGTTCGGGCTGGACTGTTCCCATGAGGCACAGGGTCAAGACTGATTTGCATATGGCCATGTCTGAACTGGGGTGGCGTAGTGGGCAAAAGAACGATGGATTTAACCCAGATCTCTTGACTGGGGGAGAATGTCTGCATTGTCAGCATTCCGTCCATCATTTGTTTGTTGTAACACTTTTCGCCCTAAGTGGGATGGGTATTCCCAGACGTGGGACCCGTGCTCACTACGCCACTGGAGTCAAGCTATCC
This sequence comes from Triturus cristatus, assembly GCF_964204655.1. Taxonomy (NCBI): domain Eukaryota; kingdom Metazoa; phylum Chordata; class Amphibia; order Caudata; family Salamandridae; genus Triturus; species Triturus cristatus. Next base: position 296,590,435 of record NC_140589.1, on the reverse strand, counting down.
TGGCTGATGACGGCTGATAGCCAGAAACCGGTCCTAGGATGCTTGATTCCGGTCCAGGGAAGAAATGGCTTGGCAGTTCGGGCTGGACTGTTCCCATGAGGCACAGGGTCAAGACTGATTTGCATATGGCCATGTCTGAACTGGGTTGGCGTAGTGGGCAAAAGAACGATGGATTTAACCCAGATCTCTTGACTGGGGGAGAATGTCTGCATTGTCAGCATTCCGTCCATCATTTGTTTGTTGTAACGCTTTTCGCCCGAAGTGGGATGGGTATTCCCAGACGTGGGACCCGTGCTCACTACGCCACTGGAGTCAAGCTATCCTGGCTGATGATGGCTGATAGCCAGAAACCGGTCCTAGGATGTTTGATTCCGGTCCAGGGAAGAAATGGCTTGGCAGTTCGGGCTGGACTGTTCCCATGAGGCACAGGGTCAAGACTGATTTGCATATGGCCATGTCTGAACTGGGGTGGCGTAGTGGGCAAAAGAACGATGGATTTAACCCAGATATCTTGACTGGGGGAGAATGTCTGCATTGTCAGCATTCCGTCCATCATTTGTTTGTTGTAACGCTTTTCGCCCTAAGTGGGGTGGGTATTCCCAGACGTGGGACCCGTGCTCACTACGCCACTGGAGTCAAGCTATCCTGGCTGATGACGGCTGATAGCCAGAAACCGGTCCTAGGATGCTTGATTCCGGTCCAGGGAAGAAATGGCTTGGCAGTTCGGGCTGGACTGTTCCCATGAGGCACAGGGTCAAGACTGATTTGCATATGGCCATGTCTGAACTGGGGTGGCGTAGTGGGCAAAAGAACGATGGATTTAACCCAGATCTCTTGACTGGGGGAGAATGTCTGCATTGTCAGCATTCCGTCCATCATTTGTTTGTTGTAACGCTTTTCGCCCTAAGTGGGATGGGTATTCCCAGACGTGGGACCCGTGCTCACTACGCCACTGGAGTCAAGCTATCCTGGCTGATGACGGCTGATAGCCAGAAACCGGTCCTAGGATGCTTGATTCCGGTCCAGGGAAGAAATGGCTTGGCAGTTCGGGCTGGACTGTTCCCATGAGGCACAGGGTCAAGACTGATTTGCATATGGCCATGTCTGAACTGGGGTGGCGTTGTGGGCAAAAGAACGATGGAATTAACCCAGATCTCTTGACTGGGGGAGAATGTCTGCATTGTCAGCATTCCGTCCATCATTTGTTTGTTGTAACGCTTTTCGCCCTAAGTGGGATGGGTATTCCCAGACGTGGGACCCGTGCTCACTACGTCACTGGAGTCAAGCTATCCTGGCTGATGACGGCTGATAGCCAGAAACCGGTCCTAGGATGCTTGATTCCGGTCCAGGGAAGAAATGGCTTGGCAGTTCGGGCTGGACTGTTCCCATGAGGCACAGGGTCAAGACTGATTTGCATATGGCCATGTCTGAACTGGGGTGGCGTAGTGGGCAAAAGAACGATGGATTTAACCCAGATCTCTTGACTGGGGGAGAATGTCTGCATTGTCAGCATTCCGTCCATCATTTGTTTGTTGTAACGCTTTTCGCCCTAAGTGGGATGGGTATTCCCAGACGTAGGACCCGTGCTCACTACGCCACTGGAGTCAAGCTATCCTGGCTGATGACGGCTGATAGCCAGAAACCGGTCCTAGGATGCTTGATTCCGGTCCAGGGAAGAAATGGCTTGGCAGTTCGGGATGGACTGTTCCCATGAGGCACAGGGTCAAGATTGTTTTGCATATGGCCATGTCTGAACTGGGGTGGCGTAGTGGGCAAAAGAACGATGGATTTAACCCAGATCTCTTGACTGGGGGAGAATGTCTGCATTGTCAGCATTCCGTCCATCATTTGTTTGTTGTAACGCTTTTCGCCCTAAGTGGGATGGGTATTCCCAGACGTGGGACCCGTGCTCACTACGCCACTGGAGTCAAGCTATCCTGGCTGATGACGGCTGATAGCCAGAAACCGGTCCTAGGATGCTTGATTCCGGTCCAGGGAAGAAATGGCTTGGCAGTTCGGGCTGGACTGTTCCCATGAGGCAGAGGGTCAAGACTGATTTGCATATGGCCATGTCTTAACTGGGGTGGCGTAGTGGGCAAAAGAACGATGGATTTAACCCAGATCTCTTGACTGGGGGAGAATGTCTGCATTGTCAGCATTCCGTCCATCATTTGTTTGTTGTAACGCTTTTCGCCCTAAGTGGGATGGGTATTCCCAGACGTGGGACCCGTGCTCACTACGCCACTGGAGTCAAGCTATCCTGGCTGATGACGGCTGATAGCCAGAAACCGGTCCTAGGATGCTTGATTCCGGTCCAGGGAAGAAATGGCTTGGCAGTTCGGGCTGGACTGTTCCCATGAGGCACAGGGTCAAGACTGATTTGCATATGGCCATGTCTGAACTGGGGTGGCGTAGTGGGCAAAAGAACAATGGATTTAACCCAGATCTCTTGACTGGGGGAGAATGTCTGCATTGTCAGCATTCCGTCCATCATTTGTTTGTTGTAACGCTTTTCGCCCTAAGTGGGATGGGTATTCCCAGACGTGGGACCCGTGCTCACTACGCCACTGGAGTCAAGCTATCCTGGCTGATGACGGCTGATAGCCAGAAACCGGTCCTAGGATGCTTGATTCCGGTCCAGGGAAGAAATGGCTTGGCAGTTCGGGCTGGACTGTTCCCATGAGGCACAGGGTCAAGACGGATTTGCATATGGCCATGTCTGAACTGGGGTGGCGTAGTGGGCAAAAGAACGATGGATTTAACCCAGATCTCTTGACTGGGGGAGAATGTCTGCATTGTCAGCATTCCGTCCATCATTTGTTTGTTGTAACGCTTTTCGCCCTAAGTGGGATGGGTATTCCCAGACGTGGGACCCGTGCTCACTACGCCACTGGAGTCAAGCTATCCTGGCTGATGATGGCTGATAGCCAGAAACCGGTCCTAGGATGTTTGATTCCGGTCCAGGGAAGAAATGGCTTGGCAGTTCGGGCTGGACTGTTCCCATGAGGCACAGGGTCAAGAGTGATTTGCATATGGCCATGTCTGAACTGGGGTGGCGTAGTGGGCAAAAGAACGATGGATTTAACCCAGATATCTTGACTGGGGGAGAATGTCTGCATTGTCAGCATTCCGTCCATCATTTGTTTGTTGTAACGCTTTTCGCCCTAAGTGGGATGGGTATTCCCAGACGTGGGACCCGTGCTCACTACGCCACTGGAGTCAAGCTATCCTGGCTGATGACGGCTGATAGCCAGAAACCGGTCCTAGGATGCTTGATTCCGGTCCAGGGAAGAAATGGCTTGGCAGTTCGGGCTGGACTGTTCCCATGAGGCACAGGGTCAAGACTGATTTGCATATGGCCACGTCTGAACTGGGGTGGCGTAGTGGGCAAAAGAACGATGGATTTAACCCAGATCTCTTGACTGGGGGAGAATGTCTGCATTGTCAGCATTCCGTCCATCATTTGTTTGTTGTAACGCTTTTCGCCCTAAGTGGGATGGGTATTCCCAGACGTGGGACCCGTGCTCACTACGCCACTGGAGTCAAGCTATCCTGGCTGATGACGGCTGATAGCCAGAAACCGGTCCTAGGATGCTTGATTCCGGTCCAGGGAAGAAATGGCTTGGCAGTTCGGGCTGGACTGTTCCCATGAGGCACAGGGTCAAGACTGATTTGCATATGGCCATGTCTGAACTGGGGTGGCGTTGTGGGCAAAAGAACGATGGAATTAACCCAGATCTCTTGACTGGGGGAGAATGTCTGCATTGTCAGCATTCCGTCCATCATTTGTTTGTTGTAACGCTTTTCGCCCTAAGTGGGATGGGTATTCCCAGACGTGGGACCCGTGCTCACTACGCCACTGGAGTCAAGCTATCCTGGCTGATGACGGCTGATAGCCAGAAACCGGTCCTAGGATGCTTGATTCCGGTCCAGGGAAGAAATGGCTTGGCAGTTCGGGCTGGACTGTTCCCATGAGGCACAGGGTCAAGACTGATTTGCATATGGCCATGTCTGAACTGGGGTGGCGTAGTGGGCAAAAGAACGATGGATTTAACCCAGATCTCTTGACTGGGGGAGAATGTCTGCATTGTCAGCATTCCGTCCATCATTTGTTTGTTGTAACGCTTTTCGCCCTAAGTGGGATGGGTATTCCCAGACGTGGGACCCGTGCTCACTACGCCACTGGAGTCAAGCTATCCTGGCTGATGACGGCTGATAGCCAGAAACCGGTCCTAGGATGCTTGATTCCGGTCCAGGGAAGAAATGGCTTGGCAGTTCGGGCTGGACTGTGTGGAAATATGGATTTTTCTGGTCAGTTATGTCCCCTATCTTGGACCCCAACGGTTCTATGTGCATGTTACAAGTACATGTGTGTTCCTTCCAGTTCCAGTTATGAAGACGCAAATACATGTGCGTCCACCGTTAACATGTCCTCTGTTGATCCGCCATGAATGGGCCGGATATTCCATTCCTAAGTACGAAAGGCCACCGCCTTTATATGGTTCACTTATGCCATTTTACAGTCCAGGCAAGTAGGCCCTGATTCTGTCATCAAGCTTCTCTTGTCTTCTGCCTCTGAAAGCTCCAGTCCGAGCCTGCATCTGTGACCATGAACTTTGTCTCATTCTCTGCGCGGCTCACGAAGCCTGACATCAGCTTGCTGCCTGCCAAGAACTGTATTTCACCTTCGAAAATTATCTGCTCCGTTCCCTGCCCGATGCATTCCTGTCTAGTAGTTTAAGTAAACATTCTTCCAGCTACCGAGCAAAGGCTCGGCTTCTCTGTCTTTATGCAAGTAATTCATAGCCCTGTTACTATGGAAAATTCCTGCCCTCGCATCTAGTGTAGACACTTAGACGCTTGTACACGCACTAACAGTCAGTATAAGTCAGTATAGAATAGATTCTGTCCGAGAGTCCTTCTTTTGTGGATAACATAGTTCTTTAAACATAGGATGTTAGATATGATTTGGGATTAGGTTGACTTGACCCCCCAGACTTCTTGTCTCCACATGTAGAGCTAAATGTCAAGTCCCCCTCACCCCCTAGTTGCACGTCAATCACACGTCATGCTGCTGCGCGCGCATCTATGCCAAGTATTATCTTATAGATCCACCTATATATGACATCATAACCAATTATGTTCCTTTTTACTCCTTATTACACCCATTTTCGGTTACGCATATGAATCGTCATTTTCCTTATCAATTGTTACGCCTACTGCATTCGCTTCATTGTAATGTATGTACTATAAAAGTCATTTCTTGTCAATAAAGTATGTACTTCACTTCCTGAACCTTCGTGGTGACGGAACTTGGAGCAACCGATTATAATCGATCATTGGAATAAAGCCCATTCCGAACCTCTAATACCACGGATTCTGCCTCTTATTTACTGAGCTATTTTATTATGTTTCTGTATCAAATTAAGTCCCGGTAATGAATTTTATTTACCACATGAATGGCGCCCGAATAGGGACACTTTCTCATCTCACGCGCCGGCGGTGAGTTGCAGGCCCGGTCTCCTGCCACAGCTGGACGGACAACAACGCGTACCAGCAGGATTTCCTGTATCTCCCTCCGGTCAAGCGGGGGCGACTGAGGCTGCGATCAACACCCAGACGAGGCGGTGAGAAGTGCGAAGTATCCCGACCAGAGCCTAGCTGAGAGAGCAAGATCCGAGGTATACAGAGGCCCACCAGTTTCCGAAATCCCAAGTCGAGTCCAGTCCGGTTCAAGTTCAGTCGAGTTTCTGAGGCCTTCCGTTTCCGAGCTACCCGGTGAGTACCATTACTGGGGAGGCGTTCTGGCGTGCACATAAGTTGTGCCGGTCCAGACGGGTTTGGGTACACAAATCCGGTCTGCACTGTTTCAGCAGTGTATCTGTACTGTTTAGCAGTATATCTAGTATATCAAGTATAAAAATTCAGAATAATTCAGTTCAAGTCGAGTATCATGTTTAATGAGTAAGTTTTCTTAGATCATCGTCATCATCACTGTTGCTCAGTTAAATGTTAAATGTTAAATGTTTATAGTACGTTCTGCATATTGTGGTATGAATGACTGTTCATTATTGTGTTTATGGTATTAAGTTTGTTCAAAATCAAGTATCAGATCAGTTTTCAATATGCCACTCTTTTCGAAACTAAGACAGATCACAACTAGAAAAGGGGTACTCGAAGAAGCTGTTCCCATTCCTCCTAGGGACACTCCAGGGTACTTCATGTATCACAAACATGGCCTAGACGCCATATTATTTCTTGATCTATGGGTAGACTACACCAAGGAATTACCAGAAAGTCAGAGGTGGCCCGCAGCGGGGACCTGGGATGCAGAGTGCATCGTGAAAGTAGAGGAAGAATTATGGAAAAAGAAAGCTAGACAATCACAGAAAGATGCCATTGAATTATGGCGTAAAGAATCACATAGACGAACAGAAAAAGCACGTAGACAGGAAGAGAAGAGTAAAGAAAAATCAAATGAAGTCCGAGAAAATCTATTAATTGAAGAAGGTGCACGAGTGAAATCAGAACAAGTAGACAGACAAAGAAATGCCCTTATGAATGGTATGTATCCCCTTCTGGCTGAAGGATTACCTAAGGCTACTCCAGAAATACCAAAAGACTTGCCAACCCCATTATTTCCAATAAAGGTACATCCTAAGGGGCATCCTAGAACCGCAGAAGATGTTTTTCTTTCCTCATATTTAGATGACGCAGCTCCCGAGTATGCTAATTCCGCCCCACATAGACCGCCTATCAGGGAGGTTCAACGCCAAGACCCAGTACCCGTATCCCTACAGCAACAGATCGTGTCACAAGTTCCAACAAGCACATCTGTTTCTACATCTGTTCCTACAGCTGCTTCTATAGCTGTGTCCACACCTATAGTTGCTGTGTCACGTTCAACGAATCCTTTCACACCCGACACCCCAGATGGGGCTACGGGAGGTGCTAGTAACATTTTCTCTACGCCACCCAGAATAAATAAACTTACCTTTCAAGAGTCAGCACATTCACGTACCCCCAAACTCATAAATGCCCGTACGCTTAAGGAACTCCTTATAGATTGTAGATATGACCCTGTGCCCGGAAAAGAGGACGAAATGACCCTAGCATCATTACGTATCAGACGAGCCGCGGTGTATCTAGGGAAGTTACCAGGAATGACTGCGCATCTAGATAATATATATCATTTTGTTCAAACAGGGCGAGATTCTGAATGTATTAACAGAGCTATGGAATATCAGAAAGTGGAGATACAGGGGGAACTGTTACGTTTCCTCATAAATTGTGTGATCAGAAATCAAGACCGACCAGGGGTAGACCCGGAAGCAATGCAAATTCTTACCAGATGGAGTCAGAATATATCAGAAGGAAGACATGATAAGCAGAATTGTATAATAGCCATGTGCCGAAAGATCCGTAAAGAAATAGAACGCCTACACGAAGAAAGATTAGCGGTAGACCAGTTCGATCAAAGCGAGGAAGAAGGATCAGGACTGCCCACAGGACAGTCAGAAACTATAGCCTATTTAGGTAGAAGAAGATCTTGTAATAGTACTAGATGTCTTACTGATCCGATACGTCCGATGTGTCTAGAAAATAACAGAAAATTTCAAACACCCATAGTCCATATAAGGTCTAACGAGCATTCGTTCCAAGCAGCTGACAAATTACTCCGAGAACGAAGGGGTTATCATTTTCTCGATTCTATGGATGAACAAGAATTAGCCAGGACAGCTGTCCATTGGGTTGACAGTCCCGGAAAATATAGTGATGATACAGTAGCACGCGCATTTTTGAATCTCACCCCGGATGAACGGCGGTTAGCTGGGATTTATATGATTCAACAACTCATTATACTATATCAGAGTCAGCATTCGGACCCTGGTCCCTTACCTGATATATTGACTGAATTACTCATGAATAGATGGAGAGGTTCAGGTACTAAATTGATTAAAGAAATTCTAGAATCAAGAAAGCAGTATATTCTTTTTGTATGTTCAGACCGTGTCTCATTGCCCATCAAGGAAAGAACCACGTATTACATGGATAGACAGAATCCCTTACGAGAAGTGCACCCAATAAAGGGCGAGGACAACGAGTTTAAGCGCGTATTTGTATATACGCCCATATCAAAAATAGAATTGTTAGAAATGAAGAAAGTGGTACCCAGTCATGACAAAGATCCAGCGGGTTTTCACCGAGAAATTAAAGACATGCTACTCATGGGAGAGTATACCTATCCCGACATTATGACAATATTAAAGGTATTGATGCCTGATGGCATTTATGAGAAACTCAAGGAAAAAGAGTGGGAGGTAGGAGATCAAAAGATAGATTGGACAGCACTAGAAGCAGAAGAAAAGGCCCGAGGTCCAGGTTCGGGGCTTGGGGACAAAACTAAAGCACTACCAGGTTTACTAGTAACCACGAAAAAGGAAGACTGGGGTGCAATCTCAGCCTGTAAACAAAAGCAGGATGAAGACACTAGTGATTACTATGCCCGATTTGAAAAATGTTTTGGTATAAATAGTGGTATAAAAGCAAGTAGCGAATCATACCCACATCTGTTTGTGACAAAATTAGTTGAAAATTCCTTGCCCCAAGTGAAGAATAGAGTGTTAAAATTCGAGAGTACATGGCAAGGTAACACTCCATCGCAAATGTTACAAATGTTACAGTATCATCACAATAGAATTAGAGAGGAACAAGATCATGAACAAAGACGCATGAAAGACACGAAAATGAAAATGCTAGTTTCCCAGACAGTTCCAGCTGAAGGACATAAAAAGGGTACGACACATTCTGGCGATTTAGCAGGACCTGTAAAAGGGACATGCAACTATTGTAAACAACTAGGTCATCATGTACACGATTGTCCAGTCCTGAAGCGTAATATCGCAACGGGTATTACAAAAGAGAGACCACGGCCACTTAGACAGGATCAGAATGAACAAGGAGCTTTGCAGCATGCACAGTCCATGCCAGCTCCACCACAGTCTGTACAGTTTGTGCCAGCTGCACCAGCGCTGCCCGTTGCTGCCACACAAACCACGACACGACAACTGTACCAGACCGCACAGTACGACTATCCTGATTACCAACGATACGCATGAACCAGCCTAGAGAGGGAAGTTGACTTACCCCTTATCGAGATCCCAGTAGATCAAGAAGGACCTTATGTACATAGTGAATTATTAGGCCAAGACAGAAAATTTTTACTCGATACAGGGGCAAGTCGAACAACCATAAAACGTAGTGAAGTTCCAGGGGCACCCCTCTCAGGCTCGCAGAATATTTCCCTTGGTTTTTCAGGAAGACCTATTGTTAATGAAGTGTCACAACCTCTTCCACTTACGATAGGACCTTTGACCCGAACTACAGATTTATTGCTTACTAAATCATGTCCAGAAAACCTGTTAGGAATAAAAACACTGAAGGCTCTAGGAGCTATAATATGTTGTTCTCCGGAAGGAGTAAGATTGTTTTTACGTGATTTTAAAGGTCATTATGTGTCTAGAGACATGGATCCCCGATTGCAGACTTTACCTACGCATCTATGGGCACAAGGCCCTACTGATGTTGGTTGCATGAATATTACACCATATCGAGTTACACTAAAGGCAGGAGTGGTACTACCACGAATGCGACAATACAAGTTACCACCAGATGCTGTAGTGGCTTTACTACAAATCATTGACGAGCTTATTGCCCAAGGAGTGGTTGTAGAAACAGACTCCAATGTATGTAATTCACCGATAATTCCGATTCTCAAACGAACAGATCCGAAGGCCCCGCCAGTATATCGATTAATTATTGATCTGCGTGAATTAAACAAATGTATTGTGCCACAATTCCCTGTGGTCCCCGATATTTCATCATTACTGACAGCTATTGATTCCGAAGCAACATTCTTTACTGTAATTGATCTCAAAAATGCCTTTTTCAGCGTCCCAATAGATCCGGAAAGCCAATATTTGTTCGGATTTAGTTTAAATGGACGTAGCTTTAAATTCTCACGCGCACCTCAAGGATTTACAGAAAGCCCCAGCATCTATAGCCAAGCACTGAAACGAGAACTTGACAGTATCCACATGCCAGTTAACACTGCTTTGCTTCAATATGTCGATGATCTGCTGATCACCGCCCGAAGCGAACCTGAATGTGAAAAAGCATCACTGACAGTTTTACAATTTCTAGCCGAAAAGGGGCACAAGGTGTCCCCTTCTAAGCTGCAATTCTGTGTCCAGCGAGTTATTTATCTTGGACACTCGCTGTCCAAGGAGGGAAGGCAGCTTACACCAGACCGCATTCAGTTAATAGCTAACATGCCAATACCCAAGACACAAAAGGAGGTGCGGGCTTTTATAGGCCTCACTTCATATTGTAGACAGTGGATCCCCCAATATGCATTTCTAGCAAAATCACTCATTCAGTTGACAACCCAGGAGGCAGCCACATCGACTGTTCTCCCTTGGACTCAGGAACATACACAAGCTTTTGAAAGCCTAAAGAAAGCTTTATGTCAAGCACCTGTTTTAGCAACGCCATGTTACAGAAAACAGTTTACACTCTTTGTTACAGAACGCGAAGGTACTGCCCTGTCAGTACTCACACAGGAACAAGCAGGAGCGCACAAACCATGTGCTTATTTTTCTAGCACATTAGATCCAGTAGCTCAGGCTCTGCCTGCGTGCCTGAAATCAGTGGCAGCGACAGCATTAGCAATCAGACAAAGCGATGCCATAGTGTTAGGACATCCATTGACAGTACAAGTACCACACGCAGTAGAGGTTCTTGTGAATCGAACGCAAACACAACACTTGACTATAGCAAGACTTACAGGGTACGAACTTACATTGTTCCAGCCACATATAGAAATCAGACGCTGTAACACATTGAATCCTGCCACACTTTTGCCAGTAATCGGAACAGACCCACTAGCCCATGACTGTATTGATGTTATTACAATAACGACGAAACCCAGACAAGACTTGACAGATGTCCCATTGACAGATCCAGACCTGACGTTGTATGTAGATGGTTCATGTATGAGAACAAGTACAGGAGAGTTAGTGGCCGCTTACGCAGTCACCACAGACACTGAAATTATTGAAACCAAGTGTATAAATACCTTGTCCGCTCAAGCAGCAGAGCTCGTCGCTCTGACACAAGCCTGTATTCAAGCTACAAATAAAAAAGTCAACATATACACTGATTCACGTTATGCATTCGGAGTTGTACATGACTTCGGCGTACTGTGGCGAGAGAGAGGTTATTTAACTTCTCACGGTGCCCACATTCAGCACGGACCCCTCATTCATGCTCTATTAGATGCGATACATCTACCGATTGCAATATCGATTATGAAATGCAAAGCACATACGAAAGTTACTGATATCATTTCTCAAGGCAATGATTTAGCTGACAGAACAGCTAAACAGACTGCTCAAACACGAACATCCGACATGACAAAGACAATAGTCCCGACACATTGTATGACAGTTAAAGATCCTACTTTTGACGTAATTGACATCCAGACACATGCTACATCAGAAGAAATAAAGAAATGGACTGAATTAGGAGGGATCCAAACGGATCAAGGATGGATGATGAAGGAAAAGTCTGTGTGGTTCCTTCCTGATTCAATGGTCCAAGTTATAATTAACACTATACATAGTCCAGCACATCTAGGAGAAAAAGCTATGCTAGACAGCATTCAACACATTTGGTTCAATAAACATTTACGAGCAGCAGCCAAACAAAAGGTCCGTACCTGTATGATCTGTTGCCAGTTCAACCCAGGAAAAAGTGTTCCCGTAGAACAAGGTGGATTTCATCCTCCTAATCACCCTTTTGAAGTCCTCCAGATGGATTATATCCAGATGGAACGATGTCGAGGATTCAAATATGTTCTCGTAGTTGTCTGCGCTCTGTCCCGCTGGACGGAGGCATACCCGGTTTCAGATTACACTGCCCCGACTACTGCCAAACAGTTAGTTCGAGAATTCTTCCCACGATACGGTTTACCACGTGTTGTTCACTCAGATAACGGCCAGCCGTTCTCATCCGAATTAATGAAACATGTTTCACTTTTGTTAGGTTATCAGTGGAAATTCCACTGTGTCCGACACCCTGAGGCAGCAGGTCTCGTAGAAAGACATAATCAGACACTGAAAATTAGATTGTCCAAAATATGCAGGGAGAAAGGTGTCGACTGGGTAGTAGCACTACCAGTTGCACTCTTTTTCACAAGAATGGTAGCACACTCTCGAACAGGGCTATCCCCGTATGAGGTGATCTTCGGCAGACCACCAAATATGTGGGGGACGCCTATACCACGCAAAATAACTGATATTGACTGTAATATGCTGACAGATTGCTTGGCTTCCTTGATGTCTGCACTACAATCTTGTCGTTCACAGGTAGCTGCAGCCTTTCCCGACAACACTGAGGTGAAACCCCATGACGTAGTTCCGGGGGACCTTGTGCTTGTGAGAAATTTCGACCGAAAGACCCAGCTGGAGCCCAGGTGGAAGGCACCCAAATTGGTCCTGCTGACCACAAGGACAGCCGTGAAGATCGAGGGCAGGAAAGGATGGGTGCATTCAAGTCATATCAAGAAATTTCATGGACTTCCTTCAGATGTAAACAGCCCACCTCGTGTGTCCTCACCAATTGACTCAAAACTACCTCTGGCTGAGGCCGACAGTAAAGAACTCTATAATCTAAAATTAAGGCCTAGGCCGTCGGACGATTTGATTGTTTAAGTCCTCTCCTAGGTGAAGCGGTTGAATCTGTCTCCGACATGTATCGCCTAGACCTGAATCATGGACAGTCGCGAAAAATGATGAAACGACAGGCGTATTGTAAATCACTGCGTAGCCATTGCATAGTGACATTATTAATCTTGTTTTTCTTAAGTCTTTTAATAATTACTGCAAGTATATTGTTGCACATATATTACCCTATTGCCAGAAACGTTTACAATGTTACTGCTGAACATTCTTTTAGTGACTTACCCCCGCATGAATTGTCTTATAGACTTGCGCTGCGCAATAACACTTTTATTAGTATGTTACATCATTCCCATCAGGTTAGCAATGCTACAAATTGTTGGATATGTGGCCGACTCCCTCCCTATCAGAATTATAAAGGAATTCTACCTCTTTTTCCATACCCGTTCACACACAACGGCTCCTGTGGAGCATGGTTTAGTTTAATTAATTCCCAAGATTCGAACTCTGCAGTTTATCAAGACAATGGGGTATGGGGAAATCTGAACTTAGTTTTACTTAAGGTCTGCCACCCCAACAAGGAGGGACTTCCCAAAGGAACAGGAACTGATCTAGAAAATGAAGTATATGGATTAGGTAACTTTACGCTTAATCTCCTGATCTTGAATGTCGAATCCGAAGCTACTTCAATTTTGCCCGCTATGTCAATACTTCCAGTAAAAGGTGAATTATGTATAAGAAAGAATGGTTCCATACACATGGGCCATAGTAAATGCACCATTGTAGTAGAATTTAGTGATCAAGGCAAGTCTACATTTAGAGCTTCCCGCCATTCCTATTTTATATGTGGTCAGACGGCATATGTACGTTTGCCTCTAGATTGGGATGGTACTTGCTACATTGGATTCCTTTTGCCACCTGTTTTTCTAGCTCCTCCTGATTATCACAGAAATATTCATTTAGTACACAATAGAGAAAGGAGAGATCTCCCAATAGTCGACTACACTGAAACAGCATGGGAAAAATACACAGATTTCAATAAAGGTCTCTTTCCCTATATAGGTACCGTTACTAATAGCAAGCTGATACGTAGATTAACTAGAACCCTTGAAGCAGTAGTGAACGAAACTATTTCCGCCTTAGGCAATTTAACAGAAGAGCAGTCTGCTATGCGGATTGTTGTGCTTCAAAATCGTCTTGTCCTTGACGTCATCCTGGCCGATAGGGGCGGAGCTTGTAGGGTCATCGGATCAAGCTGTTGCATATTCATACCAGAAAATTCGCCATCTGTATATAAGGCCATAACCCGCCTTCATAAGATTGTAAGCCAGATACACCAGAATCCAGGCACCTGGACTTGGTCCGGTTGGTTTTGGAGCGTGATATCAGCCTGGGGATGGAGAGTCCTATCCTTCCTAGGTATTGGCCTTCTCATATTATTCAGTTGCTGTCTATGTCTGCAATGTGGACCAGCGATTTGTGGTCTGTGTGCCACATCGTGCATTCCACATCAAGATTTTCATTCAAGATCCCGGAAGAAGAAAGAAGAACAAATGATGCTATATGAACAGATCGATGGATTAATGAAGATTGATACCTCTTGACGGGCAAGTAGGGGACAAGGAGGGAATGTGGAAATATGGATTTTTCTGGTCAGTTATGTCCCCTATCTTGGACCCCAACGGTTCTATGTGCATGTTACAAGTACATGTGTGTTCCTTCCAGTTCCAGTTATGAAGACGCAAATACATGTGCGTCCACCGTTAACATGTCCTCTGTTGATCCGCCATGAATGGGCCGGATATTCCATTCCTAAGTACGAAAGGCCACCGCCTTTATATGGTTCACTTATGCCATTTTACAGTCCAGGCAAGTAGGCCCTGATTCTGTCATCAAGCTTCTCTTGTCTTCTGCCTCTGAAAGCTCCAGTCCGAGCCTGCATCTGTGACCATGAACTTTGTCTCATTCTCTGCGCGGCTCACGAAGCCTGACATCAGCTTGCTGCCTGCCAAGAACTGTATTTCACCTTCGAAAATTATCTGCTCCGTTCCCTGCCCGATGCATTCCTGTCTAGTAGTTTAAGTAAACATTCTTCCAGCTACCGAGCAAAGGCTCGGCTTCTCTGTCTTTATGCAAGTAATTCATAGCCCTGTTACTATGGAAAATTCCTGCCCTCGCATCTAGTGTAGACACTTAGACGCTTGTACACGCACTAACAGTCAGTATAAGTCAGTATAGAATAGATTCTGTCCGAGAGTCCTTCTTTTGTGGATAACATAGTTCTTTAAACATAGGATGTTAGATATGATTTGGGATTAGGTTGACTTGACCCCCCAGACTTCTTGTCTCCACATGTAGAGCTAAATGTCAAGTCCCCCTCACCCCCTAGTTGCACGTCAATCACACGTCATGCTGCTGCGCGCGCATCTATGCCAAGTATTATCTTATAGATCCACCTATATATGACATCATAACCAATTATGTTCCTTTTTACTCCTTATTACACCCATTTTCGGTTACGCATATGAATCGTCATTTTCCTTATCAATTGTTACGCCTACTGCATTCGCTTCATTGTAATGTATGTACTATAAAAGTCATTTCTTGTCAATAAAGTATGTACTTCACTTCCTGAACCTTCGTGGTGACGGAACTTGGAGCAACCGATTATAATCGATCATTGGAAAAAAGCCCATTCCGAACCTCTAATACCACGGATTCTGCCTCTTATTTACTGAGCTATTTTATTATGTTTCTGTATCAAATTAAGTCCCGGTAATGAATTTTATTTACCGCAACTGTTCCCATGAGGCACAGGGTCAAGACTGATTTGCATATGGCCATGTCTGAACTGGGGTGGCGTAGTGGGCAAAAGAACGATGGATTTAACCCAGATCTCTTGACTGGGGGAGAATGTCTGCATTGTCAGCATTCCGTCCATCATTTGTTTGTTGTAACGCTTTTCGCCCTAAGTGGGATGGGTATTCCCAGACGTGGGACCCGTGCTCACTACGCCACTGGAGTCAAGCTATCCTGGCTGATGACGGCTGATAGCCAGAAACCGGTCCTAGGATGCTTGATTCCGGTCCAGGGAAGAAATGGCTTGGCAGTTCGGGCTGGACTGTTCCCATGAGGCACAGGGTCAAGACTGATTTGTATATGGCCATGTCTGAACTGGGGTGGCGTAGTGGGCAAAAGAACGATGGATTTAACCCAGATCTCTTGACTGGGGGAGAATGTCTGCATTGTCAGCATTCCGTCCATCATTTGTTTGTTGTAACGCTTTTCGCCCTAAGTGGGATGGGTATTCCCAGACGTGGGACCCGTGCTCACTACGCCACTGGAGTCAAGCTATCCTGGCTGATGACGGCTGATAGCCAGAAACCGGTCCTAGGATGCTTGATTCCGGTCCAGGTAAGAAATGGCTTGGCAGTTCGGGCTGGACTGTTCCCATGAGGCACAGGGTCAAGACGGATTTGCATATGGCCATGTCTGAACTGGGGTGGCGTAGTGGGCAAAAGAACGATGAATTTAACCCAGATCTCTTGACTGGGGGAGAATGTCTGCATTGTCAGCATTCCGTCCATCATTTGTTTGTTGTAACGCTTTTCGCCCTAAGTGGGATGGGTATTCCCAGACGTGGGACCCGTGCTCACTACGCCACTGGAGTCAAGCTATCCTGGCTGATGATGGCTGATAGCCAGAAACCGGTCCTAGGATGCTTGATTCCGGTCCAGGGAAGAAATGGCTTGGCAATTCGGGCTGGACTGTTCCCATGAGGGACAGGGTCAAGATTGTTTTGCATATGGCCATGTCTGAACTGGGGTGGCGTAGTGGGCAAAAGAACGATGGATTTAACCCAGATCTCTTGACTGGGGGAGAATGTCTGCATTGTCAGCATTCCGTCCATCATTTGTGTGTTGTAACGCTTTTCGCCCTAAGTGGGATGGGTATTCCCAGACGTGGGACCCGTGCTCACTACGCCACTGGAGTCAAGCTATCCTGGCTGATGACGGCTGATAGCCAGAAACCGGTCCTAGGATGCTTGATTCCGGTCCAGGGAAGAAATGGCTTGGCAGTTCGGGCTGGACTGTTCTCATGAGGCACAGGGTCAAGACTGATTTGCATATGGCCATGTCTGAACTGGGGTGGCGTAGTGGGCAAAAGAACGATGGATTTAACCCAGATCTCTTGACTGGGGGAGAATGTCTGCATTGTCAGCATTCCGTCCATCATTTGTTTGTTGTAACGCTTTTCGCCCTAAGTGGGATGGGTATTCCCAGACGTGGGACCCGTGCTCACTACGCCACTGGAGTCAAGCTATCCTGGCTGATGACGGCTGATAGCCAGAAACCGGTCCTAGGATGCTTGATTCCGGTCCAGGGAAGAAATGGCTTGGCAGTTCGGGCTGGACTGTTCCCATGAGGCACAGGGTCAAGACTGATTTGCATATGGCCATGTCTGAACTGGGGTGGCGTAGTGGGCAAAAGAACGATGGATTTAACCCAGATCTCTTGACTGGGGGAGAATGTCTGCATTGTCAGCATTCCGTCCATCATTTGTTTGTTGTAACGCTTTTCGCCCTAAGTGGGATGGGTATTCCCAGACGTGGGACCCGTGCTCACTACGCCACTGGAGTCAAGCTATCCTGGCTGATGACGGCTGATAGCCAGAAACCGGTCCTAGGATGCTTGATTCCGGTCCAGGGAAGAAATGGCTTGGCAGTTCGGGCTGGACTGTTCCCATGAGGCACAGGGTCAAGACTGATTTGCATATGGCCATGTCTGAACTGGGTTGGCGTAGTGGGCAAAAGAACGATGGATTTAACCCAGATCTCTTGACTGGGGGAGAATGTCTGCATTGTCAGCATTCCGTCCATCATTTGTTTGTTGTAACGCTTTTCGCCCGAAGTGGGATGGGTATTCCCAGACGTGGGACCCGTGCTCACTACGCCACTGGAGTCAAGCTATCCTGGCTGATGATGGCTGATAGCCAGAAACCGGTCCTAGGATGTTTGATTCCGGTCCAGGGAAGAAATGGCTTGGCAGTTCGGGCTGGACTGTTCCCATGAGGCACAGGGTCAAGACTGATTTGCATATGGCCATGTCTGAACTGGGGTGGCGTAGTGGGCAAAAGAACGATGGATTTAACCCAGATATCTTGACTGGGGGAGAATGTCTGCATTGTCAGCATTCCGTCCATCATTTGTTTGTTGTAACGCTTTTCGCCCTAAGTGGGGTGGGTATTCCCAGACGTGGGACCCGTGCTCACTACGCCACTGGAGTCAAGCTATCCTGGCTGATGACGGCTGATAGCCAGAAACCGGTCCTAGGATGCTTGATTCCGGTCCAGGGAAGAAATGGCTTGGCAGTTCGGGCTGGACTGTTCCCATGAGGCACAGGGTCAAGACTGATTTGCATATGGCCATGTCTGAACTGGGGTGGCGTAGTGGGCAAAAGAACGATGGATTTAACCCAGATCTCTTGACTGGGGGAGAATGTCTGCATTGTCAGCATTCCGTCCATCATTTGTTTGTTGTAACGCTTTTCGCCCTAAGTGGGATGGGTATTCCCAGACGTGGGACCCGTGCTCACTACGCCACTGGAGTCAAGCTATCCTGGCTGATGACGGCTGATAGCCAGAAACCGGTCCTAGGATGCTTGATTCCGGTCCAGGGAAGAAATGGCTTGGCAGTTCGGGCTGGACTGTTCCCATGAGGCACAGGGTCAAGACTGATTTGCATATGGCCATGTCTGAACTGGGGTGGCGTTGTGGGCAAAAGAACGATGGAATTAACCCAGATCTCTTGACTGGGGGAGAATGTCTGCATTGTCAGCATTCCGTCCATCATTTGTTTGTTGTAACGCTTTTCGCCCTAAGTGGGATGGGTATTCCCAGACGTGGGACCCGTGCTCACTACGTCACTGGAGTCAAGCTATCCTGGCTGATGACGGCTGATAGCCAGAAACCGGTCCTAGGATGCTTGATTCCGGTCCAGGGAAGAAATGGCTTGGCAGTTCGGGCTGGACTGTTCCCATGAGGCACAGGGTCAAGACTGATTTGCATATGGCCATGTCTGAACTGGGGTGGCGTAGTGGGCAAAAGAACGATGGATTTAACCCAGATCTCTTGACTGGGGGAGAATGTCTGCATTGTCAGCATTCCGTCCATCATTTGTTTGTTGTAACGCTTTTCGCCCTAAGTGGGATGGGTATTCCCAGACGTAGGACCCGTGCTCACTACGCCACTGGAGTCAAGCTATCCTGGCTGATGACGGCTGATAGCCAGAAACCGGTCCTAGGATGCTTGATTCCGGTCCAGGGAAGAAATGGCTTGGCAGTTCGGGATGGACTGTTCCCATGAGGCACAGGGTCAAGATTGTTTTGCATATGGCCATGTCTGAACTGGGGTGGCGTAGTGGGCAAAAGAACGATGGATTTAACCCAGATCTCTTGACTGGGGGAGAATGTCTGCATTGTCAGCATTCCGTCCATCATTTGTTTGTTGTAACGCTTTTCGCCCTAAGTGGGATGGGTATTCCCAGACGTGGGACCCGTGCTCACTACGCCACTGGAGTCAAGCTATCCTGGCTGATGACGGCTGATAGCCAGAAACCGGTCCTAGGATGCTTGATTCCGGTCCAGGGAAGAAATGGCTTGGCAGTTCGGGCTGGACTGTTCCCATGAGGCAGAGGGTCAAGACTGATTTGCATATGGCCATGTCTTAACTGGGGTGGCGTAGTGGGCAAAAGAACGATGGATTTAACCCAGATCTCTTGACTGGGGGAGAATGTCTGCATTGTCAGCATTCCGTCCATCATTTGTTTGTTGTAACGCTTTTCGCCCTAAGTGGGATGGGTATTCCCAGACGTGGGACCCGTGCTCACTACGCCACTGGAGTCAAGCTATCCTGGCTGATGACGGCTGATAGCCAGAAACCGGTCCTAGGATGCTTGATTCCGGTCCAGGGAAGAAATGGCTTGGCAGTTCGGGCTGGACTGTTCCCATGAGGCACAGGGTCAAGACTGATTTGCATATGGCCATGTCTGAACTGGGGTGGCGTAGTGGGCAAAAGAACAATGGATTTAACCCAGATCTCTTGACTGGGGGAGAATGTCTGCATTGTCAGCATTCCGTCCATCATTTGTTTGTTGTAACGCTTTTCGCCCTAAGTGGGATGGGTATTCCCAGACGTGGGACCCGTGCTCACTACGCCACTGGAGTCAAGCTATCCTGGCTGATGACGGCTGATAGCCAGAAACCGGTCCTAGGATGCTTGATTCCGGTCCAGGGAAGAAATGGCTTGGCAGTTCGGGCTGGACTGTTCCCATGAGGCACAGGGTCAAGACGGATTTGCATATGGCCATGTCTGAACTGGGGTGGCGTAGTGGGCAAAAGAACGATGGATTTAACCCAGATCTCTTGACTGGGGGAGAATGTCTGCATTGTCAGCATTCCGTCCATCATTTGTTTGTTGTAACGCTTTTCGCCCTAAGTGGGATGGGTATTCCCAGACGTGGGACCCGTGCTCACTACGCCACTGGAGTCAAGCTATCCTGGCTGATGACGGCTGATAGCCAGAAACCGGTCCTAGGATGCTTGATTCCGGTCCAGGGAAGAAATGGCTTGGCAGTTCGGGCTGGACTGTTCCCATGAGGCACAGGGTCAAGACTGATTTGCATATGGCCATGTCTGAACTGGGTTGGCGTAGTGGGCAAAAGAACGATGGATTTAACCCAGATCTCTTGACTGGGGGAGAATGTCTGCATTGTCAGCATTCCGTCCATCATTTGTTTGTTGTAACGCTTTTCGCCCTAAGTGGGATGGGTATTCCCAGACGTGGGACCCGTGCTCACTACACCACTGGAGTCAAGCTATCCTGGCTGATGATGGCTGATAGCCAGAAACCGGTCCTAGGATGTTTGATTCCGGTCCAGGGAAGAAATGGCTTGGCAGTTCGGGCTGGACTGTTCCCATGAGGCACAGGGTCAAGACTGATTTGCATATGGCCATGTCTGAACTGGGGTGGCGTAGTGGGCAAAAGAACGATGGATTTAACCCAGATATCTTGACTGGGGGAGAATGTCTGCATTGTCAGCATTCCGTCCATCATTTGTTTGTTGTAACGCTTTTCGCCCTAAGTGGGATGGGTATTCCCAGACGTGGGACCCGTGCTCACTACGCCACTGGAGTCAAGCTATCCTGGCTGATGACGGCTGATAGCCAGAAACCGGTCCTAGGATGCTTGATTCCGGTCCAGGGAAGAAATGGCTTGGCAGTTCGGGCTGGACTGTTCCCATGAGGCACAGGGTCAAGACTGATTTGCATATGGCCATGTCTGAACTGGGGTGGCGTAGTGGGCAAAAGAACGATGGATTTAACCCAGATCTCTTGACTGGGGGAGAATGTCTGCATTGTCAGCATTCCGTCCATCATTTGTTTGTTGTAACGCTTTTCGCCCTAAGTGGGATGGGTATTCCCAGACGTGGGACCCGTGCTCACTACGCCACTGGAGTCAAGCTATCCTGGCTGATGACGGCTGATAGCCAGAAACCGGTCCTAGGATGCTTGATTCCGGTCCAGGGAAGAAATGGCTTGGCAGTTCGGGCTGGACTGTTCCCATGAGGCACAGGGTCAAGACTGATTTGCATATGGCCATGTCTGAACTGGGGTGGCGTTGTGGGCAAAAGAATGATGGAATTAACCCAGATCTCTTGACTGGGGGAGAATGTCTGCATTGTCAGCATTCCGTCCATCATTTGTTTGTTGTAACGCTTTTCGCCCTAAGTGGGATGGGTATTCCCAGACGTGGGACCCGTGCTCACTACGCCACTGGAGTCAAGCTATCCTGGCTGATGACGGCTGATAGCCAGAAACCGGTCCTAGGATGCTTGATTCCGGTCCAGGGAAGAAATGTCTTGGCAGTTCGGGCTGGACTGTTCCCATGAGGCACAGGGTCAAGACTGATTTGCATATGGCCATGTCTGAACTGGGGTGGCGTAGTGGGCAAAAGAACGATGGATTTAACCCAGATCTCTTGACTGGGGGAGAATGTCTGCATTGTCAGCATTCCGTCCATCATTTGTTTGTTGTAACGCTTTTCGCTCTAAGTGGGATGGGTATTCCCAGATGTGGGACCCGTGCTCACTACGCCACTGGAGTCAAGCTATCCTGGCTGATGACAGCTGATAGCCAGAAACCGGTCCTAGGATGCTTGATTCCGGTCCAGGGAAGAAATGGCTTGGCAGTTTGGGCTGGACTGTTCCCATGATGCACAGGGTCAAGACTGATTTGCATATGGCCATGTCTGAACTGGGGTGGCGTAGTGGGCAAAAGAACGATGGATTTAACCCAGATCTCTTGACTGGGGGAGAATGTCAGCATTGTCAGCATTCCGTCCATCATTTGTTTGTTGTAACGCTTTTCGCCCTAAGTGGGATGGGTATTCCCAGACGTGGGACCCGTGCTCACTACGCCACTGGAGTCAAGCTATCCTGGCTGATGACGGCTGATAGCCAGAAACCGGTCCTAGGATGCTTGATTCCAGTCCAGGGAAGAAATGGCTTGGCAGTTCGGGCTGGACTGTTCCCATGAGGCACAGGGTCAAGACTGATTTGCATATGGCCATGTCTGAACTGGGGTGGCGTAGTGGGAAAAAGAACGATGGATTTAACCCAGATCTCTTGACTGGGGGAGAATGTCTGCATTGTCAGCATTCCGTCCATCATTTGTTTGTTGTAACGCTTTTCGCCCTAAGTGGGATGGGTATTCCCAGACGTGGGACCCGTGCTCACTACGCCACTGGAGTCAAGCTATCCTGGCTGATGACGGCTGATAGCCAGAAACCGGTCCTAGGATGCTTGATTCCGGTCCAGGGAAGAAATGGCTTGGCAGTTCGGGCTGGACTGTTCCCATGAGGCACAGGGTCAAGACTGATTTGCATATGGCCATGTCTGAACTGGGCAGGCGTAGTGGACAAAAGAACGATGGATTTAACCCAGATCTCTTGACTGGGGGAGAATGTCTGCATTGTCAGCATTCCGTCCATCATTTGTTTGTTGTAACGCTTTTCGCCCTAAGTGGGATGGGTATTCCCAGACGTGGGACCCGTGCTCACTACGCCACTGGAGTCAAGCTATCCTGGCTGATGACGGCTGATAGCCAGAAACCGGTCCTAGGATGCTTGATTCCGCTCCAGGGAAGAAATGGCTTGGCAGTTCGGGCTGGACTGTTCCCATGAGGCACAGGGTCAAGACTGATTTGCATATGGCCATGTCTGAACTGGGGTGGCGTAGTGGGCAAAAGGAAGATGGATTTAACCCAGATCTCTTGACTGGGGGAGAATGTCTGCATTGTCAGCATTCCGTCCATCATTTGTTTGTTGTAACGCTTTTCGCCCTAAGTGGGATGGGTATTCCCAGACGTGGGACCCGTGCTCACTACGCCACTGGAGTCAAGCTATCCTGGCTGATGACGGCTGGTAGCCAGAAACCGGTCCTAGGATGCTTGATTCCGGTCCAGGGAAGAAATGGCTTGGCAGTTCCGGTTGGACTGTTCCCATGAGGCACAGGGTCAAGACTGATTTGCATATGGCCATGTCTGAACTGGGGTGGCGTAGTGGGCAAAAGAACGATGGATTTAACCCAGATCTCTTGACTGGGGGAGAATGTCTGCATTGTCAGCATTCCGTCCATCATTTGTTTGTTGTAACGCTTAACAATCCTGGAGGAAGAGTGCTTGGTAACATGTGAGATGGTGCTCTAGCATGAGCTGGGCCTGTCTGCAGCTTTCGGAACCATGTCCTTATAGCTGTTCTATGATATAGCCTACCATATACTCTTAAAGTACCTTATAATCTTAAACGGTTATGGTAACTATGGTATGGAATAATTCCCCCATACCATTTCTGGTGATGAGGATGTTATTCCCCCCTTCTAGAGGGAGAGACATGTTAAAATCCTACTTTGCTGTTTAACTCTAACCAAAGCCTCAGCATCACAAAATGGATGCTGCTGCCACAGACACGAGTCTGACCTCCTGCTGCTGGGAGTGATCCCGGCAAGGGAGGCTTGGACAATAGGTTTCCTGCTTGGGGAGGTGCTAGCACCTCCCCAGACAGACTTTAGTGTATTGGGGCAGGGAGGGTTGAAAGGAATGAGACATGCCTGGGGCACACAAAGGTGTCACATGCATAGTCCAGTTCAAACTGGTGCTGGGGCACTCCAGCCCCAGTTCTGGCGTGAAACTGGACAAAGGGAAGGGGGTGTAACCACCCCCCTCCCAGGTACCACCCATAAGGCGTGACCTAGCAGGCAACCCAGCCCCCCAGATTAGTATAAGAGTGGTAGCTGGGCCTCAGGAGATTAGATTATCCTGAACCTGCAAATTGAACAGAAACTCTGGACCTTCGACATTCGACGAAAGAAGAAGACTGAAGAATCTCCCTTGTGGCCAAGGAGTGGCTACCCTGTGCAAACAGGCACCATCAAGAGACTACCCTTTGCTTTGCTGAAGTTCTACGAGGGACCGACTGCAGAGCCTGACCAGATCCTTGACTTCCAGACTTCTCCGACCCTGATCCACATCCACAGCCGAGCTGAGATCCGTGGAGGCGACGAGAGACGTGGGACCGGCTACCTGGGAAAAGTGGCGAGTATCTTCCAGCGCAGCTTCTGAGGCACCCTCGAAGTTGTGCACCGGGGATTGAGAAGCCCCAACCCCAAGCACCATCTGCACCGAAGATCAGCCCCCACACTCTACGAGTCCTGCGTGGGGCCCTTCTGCATTTCCCTGCTTGCTGCGTCTGTCCGGTTGCTTGCCCGTTGACTAGCGGTCTTTGTGACGACACACCTTGAAGTCTTCACCGCTGGTTTGGCTCCTCCAGACTGGCTCCTGCTTCCTTGCAAAAGAGAAGCACCCCAGACCTTCCTGGTCTGCACCAGAAGCAAGTCCTCCGTTCTTCGTGGGTTCCGCTTGCCAAGGCTTGGTGAGTCCTAGCTCGACTTCGACGCCGCCGACAGCAAGAGCCTTCATGGGACAGCTCGCCTCCTGGTCCTGGTCGTCCTCGACGTCTCCTGGTACCCGTGGCTGCAGCGACAAGCTTCACCCTTCACCTGCAATCTTCATGACATCGCCTGGTTCCTTCCTGGTTCCACGTGGTCACTGGCTAGTGACCTTGACTCTATCCCTTCCTTCTTGATCCCGGCCTTGGGATCCACCGGACACTCTTCACTGACTGCCTGTCAGCAACTTTCCTTCAGGCATCCATAGAAGTCCACGACGAAACCCGACGCAAGTTCACACCTATGCACCTTCAGCCCGTGGGCTAGGTAACTTGGGTACTTCGGTGCTCACAAGGGTATTGACTATCCTAGGGTCTAGTTTCCGAGTCTCTTCTCTCTAGCTGCTTCAGAAGTGTCCTTAAACTGCTTAATTCAAAACGGTACTATTTCTATCGACTATACGCATTACGCGTGAGTGTTTCCACTCTGCACCTGAATCCCGTGGGCCTCCCACTTCCTAACGGTTGCTAGTGTAGTGTAGCCCCAGCGATTCCCTAGGCCTAGGCCTATTCTATTTCCGTGACAGTGGTCCTTATACCACTTCTTTAGTATATGGTTTGCGTGGCCCCTGGGGCCTAACTGTATTCCTTACCTGTGTGACTTAATGTATGCTTAAATAAGACTGTGTTGTACTTACCTCTAATCTCATTAAGAGTGCTGAGGGTTTGACTAGAATAAATACACTTTATTTTATATATATATCTGTTGTGGTGTCCTTTCATTTGGTATTCAAGGGATTATATATGGTATCACAGCTGGCTTCACATGCCATTCAGAGTTTAGCCTAAGACTGCTCTTGTCCATGCTACCACTAGGATAGCTGGTCTATAAGGTTGACTTTACAACCAATCACCATAAGGGTTGTTTGTACTGATATAAGGTGTACACTAGAATTAGTGACATCATACATCAGGCCAACTTCTCACATTGGTGAGCAGCGGTTGGGATCTGAGCTTGCTGTTGTAATACCATTGTAATCTTGAGACACTAAATTGAAAGATCACACAGATATTGTTTAGGTACATATAACATAGATTATAATACTTAAGTCCTACTGGACTTAGTTGTTGTAGGTTGAAGGGAGTAACACACCCTGACTACAACTGCTAGAGAGGTTTAGTAGAAACAACTAGTGTAGGTAGGTGCACACACCACACCCTCACTAGAATCATGTCCTTGAATGGAGATCACACTGATACTCCCTCAGGAGAGGAGAATCCTACACAGATTCCCTCTAGATATGATGCATTCACTTTCCAGGAGAGGAGACAACTGTGTACCTCCAGGAGATTAAAACAGGGTTCCAACCGTACCCTTAGACAGCTAGTGGAGCTTCTGGAGGCCTATGATGCTGAAATAGCTGCCAAGTATGGTGCCATAGCTGTAGATAAGGGCCTCCCCTCCACAGAAGAAAGAGACCCCTGACTTAACTGATACAGATGAGTTAGAAGAGACCTCAGAGGAAGAGGGAGGTAGCAAGACCCCAGTCAGAAGACTTAGTCAGGCTAACTTAAGCTTGCATGGGAGCTTGCATGGGAGCTTCCCTTACAGGCCCCCAAGTAATCTTAAAAAGAGAGATAGGAGGGGTAGATCTCTCTCAGGGGACTCCCTCCACTCCTATCACTCAAGAAGCTTCAATGCTTCATCCCACAGGGGGATGACTTCCCCCCAAAGGAGAGAGCATGAGGCCAGAATGAAGGAAGCCAAACTGAGGATTGAAAGGGAAGAACTTGCCCTTGCCAAAGAGAAGCTTGCTCTGGCCAGAGAGCAAAAATTGTGTGGGTCAGAACCCACTGGTGGCAGCAACATTCCTAGAGATAGGGATAGGTCTTATGACCATAGAAACCTAAGCAAGATAGTCCCCCCATATCAGAATGGGGATGACATCCACAAGTGGATGACTGCTTTGGAGAGGGCCTGCAAAGTACAGCAGGTACCCCAGAGTCAGTGGGCAGCTATCTTGTGGCTCTCCTTTTCTGACAAAGGTAGAGACAAGCTCCTCACAGTCAGTGATGAGGATGCTAACAATTACAAAGTCCTGAAGAGTGCTCTGATAGATGGGTTTGGCTTAACCACTGAGCAATATAGGTTGTTGTTCAGAGACACCCAGAAGACACAGACACAGGACTGGTCTGATTTTGTGGATTGTGCCACTAAGGCTTTGGAAGGTTGGTTAACTGGCAGCAAGGTGCAGGACTATACAGGATTGTACAACTTGATTATGAGGGAGCAGATCCTTAGTAATTGTCAGAACCAGCTTCTCCATCAACACCTGGTAGACTCAGATTTGACCTCTCCCCAAGAATTGGGAAAGAGGGCAGATAAATGGGTCAGGACCAGGATTAGTCCTAAAAATCAGGGTGGTGACCAAAGGAAAGATACCACCAAGCCTCAAGAGAAGGGTGGGGATAAATCAAAAGAGAAATCTTCCTCAGGGCCCCAAAACTCCACACAGGGTGGTGGGTCCCAGGTTCCCTCCTCTACCACAGTTAAAAAGCCTTACTGCCATGAGTGTAAAACTCCTGGGCATTGGAAAACTGACAGCAGTTGCCCAAAGGCTAAAAACAAAACTGTTCCTCCAACTACTCCTGTCACACCACCTATTACTGTCAGCAGTAATCCCCCAGGTGGTGGGAGTGCCCCCAAAAATGTGGTTGGGTTTTCTTGGGGAACACAGGGGGACCCTGGCTTAGCCAATTCCCCTACAGCAGCTACTCTTGTCTGTGATGGTGGCATGGGGTTTGCCAACTTCACTGCCTGTCCCAACACTTTGGGTAGGTACAGACAGGAGCCCTACATCAATGGTAGAAAAGCTGAGGCCTACAGAGACACTGGAGCTAGCATCACTATGGTGGCCCATAGGCTAGTTCTCTCTGAGCAGCTTTTGCCTGGTTTCTCATACCAGGTAACTAACATTGATGGCAAACAGAACAGTCATCCCATGGCAGAGGTATGTCTCAGCTGGGGAGGTGTCACTGGCCCTAAAAGGGTGGCAGTGTCTCCAACCTTGCCTGTGGACTGCTTACTGGGGAATGACTTAGAACTCTCAGCTTGGGCTGGAGTTGAACAAGACACCCATTCTAAAATGGTAGGCCTTTCACAAAAGGGTAGTGGGGTTGTGCCAGCCACAACCCCTGTACAAGTAGATTTCCTCCCTGAAAAGGTTGGAAGGGCAGTGGTAGCCACAGCCCAGGCAAAGACAGACTTCCCTGTAGAGATTGGCAGAGCTGTGACAGTCACAGCTCAAACCCAAACTGAGTGCCTCCCTGAAAAGGTTGGCAAGGCTGTAATGGTCTCAGCCCATACTCAGACTGACATAGGTGTAGTGAAGCCTGAAACTATGGATCACTCTACACAAACAGAGAGTAGTGGGGAGGAAGAAAAGTCTCCCTCTCCCCAGACATTAGGAAAAGGTCAGCCTCCTCAGGGATCTGACCTCACCCCTTGTGAAGGAACTGCCCCAGAGGTAGTCAGGCCTGGCCTGGCAGAGCCTCTGATGTCAGTGGCCCCTTCCAAGGTGGGACCCAGTCTGGTGCAGGTAGCCTGCCTCTCTCTACCCTGCCTCAGTCAGCCCAGGGCTGCAGAGGTCAGGGAGGCCAGTGGACCCCAAGAGGGCCCCTGTCCACAAGAACCCCCCCATCAAAAGAATGAGGATTGCCTGGCTAGTAGCCCTAGCCAGGTGATGGTTAAAAACATTCCTGAGGGATCTCCTTTACAGGTAGTTAGGGACCTCCCCCAGAGGGATTCTGTTGGGCACAGGCAAACATGGGACCTTAGGGCCCCAATCCTGACCTGTCCCTCCAGTAAGCCCACAACAGGGACCCAGCCTCCAGCTTTAGGTAGCCAGAGGCTGACCCTGAGAGCACAGTGCAACTCAGTGAAAGAAAGAAAGGCATCCATGGTGGAGGATGATTGGAGGAAGCTGAGGCCTCACATTGAGGACACTCACTTCAGTACTCCATCTCAACACCAGCCTTTTACTTTGCAAAGACACACCAAAGGTAGAGATTCCCTATGGTGGAGACCCTATGATACCTTTAGGGTGAGGGATTGCTTAGTGGACCATGAGACAGGGGGTAACCATGCCAGTGCTGGTTCTTCCTTATATGGCCACTTAGGCAATAGAGGCTTACCTTGTCAAGGCCAGCCTTATCTCCTTTCGTTTGTGGGGGGGGGTTGTGTAGGAAGGTGGATATCTGACTATGGTTACCCCCAACTTTTTGCCTAGTGTCTAGCTGGTTTTTCGACTTAGTTGGCCTGAGATCCTGCCATTCAGGGTCTCAGGCTGTCTGCTCTCTCTTTAAAATGGACTCCATGTACCCTAGGTACATTCCCAATTGGTAAGGATCACCTTATTGGACCCTGTACAGTGTACCCTAGGTACCCAGGGCATAGGTGTACCCTAGGCCTCCCAGGGGCTGCAGCATGTATTATGCCACCCCTGGTCTGGCCTTCCAATCAGACACAACTGGCTGATCACTCAGCTGGGGCAAGGTCGTGTAATCACCCCTTGCTTAGATATATATATATACCTATATCTACCCTTAATATAGACACATGTGTACCTATCAGCCACTCCTATGGCAGGCCTTAACAATCCTGGAGGCAGAGTGCTTGGTAACATGTGAGATGGTGCTCTAGCATGAGCTGGGCCTGTCTGCAGCTTTCGGAACCATGTCCTTATAGCTGTTCTATGATATAGCCTACCATATACTCTTAAAATACCTTATAATCTTAAACGGTTATGGTAACTATGGTTTGGCTTTATCAAAACATGTTGTGTAAGGTGTCTAAAACTTTGGAATAATACCCCCATACCATTTCTGGTGATGAGGATATTATTTCCCCCTTCTAGAGGGAGAGACATGTTAAAATCCTACTTTGCTGTTTAACTCTAACCAAAGCCTCAGCATCACAAAATGGATGCTGCTGCCACAGACACGAGTCTGACCTCCTGCTGCTGGGAGTGATCCCGGCAAGGGAGGCTTGGACAATAGGTTTCCTGCTTAGGGAGGTGCTAGCACCTCCCCAGACAGACTTTAGTGTATTGGGGCAGGGAGGGCTGAAAGGAATGAGACATGCCTGGGGCACACAAGGTGTCCCATGCATAGTCCAGTTCAAACCGGTGCTGGGGCACTCCAGCCCCAGTCCTGGCGCGAAACTGGACAAAGGGAAGGGGGTGTAACCACCCCCCTCTCAGGTCCCACCGATAAGGCGTGACCTAGCAGGCAACCCAGCCCCCCAGATTAGTTTAAAAGTGGTAGCTGGGCCTCAGGAGATTAGATTATCCTGATCCTGCAACTTGAACAGAAACTCTGGACCTTCGACATTCGACGAAAGAAGAAGACTGAAGAATCTCCCTTGTGGCCAAGGAGTGGCTACCCGGTGCAAACAGGCACCATCAAGAGACTACCCTTTGCTTTGCTCAAGTTCTACGAGGGACCGACTGCAGAGCCTGACCAGAGCCTTGACTTCCAGACTTCTCCGACCCTGATCCACATCCACAGCCGAGCTGAGATCCGTGGAGGCGACGAGAGACGTGGGACCGGCTACCTGGGAAAAGTGGCGAGTATCTTCCAGCGCAGCTTCTGAGGCACCCTCGAAGTTGTGCACCGGGGATTGAGAAGCCCCAACCCCAAGCACCATCTGCACCGAAGATCAGCCCCCCACACTCTACGAGTCCTGCGTGGGGCCCTTCTGCATTTTCCTGCTTGCCGCATCTGTCTGGTTGCTTGCCCGTTGACTAGCGGCCTTTGTGACGACACACCTTGAAATCTTCACCGCTGGTTTGGCTCCTCCAGACTGGCTCCCGCTTCCTTGCAAAAGAGAAGCACCCCAGACCTTCCTGGTCTGCACCAGAAGCAAGTCCTCCGTTCTTTGTGGGTTCCGCATGCCAAGGCTTGGTGAGTCCTAGTTCGACTTCGACGCCGCCGACAGCAAGAGCCTTTGTGGGACAGCTCGCCTCCTGGTCCTGGTTGTCATTGACGTCTCCTGGTACCCGTGGCTGCAGCGACAAGCTTCACCCTTCACCTGCAATCTTCATGACATCGCCTGGTTCCTTCCTGGTTCCACGTGGTCACTGGCTAGTGACCTTGACTCTGTCCCTTCTGCTTGCAGGTACCCTTCCTTCTTGATCCTGGCCTTGGGATCCACCGGACACTCTTCACTGACTGCCTGTCAGCAACTTTCCTTCAGGCATCCATAGAAGTCCACGACGAAACCCGACGCAAGTTCACACCTATGCACCCGCAGCCCGTGGGCTAGGTAACTTGGGTACTTCAGTGCTCACAAGGGTATTGACTATCCTAGGGTCTAGTTTCCGAGTCTCGACTCTCTAGCTGCTTCAGAAGTGTCCTTAAACTGCTTAATTCAAAACGGTACTATTTCTATCGACTATACGCATTACGCGTGAGTGTTTCCACTCTGCACCTGAATCCCGTGGGCCTCCCACTTCCTAACGGTTGCTAGTGTAGTGTAGCCCCAGCGATTCCCTAGGCCTAGGCCTATTCTATTTCCGTGACAGTGGTCCTTATACCACTTCTTTAGTATATGGTTTGCGTGGCCCCTGGGGCCTAACTGTATTACTTACATGTGTGACTTAATGTATGCTTAAATAAGACTGTGTTGTACTTACCTCTAATCTCATAAAGAGTGCTGAGGGTTTGACTAGAATAAATACACTTTATTTTATATATATATCTGTTGTGGTGTCCTTTCATTTGGTATTCAAGGGATTATATATGGTATCACAGCTGGCTTCACATGCCATTCAGAGTTTAGCCTAAGACTGCTCTTGTCCATGCTACCACAAGGATAGCTGGTCTATAAGGTTGACTTTACAACCAATCACCATAAGGGTTGTTTGGACTGATATAAGGTGTACACTAGAACTAGTGACATCATACATCAGGCCAACTTCCCACATCAAGTGCAAGCATAGCTATAAAAATAGAGTTAAGCACGCGCTATGGGGCTCAAGTTCTATGGAGATGGTAACCATCAAGGCATGAAACATTTGCACTGTATATCTGGTTTTATGAAAGAGGTAATGCAAGATAAGATGGGATACAAAGAGAAACAAGAGAATGCAGGGTTATACTGCTCAATTGAAAGAGGTTATTGTTTTATATTTCTATGGATTTTTTTAATCTATTGTTTTGTGATGTGTAAATGTATGGTTTTAATTAACCAAAATAAATTGTCTACTGTAATTGTATGTTTGCATAAATTAAGTGCAAGCATAACTATAACAAAAAATGGAGCTCAGTGTGCTATGTGGGGCTAACGTTCTATAGCCCCAAGTAACCATTAAGGCGTGAAACAGTCCAGCTTAGGCCAAGCATACTCTCCAATTGCTTGATCATTCAATCAATCACATAATTTGTAAAGCGCACTACATACCCGTGAGGGTTTCAAGGCGCTGGGGGGGATGCTGCTGCTATTGGTCGAAGAGACAGGACTTGAGTTGTCTCCTGAAGGTCAGCAGGCCTTCTGTTTGTTGCAGGTAGAGGGGGAGGGTGTTCCAGGTCCTGGTGGTACGATGGGAGAAGGATCTGCCTCATGAAGTAGTTCTCCGGATGCGTGGGACTGTGGCCAGGGCGTGGTCAGCGGAGCGGAGTTTCCTTTTGGGGCGTACGTAGAAGGAGAGTCGACTGTTGAGATAGGCTGGGCTGGTTTTGTGGAGTACCTTGTGTGCATGGATCAGGAGCTTGAAGGAGATTCTTTTGTCGACGGGGAGCCAGTGCAGGTTCCTCAGGTGGGGGGTGATGTGGTCGTGGCGTCAGACGTCAAGGATCAGGCATGCAGAGGCGTTCTGGATTCTCTGTAGTCTGTTGATGAGCTTGGACGAGGCTCCGGAGTAGAGGGCGTTTCCGTAGTCGAGTCTGCTGCTGACTAGGGCCTGGGTGACTGTTTTACTCGTGTTTGTCGGGATCCATCTGTAGATCTTGCGGAGCATGCGGAGGTTGTTGAAACAGGTGGAGGAGACTGCGTTGACTTGTTTGGCCATGGAGAGTTTTGAGTCGAGGATGACTCCCAGGTTGCGTGCGTGGTCGGTGGGGGTCGGGGGGGACCCCAGTGATGTGGGCCACCAAGAGTCATCCCATGCGGATGGGTTGGACCAGAGGATGAGGATTTACGTCTTGTCTGTGTTCAGTTTGAGGCGGCTTTCCTCCATCCAGTCTGTGACGGCCTTCATTCCCTGGTGGAGGTTGGATTTGGCGGTGAGGGGGTCCTTGGTGAGGGAGAGGATCAGCTGAGTGTCGTCAGCGTAGGAGATTATGTTGAGGTCGTGCTGTCGGGCGATGCGGCTATCTCGATGGAAGCCAGTGGAGGCAGTCAAACAGTCCTCATCAAAATTGTGAATATAAACTTCCTCCTCTGGTGCGACAGACCCTTTATAGAAGGAGGCTTCATGTAAAGCTTGGAGCCTATGGCGGTGTTTGAGAAGTATAATGGTGGGGGGCAAGTGATGTGGCAGCCCATGTATCTACCTTTTAGCAAATCATGTATAGAGGGAGATAAACAGAAGAACACTTTCTCCGCAGAGATCTGGGTGCCCCTCTTAAAGTCTGTGCAAGTATACATTGCATTACCCAGGGGGCCCTATGACTAAGAGTAAGAAAACAAAAGACAAATATTTTCTGCAACACCTCCCTTTGGGGAGCACTTCCAGTGAACCCTGCATGGATTGCTGCATTGCAACATACGTTTCTGCAAACCTTTGTCCGGGTTCTTAGATCCTTTAGCGCGCACATTAGGGGCTCAAGTTTAGAACTGCATTTCCAAAAGCAATATGTGGTGGGACGTTTGACAAAGCATTTTCCAGTAGCAAATGTGACATGCTCTTCGAAAATGTTATAACTTACACATGGTTAAGGCCATCAGGCTGAACACACATGGATAAATTGATTAATTGGAGAAAAGAAGACAAAATAATAAAAGGTTTTTTTTCTAGCTCTACGTCTGAGTAGGTCATTTGTGAGTTTGTTACGCAGATATAGGATAGGGTTTAAGCATTGCTTACATTACATGCCAAATGTTATATGCACATTTTGTAACATACACTCATGAGTAGGCATCATGTATCTATTCATTGACATGGGATGCGGTGCTCATCTTTATCAACTTCTCTGACTCCCCACTTTTGCAGGCAGAAATTAAACATTTCACTTCTTGAACACATCCTGCCTGCGCATTGTAGGTTTGTGACACATGACAGTGTATTTCAGATGCAGATCAGACTGTGACCGGAAAAAGCACAGAGCATCGGTCGCTTTCTGTCATCCACCGCTTGGTTCAAACATATTTTGCAAGGGCCACTCCTTTTACTAGTCACTTCGACTTCAAGACTATTTTAAACGTTTTACTGCCGGATCAGGACTCCCTGCAGTCAAAAGGGCCTCCAGGAGATGTTGAGCATGACATCATTAAAAAGCAATGAATGTTTGCAATATTCCTGCGCTCTAATCCAGGCCACACATCCTGCCGCCCTGGAGCCCTTCCAAGCCCAACATCCTTCCAGAGGTCACAGGGCAGGCTGTGGCCTTTCACAGCTTGCTTTGGTAATCTCTGCTTGTAGAGCATCCACGGGCTCGCACTACAATGCAGGCTAAAATTATTCTGTCTGGAAGAATTCCTACCACCCTTCCTGTGCTTTCCATGACTTTAGAGTCCATCAGTGGAAAGTTCCTAGTTTTGCTGTTTGAAAGAATCTAACTTTTTTGCAGGACTAGTGGGTAAAGTCTTCTGAGAACAGCCCCGGCTGGTGATTATTGGCTTTTCTTTTTTTTTGGGGGGGGGGGGGGACTGGACCATACACTCATTCTAGAGAATGCTGCCTCTCTGTTGGAGCACAATATGTACACCACTGGTTCATGAAAGCATGTGTCACTGGAAAGTCCCTTCACCAATGCCATCTTCTGTTGTGTGCGCTATTTTCTCCACCACGACTGGTTTGAGGCACTCCATGCCTGCACAAAGACAGTTCCCATCAGGGCTGGCAGACTTTATCTTTGTCAATAACATAGAATCCGCGGGTCCCTGGAAAAATTATATATAAACAGACAAGTAAACAGTGCAAACCAACAGGAAAAAAGAAAAGGGAAAGTCCTATTTAAGAGGACGGAATCCCATCACCCACCAAAGTGGCATGCTTCATCATTTGGGGTCTCCTCTTGGCTGCAACCTAGTGCAGCCAAGGAGCTACAATTCCTTGCTAGTGTAAAGGAGAAGCTTGGGGATGTTTTAGTGTGATCTGGGGGCTAGATCTCCTAAGATCGATGAAGCATGAAACCGTGTGGTGAAAGTACGTGATGCAGTGTAGAGAAAAAGTGAGTTACAATTGACTACCAGGAGAAAAATGATTTTATTAAGTATCCCGTAGTGTCAAGAGTTAAAAGCAGTAATAGCGCGGTCTGAATAAATGTACGAACGCGCTGGTCAAAAATGTTGGGAGGGTCTACATGTTTCAGCCAATCTTGATCACAAATTGATCATGGCTTTCTTCAGGACCTAGTTGTTACTACTGCAAAACTAAGTGAGTGAAAATTATCACAAAACGAATTATAGAATATTAGGAACGATACAGCCAACAGTATACCTGTGTAGTGCTTGTAGTTGGAACTACAGGGATACGTTGTGAACACCCGTATTAAATCGGGAGTACTACCCACCGCTCCTGGTAACAACTTAGGGTGTGAGGCAACGCTCTGTCCGTCGCTACCCCGGGCTCGATCCTGGTTGTCACGAAAATACTTTATCTTTGCACATATTCTGTGCCCTGCTATTCAAACGCTGTCGTCCCAATGATTGATAATGTGAATCTATGTCAAATATGTTGAAAGTGTAATATGGAGACCTTGCATGTGGGCAGCGTGCACATGAAATGGTAGATTAATGAGTTTAGCACGCAGCGCAGCAAGTCACCTTGCTGCTCTGCACTGTGTGACAGGGCAGGAATGTACCGTATTTGAAGCAATACAGCGCATTCCTGCCTTTTCCTCTGCGCTGATGCCCTTTTGGCAGTCTAGCACCAATGCAGACACCCTTACACCATGGTGTAAGGGTGCCTGCGTTGCATGCAGGATTGTTTTTGTGCAGGAAGGCACATCTTCCTGCACAAAAACAATCCTGAGACGCATATTCTTCTTCCTGCAGCACACATAGAAAGAGGAAGATATTTCTCCTCATTACGCCTTTCCTGGGAAGGCGCATATTTCTGGCGCATTGGAATGCGTCAAAAACCATGGGAGTCCCACGCAATGCCCATGCAACGCCTCCCTTGCACAGAGTAAACCAACGTATCGATTTGCTTTAATCCAGATTTACGGAGCCACTCAGGGCCACACAAAGTGGCCTTACATGGTTTCATAAGTCTCACTTAAGGTTTAAATTGCACATGTACCACATTGCATAGTGCAAAGGCGACGCAAACCTGCTCGTAAACAGGACACTAAATATGTACACAAATTGCTGGAGTTCTAAATGATGCATTTCATTCATCACTTTACAGTGCACCAGAGGTGTTGCACAATGGATAACGTTGGCTGGACTCATCAGATTTTCAGGATAACCACATGAGATAAATTTACCCTCAACTAACCTAGATAGATGTTATGTACCAAGCCCCTGGTAGACCTCAATTGATGCAGCCATCTTGGACTGATATCGCGCCCTCCTTCAATAAACCATGTTATATCCAGTGTTTTCTTATTGCCACTGTAAATTCCGCAGGTTGTAAGGGGTAATTAGGAGTACGAGGTGTGACTGACAGTGGGATGCCTGTGCACATTCCACTGTGTATTCAAAACAACCCAACCCACTAACCCCATTGAAAACGTGCTGCATTGCTCTAAGTTGTTATCAGTACTTTCAGCAACAGGAGACCACTTCTCTGCTCGCACTCAACAAGTCACCGCAGCACACATTGTTCAAGCAGATCCGTGCACCCCCCATATTTGTTTACGGAAATATTGAGCCAGTCAGCACGGAGAAGGTGGCAGGGCAGTGCCAGCACACAGAAGGCAAGCCACTGAAGCACTGTTCTGTATTCTTGTCCTGTTTTTGTTATTAGAACAGGGTGATTTCAATGTGAAGTGGTTTACACTTAGTTTATATTATCACATGAACTATATAAGCATGGAAAAACGGATTTGGATACAAAAAAAGTTAAAAAGGGAGAGAGAGATCGATATCTAGAATGAGAGAGAGAAGGAGATGGTAGGAAGGAAAGAGAGTGAGTGAGAGAGAGAGCAGACAGGAGGCAGGGGCATAAAGCAGGTCCTGCAGCACCTACAGTACAGGGGGTCCTGCAACCCTTCAGGGGGCCTCCATTCATCCCAAGGCTAATGTATATCTGGGGGATATGGGAGACTCAGGGGCCCCTCGTGATACTCTGCAGGGGGGCACAACAATGTGTGTTGCGCCACTGGCCTGGAGGGCAAGAGTGGGAGGGAGATGAAGAGAGTCCACACAATCCCAAACACCTTGTCCTCAACCGCCATTTTGCAACCAAGGGCCTGATTATGAGTTTGGCGGATGGGTCACTCCATTACAAACGCGACTGATATCCCGTCCACCGTATTACAAGTTCCATTGGATAAAATGGAATTCTAATTTGGAGATTTGGATATCTGTCACGTTAGCGACGGAGTAACCCTGTCCGCCAAACTTGTAATCATGCCCCAAGTGTTGAGTCTTTGCCTTGGTGGTGCATAAAAGAGAGAATAGAGGTACAGAGCGACCGAAAGAGAAAACGAGCTAAAACGCATGAGGGAAAGGGTGCGATAGAGAGAAAAGACTGGAGTGCAGGCAAGAGGGCAGAAAAAGCATTAGAGAGAAGTAGACAAGCAAACGTAGACAGAAACAGAATGGGCAGCTGTAAGGCAAGGGAGAGAGAAAGACTTAGGAAAAGAATAAGCACAAATAACTCAAATGTGTTATTTCACTTCCCTTCACCCCTATTTTGTGACCTGCATTTTAGTCTGAAGTGGAAAAAGAAACATTGTGCATTATTTCTCCTGCCATAAAACATAGACTTACACATGCACCCTATTGGCTGATGCTTCAAATTGCTCGAAGTTCACAGAAGATAATTTTAGAAAGCCTTAAGCAGTACATCATTTTTTTTACCTTGCTCACTCACTCCTCCATTTGCTTGCACACTCCTTCGCTCTCTCACTCATTGGCTGTCAGTAGCTCTCTAAAAAACTTGCTAAGATTGTAACATATTCATTCAGATGCTCACAAACACCCATTCACTCACTTTCAAATGGCAATCCAAAAGCACAGAATTCTGGTTGGTCGAAAAAAAGTGCATGTGGAGGCGACGCTACAGAATCCAGGCTTCTGGGCGTGAATGTGAATTCGCTTCACGCACATTAGGGCGTCATCTGTGTATTAGTGGAAGGAAACACAGGAGTTAACGAGCAAGCGCTTGGGAAGGATCACAATAAATAAAGGTGGTGTGAAGGGGCCCTTGAGGAAGCTTTGTGTATCAGCTACAGACCTAGACAAAAATGGCCTAAATTCAGTCACGGCCAGCATGACTAGCGGATGGGGGGGTGGCGGGTTGCATGGGGAGGGGGTTTGCGCGGGGGGAGGGGAGGAGGTTTAAGTTAAAAAATAAAGTTAACTTACCTTCGGCGGTCTGGTCTGGTCCCGTGTCGTCTCTGCTCCTCACAGGAAGCAGGCAGCCTCTCTCTCCTCTCCTAAGGGATGTATGTCGTTACAACGCACACTTACAACGCATGCACTTACAACGCATTTTTTACAACGCAAAATCCATTACAACGCATGACATTACAACGCATGACACTACAACGCATTCTTAAAAACTACCTTTACAACGCATTTCCATTACAACGCATACTACCTTTACAACGCATACCATTACAACGCATAATATTAAATTGCATTTAAGGTAAGTATTAGATAGTATAGGGGTAAAACTTACTTTTCTAACTCCAGGGGGTGCAACAGTAGGGTAAGTGTTGGATAGTATAGGGGTAAAAATTACTATTCTAACTCCAGGGGGTGCAACAGTAGGGAAAGTGTTGGATAGTATAGGGGTTAAAATTACTATTCTAACTCCAGGGGGTGCAACAGTAGGGTAAGTGTTGAATAGTATAGGGGTAAAAATTACTATTCTAACTCCAGGGGGTGCAACAGTAGGGTAAGTGTTGGATAGTATAGGGGTAAAAATTACTATTCTAACTCCAGGGGGTGCAACAGTAGGGTAAGTGTTGGATAGTATAGGGGTAAAAATTACTATTCTAACTCCAGGGGGTGCAACAGTAGGGTAAGTGTTGGATAGTATAGGGGTAAAAATTACTATTCTAACTCCAGGGGGTGCAACAGTAGGGTAAGTGTTGGATAGTATAGGGGTAAAAATTACTATTCTAACTCCAGGGGGTGCAACAGTAGGGTAAGTGTTGGATAGTATAGGGGTAAAAATTACTATTCTAACTCCAGGGGGTGCAACAGTAGGGTAAGTGTTGGATAGTATAGGGGTAAAAATTACTATTCTAACTCCAGGGGGTGCAACAGTAGGGTAAGTGTTGGATAGTATAGGGGTAAAAATTACTATTCTAACTCCAGGGGGTGCAACAGTAGGGTAAGTGTTGGATAGTGTAGTGTAATATTATGCGTTGTAATGGTATGCGTTGTAATGGTAGTATGCGTTGTAATGGAATGCGTTGTAAAGGTAGTTTTTAAAAATGCGTTGTAGTGTCATGCGTTGTAATGTCATGCGTTGTAATGGATTTTGCGTTGTAAAAAATGCGTTGTAAGTGTAGTGCGTTGTAAAAGTTGCGTTGTAAAGGTTGTTCCCCTCTCCTAAGCCAATCACAAAGTTGCAATGGCAGCGTTGTGATTGGTTGGGATGCCGACCACACAGGCATCTATGGGGAGGCTATTTTATCCATGTAGGCTGCTTCCCTGGGGCCGACCAAACAGTCAGCGCCCTCAGAGTGGGCAAGCCACTCATCCCCTGCCCTAGACCAGGACCGACCACCTACCCGCCCCTAAACAAACTCTTCTGCTTTCTCGCAGTGCGAGAAGCAGAAACATAAAATGGTATTAGAAATACCATTTTATGTTTCTGCTTCTCGCACTGCAAGAAAGCAGTGGGGTGACGGTCCCCGCACACATGGAGGAGCCGCCCCTGCCTAAATTCCACTGACAGTTGTCTGTTACTGATGCCCATGGTGGGACCCCTGTTATTAGTTTATGGTCTATTCAGCAACATGGCCATCATTTGAATATGGAACAACACCCTTGCATCCAACTTAGGAAAGACCTCAAAGCACACCTCTTCAAAATACACTTTAACATGATGCATGATCGCCATATTGAGTGAGTGTATCGGCGGTGACATTGTTGGGCGCCATCTTTAGTGTCCTAGGCGTGCTGCCTATACGCGGACAGTCTATTTAAGCCAGCCCCTCTAGCGCGCAGCGGTGACGCGCAGCGGTGGGCGCTCTCCCTGCGCCTGAGTCGTGCCAGAGTCCTGCCCGTCTGCGCTCGTCCGCGCCGAGGCCGGGCTAGGCCAGGCACCGCCACGTCCTTCTCATTCCACGATGTCCCAGATACCCTTATCATGAAGGTATTCAAGGATTGTGCTGCTTAGCTTGTGAAATCGGTCGCTATGTAGGTTTTGTTTACTACACCCTCTCTCTGGCCCTTTTAATTGTTCTGACTGTGCATTCAAACTTCTACCTCCTGCTCCTATCGCTGCTTACAGGAAACCCCCCCTGGGTTGCCTAGATTGTATTGCACCACCTTCGGTCAAATCCCAGGCCCCCTTTAACCTTAAGATTTGCCATCTTAATGTGAGGTCGCTGGTCAGACATCACTTGGATGTGCACAATCTACTCACGGACGCCCCTCCTGACATCTTGTTCATGTCTGAGACATGGTTACATGAGGATGCTTTGGTGGCGGTCAATTTGGCCCTTCCCTCGGAGAATGCGATTTTTACTCATAATCGTAACTCGAGAGGAGGTGGCATTGCGGCCATTATTAAATCCTGCTTCTCATGTGTCTGGAAGCCTCTGGACATAGCTGGTTGCGAAAGTGCTCATTTTTGCATCTCGGTCAGCCCTCATTTTACTTTCTCTGGGCTTCTTATCTACCGACCTCCGGGCCCAGATGCTGCCTTTAGGTCAGCACTTCCGGAGGTCGTCGGTGCATTGGCCTTAAGGGCTGCCAATTTTAGTATCATTGGAGATTTAAATCTCCATTTTGACTCTCCCCTTTCTCCTGCCGTCAGTAGCACTCTTGCTGATCTGGAAGCTCTCCAGCTACATCAGCTAGTTGGCCATTCTACCCACGATGGTGGGCATACTTTGGACCCCATTTTCACTAATCTAATGTCGGTTAAAGTGTTGCCCCCCAAGCCTATGACCTGGACCGATCACCATCTTATAGAGCTGCACCTTACAGTCAAGGATTCTCCTCACAAAACAACGTACCTGTGTCACTGAGACGCCCATGGAGCAAATTGAAATTAGCTGACTTTCATCGGCTCCTTGGTCAACAAGCCTTGGGACCTTTTTCCGACGTGGAGTCGGGTTATGATCTTTTTTGCAACTGGCTGACTGGAGCGTTGGACTGTTTGATTCCAACTGCTAAGATTAAATGTTGCCGTGGTGAGCCCAGCCCCTGGTATGACGATGCGCTTCGGCTTTTAAGGAAATCTTGTAAACATGTCGAAAGAGCTTGGCGTAAGTCCTATCTACCCGACAGGAAAACGGAGTACCGCACCAGGACTAGGCTTTATCATAGAGCGGTCTGTAAAACTCGGGCTGCTTACTTCTCCCGCAAATTATTTCCAGCACCAATCCTACCAAGTTAATCTTCAAGGTGCTTAAGGATCTCACAGCTAGCAGAGCCTCACTTGATGAGATCTGCTCTGCATCGCACTGTGAGGACCTGGCCACCTTTTTTGTGGAAAAGGTGGCGGCCATATATCGTTCTTTCCCTGATTCATCCGCCCCCTTGGATAAGATGGAATCTCGTCCAACGACAACGCTGTCTTTGTGTTCTCTTCCTGAGCTCTCGATGGAGGAGTTTAATAAAATT
This sequence comes from Triturus cristatus, assembly GCF_964204655.1. Lineage (NCBI taxonomy): Eukaryota > Metazoa > Chordata > Amphibia > Caudata > Salamandridae > Triturus > Triturus cristatus. Next base: position 296,548,552 of record NC_140589.1, on the reverse strand, counting down.
GTGGTGAAAGTTAAGTCAGGCTCACCCAGGGACCCTCTTCGTCCTGTTCAGTTTAGAGAATCTGCGTCACTTTGTTTCCCTCCTTTGCGTGATCTTGTCAACTTATCTTTAACATCTGGCTCTGTCCCTACCAGTTGGAAACAAGCACAGGTGATGCCTATTTTGAAAAAAACAGCCCTGGATCCATCTAAACTGGAGAATTATCGCCCCATATCACTTCTTCCGTGGGTTGCTAAACTGACTGAGGCCCATGTCAACGCTATCTTATCTGACCATCTCTATCGCGCTGATATTTTGGACCCTACTCAGAACGGCTTTCGACCTGGCCATAGCACTGAGACGGCGTTGCTTTTTATGGTCGACCATCTGCGAACTTTGGTCGACACTGGTCAAACGGCGGCACTGGTGCTTCTTGATCTCAGTGCCGCGTTTGACACCGTCTCTCATGCTATCTTGCTACAACGTCTGGGTGAGGCTGGTGTCGGTAACATGGCACTGGAATGGTTTCGATCATTTCTATCTGATCGTACGTTTAGGGTTGTTACACCCCCCTTCCAATCTAAACCTTACCCTATCGCCCAGGGCGTCCCGCAGGGGTCGGCTCTTAGCCCCACACTTTTCAACCTATATGTACAGCCGCTGGCTGCTGTCGCTAAACGGTGGAACCTGACTATGGTGTCCTATGCGGACGACACGCAGCTAGCGGTTGCATTAAGTGGGGCTTCCGACCTTGAAGCTGCTAAGTTCCGTGAGGGAATTAGTTCAGTAGCGCGTTGGATGACTGATAATTGCCTGCAACTGAACGCGAAAAAAATCGAGGTGCTCATTGTCGGCAAGCAGAGTCATCTTTGGGGTGATTATTGGTGGCCATCGGTGCTTGGCCCTACTCCCCTCCCTGTCACGGAGGTTAAAAATCTTGGGATATGGTTGGATTTTAAACTCAGCTTTGTTCCCCACACAAAGAAAACCGCTGCCACTTGCTTCTGGATACTTCGGAGGCTTAGACCCACCTTCAAATTTTTTGATGCTCCAACCAGACAGCTTATTGTACAAGCTACGATTCTATCTCGGCTGGACTATGCGAGTTCTCTTTTGTTAGGAGCCAACCTGGCCGAACTCTCTAGACTCCAACGCGTTCAAAACGCTGCCGCCAGAGCTCTGGTTGGCCTACCGAGATTTTGCTCGGCCAAAAAAACTATCGATAAACTTCATTGGCTCCCTGTTTCTCAGAGGATTAAGTTTAAGTCGTTATGTCTACTGTTTAAAATCCTCAAGCACTCCTCTCCTCCGATTTTGGAGCATCTTATTCAGCCTTACGTCCCTTTGCGTACTCTAAGGTCCTCTGGACTCCATTTAGTCACAGTTCCACGCTTTAAGAGGGTTAGGGCCGGTGGCCGCTATTTTAGAGTACTAGCGGCCAAGCTCTGGAACTCTCTCCCTGCCTATATCCGTGCCATTGATGATCTTCTGGTTTTTAGGAAGGCCATTAAAACCTTCCTTTTCCCCCAGAACTCCTAGTGTTATGCTCCTGTCTTTTGGTTATGCTTTGGCCTCGATATTTTGTCTGCTGTAGCGCCGGGACGCCCCTTTGCTGAGGCATCTGCGCGCTCTATAAATCTGGCTAACATAACATAACATAACATAACTAACAAACAGCCCACCATCACTATCTTATGTCAGCTACCGTGTCAATCACTTTTTAACGGTATTGTTGCCTTTGACCATGTGCAATACTGAGCTGCCTTTGGGTTAGGTTCGGGCTATACAGATGCCACATACATACTTAGATGTATATATGCCCATACAATTAGAGATGAGGAATGTGTACATGGTCATCAGTTTTTAAACCTTTTGCTTTTACAAAAAATTTGTATGTATCTGCTAATTAATTTTATGGCTTTCAGTCAGCCGCGTTCCATCCAAACCTCTGCTGTAGCGTCATTCACATTTGGCTCCTGCCCACAACCGTATACAACATGGGCAGTGGATGAGTCCACTTCAGCTGTTTGCTCCTTTGTGTGTATGTGGCTGCATTCTGCAAAAGCACAATTTTATCAATGATAAAAAAACTGTGTCCCTTTCAATGCCAGGAAACAATTTCAAATTTAGTTTTCATAAATCTCTTTTTTTAAACATAGCTGGGGTCCAGTAGCTTCACAGACGCTGCTAACGGCCCTTATTAGCCCTTGCAGTGCTTTGTATTAAGTGTGTGTAATGCTTATGGCCTCCATTACTATGAATGGGCTTCAACCCCACTAAAAGATGGCCACCCTTGCTTGCACATGCACAGGTTGCCATCTTTGAAAGGGCTTCCAAACCATTCAAAGATGGCTGCCCGAGCATAACCATCCTCAAGAATGCACATGTAGCTATCTTAGAATATTTAAAGAAAACTTTTTTACAAAACCTTTAAACAGCTACCGATGCATCTTCACACCTGCACGTAGCAACAGCCATTATTTTTTAATGTTTCTGTAGTAATTTAAATACGTTACTAAATAGTTATTTGATAAGACAACAGGTTGGCTTTTCCAGCAAACATATGCTTGGAGCAATCTAGTAGATTTGGAATAGGTCTTTAGGGCTTTATTGAAGCCCAGGGCTACAAAAGAGAAGGGGCAGTAAGAATGACAAGCATGGCAATTGGCTATCAGTGACTGTGAAAAATATCGCTCATTAAAGAAGTTGAAAATACGACCTAGCAGTAAAATCCTTTCTACTTTAATGCTGCTGATGGTCAAATTACCACCAGCTACAAATGTTTTTCAGACAGAGTTCTCCATTATAGGAAAGCTACTGCTTTGAACTGCTGGAATTCATCACCCAAAGGATAACCAGCTCTGTCCTGATATTAAAATGAATAAACCCCATACATGGTTTCTGCAGAATGCAGTTTATACATGGTCACTAAATAGTCAGACAAAGTGGAGTGTTTTTTCCGGCAGGAATCATATCCCTACCTCTAAAATTGAGATGCATTGTGGGCAAGCAGTATTTATAACATCCACTGGCAAATGTAATCAAAACCTATTAAGAACAAAGGAATATGAATTCCATTTGACTTTCTTTTTCCACTGGTGTTATATATCATTAGCAATGTTATCACCCAGTAGAATCTCTATGCTGTTGGCGGTAATGCATGATTGCAACACCACTGACCATTAATCCCAGCTGAGTTTATTGATGATTGCGCATTAATTTATTGTGGTAATTGTTATGGAATGAAGGCCAAGATGCCTCTTTGTACCAGGATAGATAGGATTGTACATTACCTCTTTCATTTGAGCCATACATGAACATTTGAGCCATACATGAACATATAAAAATACAGCCGGGAAACGTCCATTAGAATGCAGGCATTACCTCGCAATGCCTTTACAACGCAACTTTCACAACATTAGTGCCTTTACATTGCATGCCATTACAATGCATGCCATTACAATGCATCCCATTACAACACATTCCATCACAACACAATATAAGGTCAGTAATGGATATTTGTAAGTTTTAGGGTGGGTATAGGTTTTGGGGTAGTTGGGACACTTAATATTTACCCCTACGCTATCCAACACTTTCCCTACTGTTGCACTCACTGGAGGGGGAATAGTAAATGTTACCCCTACGCTATCCAACACTTACCCTACTGTTGCACTAAAAGGATTATGGGTTGTAATGGTATGCGTTGCAATGCTATGCATTGTAATGGTAGTTTAAAAAAAATTGTTTTAATGGTATGCGTTGTAAAATCATGCGATGTAATGGTAGTTGGGCTGTAAAAACTGCGATGTAAAAGCATGTGTTATAATTGTTTACGTTGTAACGTCATATATTCATACAGCCAGGTGAACGTCAATGTGGAGGGAGCTGGCACTTTGTGTGAACTAGTGGGGGAGCCCATAGTTACCCTGATGGACCTCTGCCCAGGGTTTGAGGCCAAGGTTTGTGTTATACAGTTGAATATATATATGGCTACTCAGTGGTGAAACCTTGTTGATATTCAGGAGTTTCAGAGGTGAATTTGCTTAGCCAGAGTGTATGATTCTGTGGGAAAGATTTGATCCACACTAGTAATATCCAGGTGATGCCCTTATTGCTCTGGAGATGCTGGAGTACAACGCATCGATTGGCAGTGTGAGAGGCCACTAAAGTATGCAAAAACACTGATAGATGACATGCTTGAATTAACATCAGCCACTGATACTTACTTGGAGCCGCATCCCAATCCATCATTATTTTGCACACCATACCACCTCAGTTTGAACTCAGCTATATGCAAATCAGTCTTTATCCTGCTCCAATTGGAACAGTCCAGCGGAACTGCGAGGCCAGATCCTCCCTGTACTTGAACACAAGCAACCCAGGACCGTATTCATCCTAGTTAGGGCTCATCAGCCAGGTATACCCTGGTTCCAGTGACACCGTGTGCACGGGACCCATATCTGGGCATACTCCTTTCACTTAAGGCGACACACTAAAGTATTAAAAAAAGGGATGGATGGGATGTTTGAATTAATCTCAGCCACTGGTAATAACTCGGCCCACATACCAATCCATTGTTATTTTGCACTCTATTGCACCTCAATTTGATCCCAGCTATATGCAAATCAGTCTTGACCCTGCTCCATTGGGAACAGACCAGCCTGAACTGCAAAGCTAGGTCCTCCCTGAACTGGAACATAAGCAACCCAGGACCGGTTACACCCAAGGAAGGGCTCATCTACCAGGTATAGCTTGGTTCCAATGGAACAGTGTGCAAGGCGACCAGCATCTAAGCATACCCATCCCACTTAGGGTGACACACTAAAGCATTTAAAAAAATGATGTATGAAATGCTTGAATTAATCCTAACCACTGGTAATCACTTAGGCTGCATCCAACTCCATCGTTATTTTGCACACCATGCCACCTCAGTTTGGACCCAGCTGTTAGTCACTGACATGACTAACAGCATTCAGGCTGCTAGCTGTTTCTTGTCAAGGGCTCTCAATAGCTCCTCATTTAGCACAATAAGCAAACATACTGTGTCTCTGCCTGGTCAATAGCCTGGATTGTCCATGTATTAGGACAGGTGATTCGTTACTCTTGCTGACACTGTCTGGCTATCTCCCTTTCTCATACTTTTGGCTCAATCTAGAGATGTGAGATCCATTGAGAGCTTGACAAGCCATACAGGCTTTTTAGGTGGAATGATTTACACCTTTTTAGCTGGGATGGACCTCACCAAGGTGAAGTGAAGAGTTAATTATACTTATTGAAAATGGATTGGGAGAGAGTATGGTAATCCGGTTCTTGGGTAGCTGGCTGTGCATAGATATGTAGGAGCTTGCTAGGATTTGCTATCCTTACTGTTTTAGTAATTGCCTTTAATGATGTCCCTGGAAATACCTGCATAGAGTTACTTTGAAGTAGGTGCCACAGGTTGGCTTGTGATTTGTTTGCTTGATCAGTTCCTGTTTGTTTGATTGACAGAAGCACTGCTGTTATTTTTTCTGAAGGAAGATCATGTATTTCACTTGTTTGATAATTTAATCTCTTTAATGAACTAATATAATTTGATGGTTTAGAGCACAGTGTTTGTCAAAAACATTATTGGCACTCTTGCTAGAACACTACTTTCCAATACCCTTTCACGTTTATTCAACATCTCTCCAGGCCAGCTTTCTGATAATAACATTTCACTGTTTCACAATTGATGGACGGAATGCTGGACAATGCAAACATTCACCCCCAGTCACAAGGATCTGGGTTAAATCAATCATTCTTTTGCTCACCACACCACCCCAGTTTGGACTAGTTTGCAAATCAGTCTTGACCCTGTTCCTTGTGGGAACAGTCCATCCCGAACTGCCAAGCCAGGTCCTCCCTGGACCAGAAACAAGCATCCTGGGACCGGTTTCAGGGCATCACCCTTCATCAGCCAGGCTAGCTTGAATCCAGTGGTGTAGTAAGCACAGGACCCACATCTGGGCATACCCTTCCCACTTAGGGTGACATATGCAAAAGAAACAATTGGTGGACGGAATGCTGGACAGTGCAAACATTCACCCCCAGTCACATGAATCTGGGTTAAATCCTTAATTCTTTTGCTCACCACACCACCCCTGTTTGTTTTTGCAATTGTCACCCTGAGTGGGATGGGTATGCCCAAACGTGGGTCCCGTGCGCTCCATGCCACTGGAGTCAAGCTATCCTGGCTGATGAGGGATGAAACCCTGAAACCGGTCCTAGGATGCTTGTTTCCAGTTCAGGGAGGACCTGGCCTGGCAGTTCGGGCTGGACTGTTCCCATTGGGCACAGGGTAAAGACTGATTTGCATATGTCTGGGTTCAAACTGGAATGGCATGGTGAGCAAAACAAACGATGGATTTAGGCCCAGATCTCTGTACTGGGGTAAATGTATGACATTGTTCTGCATTCTGTCCATCAATTGTTGTTTTTGCAATTGCTTTTAGCCTTCCACTGCTCAATTTTAGGGACCTACTTTTTAGGTCTTTCTTTGCAACCAAAGGTAATATGAAAGAGAATGTACCACACAGAATAAAAAGTTCTCGCTTGACAATCTCTGATGTCCAAGATTTACATGTTCTTTTATCTTTGAATGGGAATCTGCTGCACCGTGTGTTTCCCCGGCCGCCGCTGTACCTCCTCGCGGCTGTGAGCAGGGGACTACACCACCCAGAATCCCCAGCGCACCATCGCGTCATCCTTGCGCCCGGAGGCGCACAAAAGGACGCCGCTCTCTCCGCGTAGCGGGGAATCATTTCTTCTTGAATTTGCTGGCTCACCTGCTGAAGGGTTCGTCTCCTGCCTGGGCTGCCGTACTCCCGTTGACGTCCCTGGCTCTGCTGCACCGTGTGTTTCCCCGGCCGCCGCTGTACCTCCTCGCGGCTGTGAGCAGGGGACTACACCACCCAGAATCCCCAGCGCACCATCGCGTCATCCTTGCGCCCGGAGGTGTACAAAAGGACGCGGCTCTCTCCGCGTAGCGGAACGCGCGCGGGACGCGCCGGGCTAAGCCCGGGACAAGGGCGGGGCCGTCTAAGGCCGTCAGGGGCCGGAGGAGGCCGGGCTGGGCCACATCTCTAAGTGCTTGCCGAAAGATACATCTGGTCATAGCCGTTAAGGCAAGTACTCAACCATTGGCACGAGATTTGGGACTCCGAGACTGTCATAGCCGATGTTGTCACTTTGGTTGTATTAACTGCCCCCTGTTTACTGACCTCATTAATTGCCATAGTATTGCACTCATCTTGCCTATTATATTGGCCCTGAGGTGCTCGTAAAAGGTAGTGGTGGGGAAACTTGGTCTGGGGTCCGTACCCCCTCTCCTGCCCCTAGCAAATCAAGAGCCGGTCAGCTTATCAGATCAAGATCATGGTAAAGACTAAGAACCCCCAGCCTAGGGTGGAGGGAGGGGTAAAGGGTACCCTCGATGCCTTCATTGTAAGAGCGGAGTCCCTGCTAGCACACAAAATCTTACTGACGGAGCGGCGGCTCTCTTTGGACTCTTTAATAGCAAAGAAGCGGTCCTCTTTGGGCAATATAGCCCTTAGCGCCACGCCGGGGGAAAACCCCCCCGACTCTGCCGCCGCTTTATTGACGGCAGATTCTAGCCCACGAGGGGCCCTAGAACTAGTAAGCCCGACTGCTAGAGTTACTTCCCTTACACACAGGGCGCCGCAAGTGGTCGGCTTGACACACACTGATACTGTGTTAGGAGAAACCGAAAGGGGGGGACCTAGTGCACTTCCAAAAGTACCAGACATCGAATCTATGCAATCACCCATCAGAGAAGTGGTAACCCGATCTAAAACATCCCAATTGCAGACAGGGCCTTTAACTAAAGGTGGGATGCATATTCCTAACACCACTAGTAGGCCTAGCCGTAGAGGACCATCAAAGTCCACTAAAGGAACCACTAAGAACCCCGAGTGACCAGAATGCCCAACTTGTAAAATAGCAAATGGGTCGGCAGGGCTGCATGAAATCATTACAGCATTGGAGGGAAAAATGGAACAGCTGCTAGCCCAACATTTAGGCCCAGTACTAACAGCAATCTCTAATTTGGAAGGCAAATTAAGGAGGTTGGCAGACCCGGTTCCTGGAAAGCCAGCCGGGACTAATCTACAGAGGAGGCAAGAGGGAGGTGGGAGAGAAGAGGAGTCACATGTGGCTGACAGTGGTAAAACGGTCACCATCAATTTTGACCCCGAGCCCAGAAACCGTAGGGAAGTTGCTCCAGAACAAACAAACACTGGTAACAGGAATTCTGGACAAAAAACCCAGGGCAACATGCGGACTCCCCTTGACCCAAAGGCCGCTCCCCGGGGACCAAAGGAGAACGCAGTTTGGCTTAACACTAGTAATAACACTACCTGCGCTCAGAATACCCCAGGTCTCCCGATATTGGATTTACCCCCCGCATCTAGCCCTTACACGCTAGTGTTAGTAGGCGCTCCAGGTCTTAATAAAGGCATTGAGGAATCGACGTGCACTTTGATTAATAAGACCTTACATTGGGTGAATAATAACTCACACGGGGTGAGGCTCCAGCGTAGGCATATTTTAATGGCCAGGAGGGTGGCCTGGATTGGAAATAGCGAGAAAAGATTTACAGGCGACTGTATCATAGTTAACCTTAAACACCCTGAGATGGTAAGAGAACTGCTTGATAATCGATATATGGATGGGGGTTTTGGATCATGTATAAGAATGCTACCCCTGCACTTCTTTTATAGGAATAGTGCACCTGAGACCGGGCAGAGATGGCTGGGGCCCTGGGATGCCAAAAAACGGAGGGAGGTGGCACCTGCACACGACGCAAATAGATTTGCTCAGCTCTCTTGTTTCTCGGCATTGGACGAACAGGACTGACTGATGGAAATAGAGAGTATGGAGCCCGAGTTGGTAAATGACACCCCGTGTAACATTGCAGACACCAATATCTCAGGGGTCCCGGACCCAGCTGCAGTAGTCGTCCCCATGGTAGGGCAAGGGACGGAAATGGAAGTCAGGCCGGAATTGCCAATTGGCCTTGACACTAGCCCCTTCCCAAGAAAGACGACCAGAATGACTAGGGGTTTAGACCCAAACCCTAAGGATCTGAGGATTATTTCCTGGAATATTGCAGGACTTGCAGGCAAGATCCAAAATACTGAATGGTTAGCCTTTATCACTAAATTCCAAATCATTTGCCTACAGGAAACATGGGAAACTAACAAAACTGTCCCATTCCTGGAAGGATATAAATTGTTTTTTGTGCCAGCCAGGAAATCCAATATGGGCCGTGCCAAGGGCGGACTAACAATGTATGTAGCACTGTCAATGCAGGGGAAATGGCAAGATTTGGGGTGGGACTCTGGCTGCCTTCAGGGTGTTAAATATTCATTGACGGGCTTAAAGCTCATTTTTATAAATTTTTATAACGCGGGACAATCCTTAACAAACTTGATGGAGCTAGAGGAAAGATTGGTCAACCTCCAGGACTCAGGGGACGAAGGCTCTCAGCTAATCCTTATGGGCGATTTTAATTGCCACCAGTGCCCATATTTGAAATGGGAAGGTGGTACTTGGGATGATTGCCTCTCCACCAAGGGTTGGCACTTGGAGCACACCAGAGAGGGTCTGTCACTGAGCTCAATACTGAGTGAGTTCGCCCTTACTCAGACGATGGACATGATCGATCAGGGGAAGTCTGACAATATTGCCCCCTCCTTTAAGGGAAGGGGCTGTAATTCAATAATAGACTATATTTTTTAATGTATGATAGTCACATATAAAGGTTTATTGCAATTGATTGTCCCGTTTTTTAATCTGTCTGTACAAAGAGGTTTTAACATTACTGATTTTACACAGATTATTGAAATGAAATGAATGGGAATGTTGATTTTGATATCAATGTTGTTTATAGTGAAATGGATGTGGAAATAGATTACAACTGTGAAAGTGGTCTTGCTCCACCCTCCAAATTTGAACCCCAGTGGAGTCAGTGTTTGGGCATTGATTTGTTTGTGAAAAAGACTATTGAGGAGCTGTACAAATTGGAAGATCATGAATTGATGGGTAATAGAAACACCAAAAGATGCCTAGAACATTCCAACAACCTGACGGTCGTGAAACTACTAGCAGTGAGTGAGTTTGGCAATGATGCCTCCATAGTCATGCCTGAAGAGGACAAGGGGGGTAGCATTGTAATCTTACGGAGGGTGGATTATGATAATGAAATCAAAAGACAACTTAGTGACGAGGATTGTTACCACAAAATGTCCTGGAATCCTATAGGGGAAGCCCAATATAGATTCTTTGATAAATTGTGTACATGGAAGGACATTGGACTCTTGGACGGGGCAGAATGCAGGTATCTGAAAGTGACAGACCCCCGATATCCTTTAATTTATATACTGCCATAAATTCATAAATCTAGGTATTTACCTCCAGGTCAACCAATTATTTCATGGATTGGGAGCTTAACTGATCTCCTGTTTGAATATGTTGATCTGTACTTGAATCCATAGTGGTTGATCTATCCATATACATCAGGGACACTATAGATGTACTTAACACATTGGATGATGTAGTCTGGGATCAAAGTATGATGTTTGTTTCACTAGATGTAGTGGGATTGTATACATGCATATGGAATGAGTTTGGACTCAGAGCTTTGGAGTGTTTTCTTTCTAGTAGAAGTGCAAGTTTCAGGGAACACTCTTCAGTGCTTGTTGAAATGGTGAAACTTCTATTGAAGAATAACTATTTTCTGTTTGGAAATGACTGGTTGCGTCAGGTGCAGGGAAATGGGATGGGGTCCAGGTTTGCTCCCTCTCATGCAAATCTGTCTATGGGTTGGTTTGAAGGGTACATGCCTGGGCCCCAACAGCGGGTAACTGGATGGACTTAATATTTTTCTGGGGTCGTTTTACAGACGATATCCGGATCATGTGGACTAGCACCAGATAAGTTTACCTTAATGACAATGAGTACATTGCTCAATTTACTATGAGCTATGATCCAAAGAGGATACGTTTTTGGGAAGTTGAACTATACATAGCGAATTAAGCAATTCTGAGCAAATTATTGCCGAAAGCTACTGCCACTAAAAGTATTCTTAGAGGAGATCTTCGCTCAGCCTCGCTCGGTCATCAAAGTTTCAGTGGGATAACGAGATTACGCAGAAACTGCAGCCAAGATGGGGATTTCAAAGTGAGATTGAGTGACTTGAAGAGTAGATTGTCTAGAAGTGGGTATGGAAAAAATATTGGAACAAGCAGATAAGAGAATCCTTGGAACTGACAGATCTAACACTCTGATCCCCAAGAATAGGAGAAAGGCAGACAAAAGTGGATTAGACCTGGTGCCTAACAAAAGCAAATACAAAAATATATAGCAATCTCTAATGCATTATACCATACATTTTTAATCTAACACAGATCATAAATTCCTAGTGATGTTATTTTCGTACTATTTAATTGTGTATATCAAGTTCATATCTTGAGCATATAAAGCATAGGGGAAACTGGTATGGAAATGACAGCACAAAGTGGAAGGTCTCTTGAATTGGTTGTCAGACTCGCCAATCCGGACACACTTTTGGTAATTTATACTTTAGATAGACTTGAAGGGATGATGAGCGAGAGTAACAGTTCGAGTGTATGGCTCTTCCGATTGGATGATTCTTAATCCAATCATGATGTGAGGCTGACATTTTCATATCTGGTCAGCCTCGGATTAAAACGCTATCCCCCTTCTCTATTTTTGACTCTACTTTCATTTGAACACATTGGTGCCTATCTATTGGAGGTTGGTTTCACCCAGTCGAAACACAGAGGTTCATGGTTACCTCACTGGTCAGATAGGAGTTATTAGTCTTCCGCTTGATGACTATGAATAGATGGCTGATTGGGCCATTTGAATTTTGGGTTAATATGATTGGCCAGTCTTCTACACAAATAGGGTATGAGAATGTTTTAACAGTACACGAGAAGGGTTCATGTGGAAGGGATTTCACGTCCGTATTTGTAAGCACAGGTCAGTTGAATTTGATTCTGGGAATGGTGCACTGATTGATTTTTCTTAATCTCATGAACAAAGGGAATGTTAGTGGAAAGGCTGGTCTTTTCTCCTTGCTCTATTCACTTCCTACTTTATAATTATGATTTTAAGGGGTTTTTGGTTATATAATGCATTGGTGATTTTGGTCTTTCACTAAAATGCCGGGTATTCTTATATACAGTTGTTGGCTGTAGACTAGCGTTAAAATTAGAAGCAAGGATTTGATAGTCATTCTTGTCATTATTCTGCTTTTGCAGGGCCTACTGAGGAGCAGGAAACTTGACCACATATGGATACATATTATTAATAGTGATTCTACAGATTAACTGACAAAAAGTGAGTGGGAGGACATGATCTATATTTGCTTACTTTAATTATGATGTTTTATGTGCATTTGCATTTAATATGAAGTTTTATTACAGGAAGTAAAAACGCTACCAATGGGAACTGCTGACCTAATAATGTTGTAGGTTATTTATGAATCCCAGTAAGGTGAATGATACTTAACAGCGATGTATTTAACAGGATACGAGCTAACATGATCATATATAACAATAAATTAGAAATGTGGGATGTCCTCTGGGTCTCTTTTATTATGTGACCAATATCTGGTTTATAATATCATTTATGAATGTGAGGGCACACTATGCTTTATATGCTCAAGATATGAACTTGATATACACAATTAAATAGTACGAAAATAACATCACTAGGAATTTATGATCTGTGTTAGATTAAAAATGTAAGGTATAATGCATTAGAGATTGCTATATATTTTTGTATTTGCTTTTGTTAGGCACAGCGAGGCATGATTTTTTTATTTACCTTTGGAATGTTAATGTGATATATCATATATCACGTTTTATTAATGTGTATGTGCTTTTCAGTCATTTAGATATATATATATATATATATATATATATATATATATATTTATGTATATTTTATTGCTCTTTCAGCCCTCTTGAAGTCCTATTCTGGGTACGAAAGGCGTTGGCTGGGCTGATGTTGGATGATTACTGAATGATTCAATAAAATAAAATTTTGGATGGAAACACTATTTCATGGCTCCTACTTTATTGGATAGCTGAAGGACTGTATTTTGGCATATGGTTCTCAAGTAAACACTTCAATATCAACCATCTGAAGATTCTACAGATTTCATTGTACTCCTTACGCACTCTCTTTTTGTATAGGATTTAGTTATTATGTATGGTTTTGGAGCAGTAAGGCCATAGAGAGGTTAAGTACTGTGCTTTTGGACTACATGAAATAACACCTGTGAGGCTGTTCTTCTGTCAATACTGCACTTGCTTGTGGTTTCTGTCTACTTAGTTTTAGGGCTTGCCTAGACAGTGGATGCGCTGTCTCTTCGAGAACTTTTGTTTTCTAACAGTAGGCTTAGCATTGGCTGACTTCATTGTCACTCTCATTTCTTGCTTGTTATTGTTCAGCTGCCATAAGCTTCCTTCCCCTTTGTGTATTTGTCCCTCCCCATGAGCATGAACACATCACTTGTGTTCTTAAACTGTTCATTTTTGTAGGCACTACTTGTTTCTTTGTGTTTAAGCACTCTACCAGAATGTGTCATTTTCAACTGACTTCCTTGTGTACTTCTCCCCCTTCATTTTCCTCCCACCCTCCCTCGTCAGTGTTGCTTACCCCCCCAACTTCCCTCCCTCCATCCATGTTGCTAGGACCCGCTGGCCCAACCGAACTGTGCTGTTTGCCCCACCTGCCCACCCCCTGTGTTCCCTGCCATGTTGCTTGCCCCCAATTCCCATGTTGATTGCCCCCACCCATCCACCATTCACATGTTGCTTGCCCCAATGCTGCTTTTCCCCGCCTACCCTCCCCATGTTGTTTGCCCCTCTGACCAACCTCCTCATGTTGTTTGCCCGCACTGGCCCACCCTCTTGTGCTGCTGTCAGGCCTGCCTTACTGTGGATGCTGAGGGTTCCAGCCCAATTTCCATGGAGTCTTGTGCGTTGTGCTCAGGGGCACCAGCTGTGGAAGAAGGACTCAACGATGCTTCCCTGGACCTCGTCTCGCGAGAGCTTGGCAGTCATATTGTGTGCGGTGGGCTATTTTAACCGCACACTGCAAGACTGCAGCACTTGATGTTACATGTCCGGCCCCATGCATGTCTATCACCTACCTGTTTCTGGTTCTCAGCATTCGAGATGGCTCAGCTCCAGTTGCTCTTCAGCTACATTGTTCAGTTCCTGGTGTCCCCGGCCTGCATTCGGTTCTCCTGGGCGGCTGGGCTGGCAGTTTATACCATAGAAATCTGCAAGAAAGCAAATAAGGGAGATTCTGTGCATATCAGGCGGTAACAGGGAGCACGCTCGCCTATCATTTCTACTTATCTATACTGTGTCTGGCAAGGTGCACTGCAGAACTCTGACAGCAGTGGCACATCAACACTGGTAAAATTGCAAAACAAACAAAGAAAAGGAGTATTACTTTGGGACTTTATTATAATTAACAGTTGTTACTATAATCCATGTCCTTTATGTTGAGTATTGTTTAAGACCTGAGAAGAATTTGGGTTGCATTTTACCTTTGCTGAGTGAGTGCCATTAACTCATATAAGTACCCTAAAACTGCTCCGAGACTTTATCTAGGAACATTATTTGTTAATCTGTGTATAATTTTCTAAGAATTCAGTCAACAGATTTCGAAATACTTCACCATAGCCTGATGGTATGTATTTAGTTGTGAGAACTAATATTTACATCAACTTAAATCTATGACCACATTTATTTATGTTGAATCTTGTGAATTCCAGGTTTGCCAATTCAGACGTTCTTTAATTAATATTCTCTAGAACTCTCCATATAGGTGGGGTAGACGGAATCAGCAAGTAGTTATATCAACCACGGCGCAATTAGAGGGAACTCCTTACCTCACATAGGACTAAGCCAGATCTGTCATCTTCCTTGCAGGAGGCAGGAGCGCAGACCTTACCATAGGCTATTGTGAAGTTCTGCACCAGAGCAGTGTCTTTTTCTTTCATCCATTCCCTTTTCCCAAGTGGGGCAGTGGTTGTCTAGACATAAAATGGTCTGACAGCTAGTGCCTAGTGTGGGAGTTGGGAACTTGCCCCACACACTTTATCTCACTCCTGCGGGAACCTCAGGTGATTTCTTGACAGGTGCTTCCCTCCACCCCTGTGTTGCTTGCCCCCACCCAGCAACCATCCACGTGTTGCTTGCCCCCACCTGTCCTCTCTTTCTCCCTCACTGTGTGCTTAATCCCACATGCCCTCTTTCCCTTCTCCTTGTTGCTTGTCTCCAGCTGCTCACCTGCCTCCCTACTATTCTTGCACAATCCACAGTCCTGCCCAAGTGTTGCTTGTCCCCAGAGTGTTGCTTTCCCACAACAGCCCTCCCGACCTGTTGTTGTTTGGCCGCATCCACCTTCTCACTCCCGTGTTGCTTGCCGCCACCCCGCCTCCCTTCCCCATGTGCTTGCCCTACCCTCCCTCTGTTGTGTGTGTTGTTATTTGCCCCCCATCCGTCATATTACAAAAAGTGTTGTGACGTGGTCACCACTGGCTGCGTCATAGAACTTTTTTCCTCACAATCCCCACCTTTCGTGTTTCCTACCCCTGCCCTCTTTGTTGCCTCCCCCTCTCTTCAAGTTGCCTTGGACCTTGCCAGCAATAAAACAATAAAAAAAATAGTGCTACGATATGCCAATGTTGGTTGTGTTATAACCATTTATTACACATTTTTTAACCATGCAGCACGGCAGTTTAGCTGCTGTACAGCATGGCTAAAAATATTGGCAGAACCAAAAGCTCTTGTCTCATAGGCGAGACCTATTGGCTGTACCAATGCTTGTTTCCTTTTGCTTAAGTACTATATGGGAGGGTATGTGTTTTCCAGCTCTCTCCTTTATGTGCTTCCCTCTCAAATACCTGGCCACAAGCTCTATGTTGCAGTTTGTAGAAGCACATGCATAGTGACGCATGTGTCATTACATGTGTGTGTGTCTACAAAATGACAGTTACTGCAGCAATGTCATTGTTTCTTCCTTTTACATGTATTTTTGGCCATTCTGCACAGCATCATGCAGATGCGGTACAGCATCGCTAAAAGGCAATGGCAAAACTAGTAGGGCCCAAAGGTTTCACCTACCGGCTTTGCCAATGCTTGTTGTTTCTGCAGAAGCTACCTCTGTTTTAAACCACATTTGGTGGAGGTAGTTTTAGGCAAAGAGCAGATATTTACTGGTAAGTGGGTTAAACAAGCATTAAATCATTTCTTTATGGAATATGTGTTATGTTACGTTATGCTGTGCAATATGCCACAGCATGCAGTATATACTATGTTGCGGCATTATTTAATTTTAGGTCATGTTATTGCGCTTCTGTGCTAAATCATTGGTGAAAGTGAGTTAAGGCAGGATAGGAGCTTTATTAGTCGCATTTACAACCTTTCTGCGTGAATTCTTATGAATTATCTGCGAGAAGTTATTTTCTAATCTTAGTTTTAAGTGGACACAAGTTGTGCTTTGCCTGTCACCCTAACTGCAAAATGTCTTTGTGTGAATGGTGTCCTATGACCTCTTAGTTGGCGGTTCAGTCTTGTCTGGAGCACTTGCTTCCTTCTTTTTTCTTTATTTATCATTCTCACCCCTTGCCTTTGGCTTTGTTTATTAAAGAAGACACATCTAATCTCCAACCTTCCTACACCTTTGGCCTCCGTCTGCACAGTTCACCTACAAACCTTATCTTTTATTTGTTCACTTCAGAGTTTATTTACTTTTGAGGGTGGTAGTGGAAAAGGCTTGTTTCTGGTGAGAGGCGTGGGAGCGGGGGTCCTCTGTGGATTAAGGTGGCTGTACATAGAAGGCCTAAATAAAGGAATATTGTAAATGTCCAGGTATATGCAGTTATGCGTTTCTAGCCTATGTGTGTGGATTCATCCTTTCTATATAGCTTATTTTTGGATACGGAGAATGACTAGGAACAGTAAAGCATGGACAGACTGATGATAAGTCAGGTGTGGGTCCTGAATAACGAGAAACATCGACAGGTATGTATAGATTTTTTTTATACCTAACTCCACATCTATGCGCTGACTGGAGTCTAAATGCATAACCTGGCGTTGGTTTCCTGGCTACAATCACCTATTTTCTGCTACACATCTGGTTTTCTGCAAAGTTAATGCAAACCAACCCATAATGAGCCCTGTGCAGACAGGCAATGGGCACATTGCCATTATGCAACTTCCAGATTCCTGTGAATGTTCTCCTTGTAAACGTACACCAAGCGGCCCTATGTTTGCTTTGGTCTTCTGACACTCTGCGACAGTGGTCCATTACACAAAAGTTGCCAGGGGCCATTATCATATGTCAACAGGTGGCTCGCATTGAGGCCTAAACAGAAATGGAAGGGAACTGACACACATCACTCATATTGTGCCACCCAGTTTAGTCTAGTTTTCATTGGTCATCAAAACATAAACCATGAAAGTGGCATCCAATGGTCAAGACTGTGGTAAAATCCATTGTTGGGGTCTAAAGGTGTCTAGGTGTACGTAGTGTGCACAGTAACAGCTGCTACCGAATGGGTGGTGGGGCGGGAGAGAAGGGGGGTGAAGAATAAAAAATAAATAAAAGCAGCGTTATCATTAGTCTGAGTGCTGTGGTTCGGCGCTCAGAGAAGTACTGGGAGGCTATGCATGTTCTCAACCCTGTGCAATACAGCGGGTGGGGAACATGCTAAGTGCGCATGACTGTTTGGCGTGCCCAAGAAGGCCGGCCTAACTGTCATGCGCACTTAGAAAGTGCCTACCACTCCTCCCCCAGCTCTGAATAGCCCAGCCCCGCCCCCCATCCAACTGAATCAGTACGGAAAAATAAAATGATATAATAACGTTGCGTTATTATCATTTTATTTTTCCCTTTTGAACTGCTCAGTGAGCAGTGGGGCGACACTCCGCCAGACCAATGAACGATAATGCTTTGAATCTTCTTCTCCGAACGTCTAAGTTTATTTTCATTTACTTCTAATAGATACTGCTCCGTCTGTTAGCCGTATGTCTGCTATCACATCTGATATTATTGTAGTGTAGTCATATTTACATCTGTGCTGGCCTTCAGTTGTCGTCTATGTAGTTGACAGAGTCTTGGCTTAAGTTCCACGGATGTAGTAAAAGGCTGCCAGGAAGGTGAACCACACCTGCCCTTGTGGACAGATAGCAGCCATAGTTTACGACAATAAAGGGAGCAGGACATGGTTGTTGCTGTAGTAATGATAATAATGACAAATGCTCCAGGCGCTTTCCCTCATATTAGTTGGCAATGATTCTCAGTCTGTTAGTTTTTACTTTGTTCTGCTTGTCCTTAAGAAAATCATGGGTGGAGATCAGTTGCCCTTTTTCAGAACATATGTCAACATGCTTTTAATAGTGGGTTAGGGACAGAATACGTCCTTAACAACCCATGATTACCCAACCACTATATCGCATATTGGGGCTGATTATGAGGGTCGGAGCCTTTCCTATGGCATCGTAATCAGCTGTTCGAATTTATTTCCGACCGACACATTTTGATGGAAAGGAATCCGAACTGGATTTCCGAATGGCATTCGGAAAGCCCAAAGCCTAAAGTAATCCCAAGGGCGGCTCTTTCTGCCTGAGGGATTACAACGTCAGATTCCAACAGCCTTTCTGTGCAGGCCTCTTTCTGACACAGAAAGTGCTGTCAGAAATCGACCTTGGGGTCCCCCAGCAGGGCCCTCATGGGTGCACGGCCTCTGGTTGGAGGCCGAGGGGGCACCCCTGTTGATCCTGCACCCCATGGCAGGCACCTTGAAGTGCAGAGATGTACTGCACTTCTTCTCCTTACAATGCGAGCATGACTTCCGGTCGGAATGCATGCTCCCATTGTAAAGAATAGGAGTGTGACCAAACAGTTTTCAGTGGCATCCTAATTCCTGGGTTGGTACCGCCGACAGGTCGGTCGGTCCCAATACGGAATGGATGTCGGACAGACTCAGGTCCGTCCGACTTTGAAATCGGGCCCATAGTTGGGACACAATTTTTCATCTACTCTACCATCTGCCGCCTTACATCCTACTCACTTGCTCACATTGGAGCCAACCTATTTTTGCAATTCTGCAGTGATTATTCCAAACAATCTGTCACCTACTACACATTTTACAATGTTTAACAAAAAAATATAAAGGAGCAAAAGTTATTAAAAATGTTGCACATATAATGCAACCCTGATCCAACATTTTTGCAAAATTTAACTGACTATACTTTATCTGTTGTTTGTGATTTGCAGACCTAAAGGAGGTGATGATGGTGGTTATTTCATATTTAATGTTTTGCTTTGGATTTATGGACACCAACTAAACCTTAGTCTGACCTTCATGAGATAGATTTTAAAACATAGCTTTTATGTGTACATTATAAGAAGTGAACTTTTTTATTTTAAATAATTTATAGCCTTATTTATTAA
The DNA here is from genome assembly GCF_964204655.1 of Triturus cristatus. Taxonomy (NCBI): domain Eukaryota; kingdom Metazoa; phylum Chordata; class Amphibia; order Caudata; family Salamandridae; genus Triturus; species Triturus cristatus. Next base: position 296,529,025 of record NC_140589.1, on the reverse strand, counting down.
TTTCATTTGTAAATCAATGATTTAAACCAAAGTACTGGTTAATATTCCAGAAACAGGAACAGCAAATCACCAATGCATTTGTTGCATACTATAAAAAGGTTTATTCCTTCACAGTAGGTAGAGTATTCTTTTTTTGGTTTAATGATTTTTATTAATAAATTCGAATAAAAAGATAGAACACAAGGATTGTCATCAGTCCAATACAATGTCAATATTAAATAATACCAATTAGGATCTTAACATATGAATATATTCCAAATTGAGAAAATAGCAGTATGTGACAATAAATATAGAACAAGTATATTTTATTTAAGAAAGAGAAAGAAGGAAAGAGGGAAAAAAGTGACTTAGAAATAGGCAAGGAAGAGGAGAGATATGTAGTAAAAGGGGAGCCAGAGTAGATAAGATTTGACTTTCTGTGATAACGAGATATTGGAAATAGCAGCTATTCTATGTTCATCACAAATAAAGTTCCACCAAGTTAGTCACGATAGTCGTGTGCTCATGACAGCCGGGAGCCGTCCAACCGTTGCCGCTCCGCCCATGCGCGGCTAATTCCCCGCCTGTGCGGGCAAATTAATTAGTGGGCGGAGTTCGGACGGCTCCCGGCTGTCATGAGCACACGCCCACCGTGATTTATGACCGCCGGGAGCCGTCCTGAGTACCTGGGCGCCACGTCCAGCCCCCCTCGCACAGCGGCGGAATTTGCCACGCGTGCAAGGGGTTAAAATAGACAATTTAGAAGTGTCTTTCCAACAAGAAAATATCACCTTAAATGCAATAGCAATAAAAAGATCCAACAACAAAGGTTTAATATAAAAACAGTTAAAATCTGATGAAGTAGTTCCAAGAAAAACAATATGAATTTATAATTGAATATTACATTGACATTTATTTTTAGACATGTTGACCAAACTGTTTCGCAAAATGTAAACACATTTGGACAATAGTTTAGCAAATTAATTAAAGTTAATGTGGAAGAAGAAGAACAACAACATAGAGAAGAAATACATTCAGGAGAAATGAGGGCTCTGTTGTAAATAAAAAATAAGGATTGCGTAATACGAGCCCCTTTAGATGTTTTAAATAGTTTAAGCCATAATTTACCCTAAGTCGGACAAGGGAGCGAAAGAGATAAATCAGCTTCCCAAGACAATTCAATAGGAGTTTTAGGACTGATAAGAGTATATGATAACAACTTGGTGTATAAATAAGCAGCTTTGGGTATAGAGCCATGGAAATAGTATGAAGCAGTGTTTGGGGGTACATAATACAATATATGGAGGAAAATGAGTGGCTGTTACATCGTATTGAAAGGAAGTTGATAATAGATTTAATCCTGTAAAAACGAGCTTGGTCATTTATATGTAGTTTTCAGTTGGGAGAAAGGGATAACAGAATTACGCTGTACAAGCTGGCGAATGAACGTTATACCATTTTCTTTCCAGTGTTTATAGTAAAATGATTTGCAGCGAAATTTGATACATTTGTTATACCAAATAGAGAAGGAAAGAAAACATTGATGTGAATCAAAGCCTGAAGAAAACATTGTGTGTAACAATTTTTGTGAGTATTTTAGTATAGGATTAGTTGATGTGAAAGTACAGTTAGACATAATGGGCCCGATTCACAAAAGTAATCTGAGACAAAATCCTAACTTTACGACTTTCGGTCTTCACAAAAGGCATTTAGGAGTAGTAAAGTCAGGATTTTGTCTTAAGTTTGTCTTACGTTTTCCATCGGGGTATGGAAACATCACAAAAATCTTGAGTTAAGGCAAAAGATTGTCGAATTACAAATGCAGAGTGATAGAGTCTAAAATCAGGGCATCGTACCCCACCTTCATCCTTTGGACATTTGAGCTTAGTTAAAGCAATATGTGAATTTTTATTATTCCAAAGGAATTTGGTACATAGTGAATTAATTTGAGAGAATTAGGAAAGAGGTATCTTAAAAGGCAACATAGACAATGTGGAAAGGACATTCGGTACGATCATCATCTTAATGGTATCCAGTCTACCCCACCATGACAGATGGAGAGGAGACCAAGCTGAAACTAATCTCTGCAGTTTGAAGTTTAAAACATTAACATTATTTTGAACATTGTGTTCAAAATAGTAGAGAAGAACCAGATACCAAGATATTTTATTTGGGTAGGGCACCAAGTAAAATCAATATTAGCAAACATATATTGATAACATTAAGAATTTAATGGTAATATTTCAGTTTTAGAAAAATTTAATTTATAGCCAGAAACATTATAGTATAATTGAAGTTGTGCAAAAAAAGGAGTTATAGAGGAGATGGGATTGGACATATACACCAACATATCATCCACATAAGCTAACAGTTTGATTTCAGTGGAATTATATTTAAAACCCGATTTAAGGTTATTGCAACAAATGCATTCAAGAAATGGTTCTAAACAAAGAACAATAAGTAAAGGCGATAGAGGGCAGCCTTGATGCGTACCTCTGTGTGATTGAAAAAAGGGGAGAAGCGACCATTAACAAAAACACTGGCACGGGGAGCAGAGTACAACAATTTTATATAGGAAATTAAATTAGGTCCAAAACCATATCATCGAATGGTGGTAAACATAAATTGCAAGCTAATACGATCAAAAGCCTTTTTGGCGTCAAGGGATAGTGCGGTTAAGGGAGAGTGATATTTTCTAACATATGTGATAATATTTGAAAACATTCTAGCATTATCAGCATCCAATATACCTTTAACAAAACCAGACTGATCAGTTGTCACCAATAAGGGAACAATAGATTCAAGACGGGGTGCTAGAATCTTAGCAAATATCTTACAGTCATAATTAATTAATGAGATGGGACGATAGTTTTTACAAAGGGTGTGATCTTTATCAGGTTTAGGATTGAGGACAATCAAGGCTTCTAGAAAGGAACCAGTAGCCTTGGAATCTAATAAAAAAGAGTTGAAGAGTTCAAGGAGTTTAGGGGCAAAAATAGAAGAAAAGGCAGAGAAAAACTCACCATCAGGTCCCAGAGGTTTTTGCTTTTTTTAAGGACTTCATGGCCTCTAACATGTTAACCTTATCCGGGATATGAGGAGGACTAGGGAGGGCATGAAAAAAAGTATGCATATTATGATCTAAAAGGTTGGTGTCCTCCGAGTAGAGACATTGATAATATTCTTGAAAGTGGTTGACATATCTGTGTCGGAGGATACAAGTTTGGTGAGAGATTCATTTCGAATTGGGCCAATGTTTTTATGTTCTGACTTAATTTAAAAAAAAATAGCCAACATTTTACCTGCTTTAATTTGGCCACCGCGGTATTTAGATTTAATTTTGAGGAGGATGTTACAAGCATCAACAGTTGCATGTTTATTAAGAGCAGACTTAACTTTAATCAACTCATGTAAGATAGAGGCTGATTTAGAAGAAAAATAAGCATGTTCTAGTGTTTTATGTTGCTGTAGTAGTGTTGCATTTTTGTCATGAGCTAGTTTTTTCTGATTAGCTGAGTAGGCTGTGGTAAAGGCACAGAAAGATGCCTTAAAAGCAGCCCATGTATTAGGAATAGAAGTATCTAGAGGGTTGTTAAGATAGAAAAATGAATAAATAAAGGTATTAGCCTCTGAGAGAAATGTACCACCAGATAAAAGGGAATTACTAAATTTCCAAAGACAAGTTTTAGAATTATTTAGAGATAAATCAAAGGAAGAGAAAACAGGGGCATGACCAGAGATCAAAATAGAACCAATCTGTGAGGAATGGATGGAAGGTAATAGGGATTTAGTAACCAAAATATAGTCAATTCTAGAACAAGTGTGACGCACATTGGAGAAAAATGTAACTTCAGAAGTATCAGGGTTACGTGTTTTTCAGACATCAAACAATGGACGAGTGGCAATGGCAGATTGAAATCCTTTCTGGGATTTATCAGGATTAAATTTCCATTTAGACTTCCTATCAGTGAAGGGATCTAGCCATTGATTGAAGTTACCTGCAACAATAATGTTAGGAGTATCGATAGATGTTAGAGTAATCTTAACATTGTTCCAGAAATCTGGATCTGGTTTGAAGGGACCATAAATGTTAAATAAAGAAAGTTGTCTATTATGAATGATAACCTTAACCAATACCCATCGTCCATCATTATCTCATTGAGTTGATATAATTGGTGCATGTAATGATTTATGAAAAATAATGGCAACACCTCCTTTACGATTAATAGTAGAGCAATAAACAATTTGGCCTATCAATTGCCGTTTTAAGTTAAGTGATTCAACATCGTTACAGTGAGTTTCCTTCAAAAAAGTAACATGTGAAGCAAATCTAGACTAATGCTAAAGTAACTTTTGTCTTTTAACAGGATGACCCAGACCACGAACATTCCATGAGACAATGTTAAACATAAGGGGGAGTGATGGAAGGACACAGGAACCCAGGTGACAAGCCGCAAAGATACAGAGGGAAACAAAAGAATTCCAATGGTTAATATATATGTAACATGTAGACAATTTAAATATAGAGATAGAGGAGACAAAGGCTCACCAAATAAAAGGAATAAAGAGAGAAAAGAGAAATGAAGAAGAATGAATGAGAAAGAAATAGTAGAAGAAAGAGATAGATCAAGGAGAAAAATCCAGATCTACCAGGAAAAGCAGAGGGAAAGGGCATGGGACGCACCAGCACATAGAACAAGATGAGCAGCAGGGAGATAATCATGAAAAAAAAGAGAGAATAGCTGTGTGTAAAAGTTATGGAGTAAGAAGGAGGGAAATAAAGGTTATGCAAAAGTACTAAGAATTAATAGGGAGCACTAGGCAGAGGTTATCCTGTCATGGGGCGGAATGCTTCGGAGAAAGGATTTGAGCTTAACAGGGTCATCAAAAGATCGTGTAGAACCTTCATAAGTAATTTTACATATACAAGGATGCAAGATGCCATAACAAATGTGTAATTGTCTCATTTGTGTGCGCAAAGCAATACATTCTTTCCTTCTGGTATGCATTGCATTGGAGAGATCTTGAGATATATAAATATTATGTCCAGACCACATAAGATGATGCTTTTCTTTTGCCGCTTTCAACACATGAAGCAAATCTGAAAATTCCAAAAACAGCATTACAATTCCTCTAGGTCTGATAGAGTGAGGATGGATGCGACCAACGCGGTGTGTGCGTTGAATGTTCATGGTTGGTTCTCGTTGAAGCTCCAAAAGCTCAGGGAGAAACTTTTTCAAGAAACCAAGGAGGTCAGGGCCCTCCAAATTTTCTGGAAGGCCATATAAACGTAGGATATTACGTCTATTTCTATTTACGAGGTCTTCTGTGTGGAGTTTGAGCTTTTGGATTTCCTGTTCCAGGAGAGGAATCTTGTTAGTAGTGTCATGCAGATCACTGACGCACTGTTCCATGTCAAACATCTTAGCTTCCATGGTCATCCATCTATCCTATATTTGTTGAAGCTTTTCATTAGTAGCAGTCATGAAGGGCTTTAAGCCTCTCACCTCATCAAGTATAGCGTCAAGCACCGGGTGTGAGATGATAAAATTGGTTCAGGGTGGATAATTTTTCACCCATTTAGGTTTGCTGCCAGATGAAGAAGGCTTGGTGGTGGTTAGAATATCACTGGCCATTTTGGCGTAATGAAGAGGACGGTGCATTGACTTTGGTAGAGACTTGAGTCTGCCCATATAATGCAATTACAGTATGTAAAAGTATGCACTTAGTTTTAAAATAAATAAAGAAAATTGCAACTGGGCAAAAATATGTTGCTAGGAAATTAAAAAGCGCAATAGTTCACTAAAAAGTGCAGTGAAAGTCAACAGCATAAAGACACCTCAGATTATATTTGTTGAGGAAGAGTGGTTGCAGAGAAGAAAGAATGCCAAAAGAACTCTATATAAATATATAGTCATATGTACTTTTATAGCATTCAAATAAATATGGGGAATAATTAAAAAAAGAAGAAAAAAGCATTGAGAAAGGTTGCTGAGCGTTTTATTGGGGAAAACACTGGTTACCTCAGCAGGGGGGTCATGCAGTGAAGGCAAGCGGCAGGCATCTGAGCTGGCGGCCGCTCGCAGATGACAAGAAACTCACCGCCACAGCTCCGGGCAAGAAAGAGCACGTCAGAAGCCAGCCCTGTCAGGAAATATTGCCGGTGGATGGAGGCATCACGGAGCAGAAGCAAGTGCTCCAAATATGCAGAGACGGCTTCAAGAACGACAAAACTGCTCCGGACTCAAAGCGGAGCTCAAGGAGATGACGGAATCTTGTCTGGCACTCAAACCATGCCCCCTCAAGCTAAGAAGTGAACTTTTTTTTCCATGAAGTACCTATGTAAAATTGCTTTCTGCTGAGTGTAACATCGGATATATTTTACACAAATTGCCTTTCTATGATAGCTAGTAAAGATGTATTAATAAGGAGATGTTCCTGTTCCCCTGCATGAAAAATTGTAATTGCTAGGTGAATGGCAGTTTGACTACCACCTGCTTAAAGGGAGTTGTTTTCTTCCCTAAAAAAACCTCAATCGTTTTTTGAGTGATTAGATACCTTTTGTATGAATAAAATGTCTACGGTCCTGAAGAAAGCCAATTGACCTTCTTTGGAGCTACAATTTGTAGACCTTTGTAATGCTGGAGTGTTAATAATTTCTCCTAAGTTCTTTCCATAAAAAAAAATGTTTAGACCTTGTATTGCTCTTCCTTGCTCATACTCCGACTCTCTGTGCTTTGCATAATTTCTAGAAGTGTGTAAATCTCCACAAAATTACTTGTCAAAGTTGCAGTGTTACAGTATATCAATTCTGCTTTCTAAATACCATCTTTAACTTAACCCCTTCTGTGCCCATGACGTGCTGGACACGTCATGAGGCATTCCCTGGGGAATCTCTCTGGTGCGGGCACCAGAGGGATTCCCTTTCATTCAAAATAGCCTCGGGAGCTGGGGAAGAGCTTCCCCAGCTCACGATCGGCGCGCACGTCGCGCCGACATCATTACAGTGAAAGTGAAACTGAAATGAACCAAGAGGCTCATTTCAGTTTCACTTTCTACGTGCTCAGGGGGCTATCTCAGCCCCCTGAGCACTTTGAAAGACGGGAGAGGTATCGTTGGAAAGGGGAGAATCTCCCCTCCCCAGTGGATCCCTGCTTGGGGATCACCACAGGAGGGCGATCCCCAAGCAGGGATCCACCCACTAGACACCAGGGAGGGACGAGTGGCCCCTTGGGCAAGGGTCTTTGCTCCCCCCAATTAATTTTGGCAACATTTAGTCTTTTTGCCCCCCCTGGGGGGGGGCAAAAAGCCCACTAGACACCAGGGAATTTTTTTAAAAATAAAAATAGGGGTGGGGGCTGCCCAAAATGGGCAGGCCCATGTCCCCACCCCACCCCCAATTACTACAGTCTTTCTGCCCCCTGGGGGCAGATGGGGCATTGGCCCCTAATCTGCCCCTTCGGGGGGGGGCAGAAAGCCCACTAAAAGCCAGGGATTAGTTTTTAGGTTTTTTTTAGGGTGGGGGCTGCCCGCAACGGGCACGCCAATGCCCCCACCCACCCGCCACCATTACAGCCTTTCTGCCCCCCCTGGGGGGCTGATGGGGCATTGGCCCCCAATCTGCCACCCCGGGGGGGGGGGGCAAAAAGCCCTCTAGACACAAGGGAAATAAAAAAAAAATATAGGGGTGGGGGCTGCCCAAAATGGGCAGGCCCATGCCCCCACCCCACCCCCCAATTACTACAGCCTTTCTGCCCCCCCGGGGGACAGATGGGGCAGTAGCCCCCAAGCTGCCCACCCAGAGGGGCAGAAAGCCCAGTATCCACCAGGGATTTTTTTTCCGCAATTGTTTTTAGGGTGTGGGCTGCCCGAAACGGGCACGTCAATGCCCCCACCCTCCCCCCGCACAAAAATGACAGTCTTTCTGCCCCCAGGAGGCAGATGGGAGCTGTAGCCCCCAATCTGGCCCCCCCTGGGGGGCGCAGAATGCCCACTAGAGACCATGGATTTTTTTTGTTTTATTAGTGTAGGGGTAGGGGCTCCCCAAAATGGGCATGACAATACCCCACCCCACCCCCAGAGAAATTCCAATCTTTCTGCCCCCCCGGGAGGGCAGATGGTGGCAGTGGCCCCTGATCTGCCCCTTGGGGGGGCTGAAAGCCCACTAGGCGCCAGCGAGTACGCAGGCTTTTTTATGCGTGGGGGTGGGGGCTGCCCAAAATGGTCATACCAATGCCCCCACCCCCACAAAAAATAGCCACAGTATTTCTGCCCCTTTAGGGGCATATCGGGATGAAGCCCCCTTCCCCGAATTCCCCCCAGGGCGGCAGAAAGCCCACTGGGCTCCGAATTCTTTTTAGCAATGTGCATACCTGTGGATTTTGGGCCCTAGCGCAGTTGGCACGTAGGCAAACCTAGCAAACCTGTACATTTTTTAAAACTAGACACCGAGGGGAATCCAGGATGGGGTGACTTCACTGGCTCACCAGGTTCTGTTACCCAGAATCCATTGCAAACCTAAAAATGTGCCCAAAATAACACATTTTCCTCACATTTCTGTGGTGGAAAGTTCTGGAATCTGCGTGGGTCCACAAAATTCCACCCACCCTGCGTTCCCCAAAGTCTTCAGAGAAAAATGGTACCTCACTTGCGTGGGTAGGCCTAGTGCCCGCGTCAGGCAAGGGCCCAAAACCTATTGAGGAGACATCAAAATTACCTATCACAAAACAACCTGGTTTTGCAAAGGGGGTCCCATGAGTTTTTGGCCCCGGGCTTGGCGGCCATCTAGGGAAACCTACCAAACCCACACATTTCTGAAAACTAGACACCCGGGGGATTCCAGGGAGGTATGGCGTCCTTTTCTTGGGATGAGGGGTGAGGTCTTGATGATGAAGCATGCCACTGGAATTTCCATTGGGTGTGAGTCTTTTTAACTGCAGAGGTATGGGAATGACAGATAACTAAACCTAATCTCAGTGGGGCTCTCTGTTGTGGATATTGTTATATAGTTGCAAGTGGAGGGAACCCACTTGAAAATACTTCTAGCTCCCCATTTCTTTGATTTGGTATCATGTTAAGAGAGGCTAAAAGATCCAATATAACAAGTACTGCTAAATATCCTCAGCATTGACTTTGAGAGTTCATCAGCCACTTAGGCCAGAGTCAACTTAATCCCATGCTATGCCCTCATTGGCTGGAGAATTTAGACTCAGTCCACAGATGTTCAGCTAGACGAAGACTATGCTATCCAAACCCTTGCTTAATAACTCAGATTAGTGATCAGCCAATAATTGTTATTGCTATTGGTAATTAGCACTTGGGTAGTGCACACTGACAAGCTGATCAACATCAGCTCTGCTTACTGGGTGCATCCCTTTCAAATACCTATGTCAAAGATTCAGAAACAGGGTTTCCTCTTATCCTAATTTGAAGTGGAAAGAAAAAATCAGTGATGGAGACCTGTTCAAAATAATTTTCCTCTTCACAGAACCTTCAGTAAGTACGAAAATGTATAATATCATTTAGGTATAGTTCTTGTTACAGTGACCACCACAAAGAGATATTTATTGAAAGTGCCCACAATTGTGTCTAATGCCATTCCAGATTCATACATATCATATTTTACTCACTTCTTTATTCATTGCCATTTTATTGCTCCCATCAAGATGCACTGTCACTCATTATTGGTGTTTATGGATGACTGAAACTTCGAATAAAGGAACTCTATAGATTGAAATGAGTTAGTGAATAGAAACAGATTGGGTTCCAAGAACTACTCATAGCCAGGCAGCCTAAAGCATTAAAGCTTTGGGTGGGCAGGAGTCTGGGATAAGAGCTGTAAAGTCTTATGAATGGATTTTCAAGGAAAGGGAATTTATCATGGCTCTGTGATGTGGGATAACAAGAGATGCTGTAAATTCCTGAAAGGGCAATTGCCAGTAAGAAAACGAAGTTGCTCAGATATACAGCTGAGAGAAATGCGCAAGCAATTAGAAGAACACAAGACAGTCTATTTGTTTTATGAGAAACTAAATTCTTTCTGCCCTGCAATAGGATTCCTAGGCTGTACAAGATGTTATCTAGTAACATGCAGGCATTGGCTACACAGTGTGGTATGCAATTCAAAGAGAGAGGCTTCTGTACTTAAACTGTGACAAAATCAGGCCCGGCTTTAGGGCAGTGCGACTGGTGCGGCCGCACTGGGCGCTGACCTGTGGAGGGGGACGCTGCGGCCTCAGGGGGCGCTGTGTTTAGCAATATCTTATGATTGGAGGGATGAGGTGCTCTTTTGCTGGTGGTAAAAAGAGAATCCTAGGAGGCAGTCATGGGACATTGGGGCGCCAAAAGTGATTGTCGCACCAGGCGCCACCAGCGCTAAAGCCGGCCCTGGACAAAATGCCCATTCCTATCATTTTAGACAACACATTTTTAATGCACACTGGGCGGTGGCTCCTTGAAAGGGAATCAGCTTCCCCACCTATGGATCTTTATTGGTGTAATGCTACAGTACTTGACAGATGTTTCAGGGCATTCTGGGATTCAAGAGGTATCAATTCATTAGGCAATGAGCCAAATTTGAAAACATTTGTTCACACGAATTTTCGATTGCATTTTCTGTGCACCCAAGCACTGATTCACAAAATAAATGGATGAGTGTGTAGAGACCATTACACAAGTGCTGTGCTGCCTTTCCAGGGTGCGTGCTCCATGGATATTTGACAAGCATTGGCAAACCTAATAGTTCTGACTTTTGTGTAACAACATATGTAAATACATGCATTCACAGATATTGTTTACATGCACTGCATACACTAATCCATTTATCACATTAACATCGGCCCTGTTTTTTTCCGGTTTTTTTTAACCTACAAACCCTTTTTTTGTTGATTTTTTTGTATGCAGCGCAAACTCGATCCGAAGGTAATGGAGTGCTTTACATAAGCACCAGTTACATTACACAAGGGCATGTTCATTTTTTTAAATGTCTTATTTTTAGGCACAGGAAGATTACGTGATTTGCTCAGGAACACAGGATGTTGAGAAGACCCGGAGACTTGAACCTAGTTCCCTGGTTCCAAAGTCGGCAGCTCTGGCCCTCCCTGGCTTTGCCATTGCTGGAAATAAAATAGAAAAAAGGGACGATATAGAATGCCTGTAGGAAACAAAGAAGAAAAGGTGACAAAAATGTGATTAATGAGTGTACCTTTGAGATGTAAAATATTACCTCAACATTCTAATGGAAGCACTTCCTGAAAGCAGGACAATATACCAAATAAACGAATAGGATGCGGTGTGGGTGTAATACTCCTCTTGCTGGAGCCAATACTAACTCCATATAGATTTGATATAATTGGTAATAATGCACCTTGCAGACAACTGCACTGTCAAACTAGACCTAAAACAAAGAGGTGAAAGCTTGCTGCTTGAGGGGTGCATTGTATCCCAGGAGACATGTGGGTGCAGTATATTGAAAGGCCATCCTCCTCGGCGTCCATGCTAGTCAGGAAGTGCATTTCCTGGCACAGGTCTAGAGAAACTATGCAAGGAAGGGTGAAGTATTTGATTTCTACCAGGGACTTTTTACTGTGGTGGTGTCTTGCCACATAGAGCAGACCGAATGATAAAATAAGCCCTATGTTGTGAGTAAGGGATTACATCCTTTTTAATGCGACCCCAGATCAGGAATCACACGCCACACGCATGATCTCACCTTTCTTGTCAGTGAAAAATTGGTAACATTACCCCACTGGCTTTTGAGATTATTTAAAAAAATCAGCAGTCAGAAAAAATACAATATTGGGGCACAGGTATGCAACTAACACATATAGAAAGAAAGAATACAAATTCACAGTAGATATATCTGTGCACTACATATGTCCAATTACTGCCATTCACTTAATCAAATACTTGTAATGTGGTTAAAGGGTAAAATCCATGCAGACCCTTAACAATAAACAGAAAACCATATCTTAATGTGCTTTGAAAAAAGACACCCACCCACATTATAGTCCAAAACAAAACCCTTAAATCAATCTAAATGGTCACCAATGCATAACAGCATATTATAACACTCTGTTCTCATTCAGGGTGATATATGATATGGCGTTTTTTTAAAGCACCAGCTCTTTTGAGACTTTATTTTTTAGGGCTCTGAATTTTCCTTTTTTAGGCTTTTCACGATCTATCATTCGCGCCATCTGATCGTATAGTATTTCCATATATTTTTGTAGTAGCACTCCAAGAAATTCAGTCTCCGACCCTTTGCCTCTAAGGATGTCACACCAACATGCAGAATACCTAAGGGTTCTTCTTTAGTCCCTGTCCTGTTCAATATCTGCTTCCTCTGTTTATAATATTTAATGACATTCTGTTTTTATGATTGTTTGAATTATCAATCGAATAAAGCTGTGATTGACATTCCACTATGGGCAAAATCTTACGTGGATGATAAACAGTTGTAAATTGAAACCTCACAGGATCCCATTTTAACTGCTGGCATTTTATAGAGTCCTTAATGACATAAGAAGTTCTGATTTAGCCCTGACTGACATTTCTGGCATCATATACAAACATATAACAAAAAATCTTGGAATTTGATTTGAAGCAGACCTCTCCCTAAACAATCAGATCAGCTCCATAGTTGGCAGCTAGGTCCACCGACGTGTGTCGCTTGGTGAAGTGGGTACAGCAGCAACTCACCTTGCATTCTCCCTGCATTCCAGATATGTAGAGTCCAAATGCCAGACTGGTCAGCCCAACCGTAGGGATCAGAAAAAGAGACCATATTGAAGCAACCAGCAAGTGCCTTCTATGGCGTCCAGTGATCAAAAGAATACATTATAAAAGCTGCTGCTTTCAGGGCTTTGACAGTTTCTCTCTCAGTAACCTCAACCAAGATATCTGGGCCTGCTTTTCTATTTGGAACCTCAGGGGATGCATTACAGATGCGGTGCATTTTCCTTCATTGCGCTGGGCTCACCTTTAGAAAGGTGCGCCCAGTGCAATGTAGGAAAATGAGCCGTATTATGATAATTGCCCTGCCCTGGGGGCAGCAGATTCATGTGAAAAATGGAGCAGCTGCTTCAAAGCCACTCTGTGTTTTCACAGTGCAGGTGGTTACCCACCTGCACTTTGAAGGGAGATTAAAGATCCCATTGCAGGCAGGTGCAGGCAGTGACTGCACCCGCCTTCAAGGGGATGTCTGGGTTCCCCCTCCAGAGAGCTTCTCTCAGGGGGCGCACTCACAGTGCGCAACCTTTTAGATGGCACACTGTCAATGCCCCTCCTGAGAGCTTCTTTGCCTCTGCACCTGCGTCTGTAATACCGCACGGGTGCAGAGGAGGAGGGGTTCCCTCATTTGCATGCCCCACACAAATGAGGGAACGCCCCCTGAAGATAGCGCTGGCGCTTTATGTGCACCAGCGCTATCGGTATGACAGAAGGGGCCGCACAAGCATCTTCGGCCCCTTCTGTAATACCAAAGTGCCCCGGAGTGCACAAAGCGGACGCAACCGCCTGGGGCTACTTTGTGCAATATGGCCCCAGGAGTACAAATTTAAGATTACTCACCCCCTCGCTTCAAACAAACCTCCAAAGGTGCTAGATCATAATCTGCTCGATTGGGAAACAAGGAAACCCTACCCACAAGGAGCCTGGGTATTGTGTGCTGTAAGGAAACAATAGCTCATGCGGATTAATACTTATCAATATAGTATGTAATCTAAAATAATAATCAAAAAAGAAGCGGGGATTGTGAAAGATGTCAGAAGAAAAGGCAAAGCCATACACGTTTGTTCTTTTTTGTGAAGAATGATCTTCGTTTATATTACTAGAATATTTACACAAAAGGTGCACATAGATTTACAATACAATTTTGACATTAAACAAACAAATTACAAATTAGTGTCCCAATGAAGAAAAACCTTAAACAGACAATTAACATAACATACGACATACAAACAAGGTTTCCATTTCACTTTACAAAGGCAATCACAAACACTTAATAATTCAAATTGACAACACTTAATTAATATAGGTGTTGATTAGTGATTTGCCTATCGCGTCAACGGCGTTTCGACCCTGTTCCAACTTAAAGGGTCTCGTCAGGACTGTCTAATATAGGGACACCTTAAGGTCCAGGACTGGTGTAGCGTGTAAATATACAGTGACACCGTGTTCAAAAACAAAGGATAAAATATACTCACAGGTACCCAGCCGGGTGCCCTGTGAGAGGAGACTCACACGGAGGCAGTGGCCCACTGTAAATCGATGCGATCGTAATTGTACGTGATGTAAGGGTCCTTCAATATACCACACCAACTGAAGTTCCAAACTTTTGTATAGCTGTCACCTCGTATTAGCGAGTCCGATCAACTCTCTCCCTTCTTACGGGTTTCCGAATATCCCGCGGAGTGCTGCAGCAGGCAAACAAGGTCCTGTCTGTGGGTACCTGTGAGTATATTTTATCCTTTGTTTTTGAACACGGTGTCACTGTATATTTACACGCTACACCAGTCCTGGACCTTAAGGTGTCCCTATATTAGACAGTCCTGACGAGACCCTTTAAGTTGGAACAGGGTCGAAACGCCGTTGACGCGATAGGCAAATCACTAATCAACACCTATATTAATTAAGTGTTGTCAATTTGAATTATTAAGTGTTTGTGATTGCCTTTGTAAAGTGAAATGGAAACCTTGTTTGTATGTCGTATGTTATGTTAATTGTCTGTTTAAGGTTTTTCTTCATTGGGACACTAATTTGTAATTTGTTTGTTTAATGTCAAAATTGTATTGTAAATCTATGTGCACCTTTTGTGTAAATATTCTAGTAATATAAACGAAGATCATTCTTCACAAAAAAGAACAAACGTGTATGGCTTTGCCTTTTCTTCTGACATCTTTCACAATCCCCGCTTCTTTTTTGATTATTATTTTAGATTACATACTATATTGATAAGTATTAATCCGCATGAGCTATTGTTTCCTTACAGCAGATCATAATCTGGGCTCCAACTACTGGAACTCATTGACCCTACATCTTTCTCAGCCTTGTCTGGCTTCAAAATATCTTTCAAAACCTACTCTAATAGATGCGTGTTGTTTAGATATGCACCCAGAGACCTTCTCAGCAGAGTAGGAGACATACATGCAGTCAAACGAGTCAGAAAGTAAGTCATATGCCTAAGGGAAGATTTGAAAAAAAAAATACGTGGAAAAAAAGGCCCTTGCCAACTTCAGCGGTTGTTGGGTTGGCCCTTGGGCTCCCTGAGGACAGCCTGGCACGCCTAACTTACCTACTGAAATCAGCAATGCAATGTTGGAATGTGTGCAATGATAAATCAACTAAATGTTAACTGATACATTTGCCCCCCTGTGTATTTAGTTTGCCAGGTGATAGGGACATTAGCAAAATTAACACATAGGTGTAGGATGTAACGCAGAAACTAAGTGTAGAGAGTGGAAACAATATCGATACCAAGATACTATTTTGTAGGGACTCATCTGAAGATCAGAGGTTATTCTTAGATTGTTGAGGGTTGAATTTATTAGCACAAGTAAAATAATGTGAAAAGATCTCCCCTCAAAAAAGGATGATGAACTAGTCATCAACATTTCATATAATAATACACTTGGCTGGGTACGGGCAAACTATGGGGGATATTCACAAGGATCTATCGCTGAATTAACGGCACTTTATCGCAGCCAAAGTTGTGATAAACTTATCGCCCCAATCACAAGCTGGCGTTAGCAGCCCACAGCACCAGTTTACCCTTGATAGCAGCTGCAAAATACATCGCCACAGATGATCCCCGCAACTATCGCTAATGAGATGCAGAGTAGGCGTTCCCATGCCAAAAGCCGCGACAACACCACCCACAACATTCACAACAACCAGCCAGAACTGCGATAAGAACACAAAACAGGTGATAAGACGCGTTAGCAGCAGGAAAATAACACCTGCTTTGACCTGGTGCAAAGTCGGACCACAGCCTGCACCACAAAAGGGAGCATAGCCCACGGCCACATCGGAAGGGCAACAGATGCCATGGAGCCACTGGTCATGCGACCCGGACACCCAAGAGAGCCACAACACCCACCCCCACCCCCACCACCCCAGGACCCCAACCCCCACCCGGAACACCCCCCCCGGACCACCACAGAGGCAGCGCAGACAAAGACAGCGGATCCTCAGGAAACGCACCAGCCTCCCAGACCCAACACCTGACAATGTCATTGCCCACTACAGGCTCAAAAGGTCAACCATCCTACGCATCCTGACCAACAACACCCAACAGGCTGACGGCAGTAACACAGCAGACAACTAACATCCCACCCCACACAAAGCTGCTGGCTGTGATGCACCTGTTGGCCCCTGGTACCCCCAACCAACAGCCGCCAGAGTCGGAGGAGTCACACAACCAGCCACATCCAAGTCCCTCACCCCTGTCCTGGACATCACCATCAGCCTGGTACCCCAGTCCCCAGATGTCCAACACAATGCACAGGATCCGCTGTAGACCAAGCAAGAACCACACGCCATAGCTGGATGCACACACGTGTTGGGGGCAATCCACAGCACACATGTCATACCTGTGCCCCCTGGTGACACAGGACACAATCACCGCAACAGCAAGCACACATCTCACATCAATATGCAGGCAACAACCGAACACCTGGGAAACTCCACCAATGTCGCCTCCAAATACCCAGCCAGTGTGCATGGTCTCTTCATCCTCCGACAGTCGATCAGCAACCAGCGTTCAAAGGATGGCACCTGTCGTGGATGCCATCATCAGACTGATACCCTGCTCGGCACTCCAGTTGCCACTGACTCAGTGCACCGGAAGCCATCGTCCAATACTTATTTAGTTTTGTGTTGTTGAGAGTTTGCGCATCAATGTCACCTCAAGCAGTGTGGGAGACCTGGGACGTTGATGAGGAAGATGATGCAGGTCTAACACACCCCACTGCATCTGCATCAGGAATGTCTCGAAGGGACACAATCCGAGACTTTTTCTTCACATGGGAGCCCTCAGCTGTAGTGCCGCAACCTCAGTGCACTGCAACTCACGGACACTTCAGTTTGCTCATTGTGTGCCCTCTGGACTTGCTCAGGCTACCTCCATGATGCTCCGCAGTTGTCCCTGTGATGCTGGTGTTGTCTGTTTACGTATTCATTGTGTTAACTGTTGTATTTGTTGCCAGCACCAACAACTCCCTGAGGGCAGGCTTGCACCCACCCCACACACATCCAGCACAGGTGTCACTGTATATGTGGCCCTACCAATAAAAGGGGCGGGCGCACACGCACGTAGCCCTGTGGTCTTGTTGTATGCATGAGAGCCCAGGGCCCTACGACATTACATTGTGCTGTGTACAGCAGATGCAGGAATGTCACTGCAGGCATCGGGTTTGAGCTTGGACATGTAGCTTTGTCATCACCCACTCAATTCGTAAGGGGAGTGGCCTGGGCCGTTATACGCAGGGCCAACGTGAGTGTGTGACTGATATGTGCGTGCCCCTGGGCGTGGTTGCGTACTGTGAATGTGCATATGCATGCGTGTCTATGGCAGTGTGGGTCTCCTTTGTGGGGTGTAGGTGGTCCCTGAAGGGTAATAGAGACCAACGTATGTGATCTAGTTTACCTTCCATGGGTTGGGACCCCACCCACACCTGTTCAGCCACCTCCTTTTGGCGTGCTGACACATGGCATTGGGGTGCCATGTGTGGGTGGGTGAAGTTTCGTGAGCCAGCTGTGCTTGCAGGTGTTTCCTGCTGTGTGTTATGTTGCAGGCTCTGTGTTCTCCTCTAAGTAGCTTGGCTGCCTGGGTCCTGGTGGTGGGTTGCGTGGAATGTCCATGGGCTGTTGTAGGGTGTCAGTGTCGACGGTGTGGTGGGGTTGTGTGCCCCTCTGCAATGTAAAAGGAGATGCATGTTGACATTGTGTTGACATGTATGTTGGTGCATTGTTCTGGGTTACATGCATGTATGACAATGTACATTGTAACTGTTTGGGAGGTGCTGACTACTGCTGCTGCTGACAGTGTACATTTGGACTACATGACGGATGTGAGGTCGTACGCGTACATTCCCATTTCACGGTTTCCTGCTCTGTCAAATAGAGTAGGCATGTTTCTGTGCATGTGAGGAGCCAGTTGTGTCCTCTGTTCTGCAGTGTCGGCTTTGCGCATTGTACCACATTGTCGTCAATGTAGGTGTGCTGTTCTCGCTGTGTGTGTGCTGCAGTGTGCCATGGGTATGAGGGACATGATCCAGGGTAATTGTGGGTGTGCAGTGTGCTACACCTCGTTGTGCATGTGTGCCATTGTGCCCATCTCTCCCCGTCCCCCCAGTTCCTGGTCGTTACTCACCCTGTTGATGTTGTTTCAGGTCCTCTCGAGCTGTGTCCGTACTCCCTAATCCTTTCACCGTCTCCATACTGATGATTGTGGCCTCGGTTTCCTCCAGCTCCACTTGTGGCGCAGGACTGCCACCTCCTGTTGCCGTTGCAGCCTTCCTGTTGGCAGCGGGTTTGTGCCTGATTTAGGTTGTCACATCATGCCTCCTCGATTGCCCTCCTCGGCACTCTGACTGCATTCCATGGGGTCTAGTTGTGGGTCAGTTGCTGGTAGTGTTCTGTCACCTCCATGACGCTGATCTGGTTTTGCTGTGGACTGCACCCCGTCTTCCTCGCCCTCTTCTCCTCGGCCGTCACCGTCCCCGTTGTTCCTTGCAGGTGGTCTGTGGGGTTTGTGGGGTGCATGTTGGCCTCTGCACTGGGTCAGGGTGCATCCATGTTTCTACGCGCTTTGGCTTGTTTCTGGTGTGTTGTTTCTGTGGTTTTTATGGTGTATTTTTCCACAAGACGCATGGGATTTGCAAGCCTGTGGCTGGTTTTCGCTACTTTTTGTACCGCGATTGGCCTCATCGCATAATTGTTTGCGTTCGTGTTTTGCATTTTTGCGGCCTTGCGCAGCCATTTGACGCGTTATCTGGTTACTATCGCATGCTACCGCCACGTTGTGAATACTTGGTTGGCACGGCGTAATTTTCCCGCGATAGGCTGCGATGTTGAGTGTTGCGTCAAGCTACTCTTGCAGTAGTTATCACATGTTCTTGTGAATATACCCCTATGTTTATCCAAGGGCGGGGTGTGGTAGCAAAGCCTTAGTTTGTAATTTTTAGATCAAATAATAAAGACGTATTTGTATACATATATCATTTCCATTTCAACATTAAAGGCGTTTTTCATAACTTTCTTAGAATTGTTCTATTTTGGAGGCTCAGTGAAGTCAATTGTTTGATATTTGTTTGCAGCCCATCCTGCTCTGGCCTCTGTCATACAAAGTCTTTTGAGTAATGCTGCTGAAAACAACTTCATTCTCAACACTTTGTTTTGGCATTACTTTCTGCTCGAGGGTTTCCTATAAAGAGTCTTTGAAATCTACACCCTTGGGCTGGTTGCCATGTTGTAATAATCTACTGAGAGTCTGCTGAAGAAAGGGAAAGGCCTGGCCTATTACTATATATAGGCATTGCAGGCTATTTTTAGGATAATAGCAAAGGAACTAAAATTAGCAAAGAGTCCCGAAGAAGAAAAAGGATGATACAGTTTCACTACGTGAGGAAACTAGCGGCATATACAATGCTGAGGTTTCATCTACCTAGATCTTGTGATGAAAGGCACAGTGCATGCACATGATTTAAGAACTTTTAGAAATGAAGTTTAGCAACTCGAAAAGGATGTTCTTTAAGACTTCCCAAATGTGATCACCTCTTTCTGTTTCTTTGATTATGTATGTTTACTCGGTGTGTTTAACCCCTTCAGTGCCCATGACGAGCTGGACTCGTCATGGGCCGCGGTTGCGCTGTGCCCATGACGAGTCCAGCTCGTCATGAACCCCGCCCGCTAATGTAACGCCCGGCACAGGGCGGGGAAAGGGCGTGGCACACAAGGGGTTAATAGGAATAGGTAAGGTATTGCTGTTTTTTTTTAAAATACACAGTTACACACATACATACATTTATGGGAATAGATTCCAAAATAGTGAGAAATCATGATAGTACATGTCACGCAGTAGTTCCGTGACCACATAGTACCGTGGGACCCTAGATGTGGAAATCCGAAACAGGGAACAAACACCCAGTTACATTGTATGCAGTCATTACTGAGTGCTAAGGTATTGCACTATTCCGAGCTATCTACTGAGCACTACGGAATTATTGTGGAAAGTGTGTTTTTTCCAGGGATATATTCTGCAAAATTTTACCAGGTTAACATGTCTTTGAAAAACCCAAAGTGGTAATAATGCATGTATAATTATCGCACATCTCCAAATCAATTGAGAAACGTCTCCCTGAGGGTAATTTATTCCTTATAATGCATAATCAGTCTATTGCTGTCTCTCTTTTGAACATTTTTATTTCCGTGGCAAGCATTTTAAAGTGTCATTTCACACTGATAACTTCGCCATGTTGCCATGGATATAGCTTTTATTTGTGTCTATTTGTGGAGAAAGTTGCATTGATAAGGCTCTCAGGTAATAGGTTTGTATAGATTCTGAGCCTTCTGAAGACTGCATATGTGTGGCAAAAATACTGCAAGCTGACATAGTTCAGATGAAAGTTCAAGGCACTGCCAGTTGTTACTCATTTTTCACTCACAGGGATTAAAGTCAGTATTGAACAGGAATGTCAGCAGTGGAAGTGAGGAGTATCATGCTGGATTAATAGGGCAAAATATGTCGGTATTTGAGCAACTAGAAGTTAAGCATAAGGGTGAAAGAGGAGCCATGCCTGCTTATGGATCAGTTAACTGTGGTTAAAAAATAAATAGATGTTCTACACCTTATCTGTATATGAGGCAGGTAAGAGCTACAAGAATGGCGATCAGTAAATATGATCTGCGTAAACTGTGAACAAATTTGTAGAGAAGATATCAGAAACTAGTGGAAGACGGAAGAACATCTCAGTGAACACATCCAATGGAAAAGTAGCCAGACAAATTGTGTAGTGGTACTCCAAAAGTCATGAGTATTTTTTCAGAGTCTCAAATGTCTAAATGTCACAGAAGCCTGTCCAGAAATATTGTCTGATAGAAATATTGTGTGCTACTTCTTGTTCACAAAGAAAGCATCCAATTGGGTGGGAAATTTCTCTTAACTGCAGCGGGGTGATACTTTTGTAATCAATACTTACTTAAAGATATGTATGTCATGCGATAAACTGGCAATGGCATTTTGGTACCACACCGGCTCTACTACCATTGACACTTGGTCATCATCAATAGACTGAAAAGTGGTCACTAGCCAGAACATCATCATCTTCATAATTCATTCAACTAATGCGAATATTATTTAGTTTAATTAACTCTGGAAGTTATGGGACTAAGTTTTGCAGCCAAGTGTGCATGTCCAGGGGTGGAAAATCCCCCAATTCTTTAGTGTCAATGCGAAAAGGAGGTTCAGTGGCAAGCAGCCTCTTTATAAAAGAACCAGCAGCCTGCATCATCTGCACTCTTGGAAACTTTGGTCCCAAACTTGCTGTGCTAAAGGACTACATCTCACTGATGAAGTCCACTAATACCAAAACCCATCCGGGGTTCAGTTTTGTTTTTCTCATTCTGAAGCAATGTGACTTAACATTTTTGGGGCGGAACTGAGTCTAATTAGCATATGGTTGGTTCTTGTCTGTAATGGCACTGACGAGTTAACATTTATGGAATAATTAGCAATGATTCAAGCATTTCCATCCATTGCTTTTGACCTGTCAATTTATATGACCTGACAACACTATGTATAATATTAAAAAGTAGTAGTGAACAAAAGGGAAAGGTGTGTGATAAAGATCAACTACTAAGGAAAGACATCAAGCTTTGTTTATCTAAAACAATTGTCACTGAGGATTTCCATGACCATACAGAGGATCGAGGTTGGAGGTCGAACTCCTTTATCAGGTCATTGAACTCTGAGGCAACTTCCACTATCCTTTCAACTTAAAGCAGAGCATATTTTAATCCTTATTATACATGGTCACCCTTTTTATAAAATGCTCAAATCTTTGATGTCTTGCTCTTTCATATGAAAGATGTAGTATGGTTACAGACATGAAGAGTAAAAGTAGAACCTGTAGGACAAATTAAACACAAATAGCAGCTAATATTTTGCTGAAAACACATACTAGAATCAATTTTGTATGTCAGTTTAAGAAAAGTCTGTAACTCCGAATGTGTAGAAATTTTAGCCTTCCTACAATGACTTACAGAATGGAAAAATAAATATGCTGCCATTCATATTTTGTTTCTGCTGTTCATTTTAGAAATGCAGATATGAAGAACACAAGTTCTCATTTTGTTTAAACTGCACCTGCTTTTTTTAATGTCTCCCCCGCCATACAGTACAAGCTGTCTGGTTATAAAAAATCTAGTAGCTTGAATGCAGTGGCAGCCAGCATAGGTAAGAGCAGTGTGGTGGGGTAAGGGGAAATTGAAAGCCGACGGAATAGGTAAAATATCCTGTCATATGTTGACTTCGCCCTGCCCCACCTCACCGCTCTTACCTGTACCAGCTGCACCTGCTTGAATGTACCGTGGGTTTACAGCCAGCCCATTGCTTACCATTGGGTGGTTTTATTCTCACTGCTATTTGGTTGCTTCTTATTCAATGGCTTGCCTTTCTCTTCTTGTGTTTGTCCCTCCCGTGCAGCATAGCCTGTTTACAATTGTTGACTTGCAGCTTTCCACTGTTCACATTTAGGGAACTACTTTTAAAAATATTAATAAGTCACCCTTAAGTACACCTTGTGGCCCACAAGGCGAGGTGTCTGATATTTAAAAGTGAAACCTGTGAAATCAAAACTGGCATGATTCTCCGGTGACGGGTCTCAAACACTATGGAAAAAATACATGCAATGCAGTTTCCAGTTCCAAAAGGAAATGGGAATAAAGCCTGGGATGAAACTCAAGACCAGTACTTGGGATCACTTGGTCTGGGAAACCTCAATAAAAGGGCCTATCACCAGAGCCCCAATATCCCTATTGAGTGGTAAAGGACACCAGACTGCCCCCCAACAACCAGCCCTCATAGTGTTCACATTTTCCAGACAGTGAGATCATGTTGCCCCTGCCGATTAGCAAAAGACCCTGCTGCCTAACTGCCTCTGCAGATTAGAAAACTGTAACCCTGGTTGTAGGGGTGAAAGCCTGCAGGGCCTAGAACACAGCCAACAGCTGCTTACAAATGGGCAAATGAGCTGGTTTGACCACTGATCTGATCTATTTCATCAACCAGAGTTGCCC
The DNA here is from genome assembly GCF_964204655.1 of Triturus cristatus. NCBI lineage: Eukaryota > Metazoa > Chordata > Amphibia > Caudata > Salamandridae > Triturus > Triturus cristatus. The sequence continues at coordinate 296,505,751 of NC_140589.1, read as the reverse complement.
CTTAGGCCTTGGAACTGGCACCAGCAGTCACCACTATGAAAAAAGGAGGGACAAAGAAAACCACTGAGTCAAGTCTCTCCTGAACTAGGGTGTCATTCCAGGTTTTGTTCCAAATTCTCATTGAACAGATCACCGTTATTTAAGAGGTGACAGATCCCTGGTTCAAGATGCAATCAAGTCGAAGGCACCGTGTTTATTGTTGCAGACATGAATCCCTGGACATGTAAACAAGTCCATAATCAGGCAGAGTCAGAAGCCATTAGGGTTAATAGGTGAAAATGGACAGAGGCCTTGTGACGCAGGGGAATTAACACCTTTCATAGGTCTCTGTAGGATCTTGCTCCAATGAAGATCCAACCCACTGCACGGTTGAGATGAAACTTCTTCCAGTTCAGAAGAAAACCAGAGTCCTGCAGTAGCCAGCACATTTTTGATGTTTCCTCTTGGACCATACAAAAAACTGAGAACAGATTAACCAATCATGTAGTCATGGAAAGATCTGAATCCCCTAAACCTAGAGGCAAGCTACATAGAGAGCCAAGACAATCATGAAGACATGATGACCCTTAGAGGCAAACAGCAATCTAAAGGGCAGGAAAGTAAACTTAAAATAGTAATCTATCGCCATGAACTGAATAAACATTTAAGAACGCATTAGGATATATAGATAGGCATCCTGTAAGCCCAGGGTTCACAGAAAATCCCACGGGCTCACCACCTTTAAATACTTAGTAGGGATGGAAGACCATATTCAACCACTTCTAGGTCTGGGTTAGCTGTATATTTCCAATGTAGTTCAAAACTAGAAAAATAATAGAATCAGTGCTTGGGTCTCTTTGGCAGAGTGGTACCTTGACTGATGCCCCTTTTTGCCAATAGAGAGGTGATACATTTTTGGAGAGAAGAGTACCATGCCAATCTTAGTAACATGATGGTCTGATGAAACCAAGTACCTGGAGGCACAGTCTAAAACTTTACATGATAACCCTATACGACTATCTACTGGTCCCAGGTGTGAGAACTAAATGTTCAGCAAACTAACGCAGACTGCCCCACAGTGGACCAGCATGATGACAGGCATAATCAGTCCTTCATGAAGGAGGAGGTAGGAAGTCTGAATTTGTCAACAAAAGCTGGCCCCAGCCAACAAGCCTGCATTGGCAAAGGGTCGCCTACCCTAAAACTTGTTGGCACTGCACCTGGTGATACTAAGCCAGGGTTGAGCAACGTCACTATATATGACCTTGGCATGGTGGAAAAGCTGTGCTCACCATCTAATACAACAAATCATACAACATAGACCTGAATAGCTTGGGGTTTAAGAATGGCGGGTAAGGAAGGAGAGCATGCTGACACTTCAGTTTTCTCCCGCCAACAACATAAAATTGGATAGGAAGCGAATAACTAAATCACTGATCCCCACTAATTCAGTGCAGTCATCACTGTGCTGCACCAACTTACAGAGGGTTGAAGTCTGTCAAGTGTGACTTGCTGCAAAACGTTTGAATGTAGTAGTCTGACAGGAGAAATTTGAGGCCATGTAAGCTAACTTAAGGGAACCTTCCACCTTCCTATCTACTGGTTCATTAAGCAGACAATGCTCAGCCACCTGGCCATCCAAGAATTAACCTTAACAAACTGCTCGAATTGGGGTGGAAGTGGGGGAATTCAGTACAATAAATGACTTTGCCTTCCTGAGTCAAGCTGCCCCCAATAACATTATGGGATGGCCGAGCATCCACATCATATGATTCCTAGCAGGGAAAGGAAACTCCAAACATGTTCCAAATGCTTGAATCAACTTTCTTTTGTGAGGTTTTTACTTCAGGTCATCAATGTCCTCATCAGACTCCTGCTCCAGTCTTGGTGCTTAGCTGCTCATGCACCTGCAGTCATAGGCCGGTCCAACATAGTCTGGAGCTCTACCTGCCAAAACAGCAGGTCACAGGCAGAGCAAGAATAAGTTCCAGCCAAAGGATTCTCTAGGACCCAGGCAAGAAATATTTTGAGGGCAGGGATAGGGACATAATGAGATATGTGTTATAGAAAGACAGATCAGGTAAAGGGAGTAGTGAGACAGAGATAAACAAAGAACCAAGGAGGGGATGTTAGGTGCAGAAAGAGAGATGGGAAATACAAAGAAAAGAGGTCAAGCAGAGAGACAGAGCTGAGGTAGACAAAGAGGGGTGAGCTCGATACAGAGATAAAGAGGCTGAGGTAGAGAGAGTGGTGAAGAAAAGAGGTAGATAATTGAGGTTGGGTGACAGGAGAAGATAGGAAGTGAGTATGATTCAAAATAGAGGAGGTGGTATAGAGAGAGTATTGGCACTGTTAAATAAAAATGAGGTGGCTGTAGAGTTAGAGGTGACCAGAATGAATTAAAGTAGTGAGAGAGGTAGAGGGATCTGAGGCAAAAAGATAGGAATAAGATGGAGAGAGATGAGAGAGTGAATGAGTGGTGAGGTATATTCTAAGGTTAGGTAGTGAGTGAGGTGAGGTGAGATGGCTAGAGAGAAATGGGGTAATGAGAGAGATAGGAAGTAGAGCATGGTCAGATAATGGAAGCTGTGAGAAAGACATAGCGAGAGGAGAAGTGTACAGATATGAAAAAAGATAGCGGTGAGTTGAAGACTGTGATGAGTTTGGGAGGTGAAGCAGATAATGGAGATATACAGCGGTGTGATAGAAACAAAGCAGTGAGTTGAAGAGATTGGGTGAGGTAGAGAGAGAGAGGGGATAAGCAAGTTGATAGTAGATAAAAAGAAGCGGTACCAGTATTCCAGTTAGGATGTCATATTCGTATTTGAGTTCATATTCCAATATTTAGTAACTCATAAAAGATTCCACGTCGTGCCACATGCTTATAATAGTGATAAAACTGGCCAAATTGAAGATGCATTTCTTGTCCCTGTTATAAGGAAATTATTTCAATCTAATAAGGACGCGAAAAGAGGAAGAGGATGATGAGAGAAGGGAGAAGACGCTGAGGAGGGATGAAGGACGCAAAGAGATGCAGAGGGTTTCCACACCTGCACACGCACCGGAGGCAGAGAAATGTGAGAAGCACAAGAGACGCTAGATGGTTGCCAGAGGCTTAGGCTGAGCCAAGCCCCCCCAATTCCATCTGCCCCCCAATCCCAGCAGACTCTAGAGGAGTCTAGCAAAGGTGATGCACACCCAAGCTCTAATCATAGGGCCCTGAGCACGCACCCCACACCTCAGGGGTTGAAACATTTGGGAGCCTTGGAATACAGGCTCTGGGGCACCAGGCCAGGCCACCTAGGCCACAGCAAGTACAGCACAGCATCCACAGAAGTAGCTGAGAGGCGAGATGGGACGCTTGAGGAACTGTACGGTGAGAACCAGGTTGCTGCGAAGTCCATGCATGCAATTTTTCACCTGCTATCTGTCACCTTCCACCTGAACATTTAGCTTGACTAGCTTGCTCAACTGCTTGGTTAACAGCTTGTTCATCACTTTATTCATTTATCAGCTCACCCACTTTGCTGATTTGTGACCTGTGTTTGAAGGTAAGTGGATAGGCATGTGCGGTGAGGAGTGAGACAGCAGACAGTAAATGCCGACAGCGAGATAATTTGGAGGTGCAGGATTATTGATTTTCTTTTCTTGCAGTCTGCATGTCATGTGTCCTTAGCCCAGCCAAGCCCTGCATGCCTGCCCTGTCTGCCCCATCTTGTCTGCTCTGGGACTCTAGTGACAAACCCAGCTGTTTTGAGTTACCCTCTGTTTTGCCTGAGGAATCAGGCATCAGAGTTGGAGCTCGTCGGGGGCTAGGGAGTGTGGGGTGTCTGTGGATAATAGGGGTGAGTGGCAAGGGTTTAAGGCCAAGAAGGTGTTGGGTGAAGTGGAGCTGATACTGAGCAGGTCTGGAAGAAGGATCTTGGCTCTCGATGCAATATCTCTTCAAGCCAACTAGAGTCTGCAGATTACGGACCTTCTTCCTTGGGGATATTAAAAACCTGTCATCATTGTTGTCATCTGGTTAATTGATGCCTGTTCATAGTTCACAAAACAGCATACAAGCAGCATCCGGAGCAGTACAGAATAGGATAAAACAGTACAAAGCAGTAATGCTGTTGGAACTGGTCATCTGAATGATTTTGGATTTTGAGGAACCTTTAAGGAAGTTGAAGGAAATTAAGGAAGTTATGTCACCAAAGAAGTTGAGGCCCTGTGATGTGTGGTGTAAAACAATCTAAGGTGGCCAGATTGTTGGAAAGGAAGGAAGGGGTAAATGGTGAAGCTATGCAGGCTGCCCAGGCATCCTAAATTGCTTCGGTAGAGTCTTTCTCGTAGAATCTCGACATTGTTCTCTCTGTGGTTGACTCTGTCCAATTGGTTAAGCCACTTGAGACATTTGAGACTGTCGAGTTCTTGGAAGTAACTGAGAATGGGAAGCAGGCTGGGGGAATTCCAGTGTTGAAGGAAATATCGAGATTGGAGAAAAGAGCAAGGAGGCAATCAGGAGAGTCTCCAGTGGCGGCTCCTTTTTGCCCCAATGTGTAAAAATGACAAATAAAACGACAAATATATATTGTTATTATCTTTTTATTTTTCCTATTGCATGCAGTCAGTGGCCTTGTTCAATGTGGGGCAGGGCAGGGATGACCAGGACAGGGGAGGAGTGGTTTCCACTCTTGGGCCGACCAAACAGTTCATGTGCACTTTGCATGTTCCCCACCAGGCTGCATTATATTGCCTGGTGAGGAACATGCACCGGCTCCCTGTTCCCATCTGCAGCATTGTGATTGGCTCAGGGGAGCCTGTGTGCCAGGTGCTTCCTGCTCCTGGCCGGACTAGAGAAAGGAAGAAGGAAGAGGATACAGGAGAGGCGGCAGCCGTCTGTTCCAATGTAAGTGTTGTTTTTATTGTTAATTAATCCACCCCCCTCCCACCATCCCCGTCTGGTAGCTGCCGCTACTGAGAGTCTCACAAGAAGAGGAGCAAATCTGCTATGGCAACCTTGCCCCATAATTTTGTTTGAAAACCTGGAGTCTCCATGTCTTTTGGAAGGTTTTATTACAATCTTGGACAGTGTGAATTAAATTTTTTATCTTAATTCCAAATATCATCATAGTATCAACTCTGTTTGTATAGCAGACATTGCAATATATGTGCCTCCTGTAATGAGTTCTGTTGATGGGGGCTCTGTTTCAATCACCCCGCACACTACTGCACTTAAAAACTTGGGTGCACTTTTACTAATCCTTCATGCAACGCAGGGCGGCAAGCAAAGTTTCTGTGCTGCATTGTGTGAAAGGGAGGGAGCAGAAATGCACCATATTTACAAAGATGTGGAGCATTTTTGCTCTCTCTTTGTGCTGGTGCACTGTGTGCTGCCTAGCGCCAACACAGGCACCCTTGCACAATAGTGGAAGGGTGCCTGCATTCCGGAAGGGCTGTTTTTGTGCAGGAAGGATTAGCTTCCTGCACAAAAACAATCCTTAGAGGCATTTTACTCTTTTTTTATGTGTGAAGCAGAATGCATTGTGCACAGAAAAAGTAGGTAATCAGGAGAAATAAAGATATTTTCCTCACTATTCCTCAATGGGGAAGGCGTTACATTTTGACACATTCCCACGCATTTTGAAATCGCCCCTTCCTTGGCTTTGTAACTATTACTGAAGCGTTTGCACTGTCTTTGTGTTTCCTTGACCGACTCAAGAACAATGCAAAGGCTTGATAAATGTGGGCCTTGATTTGCAACCAGTTACCTGTTGCAAAAGTAGCAGAAAATGCAAGGGAGTCAATGTGCACTTTGATTCTTATTCTGACCGTGACTTGTTTTCTCTCTCAGTTGATAGGAGAGGCCAATTTTTAGTTTTCAGATTGTTTGCAGAACGATATGAAAATGTCTATAAGGGTCATTCAAAACATTAGAGGTAGCAGTGAGGTTGGGCTTTGAGACCTACGGCTTTCATCCTCTGTTCAGGTAATAGCCAGAAGTGTCAAAGTCCAATGTGAAGTAGAAGCTGAAGATTCAACTCACTTTAAAACATCAGGTGTGGGCTTCTCGCTCTCTAACTCAGTGGAGGGCTCCTCTGCCTTTTTGATGCTAAATCTGCTCAAATGATGCAGAGTACTTTCCAGGAGTTGCTAAAAGCTCTAGTTTTGACAAACTCACAAAATGCTAATGTTCAAAACTGGGCTATTCTGCAGATGACCCCCACTTTTTGTCCCCATTAGAACTGCTAGATGCTTGTTTTTGACTGTGGTAGTGCACTGGGACCTGCTAACCAGGCCTCAGTGCCAGTGCTCTTTCCCCTAAAAGTAATGTGAATTGGTACACCCAATTGGCAAGGTACTTTACCCACTTATATATTCATAATACATGGTACTAGTGATACCCAGGGCAAGCTGCAGTGTCATTATTACTGCCTTCATGTAAGTAAGTCACCTCTAAGGTAGGCAGGGTGCATTATATTAAAGGTGCGGATATATATGTTCAGACCTATAAATCCCTACAGTAACTCTGTAAAGCAAGGATTACTGTAAGTAACCAGTGGTCCATATAATAACATGGGCTGGCCACTGAGCAAACTCGAGATAGCCAGCTCCATTATGGTACCACCGAATTGTGCCATGTTTGGACTCAAACATCTTTTGTTTTCACCCTCAACACAATTCTCGTGTTGAGGGTGAGGTTGCTTGCTCGTAGGTGTCACCCTGAGTGGGTGCCAACCTAAAGTTTAGTGCTCCAGTGTCTTGGCAGGGATCCCCAAGCCATTTGCCGCCAAGACAAGGGTCTACCCTCCAAGTGGGATGTTCTAGCACTGCCCCAGGACAGAAACAAAGGTCTGGTCAGGAAGGAGGTCACACCCACTCCCTCCCAGGATGACTAGTGTTTGGAGTCATCAAGGTGGTGAGCCTCAAAGGATTTTACCACCCTTGAGGTGTAATTACCTTGTCCCCCACTCAGGGAAATAGCCCTTGCAGGCCTGCAGCTCAGGCAGGTGGGAACATTAGTTATGCAGGAGCCGTACACTTCCCAAAGCCTACCCACATCTTTAGGGTAGACTAGGAGGTCTTTACAGCCAAGGGAGGGTTCAGCCATTTTGGAAGAACCTGAAATGGGACAGTGGCGTTTACCCAGAGGATGTTGTCACTAAAGAGGCAGGTTAGCCACAGGGACTAGTAGCCCATTGGTCACTACCCATCACACCCTTAATGTCCCCTAAACTAAGATTTAAGGCGCTCCCCTGACACCAGAACGTCAGTTATGACTGCAATCCAATTCAAACCAAAAAGAGGCACAAAGAAGACACCATCACCGACAACAGGACTTTGCACTCTGCCATAGTGTGGAGATAGGACACTTCAGTGCCCTAAAGTAATCATGTACTGGAACTGTGTGTTCGATGTGTGTCCATGGCAAAGGTTTGTTGCTCCCAGCAAGAGGAACTCAAGTGGATGCCAGAAACTGAAGCAGACTCCCCTGGACTAGTGGGACCAATCCCCTGCAAGCTGCAAGAAAATCGACATGCTGTGTGACAAGAATTGAGACCCGCTGGCCTGTCGAGAGGCAGCCTAAAGAGAAGTGGTGTCCTGCAAGCCCAGAATGGTAGCTAAGCTTTATTCAAGTTTCAAGCCGCTACTCCACTCATGTCGCCCTCCAGCCGCCGAAGTACCCAGGGATTACTTTTGCCGCAGCCAAAGCTTGTTGGTCGCCAGCCCAGTAACCAATCCCTAAAGTGAATTCACCAGCACAAGAGCAGCTCAGAGAGACAGTGACTGACATCGACAATGACCCCACTTCTGTGACACTGCATCCTGAGTGTGTGGTATAGCATCTTTGGCGTGACCCTGGGAATGACAGCTGCCAGCTGCCAGCTGCCTCTCTACCTAGATCCGCCAAGCAAGGTAGAAGAAATACAGCTGTTGAACCCGGGTCCTAGGACTTCAAAGGCCTCTGCTCTCTGACAGTAGAGTGTAACTCCATCTCCAAGTGTGGACTTGTCAAATTCTACAAGTTTGATAGCTTGCGGATCCGGATCAGAATTGGGGACAGCCAAGTCACCTCTGCACCCAGACTCCCTTGGCAAGGTAACAAAGTAATGACTGTTGGAACTTGATCTATGGCCCTGCATGACCTTATCTACAAGACGGTTAGTTTGAACTCACCCTGCAGGTAACCGATTGGCACATGTGTTTTCCCCCATTGACTTCAATAGGATCAGTTTGACAGTTTTATTACATTTATTTTTAAACGCTTTAAAAATCCATAACTTTAGTTGTATGTGAAGAACCAGAACCTTTTGGGCCTGGCGGCGCAGGGTACGCCATAATCTCCTGGGTTCTCCTGCTTAGTTACACAGAGACACGGGACACTCTGTTAGGCGTTAGAAGATCAGATTTATTAGCTGCAGCTAGTACAGTTGTCCCAGAAGTACACAAGGTAGGTTCTCAGGAGACTGCCACTTCACTCTGTGGCGCACAAACTTTTATACCATATAGGTAACATATACATTAACCAAGTATACACCCAGCACATACAAGAAAGAGCCAATAAGGAAAGTTGAAAAACAGGACAGAACCAATAGGAGAGATTTGAAAACAAAAGTGTCAGATGACTCGAAGAAACCTCTCCTCCAACTGTGTTTATCACCCCTCCCTCAAACTAATTTATTAACGGATTTGTAACAAACTTGCAGGTGGCGAGATACGTTTGTGTGTGTTGGAGGACAGTTGTGAAACGAGAGAATGCTAGCAGAGGACAGTGAAGGCCAGACGATAAGATAAAGGCGGAAAAGAATAGTGTGAACCAACAGATAGTTGAGACGGGGATTAGGAAAACCAGACAGGGATTTGTGTACTCGGCCAGTCCTAACACCAGCTTTGTAAATAGAGGCAGAAGGGCTATTTTAACACGAAGCTGCAGAAAAAGCAGAATAGACTTTGTTCGCCTTGCTGCCTGAGTGATGGCAACACAAAATGGCGGCGGAGCACAAAATGGCGGATCGGTTCGATCGCGATCGGAAATCGAAGTTCCTCAGACCCTCCTTTTGCCAGAACTCAGGCAAGATAGACTCATGTTAATCTGAGTCAATGTCGATAGCCATGAGGTCATCGAGCTGTTGCTGTAGCATCATTCTTATGTTTTCTGTTCTTGGTGATTTGGGTTTAGGGATGCATATAGTAGCACATAGGTCACAGATGGCGGGACCACAGTGCATACAAAGGCAACAGGAGAAAATAATGGTCAAAATTATTCTAAGAAATGTCAATGCTTTCCAACCCCATTTGGACAGTAGTCCCCAAAACCACTCCGAAAGGGACCAATCTCCTTCGTCTTGGTGAATCGACTCAGAGATTATATGCAACTTGGAGATAGCTTGGTATACTGTCGGAGCGTCATTAGGTATGAAAATACAGCAGCTTGACCCGATCAATTTGCACACCACCACGATCTGCAAGAACAAAATCTAAGGCAACCCGATTTTGTAAGGTCATAAGACGGTCCACCTGTAGTTTTGCCGTGATATTACTTAAGGCTCCTACAGTGATGTCTATTGTGGTCTCTACGACACGGACCAGTTGCCTTATATTTCTGTTGTTGGCCATTGGACCCCAAAAAGGAAGAAATCCTTTGAGGAAATCTCCTCCCTCTTGTCCTGCTGTGTCTTTCGAATCAATAATCCCTCTGCCATATCTGTTTCGATGATAGTTTGCAGAAGCGGTGTATGTAGGGGGAAGAAGGAAAGCTATATAGCAGGTACCAGAAAAACCCGTTGGTAACCATGTGTAAGCTCTATTGTGGCAGATAAAATATGTGCCCTGAGATGGCACTAGAGGAGGCGAGTTCTGAGAGGAATAAACGTACATGTGAGAACAGTTATTTCTTTGTACGGTGTCAGAGGAGCGATCATTAATTTGCAGACAGAAATTTCCCTGATGAGGAATCGTCCAAATTGGTGGAGATTTTCTTTGTTTGACCTTATCACTAAGGCTAGTGACATAATGGGTGACGTTCCAATTTGTATACGCTTTTCTTTCATCAACGGAAATCTTACTATTTTCCATAATTTTAGCCATAGCTACCATTCCCTTAATTAATGAGCTATTACTAAAATCTGGACCACCAATATGTGAACTAATGGAGCGTTTGAACTTGCTTTGGTAGGCATTGGAGAAAATGATAAAATAAGCCCAAGCGGAACCCTCATAGGAGAACGGGAGAACCAAATATGGCATTCCTTTCTCTGTGGTATGTGACATAAGTCCAACAGTCAGTCGTATTAATCACTAACTGGTGTTGATGTAACAACTGGACAAAGGAATTGTTGTAGTATTCAGTTCTTCTAATGAGTTCATGTTGAGGAAGGATATGAAAGAGATGGGGAGAGACAGTAGAAGAAGATGAAGAGGAAGGAGAGACAACTTTTTGCTGCAGAGCATAAACAATCCAACCTGTAAACGCCAAAACAATACACAATAGTATAACAACACATAAGGTTATATTAAAACGACTGTACATTAATTTACAGGATTCTTTCTTCATTTTATCCTTTCTCTCTCTTTTGTCTAGTGTAGTTTCCATCTTTCTAATGGATGCTCACGGCAATCTTCCTCGATCACTCAATTATGATTATCTGCCGTCCTATGACACTGCAAGTCCTGCAGGCCTATGGCCACTACTCAGGTCACAATCAAGACTCCTACCGTGACCCTGCAACCGGGACAGAATACTACACAAGAGAGAAAAATCTTAAGTGTTCTTTTGTCTAGATCTCAGATTATATCGTTCCTTTCCAGGAGTGTTTTGATTCTGGAACAATGTTCGTGGATTGGTTGTATCTAAGCGACGATGCGATGGTATTGCTTCTTGAAGAATGTCGTCGTCCTCTTTCTCAGACAGTGTCCCATTCAGGAGTGCACCACTAAAGGGTACGAATCGTGGAACCTTCTCGCTCTCAGAGTCACCAATACCCCTACGCACCCATTGATCGTAAGGTAAGGGCAAAGGCACTTTCTTACAATGCACGCCGTGAATCCAATTCTTCTTTCCTTCAACTTTAACTGCTGTTCTCGTGGTGAGCAAAACCATTCGGGGCTCTCTCCATCTGGGTTCCAAATTTCTCGTTCTTTGTAAATTCTTGGTGCAGACCCAGTCACCTGGTCGGATGGAATGACCTGGGTCTGTGGAAGCCTCTGGTAAAGCACTCTGAAACTGTTGATGGAGAACACGCAATTTAGTCGCAAGATCATGCAAGTAGTCAATCAACATTGGATATGGCAAGTCTGAGTATTTCTTAGGGCGAGGGACTCCCCATACATTAGCCGGGCGTCCAAAAACCACTTCGTAAGGGCTAAGTCCCAAACGAGAGTGTACTGCAGTTCTGGTGGACAGCAGAGATAATGGCAAAGCATCGGGCCAATTGAGTCCTGTACTAGCCTGAACCTTTGCTAACTTTAACTTCAAGGTTCCGTTGTAGCATTCCACTAAACCCGCTGATTGTGGATGATTTGCCGCATGGAACTTTTGCTTGATACCAAGACCCGCACAAACTTTTTGCATGACTTGGCCAACAAATTCGCTCCCATTGTCACTCCAGACAATGCGCGGCAAACCAAACCTAGGGAAAAATTCTTTCAGTAGAACTTTAGCTGTGGATAAAGCTGTGTTGTCTTTTAGAGGGTATGCTTCTATCCATCTTGAAAAGGCGCATACTACCACCAGAACATATTTGAGGTTGTTGCATCGTTCCATATGAATGTAATCAATTTGCAACACCTCAAATGGATATGTCGGAGGAGCAAAGTGACCCGCTGGAGTTGGGGTTCCCTTTCCCGGGTCGTACATCAAACAAACAATACAATGTTTCACTACATTGTCTGCACATTTTGGGATTTGTTCATTTCGCCACACTGGAGCCAGAAGTTTGCATAAACCTTTTGCACTTAAGTGGGCTGGACCATGTGCCATAGTAACCACTGGGAGCACATAGGCATCTGGTAACGTTGGTGTTCAGATAATTCCACCCAACAACCCATCTCATCCAACATTCCCGTACTTTCTCTCCACTTGCTCAACTCTTTCTCTTTAGCCTCTTTCTGAATTGCTCGTACACTTTCCACTGTATCCTCATACATTCCTCTCTCTCTAACCCAATTTGCAGGACCCGCCGAATACATTCGACTTGTTGCATCTCTCGCTGTCTTTTTCGCTACTTCGTCTGCAAATGCATTTCCTCGACCAACATCATCTGTAATCTTTTTGTGTGCACTGCACTTCACAATCGCTATTTGGGTGGGTAAGGCAAGTGATTCAAGGAGATCAGTCACTAACTGACCATGTTGTATTTTGGTGCCATGTGAAGTGAGAAATCCCCTTTCCTTCCAAAGACGCCCAAAGTTGAACGCTACACCAAAGGCATATTGGCTGTTGGTGTACACGTTCACTCTCTTCCCTTTTGAAAGCACACATGCTCTCGTTAAAGCTATCAATTCTTCTGCTTGAGCTGAATTATGCCTAATACGTGCTGTTTCCACAACTGTATGCAAAGTAGTTACAGCATAGGCTGAAACTGTATCTCCATTAGGCATTTTAAAACAAGAACCGTCTACCCATAGAGTTCCATCCGGATTCTCTAGCGGTGTGTCTTTCAAGTCAATTCTTCCTTTTGTCTCTTCTTCAGTACGAAAGAAACAATCATGTTGCTCCTCAATGCTTTTCTCATCTGGAAGGGGCAACAGAGTGGCTGGATTTAGGGTATTACATCGTTTGATGTGTACATGACTAGCCAACAGCGTCAGCTCGTATCCAGTTAGGCGAGCACTCGTAAGATGCTGCGTTTTCGTTCTATTTAGTAAAGTATCCACTGCATGTGGTACCATGACAATGAGAGTGTTATCCAACACCACTCCAGCAGACTGTCGAATAGAAATTGCTGCTGCTGCTGTCGCTTTGAGGCAACTGGGCAATGCTTTAGCTACTGGGTCTAACGTAGCCGAAAAATAGGCACATGGCCGCTGTTTGTTTCCAAATCGCTGTGTTAAAACTGACAACGCACAACCTTCTCTCTCATGAACATAGAGCGTAAAAGGCTTACTGTAATCAGGGGTACCTAATACAGGAGCGGAACACAGAGCAGTACATAAGTCGGTGAAACTCTTTTGGCACTCATCAGTCCATGGAAGGGGCTGAGGCCAACAAAGGTTTGGCTACCAGAGAGAAGTTAGGGATCCACTGCCTACAATAAGAGGTGATACCCAGAAAGGCACGTACCTCCCTTTGTGTGGATGGCACAGACATGTCCGTAATCGCCTGAATTCGTTCTGGCGTTAATCGTCGTCCCTCCTTTGATAGGAGATGACCCAAATAGGTAACCTCTCTACGAACGTATTGTAGTTTGGAGGGTGAAACCTTATGATTCAGATCAAACAAATGGCGTAACAATGCAACAGTGACATTTTTGCAAATCTCTTCTGAATCAGCAGCGATTAACAAATCATCGATATATTGGATAAGAGCAGCACCAGACGGCAAATGAAAAGTATCAAGGTGACATTTTAAAGCTTGGCTGTAAATAGAGGGACTTTCACAATAGCCTTGAGGTGCGCGCTTAAACCGGAAGCGTCGGCCTCCAAGAGAGAAGCCAAAAATGTCCCTACTCTCTTCTGCAATGGGAATACTAAAGAAGTCAATCTTTAGATCGATAACAGAAAACCAGGTCGCTGTGGAAGGTATCATTGTCAACAAATCAGTGATATCCGATACTACGGGAAACTGCGGCACAACAATTTTGTTTACCTCCCGGAGATCAATCACAAAACGATATACAGGTGGCTGAGAAGGATCAGTGCGTTTAAGAACAGGAAGAATAGGACTATTGCATATGTTACCTCTCGTTTCCTCAACCACACCCTTCTGAATAAAATCATGAATGATTTCCAAAAGCGCTTTTTCACGTTCAGTAGAAATTTTATACTGCGGGATGCGCGGTAATTCTGCATTGGGCTTAAGAGTGACAACATAAGGTGGAATCTCCAGACAACCCACATCGTTCGGACCCGTGGCCCAAAGCGTTGCTGAAAGAGAAAGCAATTCAGGTGGAAACTGATCTTGGGACAAATACATTGGAGAAGTCAGTTTCTGTCCTAAAGTAAGATGTACACCAGAAGGAGAACAATATATCGTAGCATGCATTCTTTTCAATAAGTCCAAACCCAACAGATTCTCACCGTAACCATTCGTCAAGAGAAGTGGAGCTTCCAAATCATAAGGGCCAATTGAAATAGGCAAAGGGCAAGAAACTGGGTTACGAACAGGGGCGCCAGAAAATCCTACAGAAACATTTGTTAAGCCAGACAAAGGTGCCCCAGGGAGTTTAGAACGAATGATAGAACTTCTCATCGCCCCAGTATCTAGAAGAAATGGCTCTGAAACACCCATTGTAGTGACGTTAACATAAGGTCCATTCTGATCTACTGGAACCGACACAATTCCCTTACTTTGTCCATGGCTGTCCTAGTTAGCATGAAGACTCTCATTTCCGTTTTCAATATAATGATCTTCATTATAATATTGCGTAGACCTAACATTTTGCTGATCAAAATAGTTCACAGAATTGGGAGAAGGAAGGGCACGCTGTTCTTGAGTCAACACATCTCGACCTCTACCTCTGTTTGCTGACTGAAGGCCAGCACGACCTCGTGGAGCAGATAATTCTCCATTGCGCTGCAATAAAACCGGACAACTATTCTTAAAATGACCTTCTTCTCTACAATAGGTACACTGATTAGGTCCTAAAAAAGGTTGCGGAATGTATGGCTCAGGTTTTTGATACAAACTCTGAAACTGCGGAGGCTGTTGAAACTGAGGCTGAACATAGCGAGGAGGATAAGCTTGTTGCAAGAGGACCTTTGTTTTTAATTCTTTCATCTTTTTCTCTTGCTTTTCTTTCTCTTCTTTATCTCTGTTTTCATAATATTGTGCAGTAGCCAATATCTGGGCAGAAGAAGAAACAGCCCATGAACTTTCTGAGTCTTTCAACTTGTGTGACAGCTCGGGAAGCAAATTAAATACGAATTTGTCCACAAATAATCGCTGTCCACCCTCTGTAGCCATATCCTGACCACTGTGATCGATAAATGTCTCCTCGAAACGAGAAAAGAAATCAGAGACACTTTCATCTTTCTTTTGTTTGCATGCTGCTAGTTTATCCCAGTTAACTCTCAATGCAGGCATCATAGTTTTCATTAATGTAATAATCCTACCAGGGAGTTCCGAAATCAAAGCTTCAGACTTTGCACCACCCACTTGGTCTCTATCTGTGGTAGTTATAACATCCCAAGTAGCACCTAATTCCTGTGCGTGATTCTCCTTACGAATCTTAGCCCATATTGTCTGTGGGACTACATTTCCCATCAACATGTCGATATCAGCTAAATTCATGATGCAAGCATCTACTGTCTGCGATAATTCTTTGTAATAACCTGCAGGATTCTTACGAGGATCTGGTAGAGTCTGCTTAAGGGCCAAAACTTCAGATCGTTTCCATGGAACATGTACCCACATACGTTGAAAATGAGCAGGAATAGCTGCATTAGCACCTACTGCTGCAACCTCTTCCTTCCATACTGGAGGAACCTCTCTCATGGGATAGTTTTTCAACGTCAGTCTAACCGACGGATCGGAATCAAGGAAAGCCTGAGAGAACAATAAGGATCTATAAGAAATAAGTGTCCTTACAGCTTTCTCAACCTTAGAACCCACAACAAGTCCTTTATCAAAATCAGCCTGAACATCTAACAAATCTTGTGGGATCGGACTCAAATTCACATCTTCCCATTCTTTAATGAGAGTATCGCACATTGCATTAAAAACATATCTTTGCGTAGGCGCATTCCATTGTGAGAAAGTAGGCATAATATCGGACACACTATACTGAGAACCCTTCTTGATCCATTTACGTGCGAGAGAGTCTAACCTTTCTCGTTCTTCAAAATCTGGGAACTGACTACGAGACTGTCTTCGAGAAAAAGCCGGAGACACATTTAAAGCTTCAAAGAAAGGAGATAGAATACCAGTGACGGTGTCCGTGAGACGCTTACACACAGACGGAGAATTCGACAGAAGAATTGGAGACAAAGTATTAGGAGTACTGACAGGAGGAGAACCAATAATTGCAGGAGGAGCAGAAGGTAAAGAAGATCTAAGATCAGGAGATGAGGGCAAAGAAGTTGAAGTTAATGGTAAAACTGGCAGAGGCGGTAATACTGGAGGAGGCAAATGCGGAAGAACCGGAACAGGCGGAGGTGCCACTAGCGGCTGAACAGGCTGTAACAATTGGGGTGCATTAGCACTTTGTGCATAGGGCGGAGGCAACCTCAATAAATGGGACATTAGGGGATCTTCTGCTATATCTTTTTTGTTTTCAGAAGGGGAAACTGGCAGCACCGGATAGCATTTATCTATCGCCATGCGATGCTGTCTCTCTGAAATTTCAGTCGCATTATCAATTTCATCATCTTTGAATTGTTGGGCAGCCTGTATAATTGTCATACCCTGTGCTTTCATATCTCGTTTTGCTTGCTTAATTTCTCTCTGTTTGGCTTCCTTACGCCAAAGGCGGAAAGAGTCAAACATTGCCGGCCGGGCTTTTCTTTTGAATAGAACTGCTTCCAAATTATCTAGCACGTCAGAATCGAAACTACCATTTTCTGGCCATTTTAGAACACCATCTTTCTTCGTGTATCGGGTCTATGCCTCGTTAAAGGCAATGGGGCCAACACCATGTTTCGAATAGAGCTCATATGTGGGAGTTCCAACTGAAGGAATCGGACAAGAGTCCTCAAGTCGGGAATCCCTATTACAACCAAAGTAACAAAATTTTCCAAACTTAGTCAGACCAGGCATCTCGTGATTTCACCTGACTGTTCACAAACTTCAAGGGAGTAAAACTCAGTTCACGCAGCACAAATGCACTTACCCTCGGCTTCGGCTATTGCAATAGTCGAATCTAAGGACTACAAATGCTAAGAAAAAACAAAGGACAAAAATTGTGGGCGCGACCCACGAAGATACTTAACTAAGGACGTCTTCTTACACCAACAGAGGCCCGTCTATCGTCTCGCCTTACCATACATCATCAAAGGAAGGGCCAAGGCAGGGCGGCAGTCAGGGCAGCGGTTGTTAGTAGCCGTCAGGAAGGAGTAACCGCGCTGCAAAAGACCTTCGGACCACTTTCGACATACAGGGGTCGCTTGATGTGGCTCGCGAATCCTCCGGAATTTTCATGCGGGGTTCCTCACGACCTTCAGGCAGAACCGGTACCACTGAAACCGCCCAACGTTGGGCGCCAGTTGAAGAACCAGAACCTTTTGGGCCTGGCGGCGCAGGGTACGCCTTAATCTCCTGGGTTCTCCTGCTTAGTTACACAGAGACACGGGACACTCTGTTAGGCGTTAGAAGATCAGATTTATTAGCTGCAGCTAGTACAGTTGTCCCAGAAGTACACAAGGTAGGTTCTCAGGAGACTGCCACTTCACTCTGTGGCGCACAAACTTTTATACCATATAGGTAACATATACATTAACCAAGTATACACCCAGCACATACAAGAAAGAGCCAATAAGGAAAGTTGAAAAACAGGACAGAACCAATAGGAGATATTTGAAAACAAATGTGTCAGATGACTCGAAGAAACCTTTCCTCCAACTGTGTTTGTCACCCCTCCCTCAAACTAATTTATTAACGGATTTGTAACAAACTTGCAGGTGGCGAGATACGTTTGCGTGTGTTGGAGGACAGTTGTGAAACAAGAGAATGCTAGCAGAGGACAGTGAAGGCCAGACGATAAGATAAAGTCGGAAAAGAATAGTGTGAACCAACAGATAGTTGAGACGGGGATTAGGAAAACCAGACAGGGATTTGTGTACTCGGCCAGTCCTAACACCAGCTTTGTAAATAGAGGCAGAAAGGCTATTTTAACACGAAGCTGCAGAAAAAGCAGAATAGACTTTGTTCGCCGTGCTGCCTGAGTGATGGCAACACAAAATGGCGGCGGAGCACAAAATGGCGGATCGGTTCGATCGTGATCGGTAATCGAAGTTCCTCATATGTATGACGCAAAGTTCGTTCTGGTGTCTATATTTATATAAATAAGCTCTATTTTTGTAAATTGGGGTTGGATTTCTTTTGAGTTGTCTCAATTACTTATGCATCATAATGGTACTGTAAAATGCTTTACACATGTACCTCCAGTAATGCCTGACTGCTCTTCGTCACACTACCAGGACTGAGCTAAGAATTATTGTTGTTGAGTCCAAGGATCACCTTGTGTATTGTGAAAACATTGCATGGTAAGGCCTCCCAGCCATACCACATAATATTCCACATTGCAACAGCTAAGAAAATACAATTATTGTAAGGCATATTGGGGCATATTAACAAGCAGGCGATAAAATTATCGCCGCTTTAGCGGCAGAAAACTGCCGCTAAAACGGCAATAATGAGCTTGATAATATGCTCTATGGAATTCCAATTGAAGCCCATGTTAGATATCCTTCACCTTTAACATGAGTTTCAATTGGAATTCCATAGAGCGTACTAATAAGCCCATTATCGCCGTTTTAGCTGCAGTTATCTGCCGCTAAAGCGGCGATCATTTTATCGCCTGGCTTGTTAATATGCCCCTAAGTGTGTAATAAACTCAAATTTGAAAGAAGGTGTGATAATCAAGTAAGAGAGTAAACTGAGAGTAAATAAGGTTGTAGAGACCAGTCAACTTCCATTGAATATCTTTACATCTCACTGTCCTAGTTTGATCTACAAGCATGGGGAACTATATGTTAAAAAAGGGTTCTCTTGAGATCTAGTTTAATGCAACGTTCAGTGAGGCGAAGGAGGGCCTCCCCTACTAGAGGCAAAAAAATAACACAGGTCCCTAATAAAGCAGTTGTTGTATAAGGAAAAGCACATGGAGTTTGAGCTATCGAGACTGGCCTGGTAGAAAGGGAAGGCGGTGCCTCAAAAATTGCAGAGTTAGATCACACTGATGGGTTAACTGAGATGGACCGAGTTAAGGATCCCTTCTTGGATAATCATTTAACATTTTCTCAAGGTGTAGAAATAGTGTCTGAATTTCTGTGTAACATGAAATCTTCACATGCAGGGGGACTAGATAATCTGCCATCTGTAATAGTTAAGTTTGATTCCCCTACGGTGGGAAGCTATTCTTAGTAATTTTTTCAAACGGGTCAGGTCTAATCCCTGAATCATGGAGGGGGCCAGCTATAAAGCAAATCTACAAGAAAGGCTTAAGTTCCGACCCTGCACATTTAATTTGATATCCCCCTGGACATATCCGCTAAATTCTACACTCAAACCTTGCTGAAACAACTTCAGGCATAGGAATTTGGAGCAGGAATTATCCCAGTAGAGCAAAGGGTTTTCAGACAAAATAATTCTACAATTGACCACTGCTTTGCTCTATGGGGAGCAGCCAGGAAGATGATGGAAACAGTTGATAAACTGTACTGCTGTTCTGTTGGCTTACGGGCTGTTTGGGATTAATTGTGCAAATGGGGTAGACCATTAGAACAGTTATCTATCACTGCACTCAAGCAATTGGGTGTGGTTAGACCTCAACTGCAGAGGTGTGTCATCCAAAAACATTCCTGTATAAAGACGCCTTAAGATAGGGCTGTGTCTTAGCACCCCTTCTTTTTACCCTTTTCATTCCCAATCTGCCAAGTGCCTTGAGAAATGCAAACTCTTTCTCCCCGAAAATTGAAGCGCAACGTGTTAGTTATCTCATGTGTACATATGATCAAGTTGTAATGGATTATATGCTAGAAGGCCTCCAAAGAAAACTACGGGCTCTGCACTTGTATGGCGCATTGAATAAATTTACAATAAACGTAGAAAAAACTAAGATATTGATTTTCTCAAAACACCTGCTAAAATGTATGTGGTATTTAAATTAAACTCCTCTGGAGCAGGTTAGTGAGTAAAAGAGCCTTACAGCACTAACTTTTTTGCCCTTGTAAGCACGTGGATTTGGACCTACCTAAAATACATTGAACCAGGTGATCAGGCAGGAATTGGTTTTTACTCCTGGTCTCTACTTGCTTGCCCAGTGCTCTGTGGTTTATCTTCTGTCCGATTTGCTCAATTAGCGAAAAATAACTTTCCACTCTAATGCTAAAGGAGTTAGCAAGATGATTTGCTAAACTTTCTGAATTTCATTCATAAATTCATTGCAAATTCAGAGCTGCATATCGATGTTTTAACGATCAATAGCAGTATGCCACTTTAAATTTAAAAAAATGCTCTAAAAGACAGAGTAAGAGAGACTACAAGGCTCCTAGATAGACTTCATCTTGAGAAGAAGCAGCCAGTATTGCTGATAGCAACTGGTCATTGGAGACTCTTGGACTTTTCCTTATACATTTATAGGATACCAGATAGAAGGCTGAGGAGTACAATCTCATTGGTTTTGAAAGATCTTTATCCGAGCTGGAGAATTGCAGGGTTCAGGAGAAAAGTTGATGAAAATTATGGCTACGATTAGTGTGAATTCAAACTGAAATACTCGATGGTACATCTTTTATTAGACTGTTCGCTCTTCATAGGTGAGAGGAAAAAAAGGCCCTCCATCATGTGTTAAGGAAGTATGGGATTAAGGCGTAATGATGCACAAGTCCTTTTATGTTCTTTAAAGCACCTTGATATCTCAATTGCAGTTAGAATTTATTATTTGGCTTATGCAGGCAAGATCTTTTTACTAAGATGTTCTCTTTCTCCCAAACCAAGGATATGACTTATATACTTTGTATGAATAGTAACATTTGTCAAATATTGTATTAACTATTGGGAACACCTAGTTTGCAAACATTGTATGAATAGGATATAAAGTTTTAAACTTTTGTATATACTAATATTTTCTCAAATCTTTTTTGTATAATGTAGATGCTATTTTTTGTGCTATTGTATTTCTACAAGAATACATTCTTGAAAAAAAATGTATTTGTTTTGAAGATTTAAATCTAATGAATATGAGGAAGATGATGCACAGACCTCTGGTATTGCATTATTCAACTACGTATATTGGATGTTGATGGAAAATATATACGCCATTAGTTTGGTATATTTATTTCACTTGACATTGTTTTTTTAAAAACTTTTCCAGCCTTGACAAAGCTTTCAAGGGGATACCGAAACACGTGTTGGTAGAATGGGCTGATATATTTTTAAACAAGTGAAACTATGTGGAATTGGGATACTGGTACCTCTACTAACTATCTAACATGAGGCTTATTGCGTACCGAAACGTAAAGGTACATTACAGTGCACTGTAGGAGCTTGGCAGCAAAGAACACCGGTTTAGTTCTTATGTGATATTATAAATGCAGATATGGAGAGGTAGGCACAGAGATTGGTAGAGAGGTTGGGAAAGGTGGAGTAGAGTAAAATGTATTGAGAGAGAGGTGCGGTAGACAGAGGGGATGGAGACAAAACTGAGATAAAGAGAGATGAGGAAGGTACATTGAGGTGTTGAGATAAGTAAAGAGAGACATTAATGAGAGAGGAATGAGGCAGAAGAGGTAGGGTGGATACCCAAGAGACATAAGACAGAAAGTGAGGCACAAACGAAGAGGTAGATGGAATTTGAGAGAGGTGACCTAGAAATAGCCATAGAAGCATTTGGTGGCAATTAAATAAAAAAGAATCTCTTTTTAAGTCACTATTACAGCAAGTCTTCCTTCTGTTAAAATCAGTTGATCAAGGAGCCCCTTAGAAGGTGTGGGCTCTGTGCAACAGCCACCTTGCCACACACCTGTGATCTTCCATTCCATCAGAATGAGCAGAGTGGAGAAATACATTCTGCTTTTGCAACCATCTTAACTTTAAACAACGCAGCAGCACAAGCAGCGGCTGTCTCTTGGGTTACGAGAATACTAGCGGCTTAGGGCCAGGAAGCCAGCTAGGTCACTCCAGCCACCCGGGCAAGCTTGCATGGAGTGCTGGGGCAGGATACCAGCAGCAGGTGTGTCGGAGCACCAGATTGTGGCCGGTTGTGGTCTTCCGTCAGCAACTCTGAGTCTCTCTACAGCCAAAACTTGGGTGCTTGATGAGGAAATACCATTCCCTCCCTCGTGCAAAGCACTGCCAGCCCAGAGAAAAAAATGCAGCCATGCACTACAAGACCATCAACAAGAAGCATATCATATCTACACAACAGACGGGCACCTTGAATGTGTAGGAAAACACTGTGTAGAGAAACCGAAATGTCTGTCTCTGGATGGAGGTTCGAAGAGAGTTTTGGTTACTTAAGAGGAAGAGTTAAAGGCCTAAAGAAGAACACGAATCTACTTCCATTAATGGAGGAAACCAACAACGATCTATTTGTGTTTCAGGCGAGGACACATCCTCACTCAGTAAGGACCCTGGTGTGAATGACCCACAAAGTTTGCAATACGAGTTGTGTCGTGTTGACCAACAACAGTGTGCCATGCCTTGTATTATGTGCTACGCAAACAAATGATGAACGGAATGCTGAATAAATCATACATTCACACCCAGTCAAGAGATCTGGGGTAAATCCATTGGTATTTTGCTCAACATCCCACCCCAGTTTGAACCCAGCCATATGCAAATCAGTCTTGACCCTGCTCCCCATTGGTACAGTCCAATCAGAACTGTCAAGCTAGGTCCTCCCTGGATCAGAAACAAGCATCGTGGGACCAGTTTCAGGGTATCAACCCTCATCAGCCCGGCTCGCTGGAATCCAGTGGCACAGTGAGCAAGATGCTTTGTATTTTCTCATTCATTCTCCTCTAGTGGTGGTATTCCCAGCTTCCATTATGGTGACATTATTTTAGATATTCTAATGTAATACAATAACCAAATTATCTGCCGATGATTTAAAGTTAAAGTCAATTCAGCTTTTCTGTTGTTATTTTATGAAAAGATGTTTTTAGAAAATACATTATCCAGAGTTGGTACTTTTTCAATGGCAATAAATCATTTTTCTGCAATAATGTAGGGGGGTCTATTGCAATGCACTTCAGAAAATGAAACTATCAAACAAGGGCACAGATATTTGAGCTCCTCAAGCAAAGTGTCCTGATTTCCAATACTACACATCTATTGGGAACTGCCTTCTGGTGCTACTCTGAAATACGCTTCTGCCCGAACATCTGGCAGCAATGTGATGTGTGCACTACTTACAGTGAAATGCCCCAGTGGGATAATCTCATTTAGTGAGAGTGCAGTCGGGGGCAGAGCTCTCTGCTCGTGGCAGGAGGCGACATTTGAACAACCTTCAAACTCAGGAGGGGATTGTGGCGGAGGAGAAGCGTAGACACTTGCTTCCCCTTAGCATTAACATTAAATCGCAGCTAGAAAGCCCTTCAGTTTAAACTGTTCTGTTGGTTTAATTGGGATCTGAGATGGAGATGACCTAAGACTTACAAAAGAAAAAAAAATGTGTGACGGGAAAGATTCTACCGATGAGCAAAGTTATATTTGTCCCTTTGGGATGCTGCGAACTGTTAACCGAGAAAGAGCTGTTCAGTTATTCTTTTATTTATTTATTTAGCGCGAATGTGACCCGTCAGGGTATCAGAGCGCTGTACATTTAGCGAACAGATCATACATACATGAGCAATAGCAAGAAGGCATATGTAGGAAGCAATACAAATACAGATATTAATACAACATACCAATCGTCCTGGTGGATTGGGCTGCCTGCGGCAGATCAATATGCAGACAGACAAGCTGAGTGACTGTAGGGCCTTGTCGTAGTTAGCATGATACATTAACATTTTCCCCACCAGCCACTACATGTGTGTAGACCCTCCAGTTAAAGACAATGTACAGGTAATTGATCCAATTGAATTGACACCAGACTGTCATTGGCTTGGTGCGTGGCTCGGTGATTGGCTTGGTAAATCTGAAACTAGGTTTTGCGTTGCGCAAGGGTGATGCAAAACTATGATAAATCAGACCCCCGGGGGAATAGTTATCAATGGTGCAGCAGGTGCAGTGGCACTGGGGCCCAGAGCTGAGAGGGACCCTCTGTATTCCATTTATGGATTGTTTTATTACCTGAAGAAGTGGCAAAGGGGCCTATTTTCAATACTTGCATCGGGGCACAATGCACCACTGCTATGGCACTGCGCGCACCTAAGCTGCATGCCAATATTTAGTAGGAGGTTGTCTCCTCAAGGTTTACAATTTCAGGACTAATATGCCTGTGTTTTATGTATGGTTGATATGCCACCTTTAAGAAATCTTCCAGCAGTTTTCGAAACTGGTATAAACCACAATTCATGAGGACAGGCAATATTTATTAGAAAAACTGCAGATTAAATCATGAGTAAGTCCTTTTTTTATATTTACAGGTACAGGAAGGCCTACAAGTCATATCAATACTGAGACTCCAAATGGTGTGGAATTGTAGGCCGTCCTGTACTTGTGACCTGTCCCAATTTTTAAAAACAGTACTGCCGAACGTTTTTGAAAGCCCGACACTCTGACCGGAGTATGAAGAACATGTTAACACAATATCACATGGCTTGGGAGGTTAGGTGATATTGAGTTTATACTTAACCATGGAAAGTTACTACCTCTCAACAGTTAAAGGCTTAACCAGTTTAACAGTCTTCTTTATAGGTCTCGCCTTCTAATAGCTTTTAACTGTCTGTTTGCAAAATACCTCTTGTGGATCATACCAAAACTTACAGTGGGGTTTAGACCTCCCCCATTGCTTACCTTTGGTTGGTATTATTGTCACTCTCATTTGCTTACTTCCTATTCAATGGCTTACCTTCCTCTTCTTGTGTTTTTTCCTTTCCCTGGAACATAGCCTCTTTACCATCCTTTTGATGGGTTGACTTGTATCCTTCCATTGCTCACATTTAGGGAACTACTTTATTCATTTTCATCAATCGTTTCTTGAGAGTGCTTGTGTTTTCTAGCTCTCTCTTGTGTGCTGCACCCCCTCATATTTCCATCCTATCATTGCTTCCTTGTTGCCCCCAACCCCTCCTCACCCCCTTCTCCATTGCTCCCATATCCCTCATTGTTCTTTAAATACAATGCTTCTATTTAAATTATTTTGAAGGTCTACTTGATGCAGGGCTGCTCTGCATTCCATGAAGTGCTTTCCCATGCCTCTGCTGCTCCCTCACTCCTACCCACTCCCCGTTGCTTCACTTTCCCACAAGCCCCCATACACTCCCCACCTGTCCCTCTGTTGTTTCTGTACGCTCACATCCTTTACATAAAATGCTTTAGCACCACTCATAGCGGCCATTTGATACCAGTCTACTCCACATTTCTAAGAGCGCTTTTACACAAATATTTTTTATTTTTTATTTACTGGTCAAAGTGGGCTGGTGCATACGTGGTGACACATATGCAAGCAAATGCCATCATGCATGGACGCACATATGTCATCATGCATGCTTCCAGCAATGGAATAATGCTGCAGATCGGAGCATATAAATTCTCCCTACTTCCACGGACAGAGTATTTCCACAGTCATACGCACATACACCCATCATACGCTAGGGCCCATCACACTAACATTCATTCTAGTACTCTATCCACACTGAATAAACGAGAGAGAACTCCTAAATCAATCTGCATTTAAACTGAGGTCAATGTAACCTAATTGATTAGTCTTGAGTCATGATTTAAACAATATGAACATATCCAAGAACTCAATGAATGACAAAGAAATAACCACCCGACACTGTGATTCAAACAAAAGGTTATTTTATCAAAATTAGTTCAAATGAAAGTCAATCAATAGCAAAATCAACATTCTCATAGTTACCTATTCTAGCTAAATGTCGTATTTGGGTCAGGACAGGTCTCTCAGTAAAGTCTCCCGAGTCGCCGTCCTCTCAATCAGCATCGATCCTCTCGAGCATAAGTGTGGGAAGAAGTGGCCCAAGACCCTCTCTAGTCTAACAATATTTATAGCAAAACTTACACATTAAAAGTTACAAACAAGCTCTAGGCGTCCGTTGAGCAGAGCAAGCAGGAAAGGATGTTGACTCGCAACATTTAGGAAAAACCTCCGCTCTCGAATATCTCAAAAATAAAAACACGGAAGAAGGAAGCTCAACTAAAAAATGCAACATCCATGAATGCTCTTCCTCGGAATCATAGTGAAGCCACCGCGAGTTTATCAGAATGTTCATTGTGGCTACTGTTCTCTCCCAAGGATAACTGGTGTCGAGCCTGGAGCTGCTGTCCATACGGAAACTTTTAATTTAGTCATCAGAGGCCGAGGTCAGGTTTTCAACCACATTCAGCGAGGCCTCTCTTCGTATTTCATCTACTCAAATGCAGGCTGTAAATATCGGCCATCTTTCACTAGGCCAAAATGGACCATCTTAATTAAAAGAAACACAAAACAACGTTACTACATCGTATTGATTATACAGTGTTAATTCCCATTAATACCCTTATGTGTATGTATTTATCTAGCCTTCTGCGACATACAGAAGCATTAAAACGTATTATTTTAAAGCGCAAACACATAACAAATAGCACTTTAGCCACACATATTTAATTAATTTGCTCACCAACTTAGTTCACGTATTAATAAAGCAACACAAATGCATTCCCACGCGTAATTCTTTCATTAGTAAGGTTGATTAGTCAGAGACTCGACAAAATTAATATCTAGTAATTAATTATCAGTAATTTTAATTATGACAAATAAAAAATATAAACTGATGTTCGGGTTTAAACAGAAAACCCTGCTCCAGCAATCCCCCCTTTGGTGATATATTATCACCACAAAAACCAACCCAAAAAAAAAAAAATGTAGTCCCCATTTTGAGGAGAAATTCATATGTCTTTCTGTATGACATTACACACCAGTCTCTCTTTCATCGTCCCTTTTCGACTCTAGGTACACACTCTCCCTAAATTCTTCTAATTTTATTTCTTGTGGATCTCTTTTTGACCTCTTTTGTTTCTTTTCAGTATTTTCTTTTATATCTTCCTTTTTCCCTCCCCTGTTTTTACAACACAAACACCCTAATCTAAGTATCAATAAAGCAACACACACACATGTCAATGGAAACAATATCTTACCAATTATGGTACTACCTATCTTAGCAATAAAGTTCTTAACAGCAATCATCTTATTAGCCATTTTAGTCCAGATACTTTCAGCTTCCAGTGGTACTAATTCTTCACGTAAATCAGTAATATTTTTGATATAGATCTTTAGATCTCTGCTTTCATCTGGAATGTAAGTGCAACAATGTTGAACTTTCAGCATTCCACAGACTCCACCCTCTTTAGCCAATAGAATATCAAGGGCAAGTCGATTTTGCATAGACATGGCGCGTAAGGCAACCATCTCCGTGTTTACCAATAGAAATCCTCCAGCGGTGCTTGTCGATAAGCGATCCACCACTGTTGACAGTTTCGGAATTCCATATGCATTTAATGAAATTCCCACTGCTGGAATCAAAAGCTCCAAAAATATCTCCTACAATTTCTGACCAAGTTTCTCTCTTAAAGCGTGTTAGTAGATTAATTTGTTCTACATCTTCTATCTTATCTATATGAAAAATCTTTGGAAAGACCAGGCCAACATAACACGTGCCATACCAATGGTCAGGCAACCTGTAATAAGCCTTATTCCCACAAATATAATACACTCCCGGGAAAACTGGATCTTCTCCTCCCTTGAATCCCCATCCTGTTGCAATAAAGTATGTATCATGGCACTCACTAGTCCCAACGAAATAATTATCATATTGGGATTTCCTCCTGGTAATGCATAGTTTACCCTTCTGTGGTGCATCTAAAGCCAAAGTTGGTCTGGCCCCATTCTTCAACTCCTTTCCCATCTCAATGTCCCACATTGTCTCACTCATTTTATATTCCCCTGCCTTTTCTTGCATGCTCACTCTCCTTTTCTCTACCATATCTAGGAAAGCCTTTTCTTCTTCCTTCAAACTGCAAGTTAAATTGTTTCTAAAAATGTAATCTAATGTTAATTCTTCTGTTTCAATAAAAATCTCACCAAAAATGTTAGCTTCTTTAGCAGGATTTAGTTTTTTATTCATAGGCAATTGCCCAAAAACGTTATCTTTATTAGACATCTCATAATCTATTTTCCCTAGCAAATAAAAAACACTACTTAACACACTACATGAAATTCCATACGTAGCTGGAAGATGATGATAAGTAACTCCCTCCGAAACGGATGCAGGCAATTGCATACAGACCTAGCAATCCCTTACTTCCATTGTCTTTACGTATTCATATAGCAACTTTGAAAAAACATAGCTAGAAAAATCATTAATCGATCTATCCTTATGTATGTAAATGTTACTAACTCTAGTTGGCACTACTTTCTGCGAACTCTTCTCTATGTTAGTCACATTCTCAGTATATATTCCAAAAGTGTCTATTGTAACTCTAAAGGTAACTAGTAAAGCAAGTACACTCCATAATAGCATTAATAATCCTGTACAGCAGCAGCACATTCTACACCATCTTTTCAAGAAGGTACATCTACTTTGATTGTTTTCTGTTAGCCATCTTATTACTTTGGCAGTGTCTTTTGACTTAGCCTCTACTACTCCACTATTGAATCTCTAGAACACTAGATTATTTCAATCTGCTAATTTTGGATTTCTTCTTTTTCACTCTTCTCCAAGTGATTCCTTCAATTCATTCAATTTGGATTTTCATCACTTTTTACTTCTTCTTCAGCAACATCAAACTGTATCAGATCTTCAATATCCTGAGCATCTGACTCCTCTCCAATGTCAGTCAAGATAACTTTCAGGACTCCAACAGTTTTCTCCTCTTCAACCACTTCCCATAAGGTCCCCTCTGGATTTCCTTGACTTTCTGCCTCTTCTTCTTCAGACAGTGCCATGTACGTCCATTCCGGTGACCTATACTTCTGGTTGGGCTTTCTGATTCTCTTGATCTCCTCTGGTTCTTTTGATTCCTTTTGTTTTTCACCCTTTGCTTGATTCTGACTCGACACCTCGTTCACCTGTTCAGCTTTTGATGAATTCGCTCGTGTCAGTCGGTACCTCAGTCTCTTTATCTTGTTAGGTCAAAGATCTCCTTTTACACTCCTTTCGGTCTTACTTCTTTATTATTTCTCTCTCCAATCCAAGTTCTCTTTCTCAGAACTCGACCCTCAGGTTTCTCATTCTCACTCTCATCCGATTCTGTCTCATTTGCCTCTTGTTCATCAACAATGTTCTTTTGCTCCACAGACTTCTTCTCCACCAACTGAGA
Organism: Triturus cristatus; assembly: GCF_964204655.1. Taxonomy (NCBI): domain Eukaryota; kingdom Metazoa; phylum Chordata; class Amphibia; order Caudata; family Salamandridae; genus Triturus; species Triturus cristatus. The sequence continues at coordinate 296,476,485 of NC_140589.1, read as the reverse complement.
TTTCCCTACTACTGTCCCTCCTCGGGTCTCCGACACGCAATCTTCTTGCTGTCTACTTGTCCCTTCACCTAGCTTATCAGGAATATTCCCTACACCTCCTCGGGGGTCTTCCGCAATCTGTCCCTCTCTACCTTCTTCTGACCCTACTTCTCCAGGAGTAATCTTAGGTGGATTCTCAATCTCTTCATCTGACTCAGGTGTAGTCTCTGTGGTATTGCACTTTTCTTTCCTCTTTCCTCCTTTATTTCCCCCACTGCTTGTTGGAACTTCAGGCACTCTTACAGAATCCGAACCTTCCTCTGAGTGTCTCAATGTTACTCTTGAAGCCTCTTTCGGTAAGAAAAAAGAATCACCTGTCTCTCTTTCCGAGTATTTCCACAGTCATACGCACATACACTCATCATACGCTAGGGCCCATCACACTAACATTCATTCTAGTACTCTATCCACACTGAATAAACGAGAGAGAACTCCTAAATCAATCTGCATTTAAACTGAGGTCAATGTAACCTAATTGATTAGTCTTGAGTCATGATTTAAACAATATGAACATATCCAAGAACTCAATGAATGACAAAGAAATAACCACCCGACACTGTGATTCAAACAAAAGGTTATTTTATCAAAATTAGTTCAAATGAAAGTCAATCAATAGCAAAATCAACATTCTCATAGTTACCTATTCTAGCTAAATGTCGTATTTGGGTCAGGACAGGTCTCTCAGTAAAGTCTCCCGAGTCGCCGTCCTCTCAATCAGCATCGATCCTCTCGAGCATAAGTTTGGGAAGAATTGGCCCAAGACCCTCTCTAGTCTAACAATATTTATAGCAAAACTTACACATTAAAAGTTACCAACAAGCTCTAGGCGTCCGTTGAGCAGAGCAAGCAGGAAAGGATGTTGACTCGCAACATTTAGGAAAAACCTCCGCTCTCGAATATCTCAAAAATAAAAACACGGAAGAAGGAAGCTCAACTAAAAAATGCAACATCCATGAATGCTCTTCCTCGGAATCATAGTGAAGCCACCGCGAGTTTATCAGAATGTTCATTGTGGCTACTGTTCTCTCCCAAGGATAACTGGTGTCGAGCCTGGAGCTGCTGTCCATACGGAAACATTTAATTTAGTCATCAGAAGCCGAGGTCAGGTTTTCAACCACATTCAGCGAGGCCTCTCTTCGTATTTCATCTACTCAAATGCAGGCTGTAAATATCGTCCATCTTTCACTAGGCCAAAATGGACCATCTTAATTAAAAGAAACACAAAACAACGTTACTACATCGTATTGATTATACAGTGTTAATTCCCATTAATACCCTTATGTGTATGTATTTATCTAGCCTTCTGCGACATAAAGAAGCATTAAAACGTATTATTTTAAAGCGCAAACACATAACAAATAGCACTTTAGCCACACATATTTAATTAATTTGCTCACCAACTTAGTTCACGTATTAATAAAGCAACACAAATGCATTCCCACGCGTAATTCTTTCATTAGTAAGGTTGATTAGTCAGAGACTAGACAAAATTAATATCTAGTAATTAATTATCAGTAATTTTAATTATGACAAATACAAAATATAAACTGATGTTCGGGTTTAAACAGAAAACCCTGCTCCAGCAATAACACATGCAAAAACAACAATTGATGGACAGAATGCAGAACAATGTCATACATTCACCCCAGTACAGAGATCTGGGCCTAAATCCATCGTTTTTTTGCTCACCATGCCATTCCAGTTTGAACCCAGCCATATGCAAATCAGTCTTGACCCTGTGCCCCATGGGAACAGTCCAGCCCGAACTGCCAAGCCAGGTCCTCCCTGGACTGGAAACAAGCATCCTAGGACCGGTTTCGGGCTTTCAGCCCTCGTCAGCCAGGATAGCTTGATTCCAGTGGCATGGAGAGCAAGGGACTCACGTCTGAGCATACCCTTCTCACTCGGGGTGACAAATGCAAAAACAACAATTGATGGACAGAATGTAGAACAATGTCATACATTCACCCCAGTACAGGGATCTGGGCCTAAATCCATCGTTTTTTTGCTCACCATGCCATTCCAGTTTGAACCCAGCCATATGCAAATCAGTCTTGATCCTGTGCCCCATGGGAACAGTCCAGCCCGAACTGCCAAGCCAGGTTCTCCCTGGACTGGAAACAAGCATCCTAGGACCGGTTTCGGGCTTTCAGCCCTCGTCAGCCAGGATAGCTTGATTCCAGTGGCATGGAGAGCAAGGGACTCACGTCTGAGCATACCCTTCTCACTCGGGGTGACAAATGCAAAAACAACAATTGATGGACAGAATGTAGAACAATGTCATACATTCACCCCAGTACAGAGATCTGGGCCTAAATCCATCGTTTTTTTGCTCACCATGCCATTCCAGTTTGAACCCAGCCATATGCAAATCAGTCTTGACCCTGTGCCCCATGGGAACAGTCCAGCCCGAACTGCCAAGCCAGGTTCTCCCTGGACTGGAAACAAGCATCCTAGGACCGGTTTCGGGCTTTCAGCCCTCGTCAGCCAGGATAGCTTGATTCCAGTGGCATGGAGAGCAAGGGACTCACGTCTGAGCATACCCTTCTCACTCGGGGTGACAAATGCAAAAACAACAATTGATGGACAGAATGCAGAACAATGTCATACATTCACCCCAGTACAGAGATCTGGGCCTAAATCCATCGTTTTTTTGCTCACCATGCCATTCCAGTTTGAACCCAGCCATATGCAAATCAGTCTTGACCCTGTGCCCCATGGGAACAGTCCAGCTCGAACTGCCAAGCCAGGTCCTCCCTGGACTGGAAACAAGCATCCTAGGACCGGTTTCAGGCTTTCAGCCCTCGTCAGCCAGGATAGCTTGATTCCAGTGGCATGGAGAGCAAGGGACTCACGTCTGAGCATACCCTTCTCACTCGGGGTGACAAATGCAAAAACAACAATTGATGGACAGAATGCAGAACAATGTCATACATTCACCCCAGTACAGAGATCTGGGCCTAAATCCATCGTTTTTTTGCTCACCATGCCATTCCAGTTTGAACCCAGCCATATGCAAATCAGTCTTGACCCTGTGCCCCATGGGAACAGTCCAGCCCGAACTGCCAAGCCAGGTCCTCCCTGGACTGGAAACAAGCATCCTAGGACCGGTTTCGGGCTTTCAGCCCTCGTCAGCCAGGATAGCTTGATTCCAGTGGCATGGAGAGCAAGGGACTCACGTCTGAGCATACCCTTCTCACTCGGGGTGACAAATGCAAAAACAACAATTGATGGACAGAATGCAGAACAATGTCATACATTCACCCCAGTACAGAGATCTGGGCCTAAATCCATCGTTTTTTTGCTCACCATGCCATTCCAGTTTGAACCCAGCCATATGCAAATCAGTCTTGACCCTGTGCCCCATGGGAACAGTCCAGCCCGAACTGCCAAGCCTGGTCCTCCCTGGACTGGAAACAAGCATCCTAGGACCGTTTTCGGGCTTTCAGCCCTCGTCAGCCAGGATAGCTTGATTCCAGTGGCATGGAGAGCAAGGGACTCACGTCTGAGCATACCCTTCTCACTCGGGGTGACAAATGCAAAAACAACAATTGATGGACAGAATGCAGAACAATGTCATACATTCACCCCAGTACAGAGATCTGGGCCTAAATCCATCGTTTTTTTGCTCACCATGCCATTCCAGTTTGAACCCAGCCATATGCAAATCAGTCTTGACCCTGTGCCCCATGGAAACAGTCCAGCCCGAACTGCCAAGCCAGGTCCTCCCTGGACTGGAAACAAGCATCCTAGGACCGGTTTCGGGCTTTCAGCCCTCGTCAGCCAGGATAGCTTGATTCCAGTGGCATGGAGAGCAAGGGACTCACGTCTGAGCATACCCTTCTCACTCGGGTGACAAATGCAAAAACAACAATTGATGGACAGAATGCAGAACAATGTCATACATTCACCCCAGTACAGAGATCTGGGCCTAAATCCATCGTTTTTTTGCTCACCATGCCATTCCAGTTTGAACCCAGCCATATGCAAATCAGTCTTGACCCTGTGCCCCATGGGAACAGTCCAGCCCGAACTGCCAAGCCAGGTCCTCCCTGGACTGGAAACAAGCATCCTAGGACCGGTTTCGGGATTTCAGCCCTCGTCAGCCAGGATAGCTTGATTCCAGTGGCATGGAGAGCAAGGGACTCACGTCTGAGCATACCCTTCTCACTCGGGGTGACAAATGCAAAAACAACAATTGATGGACAGAATGCAGAACAATGTCATACATTCACCCCAGTACAGAGATCTGGGCCTAAATCCATCGTTTTTTGCTCACCATGCCATTCCAGTTTGAACCCAGCCATATGCAAATCAGTCTTGACCCTGTGCCCCATGGGAACAGTCCAGCCCGAACTGCCAAGCCAGGTCCTCCCTGGACTGGAAACAAGCATCCTAGGACCGGTTTCGGGCTTTCAGCCCTCGTCAGCCAGGATAGCTTGATTCCAGTGGCATGGAGAGCAAGGGACTCACGTCTGAGCATACCCTTCTCACTCGGGGTGACAAATGCAAAAACAACAATTGATGGACAGAATGCAGAACAATGTCATACATTCACCCCAGTACAGAGATCTGGGCCTAAATCCATCGTTTTTTTGCTCACCATGCCATTCCAGTTTGAACCCAGCCATATGCAAATCAGTCTTGACCCTGTGCCCCATGGGAACAGTCCAGCCCGAACTGCCAAGCCAGGTCCTCCCTGGACTGGAAACAAGCATCCTAGGACCGTTTCGGGCTTTCAGCCCTCGTCAGCCAGGATAGCTTGATTCCAGTGGCATGGAGAGCAAGGGACTCACGTCTGAGCATACCCTTCTCACTCGGGGTGACAAATGCAAAAACAACAATTGATGGACAGAATGCAGAACAATGTCATACATTCACCCCAGTACAGAGATCTGGGCCTAAATCCATCGTTTTTTTGCTCACCATGCCATTCCAGTTTGAACCCAGCCATATGCAAATCAGTCTTGACCCTGTGCCCCATGGGAACAGTCCAGCCCGAACTGCCAAGCCTGGTCCTCCCTGGACTGGAAACAAGCATCCTAGGACCGGTTTCGGGCTTTCAGCCCTCGTCAGCCAGGATAGCTTGATTCCAGTGGCATGGAGAGCAAGGGACTCACGTCTGAGCATACCCTTCTCACTCGGGGTGACAAATGCAAAAAGAACAATTGATGGACAGAATGCAGAACAATGTCATACATTCACCCCAGTACAGAGATCTGGGCCTAAATCCATCGTTTTTTTGCTCACCATGCCATTCCAGTTTGAACCCAGCCATCTGCAAATCAGTCTTGACCCTGTGCCCCATGGAAACAGTCCAGCCCGAACTGCCAAGCCAGGTCCTCCCTGGACTGGAAACAAGCATCCTAGGACCGGTTTCGGGCTTTCAGCCCTCGTCAGCCAGGATAGCTTGATTCCAGTGGCATGGAGAGCAAGGGACTCACGTCTGAGCATACCCTTCTCACTCGGGGTGACAAATGCAAAAACAACAATTGATGGACAGAATGTAGAACAATGTCATACATTCACCCCAGTACAGAGATCTGGGCCTAAATCCATCGTTTTTTTGCTCACCATGCCATTCCAGTTTGAACCCAGCCATATGCAAATCAGTCTTGACCCTGTGCCCCATGGGAACAGTCCAGCCCGAACTGCCAAGCCAGGTTCTCCCTGGATTGGAAACAAGCATCCTAGGACCGGTTTCGGGCTTTCAGCCCTCGTCAGCCAGGATAGCTTGATTCCAGTGGCATGGAGAGCAAGGGACTCACGTCTGAGCATACCCTTCTCACTCGGGGTGACAAATGCAAAAACAACAATTGATGGACAGAATGCAGAACAATGTCATACATTCACCCCAGTACAGAGATCTGGGCCTAAATCCATCGTTTTTTTGCTCACCATGCCATTCCAGTTTGAACCCAGCCATATGCAAATCAGTCTTGACCCTGTGCCCCATGGGAACAGTCCAGCCCGAACTGCCAAGCCAGGTCCTCCCTGGACTGGAAACAAGCATCCTAGGACCGGTTTCATGCTTTCAGCCCTCGTCAGCCAGGATAGCTTGATTCCAGTGGCATGGAGAGCAAGGGACTCACGTCTGAGCATACCCTTCTCACTCGGGGTGACAAATGCAAAAACAACAATTGATGGACAGAATGCAGAACAATGTCATACATTCACCCCAGTACAGAGATCTGGGCCTAAATCCATCGTTTTTTTGCTCACCATGCCATTCCAGTTTGAACCCAGCCATATGCAAATCAGTCTTGACCCTGTGCCCCATGGGAACAGTCCAGCCCGAACTGCCAAGCCAGGTCCTCCCTGGACTGGAAACAAGCATCCTAGGACCGGTTTCGGGCTTTCAGCCCTCGTCAGCCAGGATAGCTTGATTCCAGTGGCATGGAGAGCAAGGGACTCACGTCTGAGCATACCCTTCTCACTCGGGGTGACAAATGCAAAAACAACAATTGATGGACAGAATGCAGAACAATGTCATACATTCACCCCAGTACAGAGATCTGGGCCTAAATCCATCGTTTTTTTGCTCACCATGCCATTCCAGTTTGAACCCAGCCATATGCAAATCAGTCTTGACCCTGTGCCCCATGGGAACAGTCCAGCCCGAACTGCCAAGCCTGGTCCTCCCTGGACTGGAAACAAGCATCCTAGGACCGGTTTCGGGCTTTCAGCCCTCGTCAGCCAGGATAGCTTGATTCCAGTGGCATGGAGAGCAAGGGACTCACGTCTGAGCATACCCTTCTCACTCGGGGTGACAAATGCAAAAACAACAATTGATGGACAGAATGCAGAACAATGTCATACATTCACCCCAGTACAGAGATCTGGGCCTAAATCCATCGTTTTTTTGCTCACCATGCCATTCCAGTTTGAACCCAGCCATATGCAAATCAGTCTTGACCCTGTGCCCCATGGAAACAGTCCAGCCCGAACTGCCAAGCCAGGTCCTCCCTGGACTGGAAACAAGCATCCTAGGACCGGTTTCGGGCTTTCAGCCCTCGTCAGCCAGGATAGCTTGATTCCAGTGGCATGGAGAGCAAGGGACTCACGTCTGAGCATACCCTTCTCACTCGGGGTGACAAATGCAAAAACAACAATTGATGGACAGAATGCAGAACAATGTCATACATTCACCCCAGTACAGAGATCTGGGCCTAAATCCATCGTTTTTTTGCTCACCATGCAATTCCAGTTTGAACCCAGCCATATGCAAATCAGTCTTGACCCTGTGCCCCATGGGAACAGTCCAGCCCGAACTGCCAAGCCAGGTCCTCCCTGGACTGGAAACAAGCATCCTAGGACCGGTTTCGGGATTTCAGCCCTCGTCAGCCAGGATAGCTTGATTCCAGTGGCATGGAGAGCAAGGGACTCACGTCTGAGCATACCCTTCTCACTCGGGGTGACAAATGCAAAAACAACAATTGATGGACAGAATGCAGAACAATGTCATACATTCACCCCAGTACAGAGATCTGGGCCTAAATCCATCGTTTTTTTGCTCACCATGCCATTCCAGTTTGAACCCAGCCATATGCAAATCAGTCTTGACCCTGTGCCCCATGGGAACAGTCCAGCCCGAACTGCCAAGCCAGGTCCTCCCTGGACTGGAAACAAGCATCCTAGGACCGGTTTCGGGCTTTCAGCCCTCGTCAGCCAGGATAGCTTGATTCCAGTGGCATGGAGAGCAAGGGACTCACGTCTGAGCATACCCTTCTCACTCGGGGTGACAAATGCAAAAACAACAATTGATGGACAGAATGCAGAACAATGTCATACATTCACCCCAGTACAGAGATCTGGGCCTAAATCCATCGTTTTTTTGCTCACCATGCCATTCCAGTTTGAACCCAGCCATATGCAAATCAGTCTTGACCCTGTGCCCCATGGGAACAGTCCAGCCCGAACTGCCAAGCCAGGTCCTCCCTGGACTGGAAACAAGCATCCTAGGACCGGTTTCGGGCTTTCAGCCCTCGTCAGCCAGGATAGCTTGATTCCAGTGGCATGGAGAGCAAGGGACTCACGTCTGAGCATACCCTTCTCACTCGGGGTGACAAATGCAAAAACAACAATTGATGGACAGAATGCAGAACAATGTCATACATTCACCCGAGTACAGAGATCTGGGCCTAAATCCATCGTTTTTTTGCTCACCATGCCATTCCAGTTTGAACCCAGCCATATGCAAATCAGTCTTGACCCTGTGCCCCATGGGAACAGTCCAGCCCGAACTGCCAAGCCAGGTCCTCCCTGGACTGGAAACAAGCATCCTAGGACCGGTTTCGGGCTTTCAGCCCTCGTCAGCCAGGATAGCTTGATTCCAGTGGCATGGAGAGCAAGGGACTCACGTCTGAGCATACCCTTCTCACTCGGGGTGACAAATGCAAAAACAACAATTGATGGACAGAATGCAGAACAATGTCATACATTCACCCCAGTACAGAGATCTGGGCCTAAATCCATCGTTTTTTTGCTCACCATGCCATTCCAGTTTGAACCCAGCCATATGCAAATCAGTCTTGACCCTGTGCCCCATGGAAACAGTCCAGCCCGAACTGCCAAGCCAGGTCCTCCCTGGACTGGAAACAAGCATCCTAGGACCGGTTTCGGGCTTTCAGCCCTCGTCAGCCAGGATAGCTTGATTCCAGTGGCATGGAGAGCAAGGGACTCACGTCTGAGCATACCCTTCTCACTCGGGGTGACAAATGCAAAAACAACAATTGATGGACAGAATGCAGAACAATGTCATACATTCACCCCAGTACAGAGATCTGGGCCTAAATCCATCGTTTTTTTGCTCACCATGCCATTCCAGTTTGAACCCAGCCATATGCAAATCAGTCTTGACCCTGTGCCCCATGGAAACAGTCCAGCCCGAACTGCCAAGCCAGGTCCTCCCTGGACTGGAAACAAGCATCCTAGGACCGTTTCGGGCTTTCAGCCCTCGTCAGCCAGGATAGCTTGATTCCAGTGGCATGGAGAGCAAGGGACTCACGTCTGAGCAGACCCTTCTCACTCGGGGTGACAAATGCAAAAACAACAATTGATGGACAGAATGCAGAACAATGTCATACATTCACCCCAGTACAGAGATCTGGGCCTAAATCCATCGTTTTTTTGCTCACCATGCCATTCCAGTTTGAACCCAGCCATATGCAAATCAGTCTTGACCCTGTGCCCCATGGGAACAGTCCAGCCCGAACTGCCAAGCCAGGTCCTCCCTGGACTGGAAACAAGTATCCTAGGACCGGTTTCGGGCTTTCAGCCCTCGTCAGCCAGGATAGCTTGATTCCAGTGGCATGGAGAGCAAGGGACTCACGTCTGAGCATACCCATCTCACTCGGGGTGACAAATGCAAAAACAACAATTGATGGACAGAATGCAGAACAATGTCATACATTCACCCCAGTACAGAGATCTGGGCCTAAATCCATCGTTTGTTTGCTCACCATGCCATTCCAGTTTGAACCCAGCCATATGCAAATCAGTCTTGACCCTGTGCCCCATGGAAACAGTCCAGCCCGAACTGCCAAGCCAGGTCCTCCCTGGACTGGAAACAAGCATCCTAGGACCGGTTTCGGGCTTTCAGCCCTCGTCAGCCAGGATAGCTTGATTCCAGTGGCATGGAGAGCAAGGGACTCACGTCTGAGCATACCCTTCTCACTCGGGGTGACAAATGCAAAAACAAAAATTGATGGACAGAATGCAGAACAATGTCATACATTCACCCCAGTACAGAGATCTGGGCCTAAATCCATCGTTTTTTTGCTCACCATGCCATTCCAGTTTGAACCCAGCCATATGCAAATCAGTCTTGACCCTGTGCCCCATGGGAACAGTCCAGCCCGAACTTCCAAGCCAGGTCCTCCCTGGACTGGAAACAAGCATCCTAGGACCGGTTTTGGGCTTTCAGCCCTCGTCAGCCAGGATAGCTTGATTCCAGTGGCATGGAGAGCAAGGGACTCACGTCTGAGCATACCCTTCTCACTCGGGGTGACAAATGCAAAAACAACAATTGATGGACAGAATGCAGAACAATGTCATACATTCACCCCAGTACAGAGATCTGGGCCTAAATCCATCGTTTTTTTGATCACCATGCCATTCCAGTTTGAACCCAGCCATATGCAAATCAGTCTTGACCCTGTGCCCCATGGGAACAGTCCAGCCCGAACTGCCAAGCCAGGTCCTCCCTGGACTGGAAACAAGCATCCTAGGACCGGTTTCGGGCTTTCAGCCCTCGTCAGCCAGGATAGCTTGATTCCAGTGGCATGGAGAGCAAGGGAATCACGTCTGAGCAGACCCTTCTCACTCGGGGTGACAAATGCAAAAACAACAATTGATGGACAGAATGCAGAACAATGTCATACATTCACCCCAGTACAGAGATCTGGGCCTAAATCCATCGTTTTTTTGCTCACCATGCCATTCCAGTTTGAACCCAGCCATATGCAAATCAGTCTTGACCCTGTGCCCCATGGGAACAGTCCAGCCCGAACTGCCAAGCCAGGTCCTCCCTGGACTGGAAACAAGCATCCTAGGACCGTTTCGGGCTTTCAGCCCTCGTCAGCCAGGATAGCTTGATTCCAGTGGCATGGAGAGCAAGGGACTCACGTCTGAGCATACCCTTCTCACTCGGGGTGACAAATGCAAAAACAACAATTGATGGACAGAATGCAGAACAATGTCATACATTCACCCCAGTACAGAGATCTGGGCCTAAATCCATCGTTTTTTTGCTCACCATGCCATTCCAGTTTGAACCCAGCCATATGCAAATCAGTCTTGACCCTGTGCCCCATGGGAACAGTCCAGCCCGAACTGCCAAGCCAGGTCCTCCCTGGACTGGAAACAAGCATCCTAGGACCGGTTTCGGGCTTTCAGCCCTCGTCAGCCAGGATAGCTTGATTCCAGTGGCATGGAGAGCAAGGGACTCACGTCTGAGCATACCCTTCTCACTCGGGGTGACAAATGCAAAAACAACAATTGATGGACAGAATGCAGAACAATGTCATACATTCACCCCAGTACAGAGATCTGGGCCTAAATCCATCGTTTTTTTGCTCACCATGCCATTCCAGTTTGAACCCAGCCATATGCAAATCAGTCTTGACCCTGTGCCCCATGGAAACAGTCCAGCCCGAACTGCCAAGCCAGGTCCTCCCTGGACTGGAAACAAGCATCCTAGGACCGTTTCGGGCTTTCAGCCCTCGTCAGCCAGGATAGCTTGATTCCAGTGGCATGGAGAGCAAGGGACTCACGTCTGAGAATACCCTTCTCACTCGGGGTGACAAATGCAAAAACAACAATTGATGGACAGAATGCAGAACAATGTCATACATTCACCCCAGTACAGAGATCTGGGCCTAAATCCATCGTTTTTTTGCTCACCATGCCATTCCAGTTTGAACCCAGCCATATGCAAATCAGTCTTGACCCTGTGCCCCATGGGAACAGTCCAGCCCGAACTGCCAAGCCAGGTCCTCCCTGGACTGGAAACAAGTATCCTAGGACCGGTTTCGGGCTTTCAGCCCTCGTCAGCCAGGATAGCTTGATTCCAGTGGCATGGAGAGCAAGGGACTCACGTCTGAGCATACCCATCTCACTCGGGGTGACAAATGCAAAAACAACAATTGATGGACAGAATGCAGAACAATGTCATACATTCACCCCAGTACAGAGATCTGGGCCTAAATCCATCGTTTTTTTGCTCACCATGCCATTCCAGTTTGAACCCAGCCATATGCAAATCAGTCTTGACCCTGTGCCCCATGGAAACAGTCCAGCCCGAACTGCCAAGCCAGGTCCTCCCTGGACTGGAAACAAGCACCCTAGGACCGGTTTCAGGCTTTCAGCCCTCGTCAGCCAGGATAGCTTGATTCCAGTGGCATGGAGAGCAAGGGACTCACGTCTGAGCATACCCTTCTCACTCGGGGTGATAAATGCAAAAACAAAAATTGATGGACAGAATGCAGAACAATGTCATACATTCACCCCAGTACAGAGATCTGGGCCTAAATCCATCGTTTTTTTGCTCACCATGCCATTCCAGTTTGAACCCAGCCATATGCAAATCAGTCTTGACCCTGTGCCCCATGGGAACAGTCCAGCCCGAACTTCCAAGCCAGGTCCTCCCTGGACTGGAAACAAGCATCCTAGGACCGGTTTTGGGCTTTCAGCCCTCGTCAGCCCGGATAGCTTGATTCCAGTGGCATGGAGAGCAAGGGACTCACGTCTGAGCATACCCTTCTCACTCGGGGTGACAAATGCAAAAACAACAATTGATGGACAGAATGCAGAACAATGTCATACATTCACCCCAGTACAGAGATCTGGGCCTAAATCCATCGTTTTTTTGCTCACCATGCCATTCCAGTTTGAACCCAGCCATATGCAAATCAGTCTTGACCCTGTGCCCCATGGGAACAGTCCAGCCCGAACTGCCAAGCCAGGTCCTCCCTGGACTGGAAACAAGCATCCTAGGACCGGTTTCGGGCTTTCAGCCCTCGTCAGCCAGGATAGCTTGATTCCAGTGGCATGGAGAGCAAGGGAATCACGTCTGAGCAGACCCTTCTCACTCGGGGTGACAAATGCAAAAACAACAATTGATGGACTGAATGCAGAACAATGTCATACATTCACCCCAGTACAGAGATCTGGGCCTAAATCCATCGTTTTTTTGCTCACCATGCCATTCCAGTTTGAACCCAGCCATATGCAAATCAGTCTTGACCCTGTGCCCCATGGGAACAGTCCAGCCCGAACTGCCAAGCCAGGTCCTCCCTGGACTGGAAACAAGCATCCTAGGACCGTTTCGGGCTTTCAGCCCTCGTCAGCCAGGATAGCTTGATTCCAGTGGCATGGAGAGCAAGGGACTCACGTCTGAGCATACCCTTCTCACTCGGGGTGACAAATGCAAAAACAACAATTGATGGACAGAATGCAGAACAATGTCATACATTCACCCCAGTACAGAGATCTGGGCCTAAATCCATCGTTTTTTTGCTCACCATGCCATTCCAGTTTGAACCCAGCCATATGCAAATCAGTCTTGACCCTGTGCCCCATAGGAACAGTCCAGCCCGAACTGCCAAGCCAGGTCCTCCCTGGACTGGAAACAAGCATCCTAGGACCGGTTTCGGGCTTTCAGCCCTCGTCAGCCAGGATAGCTTGATTCCAGTGGCATGGAGAGCAAGGGACTCACGTCTGAGCATACCCTTCTCACTCGGGGTGACAAATGCAAAAACAACAATTGATGGACAGAATGCAGAACAATGTCATACATTCACCCCAGTACAGAGATCTGGGCCTAAATCCATCGTTTTTTTGCTCACCATGCCATTCCAGTTTGAACCCAGCCATATGCAAATCAGTCTTGACCCTGTGCCCCATGGAAACAGTCCAGCCCGAACTGCCAAGCCAGGTCCTCCCTGGACTGGAAACAAGCATCCTAGGACCGGTTTCGGGCTTTCAGCCCTCGTCAGCGAGGATAGCTTGATTCCAGTGGCATGGAGAGCAAGGGACTCACGTCTGAGCATACCCTTCTCACTCGGGGTGACAAATGCAAAAACAACAATTGATGGACAGAATGCAGAACAATGTCATACATTCACCCCAGTACAGAGATCTGGGCCTAAATCCATCGTTTTTTTGCTCACCATGCCATTCCAGTTTGAACCCAGCCATATGCAAATCAGTCTTGACCCTGTGCCCCATGGGAACAGTCCAGCCCGAACTGCCAAGCCAGGTCCTCCCTGGACTGGAAACAAGCATCCTAGGACCGGTTTTGGGCTTTCAGCCCTCGTCAGCCAGGATAGCTTGATTCCAGTGGCATGGAGAGCAAGGGACTCACGTCTGAGCATACCCTTCTCACTCGGGGTGACAAATGCAAAAACAACAATTGATGGACAGAATGCAGAACAATGTCATACATTCACCCCAGTACAGAGATCTGGGCCTAAATCCATCGTTTTTTTGCTCACCATGCCATTCCAGTTTGAACCCAGCCATATGCAAATCAGTCTTGACCCTGTGCCCCATGGGAACAGTCCAGCCCGAGCTGCCAAGCCAGGTCCTCCCTGGACTGGAAACAAGCATCCTAGGACCGGTTTCGGGCTTTCAGCCCTCGTCAGCCAGGATAGCTTGATTCCAGTGGCATGGAGAGCAAGGGACTCACGTCTGAGCATACCCTTCTCTCTCGGGGTGACAAATGCAAAAACAACAATTGATGGACAGAATGCAGAACAATGTCATACATTCACCCCAGTACAGAGATCTGGGCCTAAATCCATCGTTTTTTTGCTCACCATGCCATTCCAGTTTGAACCCAGCCATATGCAAATCAGTCTTGACCCTGTGCCCCATGGAAACAGTCCAGCCCGAACTGCCAAGCCAGGTCTTCCCTGGACTGGAACCAAGCATCCTAGGACCGGTTTCGGGCTTTCAGCCCTCGTCAGCCAGGATAGCTTGATTCCAGTGGCATGGAGAGCAAGGGACTCACGTCTGAGCATACCCTTCTCACTCGGGGTGACAAATGCAAAAACAACAATTGATGGACAGAATGCAGAACAATGTCATACATTCACCCCAGTACAGAGATCTGGGCCTAAATCCATCGTTTTTTTGCTCACCATGCCATTCCAGTTTGATAACACAGCCACCAGCAGCTGCCTCATCATCACACCTTTTTCCTTTTTTTGGTCTCTTGTTTTTTATGAGGATGCTTAGGAATGGTAAAAAGCATTGACAGAGCAAACAAGTCAACAGAGACATATTGGCTTGCTCTATAAGATAAAACTTTGTTTAGTAAATTAAAACTTACAATGTAACACAGTTTAATCAATGCTTGCTCTATACGTAGATGTGTTTACTCCTGTTCTAAATATGGACTACTCATGAAATCCCTTGCTTGATTCATTGAGAATTTTCTGTAGATAATTGTAGCTTCCTCGTAAATGTCCAAGAAGGAAATATGCTTGATTGTGACCAAAACCTTTTGTTCCTTGAGCAAGCATATCATATCGTTGCTATTCAGGTGCAATTGACATCTAAGATAGGAGTACAACACAACTACTCAAATACATAGCTTTATTAATTTGGCCCGCAGACCCTTTGGTTACTCAAATAACTGGATATTGCCTGCAGTTCAATATATAAAGTTGAAGCAACATAATATGCACTGAGAGTTCTTACTAGCTACCAGTGTAGACTAATTCTGCTTTTCAGCCTTGGTCTATATACCAATCTACCCAACACAAATCTTTTGTCTTTACTAGTGCCTGGACCTGGATCAGAGTTCATACAGGCACAGCATGGACCTACCAACAGTAGTACCGACCCCAGCCCGCAGACCCAACTACAGCTTTTGGTGGAACGTCTTCCAGAGATAAGAAGCTAGCCCGGGGGAGTGGAGACCACCAACCCTGGGGAGGAGCAGCGGCCGGGGACACTCGCTATCCTGCACTGTGCGGTGCCTGATAGTGACAGTGAGAGGCTGCTGCTGTCTTTCTGTTTATAGGGTGATAGAAATATAAACTCCTTCCCAAAGAGGTACTCCAGGCACACGTCCCAACCTCTTGAAATGGAATAGAATTTATCATCTTTAGCAATTTCACTCATGCCGCGTACTCTTTCTTTCTCAAATTATACTTCTGCAGTTGTCGACCTGTTCTAAAATAAGTTAAGTGGCACTCCACCTGCCATTCTATGTCGGGTACTAGAGTATGCAATATGTTTCTTTTACCAGACTTTCACTTTTCTGGCGACAAACACAATGTTCTCAAGCACTTGCTCTCCTGGGTACTCCAGGGTGGATTTGGCCTCTTGGTTCTGTCTTATTTGCCTGCGTAAACAAAGCTGTTTGAATCTGAAACAATTTATCCTTTTTTGCTACTGTGTTCTCAGGTTGAGGTTTCTTGGTGGGTCTGTATTCTCAAGGTTTTCATGTGCCATGTCCTTCTATAGCTAACAGACGATTCTTTCCCGCTAATAGATCCTTACCAAGTGCCATGTGTATATGTATAAGTAATCTCAGTATTTTATATAAAAAGAGAAACTGCTTCCCTCAATCTTTTCCCATTCCTCCTCTCTCTCTCTCTGACTAATCCCAAACCTTTCTAACTATTATGAAATCCCATACATCCTTCTCAAACATTTCCCCTCCTTTTTAGGTCTCCGCTAGCGTAGGCTGCGCACATGCGCAGTCTCGCTAGTGAGATTTTATGTTTTTTGGGTAGCTTTCACTAGCGGGGTTTAAGCCCCACCCCTCTTTTCCATTTGCTGGAGTCACCGTTTATGCTAAACGGTGGCCAGCCATTGGAAAAGAGCTTCCAGTGACGTACACTTTTCTCTTTTAGAGCCGTCCCAGTTGGACTGGCTCGTCTAACTTCCTGCTGGCGTAAAAGGTTTCTTATCTTCTTTATGGGGCCATCTGTTTCGCCCCATAAAGAAGATAAGAAACCTTTTACGCCAGCAGGGCAGTCCATCCAAGCGGGATGGCTCCAAAAGAGAAAAGTCTCTGTCGAGGACAGGCACGCGCAGCAAACTCCACCCTGGGCGTCCTCGCCGACTTTCACCCCTGTCATTCGGAAATTGCGGTGCAGTGAGGCGCGAAAGCCCACGGCTTCACTTTTTCTTTTTTGCGCATTTGGTTCTCACTCACTGATTCTGCAAAAGTCATATCTCTGTAACGTTTCCTTTCCAAACTGAAAAAAGGAATGAGATGCAAAGGTGCCTTTCCGTATGATGGAGTTCTACCCCCCCACATTCCCCCGCTCAGTGTTAAAGTTAGAAAATAAATGATCGCAGTGTCCTGCAAGAGAAACTTTAATTTCTCTGGTGCGGCGTGTTGCGGCTTGAGCTTCACAATCAAACCCCCCACGTCTCCCCCTCCCTCGACCACAGCATCCCAGCACAAGCCTGCCAGGCCCTTCAAAGGCTCCGGAGCGGGCACCAGCCCATGGGGGTCCTACGCCATGTGCTGAAACAGCTGCTCCGAGGCGGCTGGGCAGACGCAGGCCCAAAAAAGGGAGGAAAGATGGTGAAAACAACACACACACGGCCCTCCTCCAGGCCGAGCTGCTGTTCACCCCTGTCCAGGGGCGCTTCAACGCCCTTCATTGGAAACTCAAAGTAGCCCCCCAAACAAAACATGCAGCAAAAAACATACAGCCCGAAAACTCAAAGCGAATATCACACGCTCCGGCGGGCCGTAATGCCCCGCTAAAGCCTGACCCGGGAATAATTATCAAGGGGCCGTTTAGCCTGGTTTGTAGGGGTGGGGACGTCTCTCCCCCTTTTTTTAATTAAACAAAGTAACTTTCCCAGCGGATTAAGGGAAAGGATAAAGGTGTGATAACATTTTAGGAAATTGTTACCCTACCTGAAAAAATACTTTTCTTCCCGCACAGTGGGGGAAACATCAAGGGGCTGTCTTCTGTAAACACCCCCCTGCGGGTGACATGGCCTTTCCAGCTGGCTGGCTCTTTCGAGTAGTGCATGGGTCTCATAGTGCAGCATGGCCACCCCCGACGTTGTAAGAAGTGTTCCCTCGGAGGACGAGGCGAGAGTTTGCTGGTTTGTTTCTTGTATTAGTAAGATTACCACAGTCCTTATCGAGCGTTTGATTGATTAGTAATGCCTGCCGGTCAGAGTCAATCGAAGGCAACGGTAAAGCTAAATATGCGCTTGAGACAATCTAAGGCTGGGCGGCCAAAATGGGGCACTTTGTATTTAAGGTCACCGGATAACTTCATGTTCCCCACTCTTACATTGTTTTATGATGCCGATTTGTTTCAGCTGAAATTATTCTAGTCTGAACTCCCAGAATTGGAGGATGTGGCCTAACGGGTAGAGTGGGGAACAAGGATTGAGCTTCGGCTTTGGCTCGATGTCCCGTGATTCTGGGCAAATCACCTAACCCTTGTGTAATGCAACTGGTGCTCATGTAAAGCGCTCCAATACCTCCGGGTTGCGTTCGCGCTATATAATTATGCAACAACAAAAAAATGCACTAGGCTGCTGAATGGGAACCGAAGACATGAAAACACTGACGCAATTGAGTCTCGTGGTATTCACAGTTCTTACACCAGAGTCCGAAAGGTTTATGACTTCAAAATGGACTTTGTAGTAAGTTATAGAAAGCAATACTATACTTTTATACTAAAAGCAATCAATTAAACGAGTAAACAGTCATAACTGTGTATTTTTAGCCACAGAGAATCTTAAGTATTGATTTCGACGGAGGACACGCATCTAGGAACAGAGTTCAGATCGCATTACACATCTGCTCTGGGGAGCAATCTAGACCTAAACAAATACATACTTTTGAAAACAAAGCCAAAGGGCCGTCCCCAAACACCTTTGTGTTTTTGTTTTACTTTGGAGTGTTTTACGTAGATGGATAGACAGTGACCATGTTAACAATTTAACACAGACGAGAACAGCCTGTAAACTAAGTGACGGTCAGCGCACTGTGCAGAGTCAAGTCAGGGGCCTGTGCCTGCACAAACGTCAAGACACGGAGTGTAGCTTCAGGTGGGGGCATTATGTACCAAAATTACGGGCAACGCAGGGTATCATGGCTGGGATGTACGGCTCTATGACTCTTTAACAAATAATCTGTTGTTGGGAAAGTGTTTTTCTCTAGAACTTCTAGAGTGAGTGAGCAAAGGCCACTTCAAGTGTAGGGTGTTTAGGAAAATAGATATGAGGTGGAATGAAAACTAGCCAGAAACCAAGGATGACCAGGCGAGTGAGCGCTCGTGAATACTCAACTTTATCCAGGACTAGATATCGCTCCAGGGGGATGGGGTAAAAGATCAAGCGCTGACTGCGGCTAGCCTGAGGGGACAAATGGGCACTGAAAAAAGACTTTCTTCCCGGACAGTGGGGGAAACATCAAGGGGCTGTCTTCTGTAAACACCCCCCTGCGGGTGACGTGGCCTTTCCAGCTGGCTGGCTCTTTCGAGTAGTGCATGGTTCTCATAGTGCAGCATGGCCACCCCCAACGTTGTAAGAAGTGTTCCCTCGGAGGACGAGGTGTCCCCTCCGGCCAACAACAGAGGCGAGCGTTTGCTGGTTTGTTTCTTGTATTAGTTAGATTACCACAGTCCTTACTGATTGATTGATTGATTGATTAGTAATGCTTGAAGGTCAGAGTCAATCGAAGGCAGCGGTACAGCTAAATATGCGCTTGAGACAATCTAAGGCTGGGAGGCCAAAACGGGGCACTTTGTATTTAAGGTCCCTGGATAACTTCATGTTCCCCACTCTTACATTGTTTTAAGATGCCGATTTGTTTCTGCTGAAATTAATCTAGGGGCATATGCATCAACATTAGCATTTGCGATTCCTTATTAGCGAAAAATAAGGAATCGCTAATAAGGAATAGCAAAAGGCTATGCATGTAGGAATCGCTATTCAAATAGCGATTCCTTAACATTCCTTATTACCGAATCGGTAATACCGAATCGGTAATAAGGAATACCTACCCATTCATTCCTATGGGCTTGGAGGCCCATAGGAATGAATGTAAAGCCATTCTGTATTAGCGATTCGGTATTACCGAATCGCTAATAGCTGGAGCACTTTCAAGGGTGCCAGGGTGTCAAAAGGACACCCTGTTGCACCCCTGAAAATGATATGTGCACATATGTTGCACACACACATGCTCTAAGGGCATGTGTGTGCGCAACATGACACTTTGAAAAATGCACAAAAGTGCATTTTTCAAAGTTTTTGCAAATTACCATGCAGTTCATCTTCATGGTAATTTGCTCCCCTTATTAGCGAAATCGCTAATTTTTTAACTTTGATGCATTGCATTTAAGGAATCTCACTTTGGGATTCCTTAAATGCAATAGCTATTTAAGGAATCGGTATTTAAGGAATCCCTATTTAAAGAATCGCTATTTAAGGATTCCTTAAATACCGATTTCTGCTTTTGGGTTGATGCATTGGGATTGGGTATTTTTTACTTAATACCAGGAGCTAATAAGGAATCGGTATTTTACCGACTGGATTTTGGCTTGATGCATAAGGGTGCTAGTCTGAACTCCCAGAATTTGAGGATGTGGCCTAACGGCCAGAGTTGGGGAACAAGGATCGAGCATCGGCGTTGGCTCAACATCCCGTGATTCTGGGCAAATCACTTAATCTCCCTACCAACAAGCATTAAAAAAGCAATAGGTCTCGCCTTTGATTAAGTTATAGCCATTTGCTTTGCTATAGAATACCATTAGCAAAGCTAATGGCTTTAACTTAATCAAAGGCTTGTTTAGCCATGTAACCCAACTAACAGGTACACACAACCACTACTTACATAAATAACTTACTACTCCTCATTTCAAATTCATTCCCATCATTCTATCGCTACTCTAAACTGTACTAAACATACAAGAAATCAAGAGCAGAAACCTAACACAACTAATGCTTAAAGAAAATAAAACCAATGACTAATCTTCTAACCTCTAATCTTGGGTTCCAGAGTAGGGCGCTACTCGCCACAAAGCACTTCAATGCCTCGTCAGGGGTAGTAAGCGCTATATAAGTACAATTTGCAAATACAAATATATTGGTGGTAGCTCAGATAGCCTTAAGTAGACCATGCATGGAGATCACCCAACACTAGATGAGTGGTTCCAGGCACTACTAAGAAATTAATGTTATAAAGAAAGTGTATTCAGACGTAACACCAAATTTGGTCAAATATGATACATGGTAATTCAAGCTATAATTAATTCCCTGAGATAGGATGAGATATGTTAATTGTATCTTTATTTGGCCTGATTCTGGATACTGTGTTAATATTCTGCCACTTCGAATCATCCTTCCCTTCCCTCTCCATTTCTTTTCTCCTCTTCTTACAGTTTTGCCCTCAATTCTGCTTTATTTACTTTTCTTAATGTATTTTTTTTCCAATTGTTCTTATATTCTGTAAATGTTTGGAGAAACTATCTGTAGTAAATAGCCCTCTGACAGCAGGTTAGGTAAATAAGCACTTTATTGGAACATCCACACAGAACAGCTACCACATGTATCACATGAGCTTACCTGATTAGAATATAGAACCCAGGACAAACACTAACTAAATGAACCAGTGAGAAAGGAAGGTATATAAAAAGAAGAACATGCTAATAAGCTTCATAACAACACAAAAACGTACTTGCTTAAAAAGAAAAAGCTTGGGCAAAAAGGCAATTCACCATACACCTCCTCCGTTTTTTGGGGAAAAATGAATAAAAGAAGGTAGTTCAAAAAGTATTCATAATATATTTCAAAATGAGTAAACTTCTTAGGATGATATTTCACCCTAACGGGATGATGAATGTTATTTTCCTGAAAAGACAATATTCCCTTGGATTAGTGGGCATTCGAGCTAAGCCATCCAGTAAAACGCTTTACCCTGAGGATCCAGGTATTCTCTTCATTGAACATGCTGACTAGAAGATGTCCCAACCACACTTGGTAAGGGAGAATCTCCACTTCTTCCAGTGTTAATAAATATAACTGACATACAATCAGGTTCATTAACCCAATCCTGAAAATGTTTTCCAATTCCTTTAACTCTGGCAAGGCTGGATAAACTCCACCAGCAACCATTTTTAAGCACTGCTTCTTTAGAAGATTTTGACTTACCATTATAGACATGCCATGGCAGCTTAACCTTCTTAAAAACCCCAATCCTCTATGTGCATTCAGGTTTCATATTGGAATCAGTTTGTCCATTGAGAAACAGATCACATTTTTTTTTGTTTGTTCAAAACATATTCTGTGGCTTCCAAAGGAATCTCTTGCAAGGACGCAAATGAAAACGGTCCTGGCAATCAACTCTGAGCCAAACCATTCATGAGTTTCCTACCCATCAACACAGTAAATGGACTGAGCCCAGTGATTGCAATGCGGAGTACAATGATATGACCATATAAAATCTAAGATGTGACATTTAACATTCAAACCAGTCTTAATAGCAATTTGAACTCCTGCAGTCATAATTTTATTGAACCTTTCCAAGAGTCCATTGATGTTAGGATGGTACAAAACAATGCAACTGTGTTATATGTCAAGATTCTTATAAAAATCTATAACATATACAACGTAAATTGAACACCTTTATTGGTGGTAGTAGTGTCAGGAATACCTTCTCTCTTAAAGCATTCCATGAAAAGCACAACAACTTCTTCAGTATTAGGCCTAGCAACTATTTAGGCTCTGCTCAGTTAGAAACATATTCAGAAATAACTGAGGCATGCAACTTGTTTTGCTCAATACCTTCATATTAGCCTAACAAATCCATAGCGGAATCCATCTAAAACTCTTCAGATAAATCCGTAAGCAAATGCTCCTTGGTGTGAGCCTTTAAAACCTCATCTGTTCTTTGACAGACGGAACAGTTTAAAAAAAATCTGATTTCAGAGTCCATAAAAGACCATCAAAAAGCCACCCTGTTTTTAATAGTAACAGACTCATAAATGTGTAGTAAGTGGGATAAAGACAACATTTGTGGATGAATATTAGAAGGTGCAAGAAACCAATTAGCTTTTATTATCAGCTCACCATTGAGAGACGACGTTTTCTCTTGGCCACCCATCAACAAGATATTCCTTAACTTTGCTTACAGTACTATCCATCAGCGTTCCCTGGATCCATTCATAGTTATACAACACATGATTTAACTCTAACATAAACTTATTAGTGGATGTCACAACACAATTCTCACTGTTTACCTTGTTTTGCACACCATCCTGGCCCTTTAGAAAATATAGAAAGACAGTCAGATATCACATTCTACAATCCTGGTATATAAGACGCAGCAAAGTTACTCATAAAGTTTATATAACAGCCTGATCAACCTAAATAAGGCTTCACCTGCACCTCTCTTCAAAAGCAACAAAACTGAAGGCTCATGATCCGTCCCTGTATTTTTTTTTTTTAATGAGTCTTTATTGGCATTTCTGGCAGGAGAACTCCATATTCTTAGTTACATTGCGGTATAGCCTTTAGACCAGGGTTCCCCAACAGGTAGCGCAGGAGCTAACAGAAGCTTGTCAGCTGACAGAAAGTAGCTCTTTGACATGGAGCCCATCCCAGTTCACAAGTCATGGGTAGTGTGAGTATCAGTGGTTTGAAGTTGGTGCCATTCCAACCAACGCTGAAGTTCCATGCTCAAACAACACACACACACACACACACACACACGCACACACACTATAAGATTGACAGCATGAAGCTTGTAGTATAACCAATCACAAAGCAGCAAAGTCACCTACTGCAGTGGGCACGGGCCCTGGCACTTTGACTCACATTGCGTGTGTGTAAGCTCTTAGCTGGATAGAAACAGCAGAGCAGCTTAAGGGTGGGGCTGCAAGAATTGGAGCCAAGGTATCCAAACTTAATAAAAATAATCTGATGAAAAATGTCTGATGTATTATATACTGTAACAGTTTTTATATCTGTTAGTAGATCAAAAGTAGCTCTCATTATAGAAGAGGTTGTAGACCACTGCTTTAAATAGATCTTCCAGTATTATTAATGGCTTCAAGCTGCCAATTCATTAGACCACTGTATGTATGCAATGGACTCAAACATTTATCTGAAACAACAAAGAAAACCTATTACTGAAATCCCTTCTCCCCCATCGTGTGGTAGTCAGACACTCGTGTTACAAGCACTATTTACTTATCTTCCATATTATACAAGTATGAATACAAAATTCTTCTGTAGTTAAATCTTTTTAGACCATTTTCAAGCAGAAAAGACACTCAATACAGCATACATATGCAAAAGCGTAGGCAAGAAATGTAAAGAACATTCAACAACAGTAGGACAAGTCATCCTGTGTACTCACAATTTTCCCACTGAGAAGTGTATCATACATACATAGGATAATGTGGGAAGTACACTGGTCACCATCTCTTGAGAGTCTACGTAAGGAATGAGGTATCGGAAGGCAGAGTCGTGGAGAGTTATAACATTGTGGAGGAATAAAGAAGGATATAGAGGTGCGAAGTCAGGAGGCTCTACGGCCTGCTCGGCAAAACGTAGAACAACAGGCCGACAACTGATGGGTAGAAGTGAGTGAAGGGGATGGGAAAGTAGGCAATGGGGCCCACAATATGGTCAGTAGCTTAAACAGCCTCAATCATCATCAAGTGGGAAGGAATAGACTTGGGTCATCAGCAACACAACTATGAATACAAACCCAAAAAGCTTAGGGACAGACCATTCTCAGAGAGATTTCCAACAGATTGTCATCCAACAGCCGGAGCACTAGAGAAACGAATCCTCCATGAGGCATCATAGATTAGGGGCCCAAAAATGTTAGCAAATATGTATTCCTGATCATTCAGATGGTAGATCAATCATTCATGTGCAGCTGTGATCGCCATGCTGTCCAGCCAGTCCTCCTGAGTTGAGATAGCAGGTGTGGACCACCGGCGGAGAATGCACAGTCTAGACATAGTTAAGATTGAGACCATCCAATGAACTTTGTTTGAAGTAAGGGCTGGTAGGCCTCCGATGTCATGAAGGATCGCCAATGGATACTGATGAGGCGTGAGCTAGTGTGTCCAGCAAAAGACTATCACCCCATTCCCAACTGGTGTGAGTCATGATAGACCAAATGATGTGCAAGATGGAGCGTGAAACCACCATAAATCTGATGTAGGTGTCAGCCAGGCTCTGAGCAGCTTAGCCAGGACAAATGTCAGTCTTGCAATATTTTAGAATAACAGAGCTTCATCCCGGTCTCTCGCTAACCCTGCTATGGCAGGCTAAATTAAACAACCAGTGTACTAAGGAGTAATCAATTTGAAGACAAGTCTGCTATTGAGTCAGAAGAAGGCGATCCAGTGGTCCAGAAAATAATTTGGACATCAGTGGATCATAAAGTCCAGAGACAAATTCTTTGTAGGTGCCGCATTGCAACAAATAAGTGTGATGGGAGGAGGGAGGAGAAGAGCAGTACCCCACACACAATTGGGAACAGCAGCTGTTGAGGGGGTGAAGATACCACTGGAAATGGGAGCATGGAAGGTGATATTCTGTAGCACGGCTCTAAAGGATTTAAGAATATCTTCAGTCAGTAAATGAAATACCTCCAAAATCCCTGCATGCATGTAGTCCTTCCAGGACAGTGGCAAGTGACATATTGTAATGGATCCATTGTGCCATAGGGGTGCTCTCGAGTGTTGAAAGCCATTTTCATTTAGAAGGACATGAGTCATTTTCCAAACTGCATTCATCTCCAGTAGCATGGATTACATGGATACAGTGATGCCAGCAGCACCGCGTACAGGACTGAAAGGCCCTGAGTGTTGCTGTGAAGAATTCGTTCAATCTGGACCCCGAGGGGCAATTCACTGTGCTGACTTATATGGTACCTCTTCTGGGATAAATGCTGGGCCCAATAGTAGAACAGAAAATGAGGAAGCCCAATCCTCCTGAGGATGCAGTAGCGTAAAGTTTGGCAGAGGCTAGTCTTGAGGGCAAACAGCCCCAAATGTAACTGCAAGAGGAGTTTGGCTGGAATATTGAAAGGAATCATGGCAAACAGATAGTTGAATCTTGGGGCTGTCACCGGTTTAACGGTATGGACTCCATAGAGACGAATGAAGTGCAGTCCCTTTTAGTAGATTCCAAAAGAGGAAGGATGTGATTTTTCATCATAGAACAGAAGTCTCTATGTAATAAGACAGCACCTAGATATCGAAGTCCTTTTTGGATTCATGTCGCTGGTAAGTGGGCTAGAGAGCGATCTGAGGACTTTGAAGTCAGCAGCATCGTCTCTGTTTTGGTCCAATCAATATTTCTGCCCAAGAACTGGGCAAAAGAGTCAACGAGATTCATGAGATTCACGAGATTCACGAGATTCATAAGAGCTGGGATTGATGCTCCAGGGCTGCCCAGAATATTGTTCACGTACAGCAGTAATTTCAAATCCCCTGGCCCCGTCTGTATACCAAAGATTTGAACTGAAGATCAAATAGCTACAGTCAGGGGTGAAGGAGGATAGAGAACAGCCTGGCCTTGTTCCTCGAGTGATGGTTATTGGGTCAGAAAGGATACCATTGCAACTGACCATCGCAAAAGGGAACTGGTAAAGACACTGGACCATTTGCATGAATTTGGGACTGATTCGAAAGCTAGCCATGATACAGAACAGGTATGCCTTCTCCGCATCAAGGAAGAGTAGCAGTTTTTCATGTGGTTCCAAATTGGAAGACCATATGACATGCACCAGTAGGCATAGGTGATTTTGGGCCAATCTGTATAGGACGAAGCCCGCCTTCTTGTCATGAATCAGTGACCGGATAACTCACCCTTGTCTAGTGGCCAGAACCATAGCAAATATTTTCATATCACAATTCAGAAGCGAGATAGGGTGGTAGTTGGCACAGTAGAGGTGAACCTTTCCTGGTTTCGGGATGAAGGATATGTGCCCTCTATTGAATTCAGGTCTAAGAGATCCCAAGGTTGTAGCTTGCTGTAACATTGCGGTAAGGAGTGGAACAGTTAGGTCATTAATAGCCCTGAATAATTTTAAAGGAAAGACATCCTTATTAGGGGTCTTGCCGGTGTTTAAGGATTTGATGTCTTCGGCAACCTCATCAGGAGATTCAAGTTCCCCTTGATCAGTCACATTGAGAGTGGGAATTTGGAGGTTGGACAAGAAGGCCTGTTCCTGTGTAGTGCCAGCGGGAGAGTCCTCTGAGAAAAGTGTTGTATAAAAGGCAGAGAATTCCTGCACGATGTCCAGCGGATGAGTCAGAGTGGCTCTAGAGGCTTTTCCAATAGCCGGAATCTTCGATCGCTCTTCCCTCTGGTTGAGTTGCATCGCCAGTAGGTGCACTGCTTTCTCGCTGTGTTCATGGGCATTCTGTCTGATTTGTGACAATGTCTTTTCTGCCGTCAATGTGTATATACTATTAAGGGAGAGTTTGTTTGGCAGAAGTAGGGCAATCCCAGTATTTCTCCAGGAGGGTTTGTACATCATTTTCTAAATCCGTCCTCCTAGCAACAGCCTCAGATCATGCAATATCAACATCTCTCATCAGCATTCTGCATAAGTATGTCTTCCCCACCACCCAAGAGTTGCTTGGATGTAGTTGTTGGCCCATTGAGCTCTAACTAGTCAGACAGAGTCTTTATTGAAGGCAACATAGGTCTGTGGAGTTACTGGAGAGATGCTGGCCATGGGACATGCCAATTTCTTTGAGCAGGGTTGCTGGAGGAGCAGACAGGCCGGTAGGCTGGGGCCAAGTCAGTTGTTTTCTTCTTCTCCACTGCTGCACGGCTCTTTGATCCTTCTTCTTCGTAGGTCGTCGAATCTGAGGATCATGGTTAAGCGAAGCCCTTAAATACTACATTTAAGGGCCTTACTGAGGTTGGGGTTAGTAGCCGATGGCTACTGATCCCTAGGGTGACTACACCCTTTAGGTGTCCCCTCCCTTTGGGGAGAGGGGCACATCCTTATTTCTATTGGTACTAATTCTTCAACCCAAGATGGAGAATTCTGAAGACAGGTGTTCACCTCAGCTCCTGGCCACCCTAAGGGTGTGCCAAGCCCAGATGGACACTCATACTCATCTAACCACCTGTCCTGCCACCAAAACGTGGGGCTAAGACAGGGGGCAGGCATCTCCACAAGTTGGAGCTGCCCAAATGAGAATAACACAAGGTGAGTGCCTTTGAGGTTCACCGCCAAGTGTTGCTGTTCCTGTAAAGTATACCCTCACCTGTGATATAGTGTACCCTGCATTAGGGCTGTAATGCCCAACAGAGGGGTGACTTACCTATGGCACAGGCAGTGGTGTGTAGGCATGGCGCCCAGGAAGCTGTGCAATGTTGACTCTTTTAGTTTAGTCACACCACAACACATAGCCTGCAATGGCAGGGTGTATGCGTTTGGGTGTGGGTTCCTTTAGAGTGGCACACTACATGCTGCAGCCCTAAGGAACCCTCTCTGGTCACTAGGCCCTTGGAACCACTGGTACCTTTTACAAGGGACTTATAAGTGGGCCAGAGGTCTCCCAATTGAGAGAGCAATGGTACAGGTTTGGGAAAGAACACAGGTACTATGGCCTGGTTAGCAGGGTCCCAGCACACACTCAGTCAGGTTAGCATCAGATATCAGGAAAAACGTTATGGGTATCCTCTAGCCAAAGCTCTAATTATGCAGGGTCCAGAATTCCTTGACTGCGCCATTAATAGTCACCAGCATGGTGGTGGGTTCCATCAGTCCAAATCGGAAGTCTAATTTCTGAAGTATCAGATGCAGTGCCAAAAGCTTTTGCCGTCGCATGTGTGATTCATGTGAATAGTATGCTGAGAAGGTAATCCTGCTGCTGTTATAGGAAAACAGACCATTTTTTTGAGCCTCCTAAAGGATCATTCAAACCTACTTATGGCAAAGATGGCAAGCAATGATCAGGCGTGGGCCCTCACGAGTTGATAGGGATCAAGAGGTGTGCGATGTGCCTGCTCAATTGGGGAATGAAGGATTGAAGGAAATGAGGGAAATCCTGGGTATCTGCGGGTTCTGGGACCCCAAAAATTTAGACAGAATTTGTGCAACTATGGTCTTCCGGGTCTGTCAATTTCTTCTGTCTGTTCCAGAGTTCAGAGCTTCAGGTCATAATTTCTGTTACCCACAGTTCAAGGTCATCAACTTTGTGTTCCGTGGTATCAAGGCAATGTCACAATTGTGTCAGATCGTCTTTCAGTAGTTTGCGCTCCTGCTTTTGTCTCCATGGTGGCTAATTTATCGGTGGAGTTAGAGGCCTGTATGGCCTTCAAAGTACCCATTATAACTCCAGTGTAACTTCCGAAGACGACATAACAGGGGATGCAGGTGGCAGCTTAGTGGCTTGAGTAGCCTCCGTAAAGGTAAGCTGATGCGTTGCTTTACCTGAAGCCATAGGTGATGAAGATGCTTCTCTCAGCAGCAGAGGGTGTCTTTCTGTGAATACTAGTGAGGAGCCGTGACTTGCCGCTGAGCGGGTCAGGAGCAGATCTCCCGGATGTGAGGGGAAGCGCAACACAGCCCAGAAGTTGGTCTCCAGTGGAGTCTGCAGGCAGTAAAGGTGGAGCAGCTCCAGGTGGGAGTGAGAGGGGCACCTGAGAGGCAGCTGGCCGATAGATGTCACCCTGTACCAGCTGCAACTCATGGATCTGCCCAGACGTCCCATCTCCTTGTGTCATCCCCAGTCAGCTGGAGTACTGCAGGAAGAGAATTCTGTGGTCACTGCGTGGGTCAGAATATTGCCACTGTTGTGAGAGTAAGCGCTGTGAGATCAAATGGATAACTGAACCTTGGGTTCGGTGCTTAGAGTATCTGCCAGTTGATCCTGCAGAAGTTACGTAGGGTGAGATGGGATAGCCGGAGGGCAGCCTCAGTCGGCATATTGCCAGACAAAGTGTGCCTGCAGCACCAGCAATGCACCACAAAGGCCGGACGTGCCGCTGTGAAGTAGCCCCAGGTGGCGACTTACTGGATGTGGTTCACCGGCAGTGCCAGCACCACTTAGGTCGTCAAGGGCAGGTTGTGAAGTGAGGAAAGTCACCAAGGGTGAAAGCAATAGGGGCTAAGGAATCACAGGCTGCACAAGGCATCCATTAAGCAGGATGGCCTCTGAACGCTGTGTGCCTGCATTCCAAGGGTGAGAAGTTTGCTGGGTGTGCGGGGTTAGAATATGCCCCAGGAGACACTACATTGGAAGCTCAAATGTGGGAGTAATCCCCAATACTATCACCTATAGGCACAGCTGATTAGATCTGCAATAGCCGCAGAGGTCGGGCGGTGCGACAGAGGACTACTTTGTGTGGAAGCTTACTGGCTACTGTATACCAGCAGCACCAGCACCGCACCATTGGGGGGAGGGAGTCGCCGTTAAATGGGATGATGATACCGGGTGGCAGCTTGCTGGGGGAGGCCACAGACAACACCACCCAGGTTATCAGGTGCAGGCCACAGAGGAAGGAGGGCTGTTGAAGATGGATGCAGTGAGGCCGAGGTCATATAGGCCATGCAAATCCTCCATAGTGTGGGTTGATCAATGGATGCCTCACAGATGCACCGTAGGTGTGTGTTGGTGATGAATGCATCAGAAAACACCCCCTGAGCCGAAGCAAACCACCGTATGCAGCAGAGGGCTCAGGAGCTTCACTGAAGAGCCACCATTTTCACTCATGGTGTAGCTCTGCTGCTATAAAATTCTACATTGGGCCAGCCATTATCAAATTAACTAAATTGACAAAGAGAAAAATAAGGTCCACAACTACAGTTGGGCGCATTCAGGGCAGACGCTCATCACTTTTGCCCTTGAGTGCTAGGTAGATAGTGTCCTATGAGTAAATTGATGGACCCTTCTTATTCCTTCTAGTTCATTTATTCACATATTTGTGTAGATCTGGAGCTGTTTTGGCCCTCCATTGCTAAGTTTCTCTTGGTTAAATTCGGCACCAGATTAGGATTTTACAGATCTGCCAAAGTGGCTTATATGTGCAAAACTGGCCCAAAAAGATTGTAAGACTCTAAAGAGATATCATGACCTGCAATTTTCCATATTGTTCCCTATATCTCATCCCAGAATGTCTAAATGTGACAGCACTCCAATACTATATGAATACATCTTTGTAATCCAGCTGGGGAATAGGTAAGCATGGTGAATGTAATTTATTTGGGTGATCTTAAACCGGCTGTTACTGGTCACAGTCTTACCATACACCAGTATTTTGTCCCAAGTGCCCTTCACAAAGGTAACTTACACACTACAGGTTGGATGCTTTAGTAAGGTCCTTGGATCAGCACCGCCAGGGATTGGTAATGGCCCTTGTGGACCACCAAGAAGATGATCAAACATGACTATCTAGAGGATGTAAAAGACATAACAAGGTTTCCGTAAATGAACCTATTGTAGGATCATGAACAGAGGAGAGGCATGAGTGTTGACGGCACCAACCCGAACCTCTGCAGCCGCCGATATGGAACTCAAGCACAGGACTCAGCACCTCATCGTGAGTATTGGACACTATTAGACCCTGCTGCCTGGGCTGTCTATTGTCCAATCCTGGCCCAGGCAGGCTTTGAGCAACCAAAGAGTTGCCCATCCTGGGTGGCAGGGCTGCCTGAAATGCGAAGGAGCTGGGGCCATGAGTGAACTCCTGCTTCCTCTTGGCAGAGATACTGTGCCATCCAGAGATTTCCCAGGCACGAACCCTAGTGATCGCATGCATTTGTCACTTCGAAGGACAGGAGGGGAGCTGGCCCTGGCCGCGTGGGCTTGCAAGTGCCCACCACAGTGGAGGTTGCATGAGTTGTTCTGACGGTGGGGGATAACCTGACTCTTTTCCAGTGGAGTGTCCCCACCAGGTCTGCAAAGGGGCCCAACCTTGTGGCATGGCTCGGGGTGCAGCCTAGGGGGCTCTCAAAGCTTAGGAGTTGAGCTCTCTCTATCCCAGCCACAGTAGGTGGTGGATGACTGACATGCAAGGGGGTGTTCCCTTATTGCCAGATAAACAGTTGCCAATCCCATGTGGTTGGGCTGGAGTTTGAAGACTTGTGCGTACTTACCTGGATGTTCAGGTGGGCTGGTGGTGGAGCTGAGTGACTCAACTACCAGGAGAGTGCTTACTTACCAGGCACTGCATGGTTGGACACCCAGGCCAAGAACCTGGTAACTTTTTGATTTTTCGAGGCCCACTCAAAGAGGGGAAGCGTGATGGGGTGCCATCTTTTATTCTGCCACTGTTTTTAAAAATAATCATCTGAAATAATGGTAAGTGCTGAACCTTAGTCAGCCATCACACTTGCGCTTCTTTCATCAAGCACAAGCTCGCAAACCAGAAGCATATATGGCTCCTCATCAATACCAACACCTAGACCTTTAACTTATTCATCTAGTTACACAGTACTCTTTATTCCTACATAATTTACATCCGTGACAGCACTTACCTTATCAACAACTTCGGCTGATCTGGATGGAGTTTTGAGAAATGAGACTTTGCATTACTCACCATATTCTCTTTACCTTTGGACACACTGTAATCTGACTCACACACACCTGTGTACAATACTGCATTTTGTCTAGTTTATTCCACAGCATTATTGAAGTCCTGAACAAACCATTTTGTTCTTTCCATCCTTACATACACTCAACAAGTGACGAATTTTGACCCATTTGAGACACTCTTTTCCTCTCTCTGAACACACCGTAAATTGCAAATTATCATTCTTTCACCCACATTGATTACACATAATTGCAGGTGAATGTATTGTCCTGGATAAGAGCCACAATATTTTGCTTTGTTATTTTTTTCTTGGTTGTACAAATCCTTGTTAGATACAGCAACAGCCTCAGAGCTCACGCTGTCCTCATTAATAGTGAAGCAATTGAACGTTCAATACTCTTACCACTTTCAATAGTCTCCTGTAGAGATGGATTGTGTTGGTGTAACAACAGTTGTTGAATTTATTTGCTTTAACAAAGAATACTTAACTAATTTTTTATAAAGGTATCAATGGTTGGTCCAAAACTTCAATCAGCAGCAATGCACTCAAAGCTGAATCATATAAATCTACTGATTCATTGTGTTGGTTTCTTGTATAAAAGTTAAATATTTCAAAAACTATATGATGTCTTCCATAAAGCAGGTTTTTTGGTTCATCCATAACTTCTGTAAAACAGTTGTAATTCCTTAACTCCTTACTTCATTTATTACTTCATTACATCAGCCTCAGCAGGAGGTTGCAAAGGAGGAAGATGCTCAAATACCTTTCCAGCTTCCTCACCCAGTGGATTTAATAGTACCTTTTTCCTATTTGTATCAAATGAGTCTTCATTGATTGCTAGTATGTAATTCTTTAAACAGAAGAACCTATTTCTCCTATTTCATACTTAGCTGGTACATTGAACAAGAATTGCCAAAGCCAATAGGTCTCATCTACAAGAGCTTTTGGCATTTCAATATTCACAAGGATAAAGGGAGGACCGGCCCTTGTATTCATGCTAGTGATCGTCCCACGGCACACAGTCCTCTGCCTACTTGTAGGAGGTCAGAGATGCCTTAGTGCCCAGATGCTGCCAGGCATTACTTGGCTTTTCGCTGAATTGTGGAGGTAATGCCTATTTGATGGGCTGAACTGCTATTAACGCCTCCCACAGAGCCTGGAAATGCTTGCTTAAATGGAATTCTCTTCTATTTCTTTGGTGGTAAAACACCGGGGAGGATTACCAGGCGGAAATGGTGCACCACTCCTTTGTGTACATAATGATGCAGTATACACACTCTCAACTGTGTTTACCAAAGTCCCCATTGTATGGACAGGCAGCATGGACAGGCAGCAGTACTGGCACTGTTAAAGTGCTCAGGCTACATTATTTCTAAGCTTTTTAAGAGAGGGAAAGATGCTCTAGCTTATGTTATGCTGCATGTTTTTTTAACAGAGGAGAGTGTGTGATGTTGGATACTATACAAGTGAAGTGCACAACTGCTGTGAATTAATGAAGTGGACAACTGGGTACATCTGTGAAGTGCAATCAAGCCTTCTGATGTCATGCTGTACAGAACTCTGGAGAATTCAAAAGGTTCAGAGAAGGGCTGTGAGTTCACCGAGTGAAGAACTGGGGCAAATTCATAGAGTGACAACTAAATGAAAAAATTGCTCCAAAAGCATGAGCAGTAGAGGAACACTGGGCAAGGAAACAATATTTGGGTCATGCTCCAGGAGAGGAACAAACACAAAGAGCAAGTGAAGCTAGCATGCACTGACAAAATAGAATAAAGGAAATGAGACTGATGATGTTGAGAACCAATGTTAAGCAGTAGACAGGATCTAAGCCCCCTGTGCGTGAACAAAATGTCTCACAAGCGATAGCACACTCGCGTTGTCTCAGGCAAGACTTAAAATTAGTGGCGGAAAATGTTCTTATTGCATGCTTATATCACAAGATAAAATGTTATGGAAGGCTGAAGCAGATACTAAAAGTAGCAACCAAGTGTTTATGAATCTCTTTCCTTTTAAACTTCTCTTACCTATTATGAGATGAGGAGATGGCAGTAGGATTTTATACAATAGTGTAAATAATGACATCAGGGGTCCTCATGTGAGAAGAGTGCCTGTACGAAACTTGAAATGGAGCCCTTCCCCAGAAAATGCATGAGGAGGAGTCAGAGCGTATCCCACAACCACTGCAGATCAAGACAGTAGCTACATTGTCTGGCAACTCTATGCCATGCTGTTGTTAAGCTCACAACCAGACAGAACTTACAGTTTCCATGTCGTAGAAGCAGCAGTTTGAGTAGCGCAGTCCGCCGCAGCCTGGAGTCGGGCCCGGCAGTGGGTGCTCATGCAAATCTCCAAATTATAGTTGGAAGCACAGAAAGAATTGTGAATGTTTTCCTAATGGCTGTGATGTGCTCAAGTCTCAAATTAAAGGCAATTCTAGTATAATGAGAGAGTAAACAGCATAGTGCCATTCCATGATCAGTGTATTGGCTGAAACCTTCTTTGAAAATATGAATTGAGTGATTTACTGGACTTCTGGAACAGTTAAATAAGCCCTGATGAAGCAATTTTTATTGTGAAACGTGTTGCCCGATTTGTGCTTTGACAATAAATGTATTAAGAATACTTTTTATTTTTGCCCCTCGCAATTCTTTCTGTGTATGAAATCTTGATACTGTATTCTTGTGGCGGCAGGCAGGCACATCCTAAGGAAGCATTTGTTGCTGGTCCACGTGAATCTGACCCCGCTGTTCATTTATTAGTAGGAAGTTTGCTAACAGTTGGTTAGAATAATGACCACTTTATTGGGGCACCCATGCACCACAGCTTCAACAGGTACCACAAGAGCAAACACTAACCAAAGGAACCAATGAAGAAGGATGTAAACTAAAAACAACAACACTCTACTGAGTCTGTTAACAACGGAAAGGCTGATAACATGAGAATAACTTGTATGCTTGGAGATACAAGGCTTGGAAAAGGGAAGTCACCACACTATCTGTATTTCTGTTGTAATAAACAGGAGCTTGCAGTTCCTGTCAAAAAGCTTGTCTCTAATTTCCTTATTACAAGGATGGCCCAATTCGCTTGTAATAAGGAAATGACATAGCTTGCCAACTGTGATAACATATTACATGTCAGTACTTTGACATTGCAATGCCTGCTGCCAGAGCCAGCAGTTGAGGTGAAAGACAGGTCATGGAGCATAATAATTAAAGTTACACCTTAAAAAATGAAAACCAAACAACACCTTCTTCTCCTGCTCTTATTTTATCCACACTTTAGGTAATGATAGGAAAGATAAATTCTATCTGGATGTTTCTACCTTTTGGCAATAAATAAAAACTACTTTTTGGTGTGTTTAATTTTGCATTAGAGATTCTAGTTTTATTTTTCATGTTTACAAGCATAATATCTCTTTCAGCTGAAAGAGCACCGCACCAAGGATGTAAGTGATTTGTGTGAAGGATGATGACGCAACCATGTATTATAAGGAATAAAGTAGCCCATGCCATACATTCTAAGGATATTGTAAGTCACCCCAGAGTTCCAGAACCTTATAAAGGAACTCTGTGTTTGGCATCATTCATCATGGAACTCATCTGTAACTTGTAATATCTTTATATTTTATGGCAAGGCATACTTTATCTCATGTATTTCTGGCCATGTATTATCTAAGAGAAAACCAGAGATAAGAAATGAATTTGCTGCATGAAGCATTTGGAATAACACTTTCCATTATCCGTTCTGATTTTTGTTAAACACCTTAAATCGTTCAAAGTGGTACAAGAATCCTACATTACAATTTGCATATGTAACACCGTTTTTGACTTGTAGACAGCAACATATAATTGAACACTGTAAGTGTAACTGCAACAAATTTACATTTGCCTTTAAAAAGGAATACTGTGGATTCAGTTTTTAGGTCTCGGCTAGACAGCACATGCACTGTCTCTTTGAGACATGTTGTTTACAGTTAGTGGGCTAAATCCCTTTCACAGGCTTACCATTTGTTAGCTGCAACGTCACTTTCATATCATTTGTTGCACTTTGCCATGGCATGCATGCATCATGCCCCTTCTTGTGTATGGTCCTTCCCTAGAGCATGAACAATGTACTTGTGTCCAACTACTCCTTCCGTTTCTTGGAGCTACTTTTTTAATTGTGTTTATGCCGTCCTTATGAGTGCTT
The DNA here is from genome assembly GCF_964204655.1 of Triturus cristatus. NCBI lineage: Eukaryota > Metazoa > Chordata > Amphibia > Caudata > Salamandridae > Triturus > Triturus cristatus. The sequence continues at coordinate 296,440,238 of NC_140589.1, read as the reverse complement.
GTGTTTTCACTTGCTTCTTCCCCATTTGTGTTGCTTCCCTCCTGTCTCATCTGTTTTTTCTTTACACCCCCTCCCCGCCGACTTTTAATTGTTTTTAAAACCCCAATCTACCACACCCAACCTATCTCAATCTTCCCCACTCCAATTATCCCACTCCAGTCTACTCCATGTACCCCATTCTAATCTAACCCAATCTACCCCACTTCAATCTACGCCACTCTCATTTACCCCACTTCAATTCCACCCATCTATCCCATTCCAATCTATCCTGCCACAATCTACACCACCTCAATCTAAACCACTCAACCTACCCAATCTACTCCACTCCAATTTACTCCATCCTGTCCCACTCCAATCTACCTCAATTCAGTACTCTCCAACTACTCCCATCTACCCCGCTCTAATCTACCTCGACCTCCCCCACTCCGTTCTACCCCACTCCAATCTACCCCACTCCAATCTTTCCGCCTCCAATCTACCCCAACCTAGCCCATCCCAATCTACCCGACCACAATCTGCCCCAATCTACCCACCCCAATGTACCCCAATCTACCCACCCAATTTACCACACTACAATCTACCCCTACCCACCCAACTCCACTCACATTTAGCCATGCTGAACAGCATGGCTGAAACACTTTGCCAAAGCCAATAGCTCTGGCATAAGGGAGACCTGTTGGCTTTGCCAATGCTTGTTCTTCCACGCACGGTGCAACGTGTCATCTTTCAGCCTATATGGAGAGCTCAGGATCCCTCCCTTAAAAAGCTGACAGAGACCAGGAGCAAGCGATGGAAGCAAAGATGTATTTATATATATTCGGGGGGGGGGGGTCTTTTTAGTGCTAGTATGATCATATTTCAACCACTTTAGAATAGATTTTAGCCAGTGTTGGCACAATCAAGTAACTCCGCACCTAATTTCAGGAAATGTGCTTGCCATTTTGTGTGCATCAGACCTCTCCAGCATTTGTGGGCACCTGCAATAGGGGCAGCCAGTTCTATATGCCAATCAAACACCTGGGGAACTCAAGCCCTCCTTCAATCTGTAGGGGTACATGCTCACATCTTCATGGCACCTCCAGCATATGTGCGTGTCTGCTCTATATACATTTTCTCGCATATGTAGGAATATTCTATTTTGAACGGCTTGCTGTGGAAAAACTGGCTGCACATTGGGATTAAACGGCCCTCGGCTCCTTCTGTGATTCTCCAGTAGGTCGGCTTGGCGACCGATGCACAATGTCATGTACACAGGTACAGCAGCATTCATAACATGGTCTAAAGTGTAACATGAGTGAATGATGCAAGCAATGCGTAAGTAAGGGATTCTGTAATGGCAAGAACTACTCTTTGTTCTGTTAAGTTGTTTTTTCCGCACAAACCAGACTTCGAGATACATGTGCGCGCTTATTACCTTTCTAATAGCACAACATATCACAGCACACCGCATTGCACAGCAACATAAGATAACGTAAGGACATAAGATAGTATTGCGTAACATAACAACCAAACATAACATAACACAACATATTCGATTTGAATGAAGACTAGAGAGCTAGTGGCTACAATTATCTGTCTTTCACAAAGCTTCTGGGCAGTATGGAAGGGGATGGTGTGTTACTGTTGTGTTCACACTTTCTTGGCGAGTGATAGAAACTTGGCAAGTGTTTAAAGATTCATTTTTGGTCCCAGCGTAATCAAATTAACTGCCACCTGCTTACAACTGCGTCAACATAGGAGCAGTCCCTCAGGGTATGAAGGAAACAAATGGCGTGTAATAAAAATTGCAGAAACGTTTCAAATTATTTTCAAGTTGCATCAGCATTTTAAGCAAAATTGATTTGCTCAAGTAGTTTGCTGATTTGCGGATAGGGATCAGGAATAATTTAATCTTTCTTCTCATACATATTTGAAACACATACTAAGGAACATATACAAACGCCTCTGTTGAATGTATAACGTATGCTCCAGCGAAGTCAACAAAATGAACATGAAAAATAGGTGTGCTTGCAAGGCTTATGTGACAGAAATAATTATGCATTTTTAGTTTTTGCTTCATACCGTTATTAAGTGCTTTTTTATGTGCTTCAAAAAACAGATGTTACAACTTATACACATTAATGATAATCAACTCACCAACCTGTGAAGGATAGAGGGCTGAGTTGGCCTTGCTGAGATTCCAACTTGTGACCTGTAGGTCTCGCCAGATATCACTGACTAGCGGTTAACACATTGAGCCACTTTGCTGGATAATATATGTCTACCTTGTGCCTTCCTTGTGCCTTCTGCTTCGTTCATTTCTCTTCTATCACAAAGGTAGCGCGTTCCCCCACATTGTTACCGTGTGGGTTTGCAGTAAACATGCCCTCATTGTAGATGCCTCGCTTAAATAATTCCAATCTTAATGACTCTATCGATGACACTTTTAACAATTCATTCTTCAGTTCTGCATCTGTCCTAGTCTCATCCATTGTGCCACCAAGTCCATTTAGGAAGCCAATGGTAGCACACAACACTGACGAACCCTACAAGATGGAGAAATCCTAGTCAACATGTTTGTGAAGTATGTAAAAGGGGGGGGGGCGCTAGGTGGCGCCAAACCAAGATGGCCGCACTGCAGTGAGGCTCTCGCCAGACCGGGCACTTCCAACATCCTTTACGGCATCCTGACCGCGATCAACTGCTCATAACCCTCACCGCTGTGCCCACGAACGTCTGCTGAACGCAGCGGTGCCAAGAGCGCTGCCATCACCCAGCGGAAGGCCGAGATATCTGCAGCGGTTCCCCCAGGCGGTGTGCCGTACCTTTCTGAGACCTGCAGGCCGGCGGCGTTCGCCCGCTGGGAAAATCCGGGGCTTTGAGGCCTGCACGGCGCAACGGGAGCGTCGTCCCGCAAGGAGCATCGTAGCGCCAGAGGGAGCTCGGCTACCACCTCAGCGGCGGTGTCACCTGCACAGTATTCGCGGTGAGCGGCCCCGTGAAGGGCATCTATGCGTGGGAACTCGACCGGACATTATCCGGCAACTTGGGCTGCATTCCCGGACTTGGGCTGGGAAGACACCGTTTGGGCCGGGGACATGAACTGACTCTGCCCGCTTTAATATCGGCCTTGTGGCGGCAATACCCCGCCGCGATACTCATCTCTAACACCGGTCGCCCTACCCTCCCGGGGCGGCGTGCACGGACCTCCTGCGGCCTGCTGTGTGCTGGGGGGGGGGTTCTCTACGCGGCACCGGGGCTGGGCGGCCTATCAGGCGGGGGACCGGTAGATGCGTTCTGTGCTGCCAACGTGGACACGCGGACGCGGATTGCGGCTCTCCGCTGCACGCTGCCCGGGACGGTTGCTGACACCTCCTCAGGGCAGACTTCCTGGCACTGATGTGACGGTGCACGGCTGAGCCCCTGCTGGACCTGCTGGACGCGGCCTACCTCCTCCCGTCACCAGAAAGGCGCCAAGTGCAAATCGCCTCCCTCTATACTTGCAGGAAAGTCGTGGTGTGGTGCCCCCCTGCATCTCCCGGCCGCAGGGATCGCCTCCGCCTCCGGTACTGCCAGGACCGGTCCCATGGACATCACGGAACCTGCCGAGTGACGGGGGAAGTTCATCACGCGACACCGGGGCTGCGTGGCCTGCCGGACGGGAGGCCGGTTGCGATATTTACTTTGCCAGCGTGCAGGTACGGGCTCCGCTTGTGTCACTCGGCTCTACACTACTCGGGGTAACTGCTGGTACCACATCAGATCGACCACCCTTACGTGGCTGTGATTGGACTCGGCGGGGCCCTTGCTGGGCCTGAGTGATACGGCCTGCTTTCACCCGCCAACAATATAGGCGCCAAGCTCCATCGCCCGTTAAACTGCTTCAGGGTGGTCTTGGTGGGGGGTCCCCCTTCATCTCCCAGCCTGTCCTGCTCCTGCCTTCTGCTTGGCGGTCTGTGCAGGGATTGTCTTCCTAGCCGCGTCATGGGCCGCAACGACGCCAGACAGTCCAGGTTGCCGTTCGATACCAAAAAAAAACCCACGATGACACCGGAACCGGAGAGCAGCCCTCCCGCCGCCGGGCCCCCGGACGAAGACTGGAAGTCTCTATTATTGAGCATGAAACAAAGCCTGTCGACCATAGACTCCAAGATTGACAACATCAATACTCGAATGGACAGTGTGGTTGCTAAGCTGGAGCATCACGATGCTCGAATTAAGGAGACTGAGGACAGGATCTCTACACTGGAAGATGGCGCCACCTCTACAGGCAGACAAGTAACCCAAATGGACAGGCTTCTCAAAATAATTGCGGAAAAGAATGAGGACTTAGAAGCGAGGTCCCGTCGCAATAACATCCGCATCCTTGGCCTTGCGGAGTCCACCAACACTGGGAAAATGAAGGTCTTCGTCGAGAACCTTATGATTGAGCTATTTGGGAAAGACTCCTTCTCCTCACATCTCATCGTGGAAAGAGCCCACAGATCCCTGGCTGCCCGTCCTCCCCCTGGAGCCCAGCCGCGGCCCATCGTTGCGCGATTCCTTAACTACAGGGACCGGGATGCGGTGCTAAGACGCGCACGGGAGATTGGTACAGTGGGATACTGTAATACAACGTTGTCCTTCTTCCCCGATTTCACTGCATCGGTGCAGGAGGCCCGACAGAAATTTGCAGGGGTTAAAAAGAAATTACAAGCCCAGGAGATTCCATACGCCATGCTCTACCCTGCGAAATTGAAAATCTCTCATCAAGGCAAACAACATTTTTTCCAACATCCGCAACACGTGGAAGACTTCCTCAAGCAACACAAGAAGGACCTAGCCAGAGAAGGCGCGGAGCTGCGGCGCTCTAGGTCACCTTCACCGATGGAGCAACAGGACTGAACATGTCGGGGTGGCACCCCGGACTCAAACTGACGCCGCTGCTGAACTTGCCCGACCAGAACAATGTATATCCCGGTGAGGTACTTTTTTTTTTTTCACTGATAACACTTGCACTGGTCTATGTTACAGTTTGTGCTCGGTCACCCACCTCCGTCCCACACTGAGAAACCAGGTACATATCTGGGGTCTTGTGGGTGTAAGTAGGGAGGTGGTAGGCAGGTTGGGCGCCCCTAGACGTTGTCCCCCGATGGGCGAGCCCCAATACACCCCCTCCCTCAGTAGGGTAGGGGCAGCTGTTATACTCTTTCTGTTTTTGGGGTTGGTATTGTTTGGGGTGGGGGGGGATGCGAGGGATCTGTGTACCCGGCTAGTTGGGGTTGCCGGTGTGGGTGGACGTATACTCCGACTCTTTTCTGGAACTATTGACTCACCAGTAACGCACGCACGGAGTTGGGTGGGCGGGGTAGCTCCTTGGGGGTTTTGTTCTATTTGTGATGCTGAGTGCTATGTGAAACTACATGCCATGAGTACTTGCCACATATATATTTGCCCGGGTGAATGGGGGACGTAGCGGACACGCGGCCAGCTTTGCAATTTCAGCTGGTCTCCTGGAATGTACGCGGGTTAAATAACCCGAGAAAGAAGAGACAAGTCCTGGGATACCTGACCAGGCAGGGAGTGTCTATTGCCATGCTTCAGGAGACGCACTTAAGGCCGGTGTGGACCCCCTCATTCGCATCACGCTGGGCTGCCTGCAAGGTGTTTTCATCTTACTCGAATTATTCTAGAGGAGTGACCATTTTGGTGAGACGAGGGATGGGGTTTATACCTGCGGGAAACGAGGTGGATTCTGGTGGCAGATACTGCATGATCTGGGGGAAACTGTACTCACACACAATACTTTTTGCTTGCTACTACGGCCCCAATACGGATGATCCATCCGCGTTTCTCACAATGTGGGGCAAAATACAAACCCTGGGTATATCTCATGTCATACTAGGGGGCGATTTCAATACTGCGCTCAAACCCGTGATGGACAGATCACACCCACAGTTGTCGCACTACACACACACTCAACGCACGTTATTAGACATAGTGGACGAACACCATCTGGTCGATGCATGGAGGCACTCCCATCCCTCACTCAGGCAGGGCACTCACTACTCTGCTGTACATTCCACATGGGCACGCATTGACTACGTATTCCTGTCGGCGGGCCTCTCCCCGTGGTTGGTCAAGGCGCTTCATCTTGCTCGCACATTCTCGGACCACTCACCAGTTCTACTTTCACTACGCGTACCCCTCGATATGTCCCCTTACTTGAGCTGGCGCCTCAATCCTGCGCACCTCACAGATTCAGTCTTTAGGGCGGAATTAGAGCAAGACATAAAAGACTTTTTCGAGCGTAATATAGCCTCAGTATACAGCCTTACTACGGTCTGGGAAGCATTCAAAGTCACTGTGAGAGGTTGGTGCATAGCTAAAGGGGGAGGAGTCCTCAAATTTTAACGCGAAGATTTGCGCAAGCTGGAAGTCGAGCTACGGCACTTAGAACGCGAGATGACACAGAACACGCGGGGACATGTAGTTGCGGCACAGCTTAGAGAGAAACTGAATGAATACACTGAAGCTGCAGCTAAAGAATGCAAGTTCCTAGGGAAACCTTTTGTCGCGCGGGTATATGGTGAGGGTGACAGACCCGGCAGGGCATTGGCCTCCGCAGTCCGGTCCCCTAGGTACCGAAACTATGTAGCTTCCCTGCTAGACGAACACGGCGTCCCGCAGCGAAATCTCGCGGACCAGCTCCGAGTCCTCACTGACCACTACACCAAGCTTTACTCCTCCCACAGGACGACACCGATTGCATTGCATGAGTACCTTGACGACACTGCAATTGCCTGGTTAGGCCCGTCCCAGCAGAAGTTCCTACATCATGAACTAGAACTTGACGAAATAAAAGACGCAATAATGTCCATGAAGTCGGGCAAGGCACCGGGTTCGGACAGGTTACCGATTGACTTTTACAAAGCCTTCATTCATGTACTGGCCCCAATACTGAAGCACGTGTACTACTCCGCCCTAGAAGAGGGTACCTTGCCGGCTACGATGCGCGAAGCCCTCATAACATCTCTCTTGAAACCAGGTAAGCCGCCAGAGCACTGCGACTCGTACAGGCCCCTCTCTTTGTTGAATACGGATATTAAAATATTGGCGAAGGTGCTGGCTACGCGCCTTAACCTCCTGATGGAACGTCTCGTCCTCCCGGATCAGGCCGGGTTTGTCCCGAACCGTGCGACTGCTCACAATCTGCGCACTCTGCAGGCGGTGATACAGGATATTGATCCCAGGTGTGAGGCTGCCGCGGTTTTCCTCGACGCCACTAAGGCGTTTGATTCCATTGAGTGGGATTACCTTCTGGCCTTACTTGAACGGATGGGCATGCCCTTCAACTTCCTGGACTGGATCCGGTTGTTGTACCGCCAGCCTCAAGCTGCGGTCCTGCTCAATGGTGCCCGCTCTGCCCCTTTTGTTGTCCACAGAGGTACCCGGCAGGGGTGTCCTCTCTCCCCAGTTCTGTTCGCGATCGCTATAGAACCCTTGGCGGCCAAACTTCGGCAGCATCACAAACACCGATCTCTTATCTATCCAGAGCGCCAGCTACTTATGGCACTATATGCGGATGACATGACTCTTTACGTTCACAAACCGCAAGAAAACCTGAACCCTCTGCTGCGCGAGATAACTAAATTCGGAGCCATAGCGGGGATACAAATAAACTGGGCAAAGTCAGCCTTGTTCCCCTTGACTGACAAGACCTTGCAGTTCCCTCTAGATTACCCCTTGGTATGGGAGTCGGAGGAGATAAAATACCTGGGTGTTAGAGTGACCAGAAATCGGGAGGCCCTTATTAGAGCTAATTACGTGACTTTAATAGACAAACTTACGGACAAAGTCACTCACTGGATCCATCTCCCGCTGTCAATGGCGGGTCGTATCTCCCTGATTAAGATGGTGGTTCTTCCCAAATTGTTATACCTTTTCACCAATATACCATATAGTCCAGGTGCATACTTCTTCCGGGCCCTCAACTCCCAGTTGTCACGACTTATCTGGGGTGGGAAACAGGCCAGAATTGGGCTGCGGACACTTATGTTGCCTTATCACCAGGGTGGGTTTGATGTACCTAACTTTCAGCGATACTATGATTGCGCCCAGGGCCACTTCGCTGTCTATTGGTTCCACCCCCCTCCCTTTATGGCACACCTGGCAGTGGAGGATGGGTATATGAGGCCTGAGCAACCTTCCGGAAGCCCGAATGGGTGATCGGGACCCCACCACGGTTGACTGCACTGTACGGGCCTGGAAACGCATGGCGGACCATATGGAAGTTAAATTCCTATATTCTCCTCGGATGGCCCTGGCACATGACCCCAGATTGAGTGTTACCCGCGAGGAAATTGGTCGCAAAATGCTCACAAGGCTCGCGATTCACACGTGGGGTGATCTATACCACCAGGGGAGTTTTCGCACGGCCGCGCAATTCTTTGGAGAGAGTACTCCTTCGGTAATGGATACATTTCTTTACATTCGGCAAAATATCAAGGCGGTCACGCCTAACTTCCCGGATGAGCCGGATACCTTGGCGCCTCTACACACTCTGCTTCAGGCAGCCACTCCGACACCTGTGGTCTCCATGTTATATAAACATGCACAAGCGGCTCCGTCGCCCCCCTCCCTTAGAGCGCGGGCGGACTGGGACAGTGATCTGGGAGCTCCAATGTCGGACGACCAGTGGAAGGAAAGTTGTTCTCATACTAATGCGGTGACAGGTAATGCTCGCCTTCGACTGGTTCATTTTAAATTTTTACATCGCCTCTACTTTACCACTGCCAAATTGTACCGCTTCGGACTCCGGGACAACGACCGCTGTCTGAGATGCAGGAGAGCAGGCGCGGACTTCATGCACCTGGCATGGACATGCCAGAACGTGGCTACTTATTGGGTGGCGGTATTCGAGGCCCTTTCCGAAATGATTGGGGTAGTCACCGCACCCTGCCCTAAGATTGCCCTGCTGGGACACTCAAACCCGGCGGTAAAGGCACATCGGAAATTTTTTGCGCTGGGACTTCTGTTGGCAAAGCGCCATGTGGCGTGCAGATGGGGGCGAGGGCGAGCGCCCAAATTCAAGATTTGGCTGGCTACGATGTCAACCTGGCAGGAACAACTTCACAGTTATGCTGACCTCTTACCTCACAAGTCACGTCCCAAAGACCTCTGGGGCTCCCTCACTACATATCTCCTGCGGGCTCAGAACCTGGACGAATCCGAGGGGGACGGGAACACGGATACAGATAGGGTTAGTCCATCCAACATGCTCTGTCCTGCACCTACTCCACTGGCAGCTGCGGCTGATTGATTTCCTCACCTCCCTTATTCTTTTCCTTCCCACACACAACATGCATGTCGTTCCTTGTACGTCCAGACCTGCTACACGCTTTCTGATGTACTTGCACTCCGCACGCCGGCTACACGGGCGGGGTGGATGGCGGGTCTGCCGTTTCCCTGGATCTTGGGTAAAGTGAACCTTACTCTACGATGGCACACACTGCATGGCATTAAAGGAAGTAGCATCAGGTCACGTTCTCTGATTGGGTCATAACTATATCCTCCCAGGTCACTGGATGGGTCAGTAAGGTGCAGAGCGACATCACTCCGGGCTCTGGCTGACCTCTATGGTGGGATACATTACACTGCAGCTCTGCACTGAACGGTCCTTTACGCCACACACTGTGTATGGTGGACACATTCTGGGAGAGAACAGATAGCATTGAACTTTCCGGTTGGTTATGAAAGATAAAAGAAACCTCAAGCATTTAATGTTCGAATACACCTTGCTGATATAACTGCTCACTAATGCATACTTAAACAGCTTTAGTTACATTACTTCGCGGCCGGCCCTTATGGGTTGTGGGCGGCATGCTGTGTTCATCAGTTGATCCTTTCCAGACAGTATTTCTTGATTATGAAACTGCATGTTGTTGCTGCCGGCCTGTTAACCCAGGTTGTAGGCGAGAAGCTGTGTACTATTTGTTGGTGACCAATAAAGGTTTTGAAAAAAAAAGAAAAAAAAAAAGTATGTAAAAGGGGGGACCCCGCGGGTGCGTGGCGCGAGCCGGTCGCCCCCTGGGTTGTTCGCGCAATAGAACGACCACACAGGTGTGAGGGAGGGGTGATGAGGGAGGGGTGATCAGGGAGGCGGGAGGCGCACAAGGGGAGGTTTGATATAGAGGGTAGGTGGGGTCGGAAAATCACTGTGCCCTCGGGAGCTGGGAGGAGGGGGTTCCTGGCAATTTTTGTCCGTGGCAGCTTTCCGTAGTTCTGTGGGCGGGATGACGTCAGCGGAGGAGGTGCGGGAGGCCGTCCGGGTGCTCTGTGCTGCCGGCCGGAGCGTTTTATTACAGCCCGGAGTTACAGGCCAGGCATGGGTGGGCATTGCCCGCGCTCCTCGCAAGTCCACGAGCGGCGTGTCCAAAGCGGTGGTGGCCTGTCTTTCCCCGGAGCCTGAGGCCGATGGTGATGTCGTAGCGGATGTCCCGGTGGGGCCGCGGCTGGACGAGGCTGCAGGCTGCGAGGGGCAGGCCGGCTCCCAAGTGGTGGCCCCAGGAGGGGAACAGGTATGTGTGCCCGCTCGGTTGGCTGCGGGCGGGCGGCGCGCTACGGTGGGTGGCAGGAGGGGGAGGTCCGTAGGCTCGGCTGGGCTGCGGGGGAGGAGCGCTGTTATCCGGTCTGTGTCTGCGAAGGTGGGGGCACAGAGGGGGAGGAGGGCAGTGAGTGTGGGGGACAAGGTTGTTTATGGAAAAGTGCAGGAGCGCTCCAATTCCCCTGCGCAGGAGCCGGTGGCATTAATGCTTCAGGGGTGTGCTCAGCTGGTGAATTTCAATGGGCAGCAATATGTTTTGAGTCCAGCGCAGGCACACTCAAGGTTTGTTCACCATCCTTTGCCCAGGGAGTCCCCTTTGGGGGGGCAGTTAGTGGGTTTGCCACATGGAAGAGGTAGTTTGGCTCCCAGTGTATTTATGCCCGGTACAGCCTCTGTGGTTGGTGATTGCTTGTCTCATGCGAGCGTGCAGGATGGTGTGGGGACAGTGCTATTGTCTCCTAGGTTACAGCCAGTCCGCGCTGCGGCCCCTTTGTTAGTGCACACAGCTGGCAGTGTTGAGGCGACTAGGCAGTGCAACAGCCCCTCGTGCGTGCCGGAGCCACAAGGAGCGCCCTTGGGTGAGTCATCCCTGCTGGCATTGCAGGAGTCACAGGTGGGTCATTGGGTGTGGATGGGTACTGAGGGTGCAGCGTTCCAGCCCCAGGGTGGCAGTTTCAGGGGCTCTGGGGGCACAACAGGTGGGGAGGAACAGGACAGTATGAGCGGCTTGCGGGACACTCTGCTGGTTTTATCCACACGGAGTGCAGCCGGTAAGCGACCATTGCGGATGGAGCACGCTGCAGCTCCATTTGGGGGGCCATTAGAGGAAGGGCGATCTGGAGCGGATTTCCTTTCCCACTCGGGCCACCCCTCAGCTATGATTTTTGTAAAGGAACAATGGTCCCATTCAAGTAGAGTAAATTAGCATGCCACAATTAGTACAATGAAAAATTGGGTTTTATTTTTGAAGACAGTGCAGAAATTACTGGTAAATTACAGTAAATAGTAAGGGAGAAAAATATAAAACAGTGAGTGAGTTGGTGGCAGGGTAAGAGGAAATCAGCCGATTTCCGGTACCCAGGCAAGTGATTTAAAAGGTGACTTTTTGGTGCACGAAGGTAGTTATTAACAAAAAGTCAGTAAGACATTTCATACTCCGACATTTCAATTTGCAATACAATGGAGTTTAGAAATGGTTGTCGACGACGTTTCGATCCCTTTGCGAGTGGTGGGATCTCTTCAGGATAGGAGAATGACAATTAGTTGCCTGGGGGGAAGCCTGGTAGGGAGGGGGAGAAGAATAACAGTATGCAGAGTTAGGAAAGGAGGTTAAAAGAAATAAAGAAAGGCGCAAGGAGAGTGGAAGAAAAGGGGAGCGAATAGTAATATACGAGGAGAGAGGAGTGCCCCAGAGGTAGTGAAGAACAACTTAATAACAAGGGGAAAAGGACTTACAGTGCCGGGAATGGGAAGGGGAGATGAGCCACAATGGGTGGTGTCTGAGGCGCAATTCCGTCTCATACGTCCGAACCGAACGCTGGTGTTGAAAGCGGGGACTCGTTGGATGGAGAGAACTCATAAGAACCCTACCACCCCCCCGGGTCGCCCCATTGTGTCCGGTTGTGGCTCAATTTTGGAACCATTGGGAAGGTACATTGATTTCTTTATCAGAGACTTCGTCCCCACCACTCAATGTTACATTAAGGATACCATGGCTATGGTTAACCTTATAGAGGGGCTTCCCTTTAATCCCCTCAGTAACCTCCTTTGCACCCTCGATGTGGAGGCACTCTACACTAACATTCCCCATGATGAAGGCATTGACGTTATAAGATCCACTCTCAATACCAGGCCACAACCCCATTCCGTCCCCATCTCCTTTATCACTCACCTTCTTAAGATTTGCCTCACTAAGAATTTTTTCCTTTTTGACGGTACCTTTTACCAACAAGTGAAAGGCACCAGCATGGGAGCAGTTTTCGCTCCAAATTTTGCGATACTGTACATGGATTGGCTAGAAACTAATACTATACTATCCCCCCACAACCCCTTCAGGCCTCACATTCAAGAATGGAAACGTTACATCGATGATATTTTCCTCATATGGAACAGTAACACAGACCACCTTGCCCAATTCCATAACTGGCTTAATCATCACAGCAATGGTTTAAAATTCACTATCAACAGCAGCAAAGAACAAATAGCATTACTGGATCTATCAATCATTGCTTACAATGGGGGTCTCTACACCACCCTTTACCGCAAACCCACCGAGAAAAACACTCTTTTGGCATATAGCAGTCACCACCCCAGAGCCCTTCGCGACTCACTTCCCTACTCACAATTTTTGCGTATACGGCGCAACTGCTTCTTCAAAACCTGCTACTCAAAAAATTGACTGACAGAGGTTACCCACGCACATTAGTCAAGAGATCGCTCAAGAGAGCCTGGTATTGCCCGAGGGAAACTCTACTCACCCCCAAGGATCAGAAAAATAACGACAAACTTGTTTGTGTCACCACTTTCACACCCATCTCTAACGTAGTGAAAAAATGTATCAAGAGACATTGGCCGACACTTAATGCTGGCAACCTCCATATAGAATGCCCCCTCTTTGCATTCAAAAAGAACAAAAGCATTAAGGACCATCTAGTCAGGGCCGCACTCCCAGAACCTAAAAGGGATCCCACCCTTAGAACCTTCTGTAATCTACCACGACTGGTGGGCCATTTCAAATGTACCAGTTGTAGCTTCTGCTGGCTCACATTGGACACCAAAACGTTCGTGCATGGGAACATTAACATCACCTTGAATAATTTTTCTAATTGTAACACTAATAATGTTATATATGCCATAACCTGTCCCTGTAATTTGATCTATGTGGGGCAAACTACGCAGAAAATCAGAGTTCGCATTTGTCAACATAGAAGCAGAATCCGCTGCAAGACGGCTAACGCTCCTCTTGTTGAACATTTCACACAACTCAATCATACCGAGGACGATATGACATGGCAGGTGATCAGCGTTATCATACAGTCCACAAGGAACATGAACATTGCGACTGTCCTCAACAAAGAGGAACTCAAATGGATAATTCGCTGTGATAGCCATCACTCAGGACTGAACCGACTTGAGGATTGGTCCAATCTACTCTAAATTCCCTTTTAATATCCTAATTTTGTATATTTAGCCCTGCGTTATTTTGAATTGTTCCCTTCCTTCAGTGTAATTTTTATGTACCAACTACTGAGCATGTCTCCGTTGTCCCCATGCCTGTTGTACCCCTCTTCCTTCCCTTCCCAATTACTAATTATTTCACAATTTAATTTTTTAATTATCCTTTACTCTATACTAACAATTCCCCTTTTTCCTTCCTTACCCACCTCCCCTCTTCTATACTGGGCCTCGACCCTCATCCCGAGCCGCCACTATTCCGGCTTCTCAACCTTCCTTTCACCTTCCTTTACTCTCCTGTGTCCCCTTCTCCCCCATTTACACATATTTCCATGGGCGGATACGACCATTCCATCATGGCTGCTTCCGTGGCCTATTCTGGCTGTCTTCTCTTTCCATTACTGGGCGTCTCTATTTGTACCTCTGTCCCAGTGAGGCCCTCCCCTCGATCACACAGCCCGAGCCTTCACTTCTACCCGGATCCTCGCACGCTCCCCAGGTTAGTCCTCGTCGCTCTTCCCATATCGTGTCCCTTGAACTTAAACCCCCCCCACCCTGCTCATTATCCCTCCCTCCTCCCCGCAGGTTATTCGCGTTATCACACGCCTCTGCCTCGGATGTGCCGGCTACCTCGATACTTCGTCAGCAACTATTACGTTGTCCGTAACTGGGCTCTCGCCCCCAGGTGAGTCCAAATTGCTTTTCCCGCCTTCGTGTCCTGTACCAACCCCCCACCCCCACCCTGCTCATTACCCCTCCTTCCTCCCCGCAGGCTTCATCGCGTTACCTAATGCTACAAACACGGACGTGCCGGCTCCCTCGGAACCTTGTCCGTTTCCAGGATCTGGCCGGACCCGTATCTGACGGGCCATATTACTCAATTAGTGGCTCACCTGAATCCACTGGTAAGCCCTAGCGGGACTCACTTCTCCATGCAGCTTGCGCTCACGCACCTCCCTACCTCCTTGTTTACCCTCCGGTTCCCCCGCAGGTTAACTTTCCCGCCTCCACGGAGTTCTCTCCATCCAACGAGTCCCCGCTTTCAACACCAGCGTTCAGTTCGGACGTATGAGACGGAATTGCGCCTCAGACACCACCCATTGTGGCTCATCTCCCCTTCCCATTCCCGGCACTGTAAGTCCTTTTCCCCTTGTTATTAAGTTGTTCTCCACTACCTCTGGGGCACTCCTCTCTCCTCGTATATTACTATTCGCTCCCCTTTTCTTCCACTCTCCTTGCGCCTTTCTTTATTTCTTTTAACCTCCTTTCCTAACTCTGCATACTGTTATTCTTCTCCCCCTCCCTACCAGTCTTCCCCCCAGGCAACTAATTGTCATTCTCCTGTCCTGAAGAGATCCCACCACTCGCAAAGGGATCGAAACGTCGTCGACAACCATTTCTAAACTCCATTGTATTGCAAATTGAAATGTCGGAGTATGAAATGTCTTACTGACTTTTTGTTAATAACTACCTCCGTGCACCAAAAAGTCACCTCTTAAATCACTTGCCTGGGTACCGGAAATCGGCTGATTTCCTCTTACCCTGCCACCAACTCACTCACTGTTTTATATTTTTCTCCCTTACTATTTACTGTAATTTACCAGTAATTTCTGCACTGTCTTCAAACATAAAACCCAATTTTTCATTGTATTAATTGTGGCATGCTAATTTACTCTACTTGAATGGGACCATTGTTCCTTTACAAAAATGTATATACCCTCGGTCCCTTCTGACTCCTAGGGTCTCCTTGTTCCTTATAATCATCACCCCTCAGCTATGAAGCAGTTGAATTTGCAGTTGGGTTCTGGGGGACAGGGCGCTTTGGAGATGTTGGGTGTCAGTGGGGCGCCTCATGGTGGAGGCGGTGATGCTATGCTATTGGGCACTGACAGTGATGATTTGGAAGAAGATGAATTGAGGGATGGGGTTGTGAGGGAGCATTGTGCGACATCTGTGAGGGGTAAGAGGGGTTTGTCGGGGCAACACAGTGTGTTTAGTCTTTTGCAGACGTCTAGTGCGGACCAAGCAAAAGCGCGAGAGCCGCAGCTGTCATTCGCCCTCAGGAGATCCGTCAAGTCGGCCATCAAGGTGCAGGTCCTTTGCCTGCAGGTACGGCGGGTTGGTGGTCGGTGTGGCAGCAAGGGGGTCACCCTCAGAAATTAACCAGGTCCATTGGTGTTGTGGGGGGGCATTGGGGGAAAGGGCGCCTGCTGGGGCAGTACAACCAGGTTTATTCATGGAGGATGGGCAAGGGGGGGGGTACCTCAGTTAGTGGTAGTGCAGCCCTTACAAACACGTCAGGAGGTCACGGTGTTTGGGGAGGTGGATAAGAATATTCACAAAAAATTGCCTTATATGGGGATTGCTATGCCATTGGGCTCCCATTTATCCGATAGGACTAAAAGTAGAATTTGGCGGCATGAGTTTGCCGACGTTTTTAAATTATTACATCGAGATATACAGGCCAAAGAGGGCTCCAAGGAGGAGGAATGGGAGTTGGCCAGGCGTCCTAGGGTCCCCAAAACGATTGAGAACTGGACTTCTGTCTTTCTTATCTACTCTTCCATTTATTGTGAAAAGTATCCGGATCGGGCGGTCGCCTTGTTTAAGTATATGGATATTATAACGAAAGGCTCAGAGTTATTTTGGCGGATATGCATGATTGTCCTATGATGAGGAGTTCAGAGCTCGGCTGAGTGTTGCCCCAGACAGACCATGGGGTGATGTGGATTCCGAGCTGTGGTTGCAATGGATGGCGTCTTCTCAGCCACCTGCTATTACTGCCAGTGGGTTGCCGGTATCTTATCGACCCTTTCAAGCTTGTTCCGTTCAGCCTGGGGCGGGGTTTGGAGGAAGGGGTCAGCCGTCCAATTTGGGGGCCTGATGGAATTTTAACAGGGGCTTCTGCAGTAGGCAGTTTTTCCGGTACAAGCATGAGTGCTCTCAATGTGGAGGCAAACATCCCCTCACACAATGTTTTGCGGGCCAGAGTTTCGGGGTCCAAGGTAGAGGGCAGTGGGGAAGAGGGCATTGCGCGCGCAGCATCGCCAAATGCGATGCAGCGCGCGCAACAACATTTGTTTTCTTTATTTTTTTGTAACTTACCTGCAATCGGCAGTATGCCGCATTTTGCAACCCCCCACCCTGCCCCTCCTCTGCCCCACGTCACCGCCCCGGTAACACGCCCTATACGGGCCGTCGCTGGCAGTTTTTGCAGTTTGCGGCAAAGGGCTCCTACCCCAATTAGGTTAGCGGTTTTGGGGCGCTGGCTGGAGGACTATCCGGATGAGGAGGCTGCCAACAGACTTTTTTGGGGTTTCCGGGAAGGCTTTAAGATTGGCTACCAGGGTCCACGTCGGAGTAGTTGGGCTGATAATTTGAAGTCAGCGAAGGAGTTCCCGCAGGTGGTTCAGCAGAAGTTAAGGTCTGAGATGGAGGCGGGTAGAGTTGCGGGTCCTTTCGTACACTGTTCTCTGCCCAATTTGATTGTCTCCCCACTGGGGGTAGTTCCTAAAAAGAAAGCAGGGGAGTTCCGTTTGATACACCATTTGTCGTGGCCTGAGGGTTCCTCCATTAATGACTTTATATCGCCCGTTGACTCTTGCGTGTCATACTCTTCTGTAGATGATGCTCTGCCTTTAGTGAGATTGGCAGGGAGGGCTGCGCAATTGGCAAAGAGCGATATCCAATCGGCGTTTCGATTGCTACCAATTCACCTGTCTGACTTTGAGCTCTTGGGAATGCATGTGCAAGGGGCTTTTTACGTGGATAAAATGCTTCCAATGGGGTGTTCTATATCATGTGCCCTTTTTGAAACCTTCAGCACGTTTTTGCAGTGGCGATTTACTTATGTTACTGGTCATGACCTCATTTGCCATTATTTGGATGATTTTTTGTTCATTGGTGCGAAGAACACTGGTCAATGTCAAGGGGCATTGCATTCTTTCCAGCTAATGATTTAAGAGTTGTGGGTGCCGCTGGAACTGGATAAGACGGAGGGTCCTAGCACGATGCTGGTGTTTTTGGGCATCGAGATTGACACGGTGGAGATGGAAGCTCGGCTGCCGGCGGCAAAGGTGCAGGAGATTTCAGCATTCTTGTCCTCTGTGTTGGAGGAGCGCAAATTGGAGCTAAGGCAGGTGCAAAAACTGTTAAGGTACCTCAACTTTACGTGTAGGGTGGTCCGGGCTGGGAGAACTTTCTGTAGGAGGCTCGGGTTGTCTATGTCTGGGGTAACTCTCCCGCAGCATAGAGTGCGTATTTCCACGGCGACTAGGGCTGATTTGTCCATATAGTTGACTTTTCTGGCAGACTTTAATGGAGTGTCTTTGTTTTTTTGCGGATGAATACATTATTTGGCAAGTGCAGATTTACTCGGATGCATCTGGATCACACGGTTTTGGCATATTCTGGGAGGGGCGTTGGTGCGCCGAAAGTTGGCCAAGTCAGTGGCTGTTGCAGGGTCGCAGCATCGACTTTTTTGAGTTATTCCCTCTCCTGGTTGCTTTGTATGTTTGGGGGGAGGAGTTTCAAAATCGTTCAGTGCTGTTTAATGTTGACAACTTAGCTGTAGTGGAATTGATTAATCACCAGAAGGCCAGAGATTTGAGAGTTTTGCATTTATTGCGTGCCTTTATGCTCAAATGTTTACAGTTTAACATTGTTTTTAAGGCAAGGCACATTCCAGGAGTACATAATGGTATAGCAGACTCTCTGTCTCGTTTACAGTGGGCAAAGTTTCGCAGGCTGGCACCTGGGGCAGCACCCAACAAAACCCAAATCCCACAGTGTGTCTGGGAGTGGGGGGACTGAGAATTGTCGCCTTGGTAGAAAATTCAATAGCGGCCTCTACGAGACGGAGCTATCAGCAAGCCTGGAGCGAGTTCTTATGCTATGGTAAACTGTGTGCTGAGCAGAGGAGGAGTTTGACTGATGAACAAATGTTATTGGGTTTTGTTTTACACCTGATAGACAAAGGTTTTTCCCACACTACCATTTCTGGTAAATTGGTGGGGATTTCGTTTTACGGGCAGTTGCGGTGGGGGAGGGATCCGGTGCAGGGGATTTTGGTAAAGAGGGTCCTTTAGAGGTCTAGGTAGGTTTCAGGCTGGGTCAAGGCAGTTGCGGCGGACGGTGACGTTTGAGCTGTTGCAAAAGATGCTTTTGGAGCTCCCCCTTTGCTGTTACAATGAGGCTGAATGTGGTCTATTTAGGTTATGTTTTCTTTGGTTGTTTTTTGGGGCATTCAGGGTGTCCGAGCTCCTGGGTTTGAGTAACAGGGCTGGGAATCATAGTACGGAGGTTTTTCTTGAGGATCAACGGTTGCGCATTTGGGTTTCCAAAACTGATCAATTAGGCAGGGGAAAATGGGTTTTCTTAAACAGGAGTGGGGTGGGCCAATGCTGTCCTGTCAAGAAATGGGAGGTTTTCACAGTTTCTAGTTTCTTTTCACAGGGACTAATTTTTTGCCATGCACAGGGGCGTCCGATTTCAGTTGCACAGTTGTTGGCTGTTATGAGAAGGGTGCTCCTTCGTTTGGGTGAGAATCCGTTATGTTTTGGCACGCACTCTTTCCGTATTGGGGCAGCCACGGAGGCAGCTCATTTGGGGTGGTCCTGGGCAGACATAAGGCGTATTGGGATATGGAAGTCCAAATGTTGCGAAAAATATGTTAGGAAATAATCTTCACGTTTTCCTCTGTTTTCTGGTTAATGTTTGTTTTTCTACCTAAGTAAGCTTCCGGGGAGTGTAAGTTGGACTTCACAGTGCTAGTCATGAGGTGGTATGGCAGGGAAAAGGGGGAATGCGCTGGGGGGGATTGTTCCCCCTGTTGGACAGGATGTGTTCAAGAGGGGGCCCACCGAATCTGCTTATTATCCATTTGGGGGAAAATGATCTCGTTAGATTATCTGGTCTGACTCTCATAAAATTGATGAAACGTGATCTGGAGGTCATCACGGCGTCTTGGGTGGGCACCCAGGTGGTATGGACAGAATTCATCACAAGGCTGCATTGGAGAGGAGCACCTAACCATGCGGCGATGGAGAAAGCAAGACGGAAGGTTAACCGAGCCATGAGACTGTATTGTGAGGGCAATGTCGTGAAGGTTCTTGCTCATTCTAACATACGGAGCACGGAAGGTTATCTCTTTAGGGACGATGGGGTTCATTTGTCCAAAATGGGGCAAGCATACTATTTACTGGAATTAAGGGACTTGATTGCGCACATTTGGAAGGAAAGTATTTGGTGCGCCTGAGAAGGGTTTTTTGCAAACATTGTTCAGGGGTGGGGCAGGAAAACTCTTTGGGTTTTCCTGGTTGGTGGGTTTTTTGCTGGGGGGGTGGGCAGCCTTGAGCGGGATTGTCCATCCTCCAATGGGGGAGGTGGGGGGGATGAAGTTAAGAGAACAGGAAATGAGAATGTGGGGATGCTAGCTACAGGGGTCACTCATTCGGGCTCCGATTGGGGTCTACATTGGGGGTTTATATTTTTTGTAGATAGGTGGAAATAAATTGGAGGAATTTATTTAATTATATATGGACAAATGTTTGAAGAGAAATTTATTTGGCACCTGTCTTAATAAAGTGGCCTTTTTTGCTATACAAAGAATCTGTGGTTTGTGAGTTATTGTGCGATCCACATTTACGGGGCGTGGCCAGCCATCATGGCCGCGAAGACGTGACTTCGCTCGGCTTCGCAGGTGAGCCCTGTGGGAGAGCTGTTTTCCGTGGCCAGTACCGGGCAGATGGTAATCAGTGTGCAGGGACTGGGTAAATAACTGACTGTGGACACTCTGGATACCTGTTTTGAGTAAGATGGGGTCCAAAATCGGCCCTTTGCTGAATGCCGGGATCGCGGTCGCCTAGTCAAAATGGCGAACGCATCCTGCAGCCGCTGAGGATAGCCTCAAGATAGCTCGCCGCAGCAAGAAATAGCACTTGGTGGCAAGCGGGGTGCAGAAGAGGAAGCAGCCCGCCAGCAGCGCAAATACCCTTTCGCGACGCCGGATCCTTAATGCAGAAGCAGCAGGCCACGAGATGTGGTGAGCCGCGGTGCTGGGATCCTGGAATGGCAGCCCTTCTCGGCAGTGACGGACGGCACTAGCGGAGATCCTCCGGGGGCACGGACCACACCGCAGCCCAAGAGAGGGCCACTAAACGGGCCCACACTTATCCCAGCACGACTCTAGATGCTGCACAAGGGCTCCAGGGAGGCGTGGAGGCCCTCGGATTGGACAAGACGGTAGGATCGGTTCCCCCTGCGGCGCGACTGACCACCAGATCTGCATGTGAAGGGATGTGCCTACAGGAGAAAAGGAGAGAGGCAGGCAAATCCCCCAGGCCGGTCTCACTGGGCCGTTCTGCCTGCTGGGGGAGATGAGGAGCTCCGGGAGAGGTGCCTGAGCCCATGCCTGACCCTAAGATGGAGCCCATTGTCTCCCAATCAAGGCAACAGTGAAACCAGCAGTGTGTGCACCTAATACAGGACAGGCTGACTTTATTTCCGCCTTTCTCGCCTCCCCGGCGGGATTTGCCTCAGGGGAAATTATTAACATGGGAGATTTAAATCTCATTTGGGATGCCCAGATGGACGCCACACACCCGCAGAGGGCTGGGGCGGGGTGTTTAGTAAGGCACTGAAATTGTCCCTACAACAACTGGGGCTACTAGACATCTGGAAGGCACTTAATCCCACTATGCAGGACTATTCCTTTTTCTCACGCGCCCACAGCACGTATTCGAGGATAGACCACATTTTTATTAGTCAGTCACTTTTACATGCGTGCACGGCCTCCCTCTTCCTCCCCATAACCCTTTCGGTCCATGCTCCCATGACTTACTTATTAAACTGTCCAGCCGTACGTTTTAAACTGACTAGATGGTACTTCCCAGACGTGTTGTGCAGGGACTAATTACACAGAGACGAGCTCCGTAAACCTATAAGGGATTTACGACTTCTACAGTACTCTATACAAGGCTGAACTACCCCTAGAGACAGACCAGATGCAATATTTAGACTCCCTAGAGCTACCTCAGGTTTCGGCAGCAGCCACTGAGGATCTGGGCCGGGCCATATCCCAAGAAGACGTTCAGGCAGCAATTGATTGCCTCAAACGACATAAAGCCCCGAGCCCAGATAGGTTTACAGTGCAGTTCTACCAAACCTTTGCTGTCGAGCTAGCTTCCCAGCTTACTACTCTATTCAATGATATTGCGACAGGCCAAGTGGTGTCCCCTTACATGGGGGAAGCCCTGATCTTGATAATCCAGAAAGTGGGGAAAGACCCTCAGGAGTGTACCTCTTATAGACCTATCGCTTTGTTAAATCTAGATGCAAAAATGCATTAAACAATTTTGGCTACTAGACTAGAGAGAGTCCTACCCACTCTTATTTACCCTGACCAATCAGGGTTCATCATAGGGCACCAGACCCACGACAATCTACGTAGGGTATTTTATCTTATAGATAAGACCCAGACGAAACGGATCCCTGTGGCCCTCCTGTCGTTCGACACGGAGAAGGCCTATGACAAGTCGACTGGGCTTTCCTGCAGCTTTCCCTGCGTTGGTTTGGGTTCTGTGAGTCCTTCCTGGGGGTGGTGAGGGCCAACTACAGTACCCCAAGATCCAGGGTTTTAGTAAACGGGGTGCCCTTTGATTTTTTTAACTTGGCTAGGGGTACCAGACAGGGCTGTCCCCTTTTCCCGTTGCTCTTCGTCCTTAGCATCGTGCCGTTTGCAGCAAGGGTGAGAGCGAATCCGAGGAGTAGTGGTATTAGGTTTGGTTCCGATGACCACAAAATTTCGTTATTTGCAGACGATGTTCAGCTGATAACCAACCCAGGTGTCTCCCTGACCGAAATACGTCAGAAATTAGGGCAGTTTGAAAAGGTTTCAGGCTTTAAGGTTAACCTCTCTAAGTCTTTCGTGTAAAATTTGACGCTGCCCCCAGAGGTGCAAACAACTGTTGAGGAGATGTCCTCCTTTCGGTGGGCGTGTAAGGCAATTACATATCTGGGTGTCCAAATCACTCCATAGCTGATCTATATAGGGCCAATTTCCCCCGTTGCTTAGACAACTTAAAACTGATTTTAAAAAATGGAGAGCTGCATACCTTTCCTGGACAGGTCGAATTAACGCAGTGAAGATGAATGTGCTGCCCCGCCTTCTTTATCTCTTCCAGGGGCTACCTATCCTGCCTGAGAAGAGGTTATTCAAGGAGTTGAGATCCATGATCACCAATTTCATCTGGCAGGGTCAAAGGGCACGTCTTCCCCACTGCCTCCTGACGTGGCCTAGCTCTTCCGGACTTCCTACGATATTATAGAGCTGCTCAGCTATGGGTCTTTGGTGAATGGTCACTGAGGGAGTTGGAGAAACTGTGGCACCACATAGACAGACAGGTTGCAAATAGAACCATTTGGGATTTGCTGTGGAGACAGAGAGTTGATAGGTCGGCCAACGCCTATCTGAGCATACCCACAGCGACTACCCTTCAGGTATGGGACACGGTGACCAAAGCCCTACCACTGACCACGTTCCCATCCCCATACAAACCCCATCCATTTTAGCACCGCCTTCCCCCCTGTGCTTAGAGAATGGCCTTTTAGTCACTGGAGGGAGGGAGGGTGCCTCATGATTTCGGACCTCTTCACCAAAGGGAAGATACGCACCTTCGCCTACTGCATAACCCATTTCCGGCTCCCACAAACTGAAGGCTTTCATTATGCGTAGTTAGTACATTGGGTGCAGCAGCCGCAGATGCGACAGGCAGCCACTAGAGAATTCCTCCTGTTAGAAAAATATGTCCAAACTGACAATGCAGGCAAGCTTTGCATCTCCTTCCTATATACACTCTTGCTTACACTCAGCCCTCAGCAGTCACCGCACCACAAAACATTTTTGGAGGACATTATACCAACCACGCTTTCAGAAAAGCACTGGGAGTCCCTCTACAAGGATACTGCGAAAAACAACTGCTCCATGTTCCTGAGGGAGTCTCACTGTAAAAGTATGTATTATTGGTACCTTTACCCGCAGAAGTTGCACTCGATTTTCCCTGACACTTCGGACCGCTGCCGGCAGGGTTGCGGCCTTCTGGGGGATTTTAAACATATATGGTAGGGTTGCCCCACTATCCAACTCTTCTAGAAGGAAATATTGTCCCAGATTAAGCTAATTTTGGGACACTCGATAGGGGACTCCATGGAACATGTGCTCCTGAGTGTTCGCGACCCAAATCTCAAATATCAGACCCAAGAGGACAGTTCCAACATGTGGCTTTGTCTGGGCGCAACCAAGATGGCACTGGCAGCAGCATGGAAGAAACCAGAGGCTCCCTTCCATTACACAATGACACGCCCGCTTGTGGCGCGCACTGACCCTCGAACGAATGTCGGATATTGTCAAGGACTCACATAAGGGCTTCGACTAAGTCTGGAGCCCGCTAGTAAGTTATCTGTCAGAGAGGCTCCCACTATTCGCATGAGGTCCTAGGCTGAGGGAATTGCATATCTTCTTGATATAGTGGTTGGCTCCTTCTGCCTGAAGCTGGGGCCCCAGGCTTTTCCCCCTCCCCCACGTGGGCCCTCCCGCGCAGGTCGTGGGGAGGCTCACTTCATGACCCCGCTCCACATACTAGAACATAGGCTTATGTGACTCCCTGGGTATGGTTGGTTTTATCCGTTTTTTTTGTTTGGTGGTATTTCTTTCTTTTCCTTTGATGGCATTCAAATATATCAGTACTTGGATCTGGGGACATGCACTCCTCTTGCACTGAGGTGAGCATCTCTGCATTTTGAGCCTGCACAAGGTTCCCCTCTCAGATGATGTTCGCAGGGGTAGTCTCAAACTTGTCACTAAACTGTACCTATACCATCTAATGCATAGATTACGCACCTGTGAGGAAAGATTGAACGCAATGTGGTTTCTATAAAATGTTTGTAACCTTTGCATAACATTCAATAAACAGATTTTGACCAAACAAAATCCACATTTACTTTCGGGAATATAAATAGAATGTTTTGTGGCAAAGTCGTCGCAGGTGTAGGTTTGCATGTCTCATGGCAGTGTTACCTCTTTAACATTATCCTCATTCTTTATTACCTATATCTTCAGTCAGAGGGAATTTACTACATCACACTTTACCTTCTGAAAACCCTTCAGAGGTCCCACATAACTCAAGAATTCACTCTGGAATCCATCTGAACTCAGAGCTGGAAAATGGCCCAAAGGTGAGATGGAGGCACTCTATTAAACACCCAATAGATTTATTACATTAATTATCATGGCCATGGGTTCATGAGACTTCTCAAACAGTTTAACCAATTCTGCTCTATAAGACATCAGACATTGCTGTATGTGTTTGAGTATTTCTGAGTGTCTGCTTATAGGTTATCTGTGCCCTTAACCAAGTAGCCATCAAACGACTGCCTAACATCACAATCATGAGGCACATGGGTAAGATAAAAGGTAATATTTTCTGTATTTTGCAGCCAGATAAATATGTTGGCCTGCTGGCAGAAATAGAGTGTGTTGCATTAATCCACTTGGGAGTTGATGTGGGTACAGATAACAAGAGATCTATTTGAATTTAGAGAAGTTAAGAACCCTTTCTTTAGTTTAATTTTACTATACTATCACCATCAGTGAAGCAATGATTAAAGTAGAATGCTGTTCAAAACAATTAAACGACTGTATGAACCCCTTGCCGGACCCACCAATTCCTCACTCCACAGAAAAGGTGGAATGGCATCAACCTTTTTTCAGTGTAAAAATGCAGACGGTCTAAGAGCACATTAATGATACCAAGCTGCTTCATCCTTTCACCCACCCCTTCCTGCAGAATCCCACAATGGTCAACCTTCAAAGCCCTATGTCTTCCAGATCTAGCTGACATATTCTACGCCCTTAAAGGCACTTCTTAGAAAGATGATGTCTTACCATCTTCCTTCACCAGAGCTCTTTCAGTGTATGCTCTCTTACCCTTTCTTAACATTGTCAATTCCTCCCTCAATCAAGGTATCTTCCCAGAAGCTCTCAAAATGTGCCAGATCTCCCACTCCTAAGGAAACTTACTCTAAATCCTGATTACCTCACTAACAACCCGACAATAATCTCAAAGAAGATGGGGGACCAGGAGCACTTAGAGGTCCAGCATCCATGCTCCAAATATAACTAGAACATAAGAACCAGGGTATGCAGTGCTTGTAAACGACAACAAGAAAATCATCTTTTTTGAGCAGGTCAGTAGAATCCTGTAGAGTCAGCGGGGAAAATGGCTCCTCAGCAGCATGAGCCCTCGCACAGCTAGATGGGTGTCATGCTTCATCATTGGGCAAGCTCCACGTCAGGCCGGCGCTGCAATGCTTGACTGGCACCCACAAGAGGGCTCTTGGTTTTGATGGTGGATATTATTGGTTATCCATGATTGGCAAATTTTATGTACTGATAAGTCTCTAGTAAAGTGCACTAAGTGTGCCAGGGCCTGCAAATCAAATGCTACTAGTGAACTTGCAGCACTGATTGTGCTACCCACCTGAGTAGCCCTGTAAATGTATCTCAGACCTGCCACTGAAGTGTCTGCGTGCGCAGTTGTAAACTGCCATGTTGCCCTGGCAAGTGCACCCACTTGCCAGGCCCTAACCTTCCCTTTTCGTAGATGGCCCATGGTACTTTCCTGGGCAGGGTGCAGTGTATGTGAAAGGTAGGACATGTATTGGTGTGTGTGGCATGTCCTGATAGTGAAGTACTGCCAATTTCGTTTTCACAAATGAAGGGCTATCTGTCCAATAGGCTAACATGGGAGTTTCTTCGTAACATCTTACAAGCCTAACTCTCCACTGGGACAAGATAGGGAAGTTGAGTTTAGGCTTCCTGAACTCAGAATTTAAAGATACATCTTTTAGTAAAGATGGTTTTTATATTGTATGTTTGAAAAAGCCACTTTTAGAAAGTGGGCATTTTCTTGCTCAACCATCCTGTGTCCCTCTGCCATTTGTGCATTCTCCATCTGGGTTCAGAGTGACAGGAGCAGGGGATGTGCATTCACACTGAGCAGACACAAGGGGGGTTGAGGTGTGCCCTGCCTTTCCTGGGTGACACATAGTCAGGCTGACTCGACCTGGCTGCATTTAGAGTAGTGGGAGGGGTTGTCACTGGCAACTGAACGGACTGTGGCTGCCTTCCACAAAGCTGTCTCCCCCTCCTGAAGTAAACCTCGCCTGAGCCAGGCAGAACTGGTTTATGTATGCCAGTGGAACTTTGTTTGCACCAACTTCAGAGGGAACTGTGGTATAAATATTGGGCCCTTACCCCAGAACTTTAGAACTCTTTTAAATCAAGGAACCTGCCAGGGAGAAGAGCAGGAGAAGCTGCGAGGAGAAACTACCACTCTGCTCTGTGATTTGCAGTGTTGGCCTGCAGTAGCTAGTTCTGTGTTGGGCAGAGAAAGGAGTGGACTAAACTTTCTGCAACTTCTTTCTGAATGTCTTCTAGGGCTTGAGGTAGAGCTTGCCCCTTGTTCAAGAAGTCTCAGGAACAACAAAGACTTAAACAATCCTCTGGGTATCAGCTTCTGGAATTGGGTGTTTTAGTTGCCACAGTGGAAAAAACAACACAATGCCATCCCGATGCTACTGCCGGCACTGTGACCTGAGGGCACCGCAGAGGGCACCACCGCACTTCGCACCGCAACCTTGGTCTCACCGACGACTCCATCCGATTCTGTCATCGAGCTGCTGCTTGCACCATGACCTGTGGGCACCGCACTCCACACTGCCTCACTTCACACAGCCGCCCTGGTATCCCCGATGACAACGCCATGTTGTCATAGACACTGCTGCCTGCACCATGACCTGTGGACACCGCTCGTGGAGAACATGGAGCACCATCCCGCTTCGCACTGCAGCCCTGGTCTCACTGATGACGCCACTCCAAGCTGACATCAACCCCGCTGCCTGCATCATTGCAAGGGGGCACCTCTCATAAGTTTCCCGATGCACCGCCCCGTCCCACACCACTGTCTTGGCCTACCAACACCAGTGCCATCGACTCCAGATCGTCAACCGGCGCCGCTGTTTGCACCGTGACCTGAGGGTCCCATACATTGCATTGCCCAGTCTCGCACCGCAGCCTTGGGTCTACCGACTACAGCGCCCCAGCAACGATGATGCCACTGCCTGCACCGTGACCAGTGGACACAGCTCGTGAAGAACATGGAGCACCATCCCGCTTCGCACTGCAGCCCTGGCCTCACCGATGATGCCGCTCCAAGATGATATTGATGCCGCTGTCTGAGCTGTTGTTAGGGGGCACCTCACGTAAGTTACCCGAAGCACCGCCCCGTCCCACAGCACAGTCTTGTCCCACCGATGCCAATGCCATCGACTCCAGATTGTCAACCGACGCTGCTGCTTGCACCGTGAACTGTGGGCCCCATACACCGCATTGCCCCATCTCACACCTTGGGTCTACCGACGATAGCGCCCCAGCAACGATAACGCTGTTGCCTGCATTGTGACCTGCACGCACTGCAAAGAGCAGTACCCCACTTCACACCGCAGCCCCGGTCTCACCGAATCCACTGGATGACCATCACCGAGCCGATGCCTGCACCGCAACCTGAGGGCACTGCACGCCGCACCACTATACTTTGCACCGCACCCTGACGCCCTCCAGCGCCAGTGCTCCCGACTTCAACCGCACAGAGTTCGATCTGCAATGAGTGTGACTTCAAGGGCCCGACAACTCCTGCACCGACCTCCGGAAGCGAAGCCTGCCGATGCCCGCTCTTTGGAGCACACCACGAGGTCCCGACGCTCTGCATCTCTAAAGGTACAGTTTGTGGGTCTCCCCGACATCGTACTTGGCCCGCGACGACTTGGCCAGTCAAAAATGTTGGATTTGTTTGTTCAAGGCCCCGGACAGAGCTATCAACTTCAATGAACTGTTTGTAAAGTCTATTTTTTGTTGATTGATATTTTTTAATAACTGTATATTTGATTCTTATCTTTTTGGTCTTATTTTACACAAATAAATATTAGTTATTTTTCTAAAACTGGTGTGGTCCTCTTGTAGTGTTTTCACTGGATTACTGTATGTTATGCGCAAATGCTTTACACACTGCCTCTGAGATAAGCCTGATTGCTCATACCAAGCTACCAAGGGGGTGACCAGGGGTTATTTTGGAAGTGTAACTCCCTTATCCTAAATAGGAAGAAGGGTCCCTACTTGGGCAGGGTAACAACCTGCCAACTATAAACCCCCATTTCTAACAGATGGATAGACTATTGGCCCCACAGTTTAAAGCCATGCAAAATAAGGGGTATATATTAGAACTCCGCAGTAAAGGGGGAGAGTTGATAAAGGTTGAAAAAGGGAAAAAGAAGCCTTCTCACTCTTTTACAAACTATATAATAAGGGGAATGAAGAGTAGAAGGATGAAAGAGCATACTTAGAGAAGTGTGAAGTACCCCAATTAAGGATGGAGCACAAAGAACATTCAGATCAGCACATAGAAGAAGACAAAGTGAGAACTGCAATCAGTTCTTTCAAATTGGGGATTGCTCCTGGACAGTATGAATTATTAGCAGCTCGTGCAAAATCTTTAGAAGTACCCTATTAAAACCTCTAACAAAGCTATTCAACTCATTTGAAGCAGAATCCGGGGTCTCTCCATACATAGACGAGGGAGGCAGACATTATGTTAAAACTGAATCACAACAAAGATCCTATTGAATGCAAATGATACAAGTCAATTGTACTTCCAAATCTGGACATAAAAATATTTACAGTAATACTGTAGCAAAAAGGCTTCACAACTATCTCCCAGGTTTCATTGATGCTGACCAATCTGGGTTTGTTTGAAGACACCAGACCCATGATAGCATTCGTAGCACCCCTCCTCCCCCACATTTAATAGGAAAGGCAAATAATAGTAATGTATCAGGGATCATGGTCACTCTTAACACCAAGAAGAAATTTGACCAAGTCTGCTGCAAATTTTTAGGAATGATTATACGTAGACTGGGCTTTGGGGGGATATTCTAAGACTGGCTACTTGCTGGCTAATCTAGACCTGACAGCAAGACTCCTAAAAACTGGTGATAGATCAGAAGTGATTTGACTGCAAAGAGGGACCCTTCAAGGCTGCCTACCCTTGCCAATGTTATTCACTCTGTCCATTGAACCCATACTGGCAACAATACAAGATGACCCTGACATTCAGGACATAACATTAGGCAGGAGCAGTAGAAAATATGTTTATTTGCGGATTATATGCTGCTGACTTTTGCATAGCCCAAAAGATCACTACAAGCACTTATGTGACAACTAGAATTCCTAAAAAGTAGCTGGAATTAAAATAAACAAGAATAAATCCTAAATTTTAAATATCATCCTGACCCAAGAAGAGGTTAGAAAATTACAAAGATTTTCCTGTCTAATGGACAGAGAGACATGTCTGTTATTTGGGTTTACATTGGCAAATGAGATATTGGCAGGTCTGAATAAATGGACTGTGCACTTTCTCTCAGTTAGGGAAAATAGCCACGTAAAAATGAGTATCCACTATGCCTCTTGCACATTATCTAGGCAATATCAATCCTGATCTCGAGGGAAAAGCACATGTCCATGTAGAAACAAAATTGTAGTTTTCGTATGGGGGAGTAAGAGGGACAAAATCCACAGAGAACTCAGGTCGGCACCCAGATCTAAAGGGGGCTTTCCTGGACATCTTTAGATACCATCAGGCAGCACATATAAAACTCTTTCAAGACTGGATCTTCTGTAAGTGAGATACAATTCTGATGTTTATGGTTAGGGCAGTGACGGGCAGGTCACTTTGAGACGTTTTGTGGTTACCCAAACTATATCAACCTGAAAACACATACATAAGTGGCATAATGGGTACATTAATGAGGATTTAAGATGAAGTGGATAAAAAATTCAGACTTGCTACTTAGCCATCCCCATTTCTGCCAATCCATTATGACTCTGAATTCACCCCTGCCTTGCAGGGACAATCTTTCGGAGATGTAGAGAGGGTGGCTGCCATATACCGAGTGATTTATTTCACAAGAGAGTACACCTTTCCAACAATGCATGGCAGAGTTTGTGGTCAAGAAAAATGACTGACCTACACTCTGTTAGGGCACGGGGCATGCATTGTGACGTTAAACCTATGGCAATGAGAGATCTTATTGACTTGCTAACTTTGAGACATTTATTCACAATTTTCAGTCACTAAGGAGATAATATCTAACATATCTGGGTTATTGAAGGAAGGGGAAGAGAAGGGTACATGGAACTTCCAAAGAACGTGGGAGAGAATTCTACAGAAAACCACAGATGACAAGGAATGGGACAGGCTGTGGTGAGGTATTATTGAACAATGTATGGCGTTACAACACATATATTTACAATGCATGCCTTTACAACGCAGTTTTTACATTGCAACATCCTTTACAACGCATTCTTTTACATTGCATGCCATTACATCGCATTTTCAGAAACTGCCTTTACAACGCATTCCATTACATCGCATTATACCTTTACAACGGATACCATTACAATGCATATCATTACATCGCATTTAAGGTAAGTGTTGGATAGTATAGGGGTAATAATTTCTATTCTAACTCCAGTGAGTGCAACAGTAGGGTAAGTGTTGGATACTGTAGGGTACAAATTACTATTCTAACTCCAGTGAGTGCAACAGTAGGGTAAGCGTTGGATAGTGTAGGGGTAAAAATTACTATTCTAACTCCAGTGAGCGCAACAGTAGGGCAAGTGTTGGGTAGTGTAAGGGTACTATCCGTTGTAAAGGTATGCATTGTAATGACTTCCGATGTAATGCCTGCGTTGTAGTGACTTGCGTTGTAATGACATGTGTTGTCATGGCTGCGTTGTAATGACAGGCGATGTAAAGGATGTTGCGATGTAATGACTGCTATGTAAAGGTAGTGCGATGTAATCACTGTGTTGTAAAGTTTGTTTCCCATTATTGACAACTACACAAACGGTATACAAAAGGACCCAAGCGTATAAATTAACGTATAACTTGTATCTAACCCCACAATATTTAAAAGAAGTGTACCCCAATGTTAAAGGTGAGATTTGGAGATGCAATGATCCTGAAGGATCTGCCCTGCATATCTGATGACCATGCAACAAATTGTTTAATTTTACTGGGGACCTTGTTGTATATACTTGATCAGTATTTGTAGTTGTAGAACTTCTTTATTGAATATTTCCATACAAAGGAGGTCAGCACGGCTGTCCCGACCAACAGCAAAACTTCAACTGGTCAATAAGGACACAACAACATTCCATGTGTCATCAATGACCTAATTACATTCCATTCTAAGCCCCATTGAACGGACCTCTTTCCAAAAATGTCTCAAGAAATGTCTCAAATAGTGTGCTTTCCTATACAAGAGTCTCCAGATTTTATCTCAGTCGGCCCAAGAGAAAAGAGGGTGATACATATGTCTAAGGTGAAGAGAATATCTATTTGTCCTCTATTGGCTGCAGCCAAGCAATTGATAGCTTGTAACTGGAAACAGATATAGCCTCCTTGAATGCTTGGATGGTACACTACACTTTGGATAGAGCTAGCAATGGAAAGATAATCCATGGCTCAGCAACGCAACATGTTCCTGGCACTATGGCAACCACTGATAGATTATCACAACTAGACCACTGTGATTGAGGGTGCTGAACCCTAAATACTAATATGGAACAAATACTCAAGGTTTGGACCAAAGTGTATGGGGCACTCACATGTCTGTGATTGAGGGTCATGTAAACAGAAGAGGGGGATAAAGTTAAATGAGTTAGGACATGACATAAAATGATGGTGAAACTTGATCAGTTTGTCATGCTAAGTCACTGTTTTACCTCAATAAAAATTGTTTCCAAAATAAATTATGTTGCTATTTTATAAAAATAAAAACAATTAACTGGCTCCGATGAGTGTCGCAAAGAAAATAAAATGTATAAGGCCATAAGGTTCCTTTGAGTTGTTGGACACTTTAAAATCTTTAAAGGGAATCTCAGCCAATCAATAGGTAGTTGTGCAAAAGAACTAAATATAAGGTTTGTGTGGAGTCTACTTTTGCTTAGGCAGTGATATGGGCCCACTATGGGTGCGTCAGGGTGTTTTCAAGTAAGTCTGTGCTTAAAGTTACTGACAACAGTTTTGTAGAAACTGGTTGGGTAAAGGGTTTTTCAGAAATTATGACCTGATTTTACAAGCAGGTAAGAGAGAAAAAGAAATCAGACAGTGATATTTTACATCTGAACATAATAAAAATCAGTCGACACAGTAAATGCAATAAATGGGCAAATATGGGCCACAATAAAGCCCTTGCAGTTCATAAATAAAAGTTGTATTATGACAGTCAAACACTGTGAAATAGGCTTAATAGTGGCCTGGGGTGTTGACCTAAAGAACAAAAGAGTAACAGAGGATCAGAGCAAAAGTGTCTCTAAAATCTCCGTTGCCCCATCAAGAAAGGCAGATAACAAGGAGGCAGCAACACAGAAACAGCTGCCAAGTCTCCTAAGGTGTAATATCGTTGATATAACCATCAAAATGATATAAGCCACAGAATCTTACAGGAAAAGCTCCACACACATAAGACCAGATTCACAAAGGTAAACTTACACTTTTGTGTAAATGTACTATTTTTTTGATATTCACAAACTATGATTAAAATCTTACTAATATTTATTTTCCAACTATGGAGACTCCACATTCATGGAGACGACTTAGCACATGAAAAGATAGGCCTGTCATGTCTTATGTGTGGAGTTCTCCGTCCCGACTGCGGAGTCCCAGCAGTTATAAAATTACTAATAGTGAAATTAAAGTTGGTGAATGCCAAAAAAACTGTAAACTTACACAAAAGTGTAAGGTTACCTTTGTGAATCAGGCCCGAAGAGTTCCAGTACTAACAAAAGCAGTGGAAAATATAACCATAGAAAGAGTGAGAGATCACATGTTTAATGGAATGAGCATCAAAACCTTTTTAGGTCTGGTATTGATAAAGGTATATATACTATATACACTTACGAGCGCTTCCAATCCTTCATCCATTGGTTTGCTGTAGCGTTATTCATATTTTGCTTCTGCCTACCACAGCATACAACATGGGACATGGCAACCCCACTTCAGCCATTCACTTACCGGACTAACAGCATTCAACTCTTGCACAACGTGCACATGCACACAATAAGTAGTCCCCTTCAGTGCCAGGCACTACTAGCTCAATGTGTGCTTTTACATAAGAAATATAAACTTTTACTTTTGGACCATGTTTGTTTTCATACAATGTGTGCCTTCATAGAAAAACCATTCACAAATTAAGTAAACATTGGCAAAGCGAAAAGATAATTAACCAACAACAGGCAGACCTTACAGCCTTGCCAATGTAGGAACTCATGCTTGTCAACAATTACAGTTTATGCAGGAGATTCCCTTTGTTTTTATTCCAAAAATGCTTTTATTCTAGGTAACCATTTCAAGGACTATGCGCTCCAAAAGAAATATAAGCGTATTTAATGTGTATATTTACCTGTGCTTGATTAATCCAGCATAAAGGGAACGGCCTTTCGCTAAAGGACAGTGTTTCTTCAAATTTGAACTTGGCTTTTCCGTGAAGTTCACCCTTTCCTGGCAGTGGTTCAATGGCAAATAATACACAGAAGCCATAGGCAGAAAAACACAAGGCCCAGTTGTTCATTCATCTGCTCTATAGGAAATCCCACGTGCGCTCTACATTGTAGATGAATAATATTTAGTTTAACATCAACATAGTTTTCAGAGGGTGCAACACAGTTTGGCCCCATCCTACTGAAACAAGGTAGAACTCTATCAGCAGGGCAGCGCTGGGCACAAGAAAGGCTTTTCTGTTGAGGTGATGATTGCAATATCAAAACTGTACAGTAGTACCCTCGGTGCATGAGGGGATTTAAATTGGGCTTAAGTTTTTTTTTCTCTATTTATATTACATTTTGCGGCCTTTCGGAAATCCAGTATCTCTTTACAGCACGGAAACCTTCGCAGTGGTAAACTTTCTAAAAGGGTTTATAATAGCGCCCTGGAGTAACACATCAAAAGAAAATTTCCATTTAGGATAAGCCCTACTGGTGGGTAACCTGATTTTTAAAGCTCAACCCGAGACGTTTCACAAAAATAGGAATTGGACTACAATTTCACATTGATCAAGGGGCGCAGAATGATTTAAAAGACAACACTTACTAACGTAGAAAACACAGCTATAGAGGCACTAAGGGGAATAAGTTAAATACAACTTTTACGCTGTGCTAATTAAATTGGTTCATACAAAACTGGTACCTAATTCTGCTGTGAATTTAGTCGGCCCTTTCTAAAAACCGGGACAAGTGCTGGGTTTAGTGGAATCTGTGGACATCTGATCAAAACCCGGGACTGTCCTGGTAAATCCGTGCCCCCTGGTCATCCTACCCTACTCGAATCCAGTGTTTAGTATATTGAAGTTTCCCATCTTTCAATGACCCATTGCTTCTGCTGCTCTTACGAATACATAGCGTTAATACGCATGCGCCTTATGGTCGAATTGGACTCCGACCTGCCAAGGGTGCCCTAACACAGCCCAAAAAAGTCTGTTTGAAAGGCCTACATTCGTGATGGGATACATTTTTGATGCGCTGTTGGTTGCATGTGGAGAATACCTGACTTGTGTTATTATCACGTTAAGAATCGTATGCGCGCTGATTCCGTAACATCATTTCCAATGCACTTTAGAAAATGTTTGCGCAGCATCTAGAGAAACCCAAGCTTTGTGAAATACACAGAAGGCCGCCCTGTCCGAAACATTCACAAAAATCATGAAAATCTCTGAACCGGAAACGAGCATCTTAAATGCTGTTGAACTTTTACCGGAAAAGCCACTCAGTGCATTGCAATCCCACGCGCGCCAGCCCCAGCCACTGTGCAGAGACAATAGGCCGATTGAAGACAATGAATGCGTGCCCAGCAGCCGCCCTGCCCCCATCTGCATTGCAAATTCTGTTTTGCGGGTGCATTCTTCGGCTCAAGAGACTGCATTCTTACAGCTCCTCTGTCTGTTTTTCCACGGAGCTGAGATGCCCTTTGAAGATGTCCCAAGGAGACCGCAGATCTGCCAACGTTAGAAATTGCCCAAGTTGGTGTCATTAGGCAGCATATCTGAGGAACAATTTATGAACTGCACACATCCGTGTTCAGATATGAATCAAAGACAGCTGGAAACCGCTGTCAATTGTTCATTCATATGAAACAATGTTGTTGTTCATGTCAGGGGGAGTTGAGAGAGGAGCCGTGAACGCGCACAAGTGTCTTCTTTCATATACTTCTTACATATGCCACCTCTGGTTTTCTTTTTGTTTGACAACAATTCACCAGGTTACAGGCTGTACCATCCCACCGCCCGGAGGAGGCATTCAATTACACCCCCAAAATATCTCCTTCACTTTGCCTGCCCTTCATTATGCACAAGCTCCTCTCCTTTTTCTGTAGCTGTCCAAGTGCAATCGATCCAGCCCCTCCGCGATGGTCATTACCATAAAAGTGACAGAAATCGGTAAATTTACCGTCCAGCCTTGAGCCCGCGGCAAACACCATCTTCAAGATCAATAGCGATGTAACTATCGGGATGATGAGACCCCTTGTTCCTGCTTGAATGGAGCTTTCATGCCATGATCAGCAAATGCTTGTGACGAGGGGACGGACGGGCTAGTAGGCGAATGGGGAGTTCAACAGTTCAAGAGAGAGATGAGAGAAAGAGAAGAAGGCGCGCGAAAGCGAAAAAGTGTGGTAGGACAAAGAGAGAAAACAGAAAGAGTGTTAAAGAGTAGAAAGAGAATGATGAAGTGTATGGTAGACATAGGAAAGATAAGAAAAAGCAAAATCAGAGGGAGAAAATGAGCGAGCAAAGAGATACTGCTAGGGAGCAACACATACATTGAGGTATTGTGAGAGAGAAAGGATGGGAAAAAAAGGAATACAAGAGATTGAGGGGAAAAGAAACAAAGATGGAGACAGAGAAAGAAAAACATAAAGAAAGAAATGTGGCAGGGAAGGAGAGATGGAGGGAGCAAGTGTGAGAGAGAAAAAAACGACAGGGAGTAGAGAACAAACAGAAAGCTGTAGGAAGAATGAGAGAGATTTGTAACAGCTACCAATTTACGTCATAAAGTCTTTATCTTCCGGGATCTTTAACACCTTCAGAGAAGACCCTCTTGCTCTAAAAATAAAATACTATGGGGTATATTCACAAGAACGTGTGATAACTACCTCAAGAGTAGCCTACCGCAACGCTCAACATCGCAGCCCATCGCGGGAAAAGTATGCCGTGCCAACCAACTATTCACAACGCGGCGGTAGCATACGATAGTCACCAGATAACGCATCAAATGGAGGTGCAAAAATCAACGCCACGCCGCAAAAATGCAAAACGCGAACAAAAAAAATCATGCAATGAGGCCAATCGCGGTACAAAAAGTTGCGAAAACCAGCCACAGGCCTGAAGTTCCCATGCGTCTTGCGGGAAAATACATATTAAAAACCACAGAAACAACACATCAGAAACAAGCCAATGCATGTAACAACATGGATGCCCCCTGACAAAGCGCAGAGGCCAACGCGAACCCCACAACCCCCACAAACAACCAGCAAGGAACAACGGGGTCGAGGAAGGCCAAGGAGAAGAGGGAGAGGAAGACGGGGTGCAGACCGAAGGAAAACAAGACCAGCGTCACGGAGGCGACAGAACACTACCAGCAACTGACCCACAAGCAGACCACCTGGAATGCAGTCGGAGTGCCGAGGACGCCAATCGAGGAGGCCAAGAGGCGCCGGCATGCCGTGACAACCTAAACCAGGCACAAAACTGCTGCCAACAGGAAGGCAGCAACGGCGACAGGAGGTGGCAGCCCAGCAACACAAGAGGAGCTGGAGGAAACCAAGGCCATAGTCATCAGTGTGGGGACGTTGCAAGGAGTAGGGAGTACGGACACAACTCGAGAGGACCTGACAACATCAACAGGGAAAGTAACGGACAGGGACTGGGTGGACGAGGGAGATGGGAACAATGGCACACATGCACAACGAGGTGTAGCACACTGCACACCCACAATCACCCACGATCATGTCCCTCATTCCCTTGGCACACTGCAGCATACACACATAACAAGAACAGCACACCCACATCGATGACAACGTGGTACAATGCGCATAGCAGACACTGCAGAACAGAAGACACAACTGGCTCCGCACATGCACAGAAACATGCCTACTACATCTGACAGAGCAGGAAACTGTGAAATGGAAATGTACGCGTACGACCTCACATCCGTCACGTAGTCCAAATGTATACAGTCCCGCAGAAGAATCCAGCACCTCACAAACAGTAATACAGGTGACCTGTGCACACGTGATCTGTGTCAACAGTGTGAATTACTGCGAGTAACAAATAAACAACTATCATAGTAGTCCGATTGGCGTTTTCTTTCTTTGTTGTTTAATTGGTGATCAGATGCCCAGCCAACACGTGTTTCGTCAGGATATGAACCCACGACTTCTTCAGGGCTATTGGACAGATGGCCTGGAAGGAGAAATTCTCTCCGCCGGTTGTACTTCCGTCCCGTCTGTAAGGGTGAGCAAATCCGGCTGTAAGGGTAAATGAATCGAAACTTGCGGGAAAACAGGTTTTCCTGCAAGTTTCGATTCGCAAGCGTACTCGCTTTCTTCTCACTTGAGTAGCACGCAAGTACTCCTGTTTTGGTACTCACCTGAATATTAGTTTATGTCCTTCATTGGATTTGCTCACCCTTACAGCCGGGACGGAAGTACAACCGGCGGAAAGAATTTCTCCTTCCAGGCCATCTGTCCAATAGCCCTGAAGAAGTCGTGGGTTCATACCCTGACGAAACACGTGTTGGCTGGGCATTTGATCACCAATTAAACAACATAGAAAGAAAACGCCAATCGGACTACTGTGATAGTTGTTTATTTGTTACTTGCAGTAATTCACACTGTTGACACAGATTACGTGTGCACAGGTCACATGTATTACAATTACTCAGACTCCTTTGGGGGTTCAGGGTTATCCCCCACCTGTAGCACCATTCAAAGATTATTATTGCTCCATAAACACGCACACGAGGAGGCGCCATCGCATACCGCATCACTTTAAACCCCCTGTTATCTTGTGACCTCACAGTCACAATATACATTGCCATACAGTCTGCATGTAAACCAGAACAATGCGCCAACATACATGTCAACACAATGTCAACATGCATCTCCCCTTCACATTGCAGAGGGGCACACAACACCTCCAGCAGAGCACAGAAGACAACACATCTGTGATGCTGGAGAGGACCACCACACCGTCGACACCGATGCCCTACAACAGCCCATGGATATCCCACGCAACCCACCACCAGGACCAGGGCAGACAAGCTACTCAGAGGAGAACACAGCCCCTGCAACATACCACAGAGCAGGAAGCACCCGCAAGCACAGCTGGCTCACAACACTTCACCCACCCACACATGGCACCCCAATGCCATGTGTCAGCACGCCAAAAGGAGGTGGCCCAACATGTGGGGTGGGTGCCGAACCCATGGAAGGCAAACTAGAACACATACGTTGGTGTCTATCACCCTCAGGGACCACCCACACCCCACAAAGGAGACCCACACTGCCATAGAGACACATGCAGATGCATATTCACAGTACAGAACCACGCCCAGGGGCACGCAAATAGCAGTCATACACCCACGTTGGCATGGCATACGACGGCCCTGGCCACTCCCCTTACACATTGAGTGGGTGACGACAAAGCTACATGTCCAAGCTCCAACCCGCTGCCTGCGGTGACATGTCTGCATCCGATGTACACGGCTTTATTTGATGTCGTAGGGCCCAGGGCCCTCATGCATACAACAAGACAACAGGTACACACG
The DNA here is from genome assembly GCF_964204655.1 of Triturus cristatus. Lineage (NCBI taxonomy): Eukaryota > Metazoa > Chordata > Amphibia > Caudata > Salamandridae > Triturus > Triturus cristatus. Next base: position 296,400,507 of record NC_140589.1, on the reverse strand, counting down.
TAGATATTATGTTGTACTGGCTACGGGCACGTGTGCCCGGCCCCTTTATAGGCAGGGCCACATGTACAGTGATGCCTGTGCTGGATGTGTGTGGGGTGAGTGCAAGCCAGCCCGCACGGAGTGCTTGGTGCTGGCAACCATTTGAACAGTGGATAACAGTGCAACGGAAACTGAAAACACCTGCATGACAGAGTCAACTGCTGAGCAACATGGGGGGAGCCAGCAAAAGTCCTGAGTTAACACAACATGCAAACAGAAGTGTCTGTGAGTTGCAGTTCACTGAGTTAGGGGCACTACAGCTGAGCGCGCCCATGTGAAGAAAAAGTCTCGGATTGTGTCCCTTTGAGACATTCCTGATGCAAATGCAGTGGAGTGTGTTAGACCTGCATCATCTTCCTCATCAGCGTCCCACGTCTCAACAACACAAAACTCAATTAGTAACGGACGATGGCTTGCGGTGAACTGAGTCAGTGGCACCTGGAGTTCTGAGCAGGGTCTCCGACTGATGATGGCATCCACGACAGGTGTGAGCAACTCTGTAAGTCCGTCATGACCACCGTTTCAACTCTGGCAGATTGTGGTTGGAGTTGGTCCTGGCAGAGGTGGCGTGTGCCTCCTGCGGTGATGCGACGTCTGGGCCGGTCAGGCCTCGATTTGTTGTGTGAGCCCTGGTGGACCGCAGTTGAGGCCGGAGGCAGCGGACAGCACAGAGCCACTGACACATGGCGTTGATGACCCTCAGGCCATCGCCTCAGAAGCCATCCAATATCTCAGAAGAAGGGGACCCGGACCTGACCAGCACAGAGTTAGTCGCCCGGGATGCACAGCGGCCGGCACAGGCACCCTGCCACGGGACGGTGATTTGCGGTGCACTGAGGTAGGTCCACGCGCAGTGAGAGGGTCCTCATCAATGTCCAAGGTGAATGTGGCATGGGCTTGCGGGGGACAGAGGAAGGTGTCCTCCAGGGCATGATGCGGAAGGTCTGATGTTATCAGGCAGCAGCAAATGGAGGAGTGGAAAGCGCCAGCCTCGTTTTCACCACCAATTCGGAATCAGCTACATGAGGATGAAAACTAGCCCCTAGTCCATAGACTCAGACGCCACCAATGTACGACCAGAGAGTGTCCATGAATGTCGGGGAACAGACTTAGTGGCACCGGTGCTGAGAGGGGATGCAGTCTGCGATGATGCCGGTACACTGATATGAACTCTGCCATTCCTAAATCAAGACTCTGTGACCTACTAGACTGCAGTGTAGGCTGGAGGCAGCAGTCAGCAATGGCCCACACCCACCTATCGTTGGCTCGCTATGCACAGAGTTAGTGACACCGGGGCAGTTGTCGGTAGTGTTCGATCCCCTCCGTAATGATGAACCTGTTCCCTCCAGACTGCAACGCGTCATCCTCTTACGCCTCTCCTTGCGTGCGATGATATGTATTCGGCCTTTGAATCATCAATGTTCAGTTCCAATTCTGTGAGCTACTCGTGCACAGCGTAGGCTGAGGGCAGTTGTCTGCGTAGGCCCACAGACAAGTGTGGTTGTTCATGCTATGCACAGACCTGGTGGCACCACATCGAAGGGAGTGTTGTGACATGCACTCTGCCTTAAATATTGTTCACTGCCATGGTGTAATCAAGACTCAGTTCCAAATGTGTGACCTACTTGACCGTGGTGTAGGCCGGAGGAGGCAGTAGAGTACGTCAACGAGAAAGGAGTAAAGCGGGTCTGTGTCGTGGATGCCATGATGGTCTGAGGAGGCTGCAAGGGTGCGGGACTGGGGTTTGGAGCTTGTGCAGGCAAGTGGTGGGCCCTCCTTGACACACGCCGGTGTCGGCAGGTGATCAGTGTGGCCTGGCTGTGCAGGGGTGGGCCTGACGGGCTCGGGGTCCAGCATGCCAGGGTACGGCAGATGCCCAGGATCGCAGGCAACTCCGCTCAGGAGGACGGTGTCGGCCTTGTGGCGTGGTGAGCGGCGCCACCCTGGCAAAGACGTTGGGCTTTCCGAAAGAGGACCACGCCCAGGGCTACGTGCTTTTTATTCACACCTCTACACTGGCCTGGCGTACGCTGGGCCGTCCCACTGCATGCACGCTTACGGAGGGGACGTAACAGGCAACATTTCCAGGAACTCCCCCACTGGCCGGGGTGACATGGTTGCGTCCACTGTTCACTACACTCCATACACCAGAGGTGCACGTCGCCATGGATATGGGTGTGTTCTGCATACTGCGGTCGGTCCAGCACATCTCCTTCACACTTGGCATTGTGTACTTTCCCAATCATGGTTCTCCTGCCTCCTTCACACATGCCTGGTTGCCACCTCTCCCCACATTCGGCTTGCACTGAAACAGCCCTCATCGCCGCCACAGACGACATCAGGTGACAACTCGACAACGGCAAAACTTCAGCCCTCATCCTCCTGGACCTTTCGGCCACCTTCGACACGGTCTGCCATCGCACCCTAAAAACACGCCTTCAAGAAGCTGGGATCCATGAGAAAGCCCTAAGCTGGACCACATCCTTCCTCTCCGTTAGAACCCAGAGAGTCCGACTCCCACCCTTCCTATCCGAAGCCACCGACATCATCTGCGGCGTACCCCAGGGATCATCACTCAGCCCGACGGTGTTCAATATCTACATGGCCCCCCTCGCACAAGTAGCCCGTCAGCACAACCTCAACATCATCTCCTATGCCGACGACACCCAGCTCATCCTCTCCCTCACCAAGGACCCGCACCTCACCCAAACAAACCCCCACGAGGGAATGAAGGCCGCTGCCGAATGGATGCAGAGCAGCCGTCTGAAACTGAACTCGGACAAGACGGAGGTCCTCATCCTCGGATCCACCCCCTCGGCCTGGAACGACTCGTGGTGGCCTACAAAGCTGGGAACGGCACCCACACCTACCGACCACGCACGCAACCTCGGATTCGTCCGCGACTCCTCCCTCTTCATGTCGAAGCAGATCAACGCCGTCTCCTCCTCCTTCTACAACACCCTCTGCATGCTCCGCAGGATCTACAAGTGGATCCTGTCTGAAACAAGGAGAACTGTTACACAGGCCCTCGTCAGCAGCAGGCTGGACGACGGCAACGCACTCTACGCAGGAATCCCAGCCAAACACCTGCATCGACTACAACGCATCCAAAACGCCTCCGCACGTCTGATCCTTGACGTACTCTGACACAGCCACATCACCCCCACCTGAAAGACCTGCACTGGCTCCCCGTCGACAAGAGGATCACCTTCAAACTCCTCACCCACGCACACAAAGCACTCCACAACACCGGACCAGCCTACCTGAACGACAGACTCAACTTCTACACCCCCACCCGCAAGCTCCGCTCAGCAAACCTCGCCCTCGCGGCCATCCCCCGCATCCAACGAAAGACCACCGGCGGCAGATCATTCACCTACCTCGACGCCAAGACCTGGAACACCTTCCCCACCCACCTATGGCAGACCCAGGACCTGCTCACCTTCAGAAGACATCTCAAGACCTGGCTCTTCGAGCACTAGGGGTTTCCCCCTCCCTTCAGCGCCTTGAGACCCTCACGGGTAAGTAGTGGCCTTTACAAATTCCTTGATTGATTGATTGATTGAGTGTGTGGCTGAGGTGCCCTGCCGTTGATGGCTAATGTGCAGGGCTTGCCCAGGTTACCATTGTGAGTTGTTCTGCCGTGTCTGGTGGGTGGGCATGTTGTTTTGCATGTTGGTTGTGAATTTGTGACATGTGCATTGCCAGGGTTGTGAGTTGCATGGTTGTGGAGTTGAGGTGAGTGGGGTAATCATTTGGAACTTGCCAAGGGGCTGTGCATTTCCCTTGGTGCCATCCTGGGAACGCTGATTGCTGATGGTCTGTCGGAGGATGGAGGAATCATGCACACTGGCTGAGTATTTGGAGGCGACATTGGTGGAGGTTCCACTGTGTTCGGTTGTTGTCTGCACATTGATGTGAGACGTGTGCTTTCTGTTGCGGCGATTGTGTGCTGTGTCGGCAAGGGGCACAGGTATGACATGTGTGCTGTGGATTGCCCCAACACGTGCGTGCATACAGCTATGGCGTATGGTCCCTGCTTGGTGTCCAGCAGATCCTGCGCATTGTGTTGGACGTATAGGGACTGGGGTACCAGGCTGTGGTGATGTCCAGGACAGGTGTGAGGGACTTGGATGTGGATGGCTGTGTGACTCCTCAGACTCTGGCGGGTGTTGGGTGGGGGGTACCAGGGGCCAACAGGTGCAGCACAGCCAGCAACTTTGTGTGGGGTGGGACGTTGGTTGTCCCCTGTGTTAGTTCAGTTGGCCTGTTGGGCGTTGTTGGTCAAGATGCGTAGAATGGTCATCCTTTTGGGCCTGTTGTGGGCAATGACATTGTCAGGTGTTGTGTCTGTGAGGCTGGTGTGTTTCCTGGGGGTCCGCTGTCTTTGTCTGCGCTGCCTCTGGGGTAGTCCGGGAGGGTGTTTTCCGGGTGGGGGTTGGGGTCCTGGGGTGGTGGCGGTGGGTGTTGTGGCCCTCTTGGGTGTCCGGGCCACATGACCAGTGGCTCCATGGCATCTGTTGCCCTTCCGATGTGGCTTTGGGCTGTGCTCCCTTTTGTGATGCAGGCTGTGGTCCGACTTTGCACCAGGTCAAAGCAGATGTTATTTTCCTGCTGCTGACACGCCTTATCGCCTGTTTTGTGTTCTTATCGCAGTTCTCTCTGGTCGTTGTGAATGTTGTGGAGTGGTGTTGTCACGGATTTGGGCACGGGAACGCCTACTCTGCATCTCATTAGCGATAGTTGCGGGGGTCTTCTGTGACGATGTTTTTTGCTGCTGCTATCGTGGTTGAACTGGTGCAGTGGGCTGTTTACACCAGCTTGTGAATGGTGAGATACATTTATCGCAACTTTGGCTGCAATAAAGTGCCGTTATCTCCGCGATAGCTCCTTGAGAATATGCCCCTATATTACCTTTTTATCGCCTTTGTCGTCCCAATCCTCATGAATACAGCGAGTCCGTCTATTAATGAAGTGTATCAGTGAGTAATCCAGCCATTAAAGTTCTCTGCTTACACAAGAGACCCAGGACTATTTGAGAACCAAAAGCTAATTCAGAACCCTGAGCAACATGTAATCTATAATGTGTAAAAAATGCAGAACATGACACCCAGGTAGTAGCCTTACAAAAATTCTCAATCGAGACACCAGCCTATTTAGCCCAAGAAGCAACCACTCCTCCAGTAGAGTGGGCTCTAACTGAACGAGATGTCTCTTTGTGAGCATCCTGAAAAGCAACAAAAAAAAAGGACTGATTTTATCCCCCAGCCAAGGTGGAAGATGAAGACTTCTCCTCGCTCTTAAAAGGATCAAAGTTGAGAAACAGGAAGTCAAAACTCCTATATTACCAGGGGTCTTGGCAAGGCTTCTATTGAGGTAGATTATTACATATCTTTCTACATCAAAAAGATGGAGCAGAGGATCCACCTTCTCTGCTTCCCTCTGTAAAACAGGGAGAACCATCTATTGATTCCTGCGGAACTGAGAATTAATATTCAGAAGAAACTTTGAATGAAGAGAAAGAACTACCCAGAGGACCCTCACATATGTCTGCAAACAAGAGCTCCAAGCTCACCCAAGCGCCTAATGATTGTTTTGGCTAATGGAAAAAAGTATTATAAGTGACAACCTTGTCAGACACTGGGCTTCATTTATGAGGCCCCTTGCGCCGTCGGAGTGACGTTCCCGGTGCAGGAGCCTGCTCCATATTTAGGTGGCAGCACATAGCCACTTATTTTGGTTTAATGCTGCCTCGTAAATATTGTCCCCTTTAACAAAGGGGCATGCAATGGGTGTTGCTGGGGGCGTTCCCAGCAACATCCATGGCATTTTGGCACTGCCCCAGATCTACGAGAAATCGTAAGTCTGAGGCAGCTACAAAAAATTACACCTCCCCAGGCACAAAGGAGGCACAACAAGGAGAAATATCTTTATTTATCCTCGTTTTTCCTTTTTAGGTCGAGCCTAGCGCAGAGCGCATGGGCTGCCCTATGAGAGGCTTCTTGTAAGCACTCCAAACTTCCCCAGAAGTTTTTTGTGTGGGTCTGGTAAGTTCCACACATTCTATTGGCCTTTGCGTGTGGCTTTCAATAATGAAAGCATGCAAATGGCCAAAGGCGGGTGCATGTCCCACCTCTTTGTGTAAAGGTCACTCCCACGGTGTTTTGGTGTCGGGAGCGAGCAGCGACGCGCTTTGTGGCAGCTGCATTCCTCCCTTGTTGTTGTGGATCATGTAACTAATGAAACACAGCGCGGTCGCTTTCCCTCTGTGGGCGCGCTTGTTTTCTGTTCCCATGATTTTTGTACTTGTGCATATATTCCATTACATGTGTTTACGTCTGAATTGGAGATTTAATGTCGATGGTGCTCGCACAGTTTAGGGGTGATTATAACTTAGCAAGTTCTTTCTGCCGTCTGCAGCAGTGACCCACAAATGTCTTCCGTGTGTTGGATTCGCCTTTCTATGGATAAATACCGTTAAGGGGAAGGGTGTGTGATCAGTTCTGGTCATGTTCTCAGTTGTAAAATGGTTTGCTGTTCGCAACGGTACTCTGGTGACCGATATTTGGATGTATATCACCAAGGCTACAATCTGCAAGTCACCTGTAAAACCAATTTAAGATTGCTATATGAAAAGGTGAAATCAGCCAATCCCAATTCTTATACATTTATGGGTGTTCTGCGGAGTGTGCTGACAGCTAAACTCTGGTTGGATGTTTAGGCTTGTTCCACGAAGTGTGCTGCTAGCCAGCCACCTGTCGATCGTGCATGTGTTCGTGTTTTGCAAGGAATCACGGTCAGTCATTCACCTGTCAGATCTATTTGAGTTTAATGGATGTGTGGTGTCAGCCAATCGCCTATCAGATGTATGCCAATAACCAATCTCCTGTCAGACATGTATGGTCCTGTTCCGCAGTGTGTGCTGGCTGCCAAATACTTTTCAGCTTTTTAGGGTTGTTCCACAGAGGTGTGCTGCTAGCCAGCCACCTGTTGAAGATGCACAAGTGTGTTCTGTAGGGGTTTGTTGTCAGCCATTTGTCTGGCGGGCATGCCTCGGCCTGTTCCGCGGGAGTGTGCAGTCAGCCTAACTACCACTTGTCAGATATTTGGGGTTGTTCCACCGAAGTTTGCTACTGGACAGTCAACCTTTTAACAAGTTTGGTGTATTTTGCAGGGTGCGCTGTCAGCCAAACTCTTTTAGAAGTTTAGGTTATTTCACAGAGGTGTGCTATTAGCTACTGACTTGTTGAGCTTTTTCCGCAGAGGTTGTGCTTTCAACCAGTCACATGTCTGATTTGTTTGGGTGTGTTACACATATATGTGTAATCATCTAATGGCCTGTCAGACATGTTTGGCCCATTATCTGCGGGGGTTAGCTGTCAGCCAGTTGCTTGAAGGCCATGCTTGGGTGAGTCGGGTGAAGTATTTTTTGGCAAGACAATCACCTGTGGGACATATTTGGTCGTGTTCCGCGGGGTGGTACCTGGGTTTGTTTTGTGGCGGTGTGCTGTCAGTCCTTCATCTTTTGGGTGTGTGCTGTCAGCTAATGCTCAGCCTTTAGGGGTGGGTGCTCATGGGGATAAGCTGGATCCAAGAGACCTATTTAGTTAAGGATATTTCTGAGTGTATTTTTAGGTCTGGAGTTAGAAAAGACTGTATCATTTTATTTTTCAGCTTGCCCCCTTTATCTATTAGTCTGTTATTGTGCCATTCACCTGTTTCTTCTGCCCATTGCAACATATAGCATGGAGCAATGAGTCTGGACGCCTCAGCCATTGGTTAACTTCACTGTAACTGACTGACTCTCTCACTGACTGACTGATTGACTGGCTGACTCTCTCACTGACTGACTGGCTCACTGACTAACTGACTGACTCTCTCACTCTGTCACTGACTGACTGACTGACTCTCTCTCTCTCTCACTGACTGACTCACTCTCTCACTCTTGCTGTCACTGACTGACTGACTGACTGACTCTCTCAATCTCTCTCTCACTGACTGACTCTCTGACTCTCTCTCTCACTGACTAACTCTCTCTCTCTCACCGACTGACTCTCTCACTCTCTCTCACTGACTGACTCTCTCTCACTGACTGACTCTCTCACTCTGTCTTACGGACTGACTGACTCTCTCACTGACTGACTCGCACTCTCTCTCTCACTGACTGACTGACTCTCTCACTCTCTCACTGACCGACTGACTGACTCACTAACTCACTGACATCTGACTGACTGACTGACTTTATCACTCTCTCTCTCTCTTACTGACTGACTCTCTCACTGACTGACTAACTGACTGACTGACTTTCTCACTGACTGACTGACTCTCTCACTGTCTCTCACACTGACTGAATAACTGACTGACGGACTCTCTCACTGACTGAATAACTGACTGACTGACTCTCTCACTGACTGACTGTCTCACTGACTGACTCTCTGACTGACTGACTGACTGACTCTCTCACTGACTGACTGACTGACTCTCTCACTCTCTCTCACTGACTGACTGACTGTCTCTCTCTCTCACTGACTGACTGACTGACTGACTCTCACTCTCTCTCTCACTGACTGACTTACTGACTGACTCTCACTGACTCTCTGACTGACGGACTGACTGACTCTCTCACCGACTAGAGGGCAGTAAGTCAGTCAGAGAGTCAGTGAGAGTCTGTCAGTCCGTCAGTTAGTCAGTGAGTGAGAGAGTGAGAGTCAGTCAGTCAGTCAGTGAGAGAGAGATTGAGAGAGTCAGTCAGTCAGTCAGTGAGAGAGAGTGAGAGAGTCAGTAAGTGAGAGAGAAATAGTTAGCCAGGGAGAGAGAGAGAGAGAGTCAGAGAGTCAGTCAGTGAGAGAGAGAGTCGGACAGTCGGACAGTCAGTCAGTCAGTCAGTGAGCGAGTCAGTCAGTCAGTCAGTGAGAGAGAGAGTCATAGAGTCAGTCAGTTAGTTAGTCAGAGAATCAGTGAGAGTCAGTCAGTCAGTCAGTTAGTCAGTAAGTGAGAGAGTGAGAGAGTCAGTCATTCAGTGAGAGGGAGATTGAGAGAGTCAGTCAGTCAGTGAGAGAACGAGTGAGAGAGGCAGTCAGTTAGTCAGTGATAGAGAGTGAGAGAGTCAGTCAGTCAGTCAGTGAGAGAGGGAGAGAGAGTCAGTCAGTCAGTGAGCCAGTCAGGTTGTCAGTGAGAGAGTCAGTCAGTCAGTCAGTCAGTGAGAGAGTAAGTCAGTCAGTCAGTGAGAGAGAGAGAGTGAGAGAGTCAGTCAGTCAGTCAGTGAGAGAGACAGTGAGAGAGGCAGTCAGTCAGTGAGAAAGAGAGTGAGAGAGTCAGTTAGTCAGTCAGTCAGAGAGTCAGTGAGAGTCAGTTAGTCAGTCAGTGAGAGAGTGAGAGTCAGTCAGTCAGTGAGAGAGAGATTGAGAGAGTCAGTCAGTCAGTGAGAGAGAGAGTGAGAGAGTGAGGAAGTCAGTCAGTCAGTCAGTGAGAGAGAGAGAGAGTGAGAGAGTCAGTCAGGCAGTCAGGCAGTCAGTGAGAGAGAGAGTGAGTCAGTCAGTCAGTCAGAGAGTCAGTAAGAGTCAGTCAGTCAGTCAGTTAATCAGTCAGTGAGAGAGTGAGAGAGTCAGTCAGTCAGTGAGAGAGAGATTTAGAGAGTCAGTCAGTTAGTGAGAGAGAGATTGAGAGAGTCGGTCAGTCAGTGAGAGAGAGAGTGAGAGAGTCAGAAAGTCAGTCAGTCAGTCAGTAAGAGAGAGTGAGAGAGTCAGTCAGTCAGTCAGTGAGAGAGTCAGTCAGTCAGTCAGTCAGTGAGAGAGAGAGTGAGATTCAGTCAGTCAGTGAGAGAGTCAATCAGTCAGTGAGTCAGTCAGTGAGAGAGTCAGTCAGTCAGTTATTCAGTCAGTGAGAAAGTTAGTGAGAGAGTCAGTCAGTCAGCCAGTCAGTGAGAAAGTGAGAGAGTCAGTCAGTGAGAGAGTCAGTCAGTCAGTCAGTGAGAGAGTCAGTCAGTCAGTTAGTCAGTCAGTGAGAGAGAGAGAGAGAGAGAGATTCAGTCAGTCAGTGAGAGAGTCAGTCAGTCAGTGAGTCAGTCAGTGAGAGAGTCAGTCAGTCAGTTATTCAGTCAGTGAGAAAGTTAGTCAGAAAGTCAGTGAGAGAGAGAGTGAGAGAGTCTGTCAGTCAGTCAGAGAGTCAGTCAGTGAGAGAGTGAGAGAGTCAGCCAGTTAGTCACAAAGAGAAAGATTGAGAGAGTCAGTCAGTCAGTGAGAGAGAGAGTGAGAGTCAGTTATTCAGTTAGTCAGTGAGAGAGTCAGTCAGTCAGTCAGTGAAACAGAGTGAGAGAGTCAGTCAGTGAGAGAGAGCATCAGTCAATGAGAGAGAGTGAGAGAGTCAGTCAGTGAGAGAGAGAGAGTTAGTCAGTGAGAGAGTGTCAGAGAGTCAGTCAGTGAGAGAGAGAGTCAGAGAGTCAGTCAATGAGAGAGAGAGAGAGAGAGTCAGACAGTCAGTTGGTCAGTGAGAGAGTCAGTCAGCCAGTGAGAGAGAGAGTGAGAGAGTCAGTCAGTCAGAGAGTCAGTGAGACTCAGTCAGTCAGTCAGTCAGTTAGTCAGTCAGAGAGTGAGAGAGTCAGTCTGTCAGTCAGTCAGTGAGAGAGAGAGATTGAGAGAGTCAGTCAGTCGGTCAGTCAGTGAAAGAGTCAGCCAGTCAGTGAGAGAGAGAATGAGAGAGTCAGTGAGAGAGTGAGAGAGTCAGTCAGTGAGAGAGTCAGTTATTCTGTCAGTCAGTCAGTGAGAGAGTCAGCCAGTCAGTCAGTGAGAGAGAGAATGAGAGAGACAGTCAGTCAGTCAGAGAGAGAGTGAGAGAGTCAGCTAGTCAGTGAGAGAGTCAGTCGGTCAGTCAGTGAGTCAGTCAGTCAGTGAGAGAGTCAGTCAGTCAGTGAGAGAGTCAGTCAGTCAGTGAGAGAGTCAGTCAGTCAGGTAGTCAGTCAGAGAGTCAGTGAGAATCAGTCAGTCAGTTAGTCAGTCAGTGAGAGAGTAAGAGAGTCAGTCAGTCAGTGAGAGAGAGATTGAGAGAGTCAGTCAGTCAGTCAGTGAGAGAGTGAGAGGCTGACTCTCTCACTGACTGACTGACTGACTCTCTCTCTCTCACTGACTGACTCACTCTCACTGTCTGACTCTCTCTCTCTCTCTCACTGACTGACTCTCTCACTGACTGACTCTCTGACCCTCTCTCTCTCACTGACTGACTCTCTCACTGACTGACTCTCACTCTCTCACTGTCTGATTCTCTCTCTATCACTGACTGACTCTCTGGCTCTCTCTCTCTCACTGACTGACTCTCTGACTCTCTTTCTCACTGACTGACTCTCTCGCTCTCTCTCACTAACTCTCTCTCTTTAACTGACCGACTCTCTCACTGAATAACTGACTGACTGACCCTTTCACTCTCTCACTGACTGACTGACCAACTGACTGACTCTCTCACTGTCTCTCTGACTGACCGATTGACTGACTGACTAACTGACATTGTCACTGACTGACTGACTAACTGACTGACTCAGTCAGTCAGTCAGTGAGAGAGACAGTGAGAGAGGCAGTCAGTCAGTGAGAGAGCCTGTCAGTCAGTCAGTGAGAGAGAGAGTGAGAGAGTCAGTTAGTCAGTCAGTCAGAGAGTCAGTGAGAGTCAGTTAGTCAGTCAGTGAGAGAGTGAGAGTCAGTCAGTCAGTGAGAGAGAGATTGAGAGAGTCAGTCAGTCAGTGAGAGAGAGAGTGAGAGAGTCAGAAAGTCAGTCAGTCAGTCAGTGAGAGAGAGAGAGAGTGAGAGAGTCAGTTAGTCAGTCAGTCAGAGAGTCAGTGAGAGTCAGTTAGTCAGTCAGTGAGAGAGTGAGAGTCAGTCAGTCAGTGAGAGAGAGATTGAGAGAGTCAGGCAGTCAGTGAGAGAGAGAGTGAGTGAGTCAGGCAGTCAGAGAGTCAGTAAGAGTCAGTCAGTCAGTCAGTTAATCAGTCAGTGAGAGAGTGAGAGAGTCAGTCAGTCAGTGAGAGAGAGATTTAGAGAGTCAGTCAGTCAATGAGAGAGAGATTGAGAGAGTCGGTCAGTGTGAGAGAGAGAGTGAGAGAGTCAGAAAGTCAGTCAGTCAGTCAGTAAGAGAGAGTGAGAGAGTCAGTCAGTCAGTCAGTGAGAGAGTCAGTCAGTCAGTGAGAGAGAGAGTGAGATTCAGTCAGTCAGTGAGAGAGTCAATCAGTCAGTGAGTCAGTCAGTGAGAGAGTCAGTCAGTCAGTTATTCAGTCAGTGAGAAAGTTAGTGAGAGAGTCAGTCAGTCAGCCAGTCAGTGAGAAAGTGAGAGAGTCAGTCAGTGAGAGAGTCAGTCAGTCAGTCAGTGAGAGAGTCAGTCAGTCAGTGAGAGAGAGAGAGAGAGAGAGAGATTCAGTCAGTCAGTGAGAGAGTCAGTCAGTCAGTGAGTCAGTCAGTGAGAGAGTCAGTCAGTCAGTTATTCAGTCAGTGAGAAAGTTAGTCAGAAAGTCAGTGAGAGAGAGAGTGAGAGAGTCTGTCAGTCAGTCAGAGAGTCAGTCAGTGAGAGAGTGAGAGAGTCAGCCAGTTAGTCACAAAGAGAAAGATTGAGAGAGTCAGTCAGTCAGTGAGAGAGAGAGTGAGAGTCAGTTATTCAGTTAGTCAGTGAGAGAGTCAGTCAGTCAGTCAGTGAAACAGAGTGAGAGAGTCAGTCAGTGAGAGAGAGCATCAGTCAATGAGAGAGAGTGAGAGAGTCAGTCAGTGAGAGAGAGAGAGTTAGTCAGTGAGAGAGTGTCAGAGAGTCAGTCAGTGAGCGAGAGAGTCAGAGAGTCAGTCAATGAGAGAGAGAGAGAGAGTCAGACAGTCAGTTGGTCAGTGAGAGAGTCAGTCAGCCAGTGAGAGAGAGAGTGAGAGAGTCAGTCAGTCAGAGAGTCAGTGAGACTCAGTCAGTCAGTCAGTCAGTTAGTCAGTCAGAGAATGAGAGAGTCAGTCTGTCAGTCAGTCAGTGAGAGAGAGAGATTGAGAGAGTCAGTCAGTCAGTCAGTCAGTGAAAGAGTCAGCCAGTCAGTGAGAGAGAGAATGAGAGAGTCAGTGAGAGAGTGAGAGAGTCAGTCAGTGAGAGAGTCAGTTATTCTGTCAGTCAGTCAGTGAGAGAGTCAGCCAGTCAGTCAGTGAGAGAGAGAATGAGAGAGACAGTCAGTCAGTCAGAGAGAGAGTGAGAGAGTCAGCTAGTCAGTGAGAGAGTCAGTCGGTCAGTCAGTGAGTCAGTCAGTCAGTGAGAGAGTCAGTCAGTCAGTGAGAGAGTCAGTCAGTCAGTGAGAGAGTCAGTCAGTCAGGTAGTCAGTCAGAGAGTCAGTGAGAATCAGTCAGTCAGTTAGTCAGTCAGTGAGAGAGTAAGAGAGTCAGTCAGTCAGTGAGAGAGAGATTGAGAGAGTCAGTCAGTCAGTCAGTGAGAGAGTGAGAGGCTGACTCTCTCACTGACTGACTGACTGACTGACTCTCTCTCTCTCACTGACTGACTCACTCTCACTGTCTGACTCTCTCTCTCTCTCTCACTGACTGACTCTCTCACTGACTGACTCTCTGACCCTCTCTCTCTCACTGACTGACTCTCTCACTGACTGACTCTCACTCTCTCACTGTCTGATTCTCTCTCTATCACTGACTGACTCTCTGGCTCTCTCTCTCTCACTGACTGACTCTCTGACTCTCTTTCTCACTGACTGACTCTCTCGCTCTCTCTCACTAACTCTCTCTCTTTAACTGACCGACTCTCTCACTGAATAACTGACTGACTGACCCTTTCACTCTCTCACTGACTGACTGACCAACTGACTGACTCTCTCACTGTCTCTCTGACTGACCGATTGACTGACTGACTAACTGACATTGTCACTGACTGACTGACTAACTGACTGACTCAGTCAGTCAGTCAGTGAGAGAGACAGTGAGAGAGGCAGTCAGTCAGTGAGAGAGCCTGTCAGTCAGTCAGTGAGAGAGAGAGAGAGAGAGAGTGTGAGAGAGTCAGTTAGTCAGTCAGTCAGAGAGTCAGTGAGAGTCAGTTAGTCAGTCAGTGAGAGAGTGAGAGTCAGTCAGTCAGTGAGAGAGAGATTGAGAGAGTCAGTCAGTCAGTGAGAGAGAGAGTGAGAGAGTCAGAAAGTCAGTCAGTCAGTCAGTGAGAGAGAGAGAGAGTGAGAGAGTCAGTCAGGCAGTCAGGCAGTCAGTGAGAGAGAGAGTCAGTGAGTCTCTCACTGAATAACTGACTGACTGACTCTTTCACTCTCTCACTGACTGACTGACCAACTGACTGACTCTCTCACTGACTCTCTGACTGACCAATTGACTGACTGACTAACTGACATTGTCACTGACTGACTGACTAACTGACTGACTCTGTCACTGGCTGTTATACTGGTATGATTTCCCAACCTACACCCTCCTGTTATATATGCCCCCCCCCCCCATAACAAGAAAACCCATAACAAGCAACCATTGGGACAGGCAGATAGTAGTTGCCAGCATTGAAAGGACAAAAAAAAACCTCAAGACATTATTTAGTGTTGATACTTTTTTTAATATGGTCGTTGAGTTGTACCTAATGCTTTCTTGGTCATATATAAGGTAACAAAAATGCTTCTGACACTTCTTTATTATAACTTTTCAGCATGCTGCAGACTTCTCTACAGCACAGCTTAAATACAGAGGTAAGGTCAATATCTCTGGCTAAACACTTATAATTCCCAAAGGCGAGACCTATTGACTATGCCAATGCTTGTTCTATGTGTGCTGGATTCTGCAGTACATATAGAAAAAGGAAAAAGCCTCTTGTGATTGTTTTAGTGTAGGAAGGTCTCCCTTGCTCATTCACTTTGTCTTCTCGTTTGTTGTAATTTGTTTATACTTAAATGTGTTTTTTCTATAACAAATCTTTCGTTGTTTTTTGTATATGTTCATTTTAGCTTTTGTGTTTTTGTGTATTGTTTTATTGCACATGATTTAAAAGTTTGTCATGATTATATATATACAGTTGTTGTTTGTTTAGTATTGACCCAGGGCTCCTTCTGTTTATTCTGTATACACGCTAATGGGATTACTTATCATATGTTGAAGTATGTTTTTTATAATTCATTGCTTATTTAAATTAACGCAAAAATATATATATAAAAAAAGAAAATTGTGTATATTTTTTACAACAAAATTATTGAAAAATTATATACTCTGTGGGTGACATATATATGAGCTACTGCCTATTTATATGAATATTGAGTGGGGGATTCTTCTCATGTTTTATACTGGAAGGTTTTTCTTCCTGCACAAAAACAATCATCCCCTCAAAGCAGGCACGCTTTCACCATGTGGCAAAGGTGCCTGTGTTGGCGCATGGCAGCCTATTGTGCGCCTGTGCAGGCGAAAAGGACAGGAATGCGTCGTATCTCAGAGATACGCACATTCCTGTCCTTTTCTTTTGCTGTAGGGCAGCGGCCCTAAGGCAAAAGCACCTAATGAGGGCCATTGTTTTTAAAGGCTCAAAGGGGGCCTTCTAAAGCAAAGTCAAAACTAAAGGTCAGTCCCAAAAAGGAAAGGAGCTGCATGCCTTAGGCCCCAAAAGATCAATACCTCCAAAGAGCTTAGAAACTAAGGGCCTCAATAATGTGTTTTTGCCTTGGGGCAGCGCAGCAGGCCTTTCTTCCGCGCTGCCCTACGGCAAAAGAAAAGGACAGGAATGCGCCTTATCTATGAGATACAGCGTATTCCTGTCCTTTTCCCTTGCGCCGGCGCACAATCGGCTGCTGTGCGCCAACGCAGGAACCTTTGCACTATGGTTCAAGAGTGCCTGCGTTGAGGGGATGATTGTTTTTGTGAAAAACAATCACAAGGCTTTTTCCTTTTTAGGTCTCGCCTAGCTATTGCGTTTACGCAATCGCTATGCGAGACTCTAGTAAGAGGGGCATTTCAAAGTGCTCCCAAAAGTGGATTGCATGGCGAGCACGTGCACAATCACATGCATCGTGCCGCCATGCAATCCGTTTGGGGAAGCGCTTCAGCCCACTGGCGCGTGCACGTGTAGCCACAGCCTCGGCATCATACTTCAAAGGGTCTGCTCCCCTGCCTGGAATGCGCTCCCCCGCCACAGCATACCGAGAGATTGTTTCCTCATGGCGCCTCTCACAACTGTCCCTCCCCCACCACAGGGCTAGTCTCATGGACGCATTGCCATCCATCGATTTCACTTTCATGCCCGTGTTCTTTTTGCCTTTCAGCACACAGCCCGCCCTCCCCCCTCCGTGTTTTCTTGCAGCTTTGCCCAGATCTGAGTCTCAAACAACCAAAATAATAAGTTTGCCCTGCACGCTTTCTGCGCTTACAAAGTTAACATATGCCGCGCTCATTCCCTTTTCATCCTTCTAAGGTCGAAAACATTAGCTCCATTAATTCTGCGTCTAAGGATTTAAATAACCATATGTTTTCTTGCAAGTTTAGGCACTTCACACACACAGCCCCACTGCTCACACACACAGGCATCAAGGCAGCAACAGAATGCTCTGAGCCCCACCCATGCGGGACTTGCGTGGTTTGCCCATTTACAGAACAGACTAGAGAAATAGATCTGGGAATGTCATACCCGTGGGAACAGCGATCACACACGAATTGCAATACAGATAATGTCATCTATCTGATAAAATGTCCCTGCCAACTTATGTATGTGGGAATGACAGGAAGAAAAATCAAAGTGTGTATATGTGAGCATAGGAGCACGATCAGAAGGACTATTACGTCTACCAAATTGACAGCACATTACATAGAACAAAAACACACAGATTCAGATTTGTGGTGGACAATCATTGAGAAAGTAAATGGGGAAGGCGATATGTCCAAAACCCTATTAGAACGCGAACAACGATGGGTATATAGACTCAAAACCCACATTATTGGATTAAACGATTCAATACCATGGAACAAACTCACTCAGAGATAACACTCAATATGAATAGTACAACTGAAACATAACCCCACATTCAAATCTCATAGATATAGTCATACCCTGACTTGAAACCAAAAATTATGGATACTAGAGATTGAGTGTGATGTTGCCTTGTAGCAACCAATGGCTAGATCACTTGGTTTTCTATTTTTCTTTAAGTTTCTTTATTTTAAGACCAATAGCTTTTGCGCCTCCAACGACGCGAACAGGTTGGGTTTCGCGGGGGTTATGTCTCAAAGATATTAAAATATTGATCCAACAGCTAGCCTCTTGAGCGGGTCGTCTGAGAACCATGTGGCGGTCCCCTATGGGTATCCCATGAGACATATCTCCGATTTTTTAACCAGACTCTCAAACCCGAGTAGCTTAAGACATATCGAGATCACACACTCTCGTCAGTCAGTTCAGGCATATGGATTTATACTGATTGTCTGTAGTTGTAACCGGTAATTGCGCCGGCTATTGCGCCGGCTATATCGCCTCTGATGTATTAGGGTGAAATAGATATGAGAATATATATTCATATTAGAAATCGGCAAACACACATCAGTATATTGGTAAAGTTGTGTTTGAAGAAGAAAAAAACTCTTAAAGAAAGTATCAACAGACACGCACCAAGCCCGCAACTACAATTCCCATGAGTCTCGATGATAGTCGACAGAGTCAGAGACAGGATACGGAAGTAGGCGGGGCAACAGTCAATAACGAAGTGGTTGTTAAAAGCGTCCAAAAGAAACGGAACAGCACCCCAAGCAGTGGAACCACCACCGAATAGGTTGTTACGAGGGGCAGGACCCTTGATGGCGTGAGTAAATGCTGCTGAGTGACCACAACGCTAAGGTATGAGAAGAGGGCTGGTCCCCTCGCGGGATCCAGCACCGAACATGACTCTAAACAGACTTTGTCTTTTGTTTATGTTTTTGTGTGTCTCTCTTTATGTACGCTTACTTGATGACCATCCCCTCATGACTAACTGGGATATTTACATCTCATGGGGGCAATGATACTTACGCTTACGATTACGAAGTGTTTGACTACAGGGCTACCCCATTAACGGTAGTCTTCCACTTGGAGTTGATACCCCTCAAAAAACGGGGTAAGAATGCATGTATGAGAGAGAGAGAAAGTATATACGTATGTAAGAGCGCAAATGGTGAGCATGTCATCACGCGATCATGTTATATGTACAGAGATATATATATATATATGTATATCAATAACCACGGCGATTTTTTGCACATTTTATAGTGTTTTTTCACAAGAGGACTACACGGGTGTTAGTACATTATGTATAGACTTACACCTATGAATAAAAGGAGTTAGGATGCGACACACAGCCGCCACAAAAACCGGGTAACACACAAATATGAACGTGTGAGAAAATCAGAGTGTTTTTTCACCCACCACCCGGAAGTGTCTGTTGTCTTCACCTTGATTGAGTTGAAACGTACGTCTGAAGACATGAACTTTCCTGGAACTCCATATATAATTATATGTGGTGTCTCTTTATTTTCCCCCCCCTTTTTTTCTTTTGTCTCCTTGTTTCTCTACCTAGAGGGAGTGAAATACAAGACTAATTAGTCTATGACAATTGATGAGGAGCGTTAGTCGCCCTCATCCCGAATAGTGCAGGGACTTCTTCTGCCTAACCCAATCCAGGGGGTATTTTTTCCGCCCTGAAGAAAGTCCAGCACCCTTTATGGGGCCCAGCAGGACTGAAACATGTTGGCTATAGGGTCTTAGGACCATAATATCCCAATTTGACCCTAACATTGTATTTTATTTTCACCACTGACAGTTCCAAGAATTAAAGGGATACTGGGAACTGCTGTGGCTTTTAATCTTTATCCCCCTGGCCAAAAACATCTTCATAAGAGCTCCCTGAGATATGGTCGAGCCCACCTTGACTTATAGGGGTCGAGGTGTCCCGATGATGAAGCATGACACCACTAGGGTGTGTGAGGGAATATAAAACAAAAGGAGTTGCCTCCTTCCCCACTGAGTAGTGGTGTTTAGTTCCAATCTTCATTTAGGGGTCGTAACGTCTGAAAATTCTAGGTCTGTTCAAATATAACTCATAATCTCATCTCTGAGTTAGTGGTGGGGAGTACTTTTTGGTAGAACAACCCCGCCAGTGATTGCCACACACACATGCCTCTCACATCTCGTGTTTTCTTCCAGCTTTGGCCCGTGTTCTCTTTGCCTTTCAGCACTTAGCTTCCCCGTAACCACCATTTAACTAACATCCTGCCACACTCATTCCATTTTCATCCTTGCTTTCACTTTCATGCTCGTGTTCTCTTTGCCTTTCAGCACACAGCTTCTCCGTAGCCACCATTTAACGACCATCCTGCCACACTCATTCCATTTACATCCTCGCTTTCACTTTCATGCCCGTATTCTCTTTGCCTTTCAGCACACAGCTTCTATCTATCTATCTATCGGACTATTGCACTCTATCTATCTATCTATCGCATCACCACAGCATCACTTGGCACCACCACAGCATCACACAAGGGCACCACTACATCACTATGCGCTACCACAGCATCAATTAACGCCACAGCATCACTCGACACCACCACAACATCACTCACCCCCACCACAGTATCAATCTGTACAACCATTCAACAACAACTGGCTCTAATATGTTCTCTCAATATTTAGGCTTTATTACAAATGGCACAAAAAAAATGATAATATTTAACTTCTGTTCTTGGATTTTAGGCGCAATTAAACACACTAAACATAATCTTCACAAGACTTATTTGTAATATCAATACATCTAAGTCATGTAAATGCAACACATATTGCATTACCAATGCTATAGGTGTCACATTTGCAACAGTTAAAACTATTGACATTGTACATGAGAAAGCTAGTAATTTCAATATTTTCAACACCAACACATAAATAAAAAATTAGTCAATTTACAATACAAAAAGCTCAAACTTTCCTAATGCGAGACCTATTGCATTGCAAATGCTTGTTCTATGTGTGCTAAGAATGCAGCCCTTACGCCTCCCCTGGGGAAGCGTACATTTTTGGTGCTGCCTCTGATTTATGATTTCTCATAAATCTGAGGCAGTGTCAAAATGCCATGGATCTTGCTGGGAACGCCCCCAGCAACATTGGGGAAAGGTCATTCCAATGAGACCTAGCCCTGAAATCTCACTACAAAAAAATCTATGAGAAGAAAAACTTTTTTTCCCTCTAAAATACAATCGTCAGAAAACAAAAGTAAAGACATTTTTAAAATAGTAAGAGAGTTCTCATCTCCGAGAGCGGTGGTCAGGCCGTTCACCCCCACTGAGGCATGGACGAGCCACATGGCCTCTTACTTTTATGATAAAATAGAAAAAATATCCAAGATACTTTTCCTATGCAGCCCCTTGTTCGGAGTGAATGTCTGGAGCTTTTGTTCCCACCCACTCAGGCAAGGGGTCCGTTTCTTACGCAGTTCCCCCCTATCCCCATCGATAAATCTCCGGAAATCATGAGAACCCTTAAATAAGGCTCACCCTCTGACCCGTGCCCAGCCATAGTTCTGGCACCAATTGCGGAGATAATCAATCCGGCGGTGAATCTGATTCTTAATGCCTCACTGCAGAATGGGCTGGTCCATGATAGGTGGAAAAAGGCAAAAATCCTCCCACTATTAAAAAAGTCTTTATCTGATCCAGAGATAGCTTCAAATTACAGGCCAATATCCGTGCTCCCCTTTTTTTCCAAAGCTCTGGAAAAATATGTAAATCTCGTCACCACAACGTATGTTGAAATCAATCAAGTACTCCACCAGAGCCAGTCCAGCTTCAGGGCAAACTTTAGCACTGACAAGGGAGGCAAGGCCATGTTGATACTATTGGACTAATCTGCAGCATTTGATACCGTGCCCCATGACCGGCTGCTGCTGAGATTCCAGGAGTTTGGTTTTGGGGGCACGGTACTCAAGTGGTTTTCCTCCTTTTTGAAGGTTCGTCAGCAAAAAGTTTGGTCCCCGCCCTTTGCTGCCCCCATTCCCCCCTTGAAGGTGGGGGCCCCGCAGGGCTCAATTCTGAGCCCGACACTTTTTATTCTTTACATGACCCCCTTGGCGTATCTGGCCGAGGCCCATGGAGCAAAAATAGTATTGTATGCGGACAATACACAGCTGCTCTTTACTTGCGATAAGGACGTCGATATTAGAGGAGGTGTGATCAACACCTGCCTATCAAAGGTGTTCTCCTGGCTGCAACTGAACCAACTCAAATGTAATTCCGAGAAATCGTAGATCATTTTCTTTGGCCTCCCCCCAAACAATGTGTGGCAACACTGGTGGCCTTTGGATATGTCCCCACCTACAACCTCATTAAAGACAGTCAAAAATTTAGGAGTTAAGCTGGAGGATAACCTATCCATGAATGCCCAGATTCAAGCAGTAGTGGGATCCTGCATCGGCATGCTTAAAATGTTAAAGTAGTTCTTGCCCCTTCTTCCGGTTGCACACAGGAAAACGGTGGTCCAGGCTTTAATTGTATCTAGGCTGGACTACGGAAACATCCTGTACCTTGGGTCACCGGAGTATCCATTGACACGTCTGCAGGTGGTCCAGAATGCGGCGGCCAGGGCAATACTCATGCTTGGCCCAAGACCACGGATGTCCTCCCATCTGAAATCCCTACACTGGCTCCCGATCCGCAAGAGGATCCGCTTCAAAGCGCTGGTTCTGGCCTTCAAAGCCCTCCATGGCACTGGCATCTCGTACATCAGGAAAAGAGTCCAGTTATACTGCCTGCACAGAACCCTGAGGTCCTCAGCGTTGCAGCAAGTGCGTACTTCCAAGTTTTTCTGCGCTTGAATAGGCGGACGCTCCTTTCAGGTGCAAGCCGCTCAACTTTGGAACAGTCTGCCTCTGGCACTCAGACAGATGCAGGACCTTCTCACTTTCAGAAAATCATTGAAAACTTGGGTATTTTTTCAGTAATAGTACATGATTCTAGCTTTTGATAGCACACTGTCAGCCTCGTCACGAGGTTATTAGCGCCGGTACACTCTATTGAGTAGCAGTGCGCTTTATAAATACCTAGTTAACATAACATAACAGAACCTAAATGTGCTGCAGCAAACTATAGACAGATAAAGACAACCCCTTACTCAGGAAGCCCTCCCTCTCAACCTCCGAATAGACAGTTTTAAACAGGCTTGAGTTTTGTAATGAGAGAGGAGGGAATACCAGAGTGGAAGGGGATGTTGGAATGAGCCACTCCTGCCCCATTTGTAAGTGTTGTAAAGAAGGAAACCAAGGTTTCCTTGACCAAAAACAGTCAACACCATCCCTGCTAGTCCCCTCTGTAGCCATGCCAAGACTCCGGGTATTAGGGGATATGAGGGAAAGCATAGTGGAGACCTACTGGCCATGGATAGGTCAGGAAAAAGCACACATTTGATGGACTGATTTGCATATGGCTGGGTCCAAACTGGAATGGTATGGGGAGCACAAAATGATGGATTTAGGCCCAGATCTCTGTACCGGGGTGAATGTATGACATTGTTCTGCATTCTGTCCATCAACTGGTCTTTTAGCATTGGTAACCCTGAGTGGGACGGGTATGCTCAGACGCGTGTCCCGTGCTCACCATGCCACTGGAGTCAAGCTATTCTGACTGATGAGGGGTGAAACCCCGAAACCGGTCCTAGGATGCTTGTTTCCAGTTCAGGGAGGATCTGGACTGGCAGTTCGAGCTGGACTATTCCCATTGGGCGCAGGGTCAAGACTGATTTGCATATGGCTGGGTCCAAATTGGAATGGCATGGGGAGCAAAAAAATGATGGATTTAGGCCCAGATCTCTGTACTGGGGTGAATATATGACATATTTCTGTATTCTGTCCATCAATTGGTCTTTTAGCATTTGTCACCCGAGTGGGATGGGTATGCCCAGATGTGGGTCCCGTGCTCTCCATGCCACTGGAGTCAAGCTATCCTGGCTGATGAGGGGTGAAACCCAAAAACCTGTCCTAGGATGCTTGTTACCAGTTCAGGGAGAATCTGGCCTGGCAGTTCGGGCTGGACTGTTCCCATTGGGCGCAGGCTCAAGACTGATTTGCATATGGCTGGGTCCAAACTGGAATGGCATGGGGAGCAAAATAAACTATGGATTTAGGCCCAGATATGTGTACTGGGGTGAATGTATGACATTGTTCTGCATTCTGTCCATCAATTGGTCTTTTAGCATTCGTCACACCGAGTGGGGTGGCTATGCCCAGATGTGGTCCTGTGTTCTCTATGCCACTGGAGTCAAGCTATCCTGGCTGATGAGGGGTGAAACCCCAAAACCGGTCCTAGGATGCTTGTTTCCAGTTCAGGGAGGACCTGACCTGGCAGTTCGGGCTGGACTGTTCCCATTGGGCACAGGGTCAAGACTGATTTGCATATGGCTGGGTCCAAACTGGAATGGCATGGGGAGCAGAACAACAATGGATTTAGGACCAGATCTCTGTACTGGGGTGAATGTATGACATTGTTCTGCATTCTGTCCATCAATTGGTCTTTTAGAATGGATTGGTCAGGGCATCCATGCCCACTACTGTCTTGTCATGAAACCTTTTAGAGAAACTGAGGCAGCTGGGAATTCCGGCAAGAGGGGAGCAGGTCTATCTTGTAGCACCCCCACTTCTGGAAAATTTCCTGCAATATTAGAGGACTTAGAATAAAGTCCTGTGAACTCAGGTTGGTCCTGCTGAGGAAGTTTGCCTGTGGTGATTATCTGAGATAACGTGCCCTGATATTCCACATGTTTATCTCTCCTCAAAAACTGGAGCCCATGCCTAACTGGTGTATTAAGTAAGTCACAGTAACTGTGTTGTCTGTTCGAACTGCTAAAGACCTCCCAATTAATAGATGAGAAAAGGAATGGACTCCCTACCAGTCCTCAGTGAGCTCCCTCTATTTGGAGGATTTTTTCTGCTTGAATCTGTCCTATTGACCATGAGCTGCCTGTGGGCCCAATACTGCCACCCCCACCCAAAAACTGTCGGTGTCTGTTGTCTGCACAACTGGGTTGGAATTCATGGCGGTGATTCTCTGTCCAAAGACAGAGGACTAGGCCACCATGCCAAACATCTTCGAATGACAGAAGTTAGTGGTATTAAGGGTTCATAGCTCTGATTGTAGGGATGCTAGTGCTTCAGAATGCGGGAAACCTCTTTGCCCAGGTGGAGCTCCGGATCAGTTGAAGAGCCAGGTCTTGAGGTCCTTCCTGAATGTGTGCAGGGTCGGGGAGCGTCTGATGTTCACAGGGAGCTTGTTCCAGGTCTTGGCTGCGATGTGGGAGAAGGCTCTCCTGCCAGTTCTGTTTCTGTGGATGCGGGGGACCTCTGCCAGGGCGAGGTCAGCGGATCGGAGGTTCCTCTTGGGTGCGTGAAAGGATAATCTCTCATTGAGGTATTTGGGTCCGATGTTGTTGAGTGATTTGTAGGCGTGGGTGAGGAGTTTGAAGGCGACCCTCTTCTCGACTGAGAGCCAGTGGAGGTCTCGTAGGTGTTGGGTCATGTGTTTGTCACGAGGATGAGTCTGGCTACGGCGTTCTGGATGGTTTGGAGTTTGTGTAGAAGAGTTCTGTTGATACCGGCGTATAGGGAGTTGCCGTAGTCCAGTCTGCTGGTTATGAGTGCATGGGTGACGGTTCTCCTGCAGTCGGGGGATCCATTTGAAAATCTTGTGGAGGATGCGTAGGGGGTTGAAACTGGTGGAGGTGACGGCGGTGATCTGGCGGTTCATTGAGAGGGCGGAGTCGAGGATGATGCCGAGGTTTCATGCGTGGTCTGTGGGGGTGGGCGGGCTCCCGAGGGTGGCGGGCCACCAGGTGTTGTTCCAGGCAGTGGTGCAGGGTCAGAGGATGAGGACGTTGGTCTTCTCAGAGTTCAGCTTCAAACAGCTGTCTTTCATCCAGGCTGCCACATTCTTCATTCCTTCCTGGAACCAGAGTCTGGTGTCTTCGGGCTTCTTCATGAGTGAGAGGATGAGCTGGGTGTCGTCGGCGTAGGATACAATGCTAAGCCCATGCTGTCTGACGATGGCGGCGAGGGGGGCCATGTAGATATTGATGAGCATGGGGCTGAGCGATAATCCTTGGGGATCTCCGTAGTTGGTATCGGTGGGTTCTGAGAGGAAGGGAGGGAGTCTCACCGTCTGGGTTCAGCCGGAGAGGAAGGATTGTATCCAGTCGAGGGCGGCTCCTTGTATCCCCGTGTCATGAAGTCTGGCTGCGAGTGTGTGATGTGAAACTGTGTCGAAGGCTGCGGAGAGGTCCAGAAGGATAAGAGCCGTGGTGTGCCCCTGGTCGAGTAGCATACGGATGTCGTCAGTGGTGGCGAGGAGGGCGTTCTCGGTGCTGTGGTTGCTGCGGAATCCGGACTGGGAGGCGTCTAGGATTAATTTCTCTTCGATGAAGGTGGTTCGTTGGGCATTTACGAGTCTCTCTGTGACTTTGGCAGCGAAGGGGAGGAGAGAGATGGGTCGGTAGTTTTTCAGGTCGTTGGGTCGGCCGGTGGTTTCATGAGGAGGGGTATAATCTCCACCTGCTTCCAGTCACCTGGGAAGATGCCGGACCTGAAGGAAGCGTTGATGGTCTGTTCTAGTTCGGGTGCGATGTCAGCAGAGGCCCTGTGAAGTATGTGCGGTGGTAGGGGGTGTGGCCAAGCCACGAGCTGCAATGGCTGCGCGGTGTTGAAGCTCCGCAGACAGCCAAGCAGAATCAGCGATGTTCCCTACCTCTTGAAACAAGCAACGAACAGCAGGCGATGCCGCTTCATCCCCAGTCCCCGAGAATCTAATTTGGTGGCAGTTAGTCCATGGAGTCGTCTGTTGTGGACCCGGAGGCGGCTTTCCCTGCGAAGCGGAGGAGAAAAGATGGCGGCTTGAGACTGCGAGCCGGGGAGGACGCGGAGGCGGCGGCTGCCGGCGCAGACACAGGTACCCCGTGGGGGCAGCTGGGCGTTTGGTCGCCTGGGCGCAGGCTCGACGGGGTGCGCCTTTTTGCCCCCCCGCTGCTACAAGAGCGTCGCCGGTCGTGTGGTCGGAGGGGACCGGCGCCACTTAGCAGCACCGCCTGCATTGCTCCCCGTGTTTTCCGCTGTTCGCAGCGTGCTGGGCCGGTTGGAGCGGGCGGCGGCTTGACCGTGGCGGTGGGGGGCAGGGGGGTGTGCCGGTTGATGCCAGGCGCCCGGGTCGTTCCTGCCCCCTGCATTAGGCCCCACTTAGCGGAGGACGTGCGATCTGGCCTGAGGTGGCGGATGGGCCTGTCTGCTTGACCCGGATCTTGAGTCCTGCTACCTGTGGAACGAATCCTGCGGTGTCTGCGCGGCCAGTGCTGGCCATCAGCTCCCCGATCGCCCCAGCCGGTTGGCTGGGCCGGCAGTGCTTGGAGAGGTGCAGGTGATCCTCGGTCTGGACCAGAGGCGTGGCTGTGGAGCGGACCGGCCTCTAGATTGCTGTGGCCACTCTTCGGCTTGGAGAACGGGGGACATTCAGAGCACTGGGTAAGGGTTGAGTGCGCCTGGGGGACCGTGCATCATTTGGAGTCCTGGGTCACTTCGCAGGTCCGGCGCCATTCTTGCCTGTCGACATCCTTGGGAAACCTAAGAGGGCTTGACGGTAGCCAGTCGCGTCGCAGAGGCATGGGTCGCAAGGACCCGAAACAAAGAACACTTCCATTCAAAAAGCTCTCAGAGCAACCGTCGGAGAGTGCCCCTAACATGGCGGAGCAGGCTGAGAGCACAGCTGGTGGCGCGTCGGCCCAGGCTCCGCCCGCGGACTGGCTGCAAGAGATGAGAGCTGGGTTCGATCCATAGATAATCGCTTTGACGCCCTGGACAAAACACTGGAAACAATGGGTGCCAAGATACAGACACATGATCGACGCCTGGACGTGGCGGAAGCCAGGATTTCCGACATTGAGGACGGTGCTGCGCAGACAACTAAGCGACTAGACAGAACGGAGCGCATACTAAAAGATGTGGCCATTAAAAACGAGGACCTTGAAGCGCGCAGTCGTCGAAATAATGTTCGTATTCTTGGGGTTACGGAATCCACAGCAACGGGTCGTCTGGATGTATTTGTGGAAAAGTTACTGGTGGACATTTTCGGGAGGGACTCTTTCACATCAGGCTTTGTGGTGGAGAGGGCGCATCGCTCCCTGGGGCCGCGTCCCAATCCGGGACTCCCTCCTCGCCCTCTGATAGCCCGTATCATGAACTTTCGAGACCGAGACACTGCCTTACATTTAGCCAGAGAGAAGGGAGATATAGCCTGGCAAGGCTCAAAAATTGCATTCTTCCTGGATTTCACAGCGATGGTACAGGAAGCCCGGCGAAAATTCGCTGGTGTTAAGGCGGCGCTCCGCAATCTCGGCCTTAAGTACGGCATGCTATACCCGGCGCGGTTGCGGGTTGAGATTGAGGGCCGGGTGCAGTTCTTTGACAATCCCACAGAGGTGCAGGACTTTTGTCGCACAGACAAACCTAACAAAAGCCCTCCGAGGGGTGGAGGGGGTGGCCAGTCTCCCCCTCACAGTCGCTCTGTGGCTAGCCTGGACCTGTTTTCTGGCTCCGGGGTGGGATGAGGTGGTGCATTGTATGAGCCTTAATTATTGCACTGACTACAGGTTGGGGACTCAAGACATTTTGTAAAGTTTGCTACATATTGCTGGGTTGCTGTCGGGGCGTTGCCACCCCCTCTGGTGGAAACCTCGGGGAATTTATTTTGGTCACAATGTTCCTTTTGTTAATAGTGATTTGCCCACGGCGAAACTGTATGGTGAGATTATTTTTGTTTACAGGTTGGGGTTTGCCTCACATTTTTGTGGTGAGGCTGGGTGAGGGGAGGGGGGATGGGGATGGTAGTTTTGATCTCAGAAGCATTTATTGGGGTGTGGCATATTTGGTGGTATATGGGTGTAGTGATGACACTTGTTTTCGGCTGCTTAGTCAGATCCCTGGATGGCTCGGATAGGCTTAAATGAAACCCCCATAAACTTGTCACTGATGTCTTGGAATGTCAGGGGCCTTAATATTCAGCGTAAATGCAGGCAGGTGGTGCACTATTTAGATCGGCATCAGGTGGACGTGGCTTTTATCCAGGAGACACACTTACACACTACAGACACAGCATGGTTTGCCGCGAGCTGGGGGGCACACAGGTACTTCGCCAATTTTAGCAATTATGCTAGAGGCACTGCAGTGCTAATCCATAAAAGAGTCCCATTTCATTGCCATCAGGTCATTAGGGATAGAGAGGGACGCTATATCATAGTGAGAGGGGTAATGATGGGACACGGGTCATCTTGGTTTGTGTCTATGCCCCTAACACTGACTCCCCGGAATACTTCCACGCACTAAACGCTCAACTTTCAAAACTAGAGCCTGCTTTGCTCCTGATTGGTGGAGATTTCAATCTGTTGCTGGATGTGGGCCGGGACAGTACTTCGGAAGCGACGGACACTAAACCCAGAGCGCGGCGCGCAATCAGAGAACTCTGTCACCAATTCTCCCTTATTGACATTTGGCGCAGGCGCAACCCTGACACCACTAGTTACACACACTTTTCTGGCCAACACAATACTTGGACTAGGATTGACTACTGGCTACTCTCTCCGGGTGTGTCCCCCTGGTACCGGACATTGAAGACCCTCCCCAGGATGTACTCTGACCACTCTCCTGTGTTGCTATGCCTGAACATGCCGCGCCCTGAGGGCTTTGAGAGACAATGGCGATTCCCTGGACGCGCACTATTAGACGACCTTTTCTGCCACAAGGTTAGCGAGGCGATTGAGGAATATTTTGCGATTAACACCGGCTCGGTGGACTCCTGAGCCATGCTATGGGAAGGGTTTAAGGCCTACATTCGGGGTGTTTGTATAGCCAAACATGCAGGGGTCCTTAAGGCGTTGCGTACAACACTTACTCAGTTAGAGGCTAAACTTGAGTCGCTAGATGCTGAGGCACGGCATGCTCTGCCGGGCTCGGTGCTGGCCAGGAGGCTGTCCCTCCTCTCCGAGTACAGGGAGACCGCGGACAGAGAGATCCTATATCTGGGTAAATACCAAACTGCCCGTAGATATGGGGAGGGCGACCGACCGGGTCGTACCTTAGCTCAGGCTCTGAGACTGTCGTACAGTAAGGCGTGCATTACTGAAATCCGTGGCCAGGACGGATTGCTTCACACTACACCCTCTGAGATTAGGGATGAATTCCTGGCCTACTTCTCGGCATTATACACGACTAGACAAAGTGGGGACACCTCTTCATGAGAGGACTACTTGTCTGAAATTGCGCTAGTGTTTTTAGAGAAAGGCATGCAGGAATTTATGGCAGAGCCCATAACGGTGACCGAGGTGCGAGGGGCGATTAAAGTGCTTCGGGGCTCCTCTGCTCCGGGCCTTGATGGTCTGACGGGCGAGTTCTACAAGGCCTTTTCGGATATGTTAGCACCAAACCTTATTGACGTGTATGCCGAGGCCTTGGAGCGGGAAACCCCTTCCGCCCACTCTGAGCGAAGCGGTCATTATTCTACTTTCGAAGCCGAATAAAGACCCGGCGCTGTGTGGGTCATACAGGCCCCTTTCGCTATTGAATATCGACTACAAGATTCTCGCCAAAATTGTTGCCAATAGACTCTCACAATTGATGGAGTTTATTATTGCGCCCGCACAATCAGGCTTTGTCTCCCACCGCTCGACCTCACTGAATTTGCGGACTTTGTTCGCAGTATTGCATAGAATAAACCCCGCTACACCTGCGGCGGCAATACTGCTTGACACAGAAAAAGCTTTCGATACTCTAGAATGGCCCTTCTTCTTATCCATAATGCGGCGGATGGGTATGCCGGCCGGCTTTATTGCTACCACGAGGCTCTTATATAGTAGACCCACGGCGAGATTCCGCATTAATGGTACGTTGTCAAGCCTGTTTGCTCCTACCCGAGGCACCCGCCAGGGTTGTCCGCTTTCCCCTCTTTTGTTCATTCTCGCTATGGACCCCCTAATTCGGCATTTTCAAGAGCGGCATCTTCACAGACAGAGGGCTGCAATTCAGGACAGGTCCCCTATTGGTTTCATTATATGCCGATGATACTATACTTTATGTTAGAGAGCCACATCTGAACCTTCCGCCGCTTATACGTGAAATACTTCGCTTTGGCCAGCACTCCGGGCTGGGTATCAATTGGCATAAGTCCATAGTTTTCCGTTAACCAGCCTTGGCAATGTGAGTTTCCGCTGGAATGGTGCACAGACCCTGTAAGATATTTGGGCATACACGTGGACTGGAGCAAGGATCAGATTATACGACTTAATTATGGCTGCGCAATTGCGAAGCTTGAGTCTCAGGTGGACAAATGGATACGGCTCCCGTTATCCATGGCAGCGAGAATCGCTGTTATAAAAATGATAGTGCTCCCTAAATTTTTATATTTTTTTAATAATATGCCCATACCCCTCACTCAAAGTTTTCTCGCCACGGTACGAGCCCATTTGGTTAGTTTGGTCTGGGGAGGTAAGCAGCCCCGGGTCCGGTGGAAGATACTCACACTCCCGTACGATAGAGGCGGTCTTGGATTACCAGATTTTTATCTATATTACCTGATCGCACAATGTGCCCATGCATATGCCTGGTACCACCCTGATGCGCAAATTCCATTTCTTCGCCCGGAAGCTGACTTTGTGCTCCCTGACCGATTGGCTGCGGTGCTGCCTAGAGGCGAACCCAGAAGACCAGTTGATATTCAAACGGTGTCGACCACTAGCTGGGTTTGGAGAAGGCTACTAGGCTACATGGGTCAGCCCACTTTATATTCCTCTTCTCTCCCGTTACCAAATGCAAGATGGCTCCTGGTCATGGGCGAGAAGCTCGTGCAATGCACGTTGATGAAGTTTGGAATCACCAAGATTGGTGATCTATACCGGGGCGGGCACATATTCTCGATCTCGGAGGAGGCACGCTTCAGTGAAGCCACATTCATGGACAAATTCATTCTCAACCGGCTTTATTTAACAGCAAGATCTGAGATAAGGGGATTCCCATTGGAGCCGGCCTCCGTCGAGCCACTGACTCTCCTCATTGAAAAGGAAACAGGGGCACATCTTATTTCCAAACTGTACAAACTGTGTATAGCACAGGTTCCCTGCATAGACGACAAACTGCGAAGGGATTGGGAGGCTGACCTGGGTCGTCCCATTACGGATGAACAATGGTCCGTCTGCTGTAGGGTCACTAAAAAGGTTTCACTAAATAGTCACCATAAGCTTTTACACTATAAGTTTTTTTCGCAGAAGCTACATGACTCCGGCTAAACTCCATACTATTGACCCGAAGAGGCCCCACACATGTTGGAAATGCGGCGCCCCTCACGCTGATTTTGCCCATATGACTTGCTCCTGTCCACGCCTCCAACCGTATTGGGTACAGATACACAAAATTCTGGGGGAGATGCTTGGGCTCACACTGGTTCCTACCCCGGAGGTGGCGTTACTGGGGTATACGGTCAACTTTCCCAGGGCAGTGCGGAGATTGGCATCCCTAGGTTTTCTGTTAGCAAAGCGAGAAATTGCTAGGCGCTGGGGAAGTGGGGCGGTGCCCACGACACAGACATGGCTTACTGATTTGGCCTTTTGCAACATAAACAGCGAGATTTATTCCAGTCTACTTCCCAGTATAGCGCGCCCGAAAGATATCTGGGGTCCCTACAGAACATATATCGCGACTCTGCCCACTGCCTCTCCCTCTCACTCCAGCTCGGGGATTGTGCCCACAGGGGTTGGTTAGATCCGGCGGTGGGAACTCTGTTTTGCCGGGCGGTCATTGTGTTGATGGAGGTGCATCGTGCCCCCCCGGGCCAGGTATAGATTATGGGAAATGTTGCGGTCAAATGTCGCAGGAGTTGGTTGGTAGAGATTTGTGGCTGGGAAAAATCATGTACGGGGACTGGGATATATAAGCGAAGATGGTTAGGCTTTGACAGATCTGAATGCTGTTGTAAAGACAGGGGGCCTGCCTCTAAGAGCTAGGAGTGAATATTGTTAATGGAGACAGATGTGTTGTCATTGAAATGTACATTGCACACCAAGGACTGATGTAACTACTGAAGAGATCTTATTGTTGATTTGATTATAAAAGATAAATAAAGTTTAAAAAAAAAAAAAAAAAGTATGTGCGGTGGGCAGGGGTCCGTTGGGGCTCCTGAGTGGGTTTTCTTCATGGTCGCGGTGAAGTGTTCCATGGTGGTGGGATTCCAGGTCATGATTTATGGCTTATCAGCGGTAAGTGGTGGGGTGGTATCCGGCATCTGTTCGTTGAAGTTGTCGTAGAGGACCTTGATCTTCAGATGGAAGTAGGAGCTGAGCTTGTTGCAGAGTTCTTGGGAAGGTGTGATGTCCGTGGCATCGCTGGGTGGTTTTGCGAACTGCTGTATGACGTTTAACAGTTCCTTGGCGTTGGTTGCGTTGGTCTGGACTTTGTCTCTTATGAAGGTTTGTTTAGTGTCTCTTATGCGCTGATGGTATTCCTTCAGGGCGCTCCTGTGATTGTTCCGTTTTTCTGTGGTTTTCTGGTCTTGCCAGGAGCGTCTGGATTCTTGTAGTTCTGTGGTGAACCAGGCGGCCTTCATGGGGTGTTGTTTGGCGAGGGTGGCGGAGGGGTGCGAGTTTGTCAGTGCAGCAGGAGATCCAGCTGTGTAGTTCCCTGGCTGTGGAGTTGGTGTCGGTCGAGGCGCTGGGGGGAGTTTGGAGGAGGGTTGTGTTGAGGAGTTCCTCAGAGACCTTGCCCCAGTTCCTTTGTGGTGGGCATAGAGAATGCTTGGGTACGGTGGTGGTGTTGAAGGTGAAGTGGACGCAGTGGTGGTCCGTCCAGAGGGGCAGGGTGGTGTGGCTGAAGCGTATGTTTGTCCCTCCTGCGAAGATTGGGTCGAGGGTGTGTCCAGCCTTGTGCGTGGGCATGTTGACCAGCTGCTTCAGACCGAGGCTGGTGAGGTTGTCGAGGAGAGTGGTGGAGTCGGGGTCATTGCGGTTGTCGAGGTGGAAATTCAGGTCCCCGAGTAGGATGTAGTCCATGGAGGTGATGGCTTGGGGTGCAGCAGGTTCGGCGATGGTAGTTGCGGACTGGGTGCGAGGTCCCGGTGGTCTGTAGATGAGGGTGCCGCGTAACGTGGTCCTGCGGCTGGTCTGGACCTGGAAGTGGAGGTGTTCTGTGTTGGAGTGGGGGGTCACCCGTGCTGGATGTGGAGAGTTGGAGGAAGGTCTTGTGTGTGATGGCGAGTCCTCCTACTGGGTGGTGGGGCCGGTCCTTTCTCTGGATCTTGTAGCCGTCGGGGATGGCAATGGCGATGTCAGTGCCGGAGGTGGCGTTGCTCCAGATTTCCGTGAAAAAGGCAACGTCAGGCAAGAGGGTGTCGATCAGGTCCCAGATCTCTACAGCGTGTCGTTGGAGGGAGCGCACGTTGAAGAGAATGCACGTTAGGGTTTCGGCGGTGCGTGCATCATGCAGGCCTTTGGCGGTTGAGGTGGTTTTTTCGACCGTGAAGTATCTGCGGCAGAGTATACATGAGAACTGTCCATGGGTGGTGATGGGCGAGGATCTTTCACAGTCATTGTGTCTACCGGGGTTGAGTGCGTGGAGTACTGCGGAGTCATATCGGTGGTGACCCGGAGATCCAGGGTTCCTGGCGCTGGCCGCCGTCGGGTCGCGGACGGGCGCAGACAGGCTTGCCCTAGGCACAGTGGACACCATTATGTAGGGGAGTAGAGAGGAACGTGTAGCTGGGAGGTGGGAGCAGGGCGGTCAGGGGGAGGGGTGACAGGTTCACAAACTTTTCTTTTTTATTTCTTGATAGTCTCTCTCCAGACTCAGGACTGTTTTTAAGCTTGATGGATGGTACTCCGTCTGTCAGAATGGCAAACAGCATTACCTCTGCCATTCAGACTACTGTCTGTCATATTTAGAGGTGACCGCCAGCCCAGCGGTCATATCCTGAGGTCAGGGTTTACTTCAAGTCATGACTCTTTTATGAGTTGCAGACAATCAAAGATTTTCTAAAAATAAATATCTTCAACAGAGGGTCAATTGATCTGTAGCAGTTTGATAAATGACTTCCATGCCCGGTTTAGCGCTGAAATGTGAAGCTAATGTGATCATTTGATTATTTACCATGATTTAAAAAAATCTTCCTTTGCATTCATTTTTCTTGATGTAGTTCAGGAGACCCTATTCTGAAATGTTCTCATTGGTACCATATTGGGAGCAAAGTATTGATGCATCACATTTAGGCTCCATGGTTATATACTTCATAAGAGTAAGAACTTCCCCGTTGTTGCTCCACAAATTGATTACATTTTGCCATACAGTCCTGGAATCCAATATTTACCCGATTCACTGATATGCAAATTATGGCATTCCTTGAAGCGTAATAGCTCATAATGCTAGGATCTACATGGACCAATGTGACCAGCATGCAAGGCATGGCCAAAGGCTCTTCCCTGCTGCATGTACTTCCTCAAAAACCAGTATGTATTTGTACCAGTGTATACTGTAAGACCTGTATGTGCTGGCCATGTTACTGCTATGTACTGGAACCAAAATGTACTGCATGAAGGACATGGCATTTGATTGTGGCTTGTATGATATACAAGTAAGTACTAATACCAGCATGGACTTTCTACAGGGCATGGCCGAAGGTAATGTCCTCCTCCTTGAACCAATGTTTACTTATACCAATATGCACTGTTTGCAGGGTATGGCGTTTGGCTTGTAACATTATTTACTGATACCAGAATGTATTGATATACTGTAGTAAGTGCAGGACATAACCAAAGGCCATGCCCTATCCTTTGTACTAGCATGTACTTGTACCAATAGGCACTAGGCGTAGAACTGATTTAGACTGATGCTAGTATACATTGCAGTGGTCACCCAGAGCATCAAATACTAACGTTGCTCGAGTAGCATTACATACTCACATGCTTACTCACTCTCACTCATAGAATGGCACTGGCCAGCCAAATGGGGGGTTTGGTACTCATTCCCAAGCTTTACCCTACCTGTTTAGAGTCTCAATTTAAAATCAGTTATTACTATGGACTTCCGGTAATCTTTTGTGTGCATATTTGTGTATTGTATTGTGTTGGCCTTCTACCATAAAAGATACATTTCCTTTAATAATTACATCTGAATGGCCTTGTCCGGCGAGCAGTAGGGACGTGCCCTATGGATAGTGCAGATAGGTGT
Organism: Triturus cristatus; assembly: GCF_964204655.1. Classification (NCBI taxonomy): domain Eukaryota; kingdom Metazoa; phylum Chordata; class Amphibia; order Caudata; family Salamandridae; genus Triturus; species Triturus cristatus. The sequence goes on along the minus strand of NC_140589.1, from coordinate 296,365,259 downwards.
ACTGGGCACACTTATCTTCTGGGCTGTACAACTGGCAGAACTGCAGGATAGGGTACTTTGTGCAGAGCATTGCTGAAAGTCTTGTTCTGTGTGCAGTATTGGTTAAACATGGCAGCAGGCCTTGCACTGAGGGTACTTCTGGCAGGAATTCTGTGCAAGGGGCATAGCCACCAGCAATCCCCCTTGTGCCGTGCCTGTGACAGGGCTGCCATCCATTACCTGTGGGTACTCTGAGCAGTGGTAGTGCACACACAGCATTGCTACACGCTTTGTCCTCTAGTTGACGCCTATAAGGAATGGCCATGACCTGATAGTCACTGAAAATAACGTCATTAAATACACAATCATCCACTGTAATCAAATACTAACCTGTGTTATGAAATTACCAATTTCTATCAAAAACAATTTTTTTCCAGTTTTCCTGTTACTGGCTTCTTTTCACCTGGCAAATGTGTCCCATTAGTACCTGGATGGATGTGTGCTGAGATAATCTGCAGAGTGCCATAAGACCAGAGAACATGAAACAACAGATGTCGTATCACACAAAGTGTCCTGGGACCGCAATGGGCGGGGGCATCCACATTGTGCACCCCCAGGACACTTTGGTATTACAGAAAGGCCGCAGGCCCATGAGCAGCCCCTTCAGTAATACTGATAGCGCTGGCGCGCTCGCAGCACCAGCCGTATCTCAAGAGGGTATTCCCTCATATGCATGGGGCCAAAAGAGGGGATCTCTTTGCCTCTACAACCGCCCCATATTACGGACACGCCGCATGTGCAAAGAAACTGGTAATCAGGAATGTAATCTTCTGCACAGGTGTGTAACACAAGCCCCTTCACAGCCTGTGATGCCCAGCCGCCGCCAACACTCCAGGGTACCCCCGAACGTCCAGGGTAAAGGGATGCCATCAAGACATTGCTATGCTGCAAAAGACAGAATATACAAAATAATTCAGTTATATGGACTACATGCATATGATGATTACATAAAAATGGTTGGATCTTAGAGAGAGTGCTGAGGAAACCCAGTAATTACCCTCTCTTTTGTCAGCTAAGAAAGGAGGAATCAACCGCACTACCAAAGCATGCTGTACCTTGTTTCATACCCTAGCCCCCCCCAATTACTCTTCTCCTTCAGTGAGTAGAGGGGGTATTTATTGAAGGGTACTAACACGTCTGACAGCCTCTATCACCTCTATACTGCAGCTGCAACCACCTTTCCTTCATGGCTATAGTTTGTTGGCTAAAAAGGGATTCCTGCGTTGGTTCTGCTGCAGCCACTTTCTTCATTGGTGTTCTCTCATCATTAATCACAGTCAGACGTACAGGAGCATGCTTATCATTTGAATGACATGGGTCAGGCTTTTCCTTCAATTTATTTTCATATTTCTCCCTTTGCTCTCAGAGTTTCGCTATGGATCACAGGCAGTCTCGCCTGAATTGGGAAATGGTGAAAAATAAGGGCTGTTTTTCTCTTTTCTTAACTACTCACACATGCGTTTGACATGTTCCTGTTATTCTAGCTGTGTATTGCTTGTTTTTTCCATGGCTTTATTACTTTCACAATCACTGGAGGTTGCATCAACATCATTGAGAGCATTTACAGTCTTCCCTCTGATGTTCTGTGTTGCCATTGATGCTGCTTTTGGATTCTGCTCTGGCTTTAGTTGAAGGCTCTTAGCTAGCTGTAGTACAACTGGAAGTAACAGCAACTCTCTGAAGGTTTCTGCAATGTTGTTTGCTGATGGGGCTACTGCACCATTCATTTGAAGGTTCTGCATTTTTTGCTGATGCATCAAACGAAAAGACTAAATAATGTGTTTTAGAGAAAGCCATTGGACAGCTTTCTGGCTGCAAACAAGACGGGTTTAGAAGTCATATCATCAATATGGATATCAATTAATCTGTGATAGGCTACCTATCACAAGTACTACTTGAACTGATGAACTGGTCAATATCTGGTATCCCAGTGGATCTATTTGCAGGACTGTTTTTAATATCAATTTAATGTAAATTGCATCAGACCATCTGAGAAGCTTTATTGACACCTCTCTCCCATCAGAGGTAGCACCAACAGGAGTTAAATTAGCCCACTGAACATCCCTCCTACAGAAACCATAGACAGACCACAAAGATAAGGACATGTTCTACTATCCAACCTGCTTCATTCTGCAGCGCTGATGCGAAGAGCTGTAACAAAACAACTCTTTCCACCAGATCTTTAGGGATGTCAATATGTAGCAGACCTCTGATAAGATGGCTTCTATCCCAAGTAGGGGTACAGCTACACGAATTTCCAAACACAATTTCTCATCCAGATAAACATCTGGATGAATGGTCAGTTCTTCAAAAGTATTTCCTTAAACGCTACATTCCTGTTTGTGAAAGCATCATAAAAAATCTGGCCTTTAATTACTGGCGCTGTGTCCTCAGAGATTTCGCACATTCATGCAGGTGGTGAAGAATGTGGGTATTCACTTAATCCCATGAAGCTACAAGAGTTAAGTAAGGTTTTTTTCCCTAGTTTAGAAGCCGCTCGGATGTTCCTGGCTATAATTTCTCCACAGAGGCCAAGTGGTACCACTAACCCTGATCTTGCTGCTGAGGGATCCTGTTGACAGTGTGAACTTAGGCCTGCCTAGACATGTGAGCCACAGAATGTGGCCACATGGCTCCTGCTGAAGAAGAAATAGTTTCCTGAATTCAGAACCCTTCACTGTCTTCATGTTGGCACTTAGACTGGTTTAGTCATCCATTGTAATGTATTGTAATGTATATGCCAGGCTACAGCAAAGGCTCACCATTCCAGTGAGAGAAATTCAAGCATATGTGTCTTCTAAACGCTTTAGACCGCCCAAAGTTGAACAATCAGTAATTCCAAAGACAATAAGGAAAAGGACAGGACTCACCGGTGGGACTGAGGACTGTCACCTACTCTTCCACAGGTAATAACAAACCCTTTCCTTATTCCATTATATCATCAAATTGATATGGAGATGTTATTCTTACAAGAGACCTTTTCATGATGATAGCCAAATTTGACAAAAGTGAATATAAATCTGACAGTCATGCATATACAAGAGGCCCTAGATGTGCTGAAGTCTTGCTATCTTCTCCGTCCAGGGGCATACTGGGAAATGTGATAGAAATGCTTAATGAATTAAAGCTAAACAATTAAATAAAATATTAATTCTGCAATATCCACACTTTCTGGGATCACCAGATTTAGTGTTAGATGCCCATATTTCACTAAATACCTCATATTGCTTGTATTTCCCTATATGCATAGGCTACATATGACCCCACTTGCCCAGTATTCCTCTCCCACACCCAAAAAATTTATAAAACTAAGTATATACACAATAAATTAAATCTAATGTCAGTGGTGGCTACTGCCATATAAAGTGAGGGTGCGGGGGAATAATAGAATTTAAATAAAAAAGACTTACCTGACTCTGCCGGCCACCTTAGTGCTCCTCTGCCATGCAGCACACAGAACAGGTTCCCAGACTCTGCCACCTAATCCTGATGCTGCTCTCATGCTATACCAAGCATGAGAGAAGCGTTGGGATTGGCCTGAGCGGGTTGGTCTGACGCTCGCTCAGGCACAGGATGTCTGTGCCGTTTCTCAATCCGGTTATGGAATACAGCTGGATTGGAGAAAATCAAGTGCGCATGTTGGTTTGGCCATTCTAAAACGGTCTGCCAAACCAACATGTACACTTACAGTGCCCACTACTCCTCTTCCCTGCTTTGGCCTGACCTACCCCGCCCTAGACTGGCAGAGGCTCATTCAGTAAAGTAAAATGATGCTAAAAGTCTTTTATTATCATTTTATTTTTGCTGGCTCGCAGTGGGGCGACACACCTCTCCCATTACGGAGGAGCCGCAGCTGTCTGATGCGTCTCCCAACCTGCCCATGAAGCATGCCCCAATCCATTATAAAAAATATTAAACTAAGAGCTCACATGACTTGCTTTGCTGTAAAACAGGAGGCAAAGACACAGAAAAGCAATTGTGGTTTACTCTCTAATATCTCTCTCGTGGCAATGGGGACCCACGATTCACTGACAGAGGCAGTATATTTTCTTAGATGGTTGTCTGCTCAACTTTTGTAAATTTCCTGAGATTCCAAAAATATTACATACACGTCTGTGAAGTGTAGAAGAGCTAAATAACCCAATGTTGCTCACCACTACTAACTGCCTACCCCCTTTGTTATTTCCTGCTGCCATCCTGAGGGTGCAGTAGGCCTAACCCTCGGGGACATGCAGTGGCTGCGTGTTCCCCAGCCCATGAGCTGCATCCTGCCCTAGTGGCATATTTGGCCCAAACTTCATCCAGTCATCATCCACCATCTGCTCACACCAACATGCATCCACTAAGTCAATCTAAAACTTTTGCTATCTGCTTTTATGTGACACAGTTCTCCAAAGTTCCCATATGATGACATTTTGGTGCTTTAAAAGACAGGTGAAATTATGAACAAATTAAAATAAATGAATGTGTCTCCAAATGCAAATACCCTTTAATTAGCATCATCTTCATTTAGTTTGTTGTCTGTGTACGTCACCCAGATGTTAGTACAGCTTTACATTCTTCTAAGACATTAAAAAAGCATTGAGCATAAGAGTAGAGGAGATTCGAAGAGCTTGAATGGGGCAGGTGGGGGAATGTTAAGGAAGGCTTTGAGCAATGTTGGAAGTCAGCGATAGGAGGAATAGGGCAATGGTGCCAGTGGACAGAAGGGGAGGTTTCTTTTTAAAATAAAGTTAAAATATTTATGTATGTATAAAGAAACTTTTTAGACCATGAATGAATGAATTAATTATTGTTATAGTTGCATAATTACTTAAAATCATTTCAAGTTGCGACACAGTATCAAAAAGTAACAATTAAAACAGGTCTCACACCTTTTATGAGATAAAGTTGTGCCCTAAAATACGTGGGTTAAAATGACAGTTACAAAATTGGCTTTAAAAGGAAATTGGCCGGGTCCCTTATATGATCATTGTTTGTGGGCAAAGAGACAGCTTGGTGTATCAAAGTCTATCCTGGACCCCTTGTGCTCCAACTTCTGGTGGGGAGGCCTCACTGTTTGTGTCCTTCTATGCAGACAGAATTCTCCACAGTTTCGGCCGCACAGTTTGCGCCTATTTTATTTTCAATTAAGACCCTTCGAGCAATGTTCATGAATTTGCAGAATTTGGCCTGATCCGAGGGCACTGTGTTGGACTGGAGAAAGGTCACAGCATCGACGCATTTTCTGATCTCATGCCTTAGAAACATTGGGGCAGATGTACAAGCCCCCTGCGCCACCACTACGTCACTTTTCGTGATGTACTGGTGGCGCAGGGGGCTCCTCCATATTTACAAGGAGAGAAAAAGCCACCCTGTGTGACTTTTCCTCTCCTCGTAAATATGACCCCTTCACACGCAGCACTGTGCGTGGAAGGGGCGTTTCATGGGTGTTGCTGCGAGTGTTTCCTCGCAACACCCATGGAACAAGACACATCTCCAGATTTACGAGAAATCGTAAATCTGGAGATGCGTGTGAATGCTACGCCACCCTAGAGGTGGCGAAGCGAGGTGCAACGAGGAGAAATGTTTTCATTTCTCCTCGTCTTTTCCTCTTTCAATGTGTGCTGCATTCTACAGCACGCATTGAAAGAGGAAAAAGCCTCCTGTGATTGCTTTTGTGCAGGAAGGTGTCCCTTCCTGTGCAAAAACAATCTCCCTACTGCAGTTTGTGCGCCAGCGCAGGGGAAGCACAGAGATGCGACATATTCTTGTAAATATGTTGCATCCCTGTGCTTTCCAAACTAACGCAGCACGGCGCAGCAAAATGACTTGCTGCACCGTGCTGCGTTACTTTTTTATAAATCTGCCCCATTGCTTTTAGCATTTTACGGCGGCATTGGAGTAGGGCGGGGCAGCAGCATGATAGGTGTGCCAGTGGTTCTGCGCTATAGTTACCTTGCCTGCATCTAGTTATGTTCTTCAGGGATTTCCAGCCAGGATGAGTTTCTTGATTGGTAGTGGCACTAAGCGCACCCATTCACTTTCTTTCAAACCCTTCCTTCCTAGGGCGCTGTTCATATATGGCTGGATGTTGTTTGTCTCATGGGATTTCATGAGGCCTGCCAACACTCCAATGTTCCTGAATCTGGCTGTGTCGTCCTTCCTTGATATCTGGATGATTGGGTTGTTTAGCGCCTTCTTAATTGCTGATTAGTTCACTTCTTCTCGGGGGACTTTGTAGACCGTTACTGTAAGAAAAACCAAGTACATTCATCCAGGACACAGAGCAAAGAAATCATCTCAATATTTTGTTCCCATCAATATCACCAATCAGTAGTGAGGACAGCATGGTTTGCGCATACAGGCTCATAGAAATATTGTTTCCATTTTAATCGAAACAATTCTTTGAAACCCCCTTCCAGTGGGCACTCCATGGCAGATGCTCACTGCCTCATGTTGTGCGTGCCCACCTGCCCACCTGCGAGGGATTTTTCGAAGTTGTGTGTTTGAATGTTAGGGTGGTGGACCTCACTGTTTCTCCGTTATAACCAGAGTTCCACGTTCCAGGTTCTAATATGGGCGATTGCTGTTTCTTTCTGTTGGCCGCCTGACGGTTGATGCATGGACTCTAGATCAACAAAGCTCAAATAAGACTTTTTGAGTTTGGATTCATATGTGTGACCAAGTATAAGCCTGCTTAGCCCGCTAACCCCATCCTGTCTTGCCTCGACAGCCGATTACCTTCATTTTCATCTTCCTGCCTCTGCCTACCAGCCCATCTCTTTCTAGCGCCAAGAAACTGTTCCAGGTGATAGAGCGCTTTAGAACTTTTTTTGACTAGACCAGTCTACGCTGGCCTTTTTGTCTCATCCCTGTGGCGGGGCAGTGCCACACCTGAAGCTGGACAGCAGAAGCCAATAGACTGCACAACCGTCATTTTGTATAAAATCAAAACTGAGTGAAATGAAGAGGCGGCGCCGCTCAAGGAGAAAAGTACCTACGCTGCGCGATCTGCAAACTGTGAACAGTTGAGCTTCTTACAATCAGCTGTGGCAGTAAATACAGCCCTTCGACACAGAAAGCCAATCGCTAAATTAAAAGAGGCATTCCAGTCACTGCTGCAAATGGAAAATGTCAAACGAGTGTCATGGTCAGAGTGAAGACAGCACTTATCTCGTATAATGGCGTTTTTGTTTAACAGCACATCTTTCTCATAGACATATCTACCCACCTGCTTTGTTATCATTAGACCTGATCATTTAACTGAACAGAGTTGCTGCAAAAGCTTGGACTCTGCAGAGTGCCACCCGGCCTCTACTGCACATTGTAACAAGCATGCAGCCTGAGGGCCGGGCACGGCCCGAAGGCATAAAGGCTGGGTGATTGCTCGTGGTCACTCGGCGATACCCAGGGGCATATTTACAATGCCCCAGCGGCACGTTTACGCCGCCAGAGTGTCACTTTTGTGATGCTCTGGAGGCGCAGTGTGTCAGCCCATATGTACAAGGGCACGCTAAGCCACCCTGCGTGGCTTTTCATGGTTTTGTAAATATGGAGTAAGCGATGCTTTACTCTGCGTGGAACTGGCGTTGCTGTGGGGTTCCCACGCAAGACCCATGGTTTTTGACACTGCCCCAGATTTACAACATAGCGTACATTTGGGGCAGCACCAAAACTAAAACCTTCCGAAAGCAGTAGTAACAAGGAAACATATTTACATTTCTCCTCGTTTTTCATCTTTCCACGTGTGCTGCAGCACACATACAACGAGGAAAGGGCCTCCTTTGATTGTTTTTGTGCAGGAAAGTGTCCCTTCCTGCACAAAAAACAATCATGGCAACAACACAGACACCCTGGTGCAAGGGTGCTTGCGCTGGCACTTCTTGTGCAGTTTGTGTCCAGCACTGGCATAAAGGGCAGGTCTGCGCCCTAAGGCTTGCGACGCTGCCCTACGCCAAAATATTGTAAATATGCCCCGCCATGGCGTATGTGTCTCGTCATTTGATGCCCGGCGTGCTGTGCAGTTACCGAAGGGCACCTGGCTGTGAGGCCCTTACAGACTTCATAATACGAAGATCTGACTCCACTGACGATAGTTGTTTTACTGCTGAGAACAGCCATAGAGAGCAATGTACTTAAAACATCACAGACAAAACAGCGCTACATATTAAAATCGTTCATTAACGCATGCAACTTCCATAAAAAAGCGTTAGTAAATATATTTGAAGTATTACAATGACAGTGAGGGACTCAATAACCACTGAAATCGCGAAAAGTGGCATGCAGCAATACGCCACAATGAATTCAAGCAGCGTCGTTCTTGTTTATTCAAAGCAGAGGGAAATATACATTCAGCAGGTGACGTCAGAAGTGATCATGGGAAGTGTTATTGAGGCCTGAGTTGAAACAATACCAATGTTAAGCAGTGAATGTGAATATGTTCCATTTCAAATCATACCTCCTACTACTGGTTAAGTTCCTTGACCTAAGCACCTCAACCACGTAAGGAGGTAAATACTAGTCTAAGGCCCTGATTGTAGGAATGTCGGAGTCAGATGTGGTATTTATTGTACCCGGTAAGTGAAGATACTGTAGGGTGAAGTATTTGTTGGGTTCTGTAAGTACTTTCTAGTTTTGCCCTGGAAATGAGGCATAACATGAGAAATCTGTATTTATATAATCAAAATCAACATGCTTAGACTTTCTACTGGGCCTTCTCCACCCCACCTAGATGGGGTGCAATAACCATCATTCAATACAGAATTAAGATGCCTGCACAATTTCCTGTTTGCATATGGATAGGACTTTAAGCACTAGTTGTAAACAGGGACGAAGGCTTTTGCACTCCTTAGTTACATAAAAAGATCTGCTATCCTTCTTTTTCAATAATATAACTTTGAATGGCTTAGGCTTCCATTCCAACTCTTTGCATGTAGCGCATAATGTGGAGGGATAGTCAGACATTAGGTGATTTGGTGTTATAGCAAAAGTGTTTTTTGCAATTGAATTCCCTTTGAAATTGCCGAGTAATATCCAACATATTCATACAATAACACTGATTATGGAGGATACCTTCTTAATGGAGTTCCATACAAAGCAGCAGTGTATAGATAAGGAAGCCTGACTTGGAGAAAATAAAGGTAGAGTTGAGTTGTATTGGTGGAGTACCAACTATTGTAAGCTTCATTTATGTCAGTTAATGACTCTACCTCTAAAATTACTGTTTTCAATTTTGAATGCATCCCCTGTAAAGTGTACCAACCAAAATGTGATATATCAAACAAGGGAGAAGTCTGTGAAAAACCTTCTGGACAAACAAAACCTGGGACAAGTACAGTGAACTCTCATGAATACCTGATGCCCTCCTGAATTATTAATTCACAAGAATATAAGTGGACAAGTTGAGGAGAGGAAAAGGAGGGTTGTGAGGTAAGGATGGGGATGCAAAGTGAGAAGGGGAATGTAAGGTGAGCATCAGGTTGTACAGAGGTGAGAATATGGTTGAGTCAGATGAAGTTGCAAATGAAGTTGGAGGTGAAATGAGAGTGATGTTCATGTTTTGTTAATGAGGTGAGGTTGGTTTGAGAATGAGGTGATTTTGAGGGGAATTATAAGATGAGATATATGATTTAGTGAGTAGATGCGAAACATAGGTGAGGTTGATGTGTGGCCAAGGTGAGACATGCATGGGCCAACTACAGCATGGCAATCACCCTAAGGACGCATGTGAAGTCCTGATATGACTACTGCCTTCAAGCAGTTTCAAGCCCTGCCACAGTGTAAAACCTACATTTCCTTTCAAAGACTATAGTCCCCACAATGCCTAAACATGTATTCACAATGATGACCCAGCATTCACTGTGCAATGCTTTCAATGAGACGTGTCTTGCTGTTCCTCTACACTGGCGAGAACAGGAGGTTGACTTGAGGTTGAAGTAAAAGTAAGTTGGGAATAAGGTGAATTTGAGCTGAAATTAAGGTGATGGTTTTGTGAGGTTCTGATGAGTCTGGAATAGAGATAAGCTAAGCTTCAAATTAAGGTGGGCGAGGGACTGAGGTACAGTAGAAGTTTTGTGAGGGAGAGGTAAGGGGAAGGTGAGATTGAGGAAAGGTAAATACAACTTTTGTTTGGGTTGAGGGGTTAGATTGAGCTGGGTGCAGTGTGCGTCAGGATAGCTGGCACAAATTAGAAGTCAAGGTGACAGTGAATCAGTATAGATTTACCTAACAGTTGCTCCTCCAACTCTAGTTGCCTTGCACAATGACCCAAATGGACGGAAGACGTGAAACTCCAAACTCCTCTAAAGTTGACGAAATCCTTTCACTCGAACATGACATTTATTGACTTAACATTTATAACTAACCTATGGTAGAATAAAAATTGTTTTTATGGTCTCCCACAGCTCTGCAACTAGCATCAATATTTCCACCTACAATTCAACCTTGTGCTTGTGAAACTTCAAGATTCTAAAGCTATTTTGACCAGCAGCATGACAGCGGGGCAGTCTTTAAGAGGGGCTAGAACTGTAATTCTTGGTTAGGACACAGCCTGTGGTTTCGATAGCATGAACACAGAGAAAGGAGCCTGGCTGAGCTCCTTACATGTAATGAGAGTTTGAGCAAATGGCCTGACTTAGATTAGAAGGGGGCGAAGCCGAAGTCCATTGGAGAAGCGTCTGACCTTTTTTCCACTGATTACTTACAGGACCAGCAGGCTTTGGTGAGCGCCTAATGAGTTAGATACACTTGGGGAGCAGCTCATAGAACATTAGGCTCCTTGTGCCCTAAGAGTTACCAGAAAAGTGAAATGCTTCTTATTTTAACATTACCTCAAGTAGAATCAAGTGAACAAAGCAAGTGACATGGATCCTCCCCGTAAGAGATCCCTTCGGACATCTATCCTTTCTTCCATCCATCCTAACACCCATGCTTCCACCATTTCATTCTTTCTTTCACCTAGCTATCAATTCATCATTACCCCTTTCACCCATTAATCATGTCATCCTTCCAACAGCCATCATTGCATGTTTCTTTCTTTCTATTCACTCTGTTTACCTTTCAAGCTTCCTTCCTTTTCCCTTCTTTCTTTCACTCCTTTTCTATCACCTTTCTTCTTTTCTCTTGTTCCTACTTTTTCTTTCCTACCCTTTTTCTCTCTCTGCTTGTTCTTTGTATTTACCCTTCTTTCTGTCTGCACTTTTCCCTATTTTCAAAATTTCTCTTTCCGTTTGCTGTACTTGTATCATTTTGCACCCCTCTGTCCTCACTCTTCATTCCCTTACAATGTTATTAATGAGGCCTATAAAGGACTGATTAATATGCCAGTGTCTCAGTACCAACTCTGCTGTAGCAGCTAAAGAGGGGGTCATGATGTCACTGCTTTTGCCCAGCCTGCCCGCTGATTGTCAGTCGGTGAAGTGTTAGTGAAGCCCCTCTCTTATATTACCCCCTAGGCGTAGGCTGCAGTTTGGAAACCTTTGGGGAAAATGCCTCTTGCCATGACTTGCATGTACTGGGCACCATGTGACCTGCTTTAAATGCCTCTCCAACGTTGCAAGCTGGAGGCAACTTAAGGAGCACAACACACTATGGACAAGAGTAGTCATGAGGTTCCTCGAGACCAGCGTTTCATTGCAAGGTTAGTTGAGAAGGAAGGCACATTTAATGCAGTCCATCCCATCTGCCTTTTCCCTACTGGCATAATGGTAAAATCTGCTTCTACGCACATTCATTCACATTAACCTCTTCAGCGCTGCGCGGATTCCCGCGCGGTGCTGAAAGATCTGAGCGCGGGCGGGGCCATGACGGAACGGTTCCATCATAAGCACAGCCCAACCGACGTGCATGACGGAACCGTTCCGTCATCGGCGTCGAAGAGGTTAAAGGAACCGCATCATCTGCCGTGCTTTCAGCAAGGTGTGCAGCAATGTCATGTCGCACAATTGGCGCTCCTTTTGGCTTGGAGTCTCTTCACCAGTCTGTTCTGTCAGCCCTCTCTTGTATTGATATGTTACATTTTGCTCTAGTGCAGCTACTCGCCAAAAGTAAAAACAACCACTGGCAAAGCCAATAAGTCTCACTTTTATAATGATAGTGCCACACTATTGGTGAGCTTTGCCAATGTTTGTTGATAAAGCATTGCTAAAAAAAGTAAAAGATAGGAACAACTCAAAATATTGGAGGAAGAACACATAATATATGGTTCTTCAGGAGAAGAGGTATCTACTTTTCATCTGCCTCAAACGCCAAATCAGCTAGTGCAGCAGCAGCCCCCCTACCCCAGTGCTATAGAAGCCTTTCAGACCAAGGCCCGGCTTTTGACATATATTTGGACCCAGGAGATAAAATAAAAACAACCCTTAAACTCTGCTCTTCAATCATACTTTGGAAGGTGTATACTCGCTGCTGTGCTTTTGTAGACAAGCTGTGAGGGATGGGCAGCAACACAGAGTATGGGGTATTTGATTGGGGAGCATCACAGTAGGGAGAGAGCAAGGAAACAATTACACTCTCAGAGACTGCTGATCGAAAAAAGAAAAAAGGACTTTCCTAAATATGAGCAGTGGAAGTATACAAGTCACCCAATCAAATAAATGGTAAAGAGGATATACTCCAGGGGAGGGACAAATGAAAGAACAGTAAAGCAAACCATTGAATAAGAAGCTAGTAAATGGAGTGACAATAAAGCCAACCAATGGTAATTAGAGGGTGGGCACTAAACACACTTTGTGATATGGCCCACAAGAGACAGCAGAAAGCTGTCTGGTAGGCAAGACATAAAAAAACTAGAGTTTGGAATTGGCATGCACTGACTTTTTATTCTTTCCTCTCACAGAGGATTGACAAGGTGCCTATTGAACACATTATTTCGAATAGCGATACATGCACATTGTTTATGCAAATCTTCCTTTAATAATTTCCCACATTCTTCCTCACCTTTTAAGGTCTCGGTTAGGCAGTGCATGCACTGTCTTTTTAAGACATGTTGTTTACAATTAGCGGGCTACAGTCCGCCCCTAGGCTTACCATTTGTTTGCTACAGTGTCGCTCTCATATCCTTCGTTCCCGTTTGTTATGTCATGTATGCATTATGCTTCTTCTTGTGTTTGGTCCTCCCCCAGAGCATGGATCAAGTAATTGCTCCATCCAATGCCCCCGTTCTTGTTGCTTCTTTTCACCTCCCATCGCCCCATCCTTGTTGCTTCTTTTCTGTCTTACCCCCTGGCCTGTCTGTTTCTTCTTTACCCCTCCGCACCCCTTGCCCCCATCCTCATTCGTATTCTTTAATGGGCAGGGGGATATTAAGTGATTTGACTGGAACCATGTTCCCCAGTTCCAAAGTTGCCAGCTCTGGCCACACCCTCTCCCCTTACTTATTCCATGTAGTTCGAGGAAAACCATAAACGTACGTCTTCTGATATATTTTGTTAAGGCTAAGGATGAACAGAGCTCCAAAACTAAAAACAATGGCTGCTCACTGACGAAGAAGTAAGACTAAAAGCTCATGTTCATTATAGTCCTGTTTTTTTCATCATTTGGGTTGGTGCTTGTTTTGAGCTTCTTTTGGTAGTGCACGGGGTGGTTTTTGCCTTCTTTTTCAGTGGAAGTGTGGAGTTGGATTTCAGACGTTATTGACTATGTTTGAATCTCAGTTTTAGCAAGCGAATCTTCAGAATAAAGCAGCTGGTTGACCGCTTTCGGTCCAGGTTTAATATGGCTAAAAGTCATTCACATTGACAACGCCAATAGCTCTTGAATTGCCGAGACCTATTGGCTTTGTTTGCTGAACATTAAGTTTGCTGTAAAGCTTACGTGCTTATGCCTGTGTGTACATTTTTATTACGCAAGCATCTGCTCGCATAGATCCCTTTATTGAGCTTTATGCCTACATTGATTGCATAGCTTTCTCTAATGAAGAGTTATTTCAAGCAGAAATGTCTTGTGGAAACTTTGAAACTGGGTGTGTTGTGTGGGCTGAGCTAGCACATTCACCAGGCCACTCACAGGCACTGGACAGCACGTGGGTGCAGCAGCAGTTCTTCCGTCGGGGTGAAGGAGTGCTGCCCCCACTCACACTGCTGCGCAGAAAGCTAAAATAAAATGGTGATAAAATAATTTTATTACCATTTTATTTTTCCAGTTTACTACCTGACGGAGAGGGCAGGGCAAGGCGAGTGCGTCATTGCTGCTGATTGGCAGTAATGATGATTGGCCCCTTCAGTATGAATCGCGCATGCCGGTTTGGCCACTTACCTTGGTACAGCCAAACCGACATGAACAATTCAACCTCTCTTGAGAGCAGGCACCGGCCTCCAGTGCCTTTCGGAGCGCTGTGGCAGCCTGCTCCAGCCAATCCAGACGCTTCACTCATGCTTCTTAACAGAATGAGAGCAGGTTCTAGATTGGATAAAGACCTGTGGGAGCTGTGGGACCTCGCGCTCGAAGGTTTGTGGAGCCAGGGACTGGCTGTAGTGCACACTAACGTAAGTTTATTTTCTTCTTTAAATTTTTTAAACTTTGTTTATTTGTATATTTTTACATTGTGTTCTATTTATGTCGCTGCACCATTTGTGCCGTTCAGCAACCGCCACTGCATGGGTGGCCACCATCACGTAGCAAGTGCAAAAACTATATTTCTCACTCGAATGTCCAATGCTTTGTGAGAAAAAAACTGCACCATTTAGCCCACACGGAGGGGCTACTAAATGCTCTTTAATTGCATTTATCTTTATCCCCTTTTCTCTTAATACTAAGTAAAACTATTCTGCCGTGTGTGTATTCTATACGCTGAAACGACGAGGCTGTGCGACCACAGATACGGCTGAGAACATTCTTTCTACAACATCTTTTAAATATTAAATAGAACTGTCAATCAAAGCTCTTATTTTTCTTAGCTTTCCATGTAGGGAGCAATTGTTTCCAAGCTATTTGCAATAGACTACAAATATCCAAATGATGTTACATTTAACCTCTCACCTCTGACCTCGCAAGAGGGGTTTAATTTTCCTTCCAGAGCACCGCTTATCCACAGTGACATGTTGGCGTTCTGTGAAAGCTGCGAGTCAGGCAAACGTGAGTATTCTATCTGCTCCCTGCACAGAGCTGCGCCATGCAGGGAGGGCTCGCCTACAATTGGTCCTTTGATTGCTCTGCACTCTGATTGCCAATCACTGGCCTCTCGTGCTGTTCAGCACGTGGTCTTCGCATCTCTCCTCTGTGGGCCTGGGCGCCTCGTGCCAGTGCACACTCATTTTCTGTGAATGGATGCATTGTCTAATGTGCTGTGATCTGTGAATAGATACTTAAAAAAACAATGCTAAATAAAGAAAAGTTAAATTTTGCTGCAGTTGCATCCTAAAATGGTAACATTTGTCATGCCTCTCGGAGGATATGGCATGGAGTCCGGAAGGTTGGCGAAAATCAACTTAATGGGGTTGGATAATTAGGGCCGATGTCCTTTTCCTGTTCCAACAGAGGTCAGTGCTTTTATTCATTACTGGAAGCCCCCAAAAAAAGGAAGTGTTTATTTTTGTTTCTGAAAGTTATTAGAATGTGTAATTGTGGGGCATCTAATTGGAAACCTTTCACGATCCTTCCAGGAACCGTTTGCTCTCCGAGAACTACAAAATAAAGTGCAGTTACGTTTTTTGTTTCTTTGCTGCTGCTCAGACTCCATGGTTCTGTTTTATTCACCACTATGTGACTTATCTACCCTTTTCACCTCCTGTTGTTAGAGCAATGATTTTAGTCAGTCACAACTTTTTTTCGTATATCAGTGTCACCCTTGTGAATAGTTTGCAAGCTCCTTACTGACCCAGGGGTCTGCAGAAACACATTCTAATAAAATATAGTGCATGTGTAACACACACAATGGGGTTTTAGATAGAAGGTGCTGGAGAGGGGAGGAGCATAGGCGTGAACGTCATTGCACGCCCATGTGTCCTGTATTAGACCATTCAGAATTTGTAAAGCGCACTCTGTCACCCCTAGGGGAATCTGGGCACTGTGCCTCCGTCGAAGAGCCAGGGCTTGAGTCTCTTTCTGAAGTCTGCCAGCGAAGGGGCCATACAGAGCTGGAGGGGGAAGTTGTTTCAGGTCTTGGCTGCGATGTAGGAAAAGGAGCTGCCGCCACTGCGGGTGCAGCGAATGCGAGGGGGGGAGGAAGTGAAGAGGAGCGTAGGTGTCTATCGGTTGGAGGAGGCTGACTATGGTAATTGAGGCCAAACCTCAACTAGAAGGTCAAGAACTAATGCAAGTGGTTTGATGCCAACAGATCTTTCCACCAGGTACACCAGGTATCGTCAGTTGTCCAAACGCCCAGTTTCACCTCACAATATTCAGGATGAGTGTACCGCTGCTGCAAAGGAAGGACTAAGCAGTGGTCACAAGGGAGCTTGTACTGGCACAACAAGACTAGTGCAGCAGAGCCAAAAGCAGAGTCGAAAAGATAGCCATCAGACACCTGTATCTGCAGCAAGCTGTCCTATCCTGCCCATCTCATTGCAGTCTGGGCTGTTTTTGTACATCAATTGCACACATCCTCATGGCTAGCGACAGATCCATTCCACATTATTGGTTTGGTACCCAGCAGAATAATCAACTCTGCTGGATTGGGGCTACACCCAAAGTGTACGCCTATTTGTAGTTGAGGAGATTGTGCACCTTTGCCAGGCTATTGGGAGACTTATCGTTGTTACATTATGAGGGGCTTAGGCTTTTTTCTCGTCCTCCTGGAAGATGACCCCATACTTTTTACTGCTTATATGTAGTGGGTCACTTATGTTACATACATAGTGTATCTATCTATCTATCTATCTATCTATCTATCTATCTATCTATCTATCTATCTATCTATCTATCTATCTATCTATCTATCTATCTATCTATCTATCTATCTATCTATCTATCTATCTATCTATCTATCTGTCTGTCTGTCTGTCTGTCTGTCTGTCTGTCTGTCTGTCTGTCTGTCTATCTTTTATATTGAGCTCTTTTTTGCAAATTGGCTTTTCACCAAAGCGTTAAACTTTAAAATATTCCTGGTCTATTCGAATGACTACTTAGTGGCATAATGGGATTATTTGGTTCTTCACAGTGGGGGGTGTGCCTCCAACATCATTAGAAAATGTATTATACCAAGAAGGTGTTAAACCGCTCTGCTGGGATTGTATAGTTCAGTTAATTGTGTGAGCTGCAGATTGAACAAACCACCAGATTCACTCAGTCTAAGGATCCGTGGTATCTGAATTGAATTCATTGACATACTGGTCAACGACCTTTTGCTGTTCTCCCAGCCACAATAAATATGGAAACGTGAGAATAATAACTGTGAAAAAGACAGGCCAGATCGCAATAGAGAAATACTATACTCAACAAGGAAACAACCTCCACACCAACTTGTACAAGGCAAATAAAATCATCCCCAGCAAGAAACACTGAACCTTTGACACAAACTCTGCAGGATAATGGGAGCCCACTGCTTATGACGACCAGTGGCGTAACGAAAGTTTAAGGGGCCCCCCTACAATGTACACAGAGGGGCCCCAAACCGGATTTAATACAGAGCGCTCAGGTTTTATTACTGGGCTGCCCCCCGCACCACGGGGGATGCGGGGGCCTGTGTTACGCCCCTGACGAGGACCAGAACCTCATTGTTCCTTTTCCATGTGCGGCTGGGACCAAGCTTGAAGGGTCTGATGAAACACTTAAACCTGCAATCCGTTTCTGAGAGGAGATGGGTGGGTCAGCTGCACTGAGCCAGCAGACACGGTTAAGGTCAATCAGTGGCCAATCAGAGACTACACAAGGAGCCTCAAAGATCTACAATCCTGCTAGCCAATACCTAATTCCTAATTCATACAGAGAGAGATGGCTTCATCACGCATAAAGTAGGCAATAAAGATGCACCACAGGTGGGTAGTGCAATCTTGATCACCTCTTTATTCATTGACTAGCTCTTAGGCACACTGCTCTTTCTGAAACGACACCCCCTCTCAACAACACTATGAACCGCTAGTAGTGAAGGAACCAAGTGGACTTGCTGAAGGGTCTTTAACTATTGCTTTCTGCACTAGCGAAACAGTAGATTTGACTCAGTTTTTCCGGGTCCTTCAGTGCCTTCTGTTGTGTAGCCTTGCTTTGAACTGCCTTTTGTTGTGTAGCCCTGCCTCCTGCTTGACTTGAGTTGGAAACTGTTGGAACAACTATACTACGACTTACAGATCCCGAGTTATCACTGGTTGGAAATTCAGTACATCCCTGACCTAATCTAGGGTTCCATGCATGGAGTGAGGTGTGCACATCTAGACCAGTGGATGACCATGGCACCATATAAGCTTGACCTTGCCTGATTGAAACTGAGACAAAGTTCCCTGACTTTACCAAGCACCCTTGGGTGCCAAACATGAGTTACTACTGTATCCCTGAGCACTGCTTGACATCCAAACTGGAACTCTTGACCAGTGTTGCACTAAACTGGTCTTTAGAACTGCAGTTTAGCCCAAAGGAACCAGAACCAACAGGCAGAAGATCTTACACACAGGGCACCTTTTCCACCCAGAAACACCCTTTTGTACTTTGATAGCTTTAGGTCCATTTCAGATAGTGTTTTTGGCAGGCACAACTGTTTTGTTAAAGCACCTACAGCTATTTTAGCACTTGGATGGAGCTGCAGTGGAAACTAATTGAAAAGTCATGCTTTCGTTGCAGCCCTATGTCTGCCCCTTTTGGATGCTAAGTGGCAATGAATCTCAAAAGTGAGGGTAGCGTCTGGGAATATTGACAATCCTGAGACTGATGTGTCTTCACTATCACCACTCATTACATGAACATTCCTCCCTAAAGAATAAACATTTAATTGAATGGCTACTCTCTACTAGGAGCTAGTATTCATCCCTGCTCATAACTCATCTTATCAAGATGCTAGAACCTTCTGGCTTGTTTTGTTTTTCTCTTCTGTTTGGTTGCCCTGGATTTAGGATTCATGATTGCACAAAAAGTGTCAATGCTTTCTAAAATTGCCCCTGACTGAAAATTGGCTGTGACTGTGTGAGATTATTAAGTCATACTTTTCCGGACCATACTAGAGAAAGTCTTGGCTACTCAATGAGCTACCACCGGAAGGTCAACTATCCAAGCTGATTGTTAGTTAACCATTTACACAGCAAGAGAACCCAAGGACTGTACCAGCCAAAGACATTTCCCAGTAACAACTAACTGACCTGATAAAAATGCATGAGAGACCAAACAACTCACATATCCATGAAATCAGCTGCTTGGAGTATTTTTTATAGCATTCCAAGACGTGTGTACTACAAAAGTATTTTTTAAAGTCCAAGTGTCAGAAGTTATTCTCAAAGCAGCACTGGGGATAGTTATTAGAGGGGCCTGCCTTAATTGCACAGGTTTTTTTAGTCTGCCATGGATACCCTCTCTTTAAAAATCATACATCTGGTAACCCTTAGACAGTTTTAGACTCACATTGCACGTACCACTTCACCCTCTTAGAGGACCCACACCACAAACCTGCATGCACCAAATAGCGTTTTGTCTTAAAAAAAACTCCGCTAAAGTGACCCTTCGGGGGACCCGTAGGGCATTGCAGCGCCGGCCCGATGAGGAGCAAAATGCCCAATGATGAAGCATGACATCCTTCGGGGTGTGTGAGGGCATTAAGAGACAAGACTTGCTCTTCCCTCCTATAAGTGGGCATCAAAAAACCTAGGACCACTTACATCTTACTCTGTATCGAGTGGGTGACTACTTGTACCCCTCATCTGGAACAGTGCCCCCTGTTTTGATTAACACGGTTCACGGTAGGAGCACGGACACTGGACCTTAACTTGCTCCTGGTCCCCCCCTCTTTGTATAGATACATTTATAGCACTGTGGCACAGCCGAGGGACCTTACCACTTTTCTCTCTGCTCTCCTCCTTCCATTCTAAAGTACGAGATATGACCACTTCCACTATGGGTGAGAACCTAGGACTCGGCTTCGGCGAAGATGTTGTGGATGAGATCCAAAGAACCCCCTCACTACTGGATAGCGAAGGTATTATGGCTAGCGCCTCCATACAAGGCATTTGGAATTCACTGGCATCCTTGAAAAAGCTACAGGTCAAGATTGCCATGCATGGCACCATCATTACGGAATACCTAAGAGCGAACGCTGCACCTAACGGCCTAATAATACACACGGCACCCAGAATCTTCCTGGACAATCTAGTCTTCAGACGGGAATGGAGCCAGATCGCGTGGAAATGTACCCGCGACTGGCTCATTCTGATTCTTGGCACGGCCAAACGCCTCTCCGAGGCACTAATCATTAAAATTAACATTGCAGAGAACGGCCTGAAGACGGGCATCAGCATCTCCGCCTTCAAAACACATCTGGCCGAGATTAATGTGGAAATGACAGACCACCGGCATAACCTTCTACAACAGAAAGTGTTGAAATTGCAGAAAGACATCAAAAAGTTCGATAGAGAGAAAATATGTCCCTACACGAAGGAAGACTTCCGACCATCAGACACCGATGTGTCATCCGACGATCGTCAGTGAACTCAGGGCGCTCCACATACAGCAACTTGAGTAATAGTAATTGGGGAAGGAACATGAACAAACCTGGACTCCTCCCACCACCACTGATGCCACCCATGTATGGGTACCCTCACCAACCCTTTCCACCGCAAGGCCCCATGTGGTATCCTGCATTTTCCAGACCGCACCAGGGATTTCAGCAACCCTTTTTCCAAAATGCGCCACCTCCTTTACAGAACAGAGGCAGGGGACGAGGCAGAGTAAGAAGAAGAGGGCTAAAGCAGGTACAATGGCAGGATGCGGAGGCACAACAGAGAATGACAAGGAGCATGACACACCCAAGATCTTGATTGTCAACCTATCGGAGAGACAACTCAACACTGATGAAATAACTGTTCTTGAGTTGGACCTTGGGTTTGTACCCACCCCAAAAGAAGACAACTTTCGCATGAATGAAGAACTCCACCAGCTGTTCCGTAAGATAAGACTGAAAGCCTTCTTCTGCAACAATCCTGTACCGGAACGTCAAGACACAGGACTCAGACCCCCCCTCCAGATATACTCCCATGGCAGGGATGGTCCCCAGCGAGGTGCTAACTTTTGAGAAAGCTATCCTTAAGGAGGCCAATTGCCTAACTGGAAAACCAACATATGACACCATGCCTAAGAAATTACGCAATGCAGTTCGCTCACTTACAGATGACGAGACCATCATCATCAAACCTGCGGACAAGGGGGGTGCAACGGTCATCCTCAAAGATGAGGACTACGAAAAGGAATGCTCAAGACAACTCAACATCCCCGAATACTACAAGAGACTAGAAACAGACCCCACGGATTGATTACTTTCACAGATACGTATCTTGGTGAACAAGGCAGCCAACGAGGGGTGAATTTTCCCCCAGGAGGCGGCATTCCTGGTTAATGGGGACCCCAGGATGCCCTATTTCTATCTTTTACCCAAGATTTATAAAGGGATTGTCCCTCCACCGGGACCCCTGATTGTATCTGGCATAGGCTCCCTGCTGGAACCATTGAGCCAATTCAGCGACTACTTTTTACACCCACTAGTCCAAGCAACTCCAGCATACCTGAAGGACACATGGGATATCCTGAACCTAATACAGGAGATCAACAACAACAACACAGAGGCCAACAGCCTTCTCTTCACCCACGATGTGGAGGCCATGTATACGAACATTCCCCAAGACGCAACCATCGAAGTAGTGGGGAAATTACTACAAGAAACTGACCTCCCTACCAATACACCGGCTGAATATATCACCGAGATCATCACCATTGCACTAAAAAATAACTTATTCATGTACAAGACCACGATCTATCACCAGGTATGGGGAGTACCTTCGCGCCGAGCCTGGCAGGGTTGTACATGGCACATTTTGAAGCGATTAACATCTTCACGGACAACAACCCTTTCAAAGAGCACCTCATTACCTGGAAGAGATATATCGACGACGTGCTCATCCTCTGAAGTGGAGATGTGGACACCAGTAACAAATTCCATGAATGGGTTAATAACTTGAACCCCCACTTACGCTTCACTAAAACAGCCAGTGACAAGGAGATTCCATCCCTGGACCTTCTCATCACCCTGGAGGAAGGACAACTACATACAGCCACTTACAAGAAAACGACAGACCGAAATAGCTTCCTCAGCTTCACGAGTCACCACCCCAAGGCTCTCAGAGATAACATACCTTATGGCCAATTTCTGACAATAAGACGCAACTGCAGCAACATCCAGGAAGACGATGCCCAAGCCAGCTCCCTGGCAAGAAACCTCCAGGACAGGGACTACCCAAGTGAGGTGATCAACAGGGCTAGGAAATGAGCCAGAAACAATAACTGACAGGCACTACTGGAAACAAGGGAGAAAGAACCTAACAACACAATTACATGTGTGACAACTTTTACACCCATGTCGAACAAAATCAAGAACATCGTGAAACGAAACTGGAAGATCCTGAACACTGGCACCTAAACATGGAACTACGCCGGTTTGCGTTTAAAATAATTACAAATATACGCGACCAACTGATCAACACCAGACCACGAGTCAAGAACAAAACACAAGAGACGACCTTGTGGGACCTTCCTCCAGTGAAAGACCATTTTATATGTGGCACATGCAGTGCGTGTCCCTTCACACAACATACTCAAATCCTCAACTTGGATGACTTTACATGGGAACAGCGTGGACGCACAAACTGTAACACCAAGAATTGTGTCTACCTAATCACCTGCCCATGCACTTGGAGATTTATAGGGATGACTACCCGACCTTCAAAGTGAGGATCAGCAAACACAGAAGCACGATCAGACGTGGCCACGAAGATAACGAACCACTACATCGAAAAAGGCCATTCCGGTGATGAAATACAATGGACAATACTGGAGACCAACCAGATGTGGAGTAGCACATCTTTACTTCGTCGAAAACAACGTTGGGTTCACCGTCTGCTTACACATGAACTCGGTCTCAATGATGAGATACCCTGGGCAGAACTTTAAAATATCTCATAACCTATATTCTCCACCTTGACATTGAGAGACCTGAAATATTTGACACCCCTTGGTTAAATTATTTACAAAATAATTGACAACATCACGTTTTTTAACATTCTTCAGCTCTAGAAGAAGGCATAGATGTGGTGATATATACATGACTGAACCACCTATTCCACCTTTCACAATTCACCTCCTCCCACCCTCCCACCTAGATCTAGGGGCTCTGGAGTCAGAAGTTAGGTGTAAAACAAAGGGCCTGATTTGAGGGTAGAATTGTCACCAATACGAGGTCCACACTATAAGCAACGTTTGGCCCCCCAAGGCTGATTGATACACAGTGTATACGGTTTTAACAGGTTTCTGGTACATGATTTACTTGCCATACTTATTACACACTCCCCATATTCACGCTGTGCAATTGCACTAACGAATATACACTCAATAACGCCCTAAAGTCAAATCACGTAGCATTCCGGCAACGTCATGTGTCACTATGACGACCGGGAACCGCCCTACAACAACAGCGCATGCGCGGGGGACACAGGGTCTCCATTAGAGCCATGCACAATGCAGTCTCCTCGCAAGAAACACACAGCTGAGATCCACGTCTGCTGGTTTGACCGGAAGAAGGCACCGCCATAACTAATTAGCCGTATTATAAATACCGTCTCTGCCGAAGACTGTTCACATGCAGGCAGGAGTACGGTTGGGGTAGGTGCACACGAGCTGTCACCCGATCAAAACTGTAAGTAAGATCTCGCCGATGGGGACACGAGGAGCTGTTTACTAGGGCCGGTTTAGGTCGATTTTGTTACAGGGGGCCGATATTACTGGCCCCCGGTGACAAAAACGGCCCCCCAGGGGCCCATCCCCAGCCCCCAGCTTAACGGCCCATCGGGGAAACGCCTGTTGCACGCTACGGCCAGTCCAGTCCTGACAGACATAGACACAGACACACAGATCCACGTAGACACACACACGGACATAGTCAATCAAACAAATAAATACATGCTCACACAGGGACATGCTCAAGCCCATACACACTTACATGCTAAAATAGGGAGGCATTTGTAATCCTGGGCCTGTAATGGTTTCCCTGCACATAGCCCATTATTCAATTAATACATTTATTCGATTTTAAATGATAAAATCATAAAAGTACAGAAAAAATAACTTTACATGATCATGTCAACGGTACAAACATAAAAAGATGTTCGCATTTACTTAAAAACTCATAAGACATAATAAATTACTAAGGGCCCGATTATGAGTTTGGTGGTGTGGGAGCGGGCCGCCATGCAGGACCACTGGGCGTCCACCAGATTATGAGTTTACTCGTGGTCTGGCTGGTGGTCCTTTGGAATTCCCACTGCAGTGCCTTTCAAAAAGGCACTGCGATGGGAGCGCCAAAGCTCGTTCCTGGATGGACTGAAATGCACAATGTTGATTATTTTGTTCCATGCAGGAACTGGGAGTGCACCCATACAGGGAGGAACAATATGTGCCCTACTGCATGCACCCCCCTGCGCAGAGGGTCTAAAGAGCCCTGTAAAGGCCCCCAGAGTTTCCTCACTGCTAACCTTTCCATGGCAGGCTCACCGCCATGGATAGGGTCACAGTGAGGAAACTAATAATATGCTTGGCGGTGCAGCAGCGGCACCACCGAGCATATAGCAACCTCACACTGCTGCACCACTGCCAGGGATCGTAGAGGCCTGGCATTTGAAGGGATTCCATCAGGGTCTGACTTCTGTACACGTAATACAGCTGGTGGACCACCGGTGTGGCGGTCCCTGACCTCCACAACACCTCCATCACGAGTTTGGTGGTCCGATTGACTGCCAAACTCGTAATCCGGACCTAAATTCTATAAAAGTTTGACAAATGTATGTTGAGTGCATAAATAAACTACAGCAGATTTTAATTGATTGCTGGAAAATGGTCAGTGCTGATTTCCCTTTTTTTATGTGCTTTTTAATAAAGGTTTCATAAAAATGGATCTAGGAACTGCATGAACACTGCAAAAAAACATGATGTGCTACATGGCAAATTGCCTAAAACACACAACCAATCATTACAGAGGGAAAGGTAACAATACGGTGTACCATATTTAGGGCTTTATTACGAGCTTGGGGGCCTGACCATCGCAGGACTGTATCTGCCCCTGCTGCCGTATTATGAGTCGACCACGGGGCCGAAGGTGTGGAGGCGGGGATCTTGTAGCGGTTGTGAGCTCTATTACCAAATATATCAATGCCTGTGTGTGCATTTCAACTGCCAATGTGTTAGATGCACACATATGCATGATACATGTGGGACATTACTAGATACCCATTACCAGGGTTCAGCCCATTGTGGGCAGTTCTGGCAATAGGTATATGGAACGAAAATGACTCACCTGAAGATCGCTGCATGCAGGGTCGTAATCCTCAGGATGAAGATTCTGTTGAGAAGGGGTACCTGGAGAAAGCGATCCACACTGGAATCTGCTTGGGAGAAGAAGAAAGGGGTGAGTACACACCCCAAATCCTTTGTTACCGCCACCGTGAAGCAGGTGGTCGGACGACCGTGGTACGCTCGTGGAACAGGTGAAACTTGTAATGCTCATGGTGATGCATATCCCCTGTACTGCCCTATGACGGCTGATTTTCCCCCATTGTGAACCCAGCGGTTGGTGGTCTGCTGGCGGTCTCAGCGGACCAGCGGCTGTCTTCGCAAAGCTGATCTTCTCAACTCGTAGTACACCGGTCGGACCGCCAAGCTCACAACGCTCAGACCGCCACCACTGATACGGTGGTCTACAGGACCACCAAACTCCTAACAATGCCCATAGTCTAAATCAGGTTAGTATGTACATTTACTGTGACTCTTGGTATAGGGGCCAAGTTGGGTTGCAAGTAATTCTTGTCCTGACAAAGCAGAACACACCATATAACTAGATTTATGTTTGAATAGGATTTGTCAGCAATGGCTAGTTCTTGCTTGATACTATCTCATCCAGATTTAACTTTCTTATGTCGTTGGCTGAGCCTCTGCAAGGTTCAGCCAATGACAGGAGGCGGTGGAGAACTGGGGGCTAAGTTAAGTTGCAGTTATATC
This sequence comes from Triturus cristatus, assembly GCF_964204655.1. Lineage (NCBI taxonomy): Eukaryota > Metazoa > Chordata > Amphibia > Caudata > Salamandridae > Triturus > Triturus cristatus. The sequence continues at coordinate 296,339,072 of NC_140589.1, read as the reverse complement.
TCTGAGTGAGATACTATCTCAATCCCAAAGACCTCCAGTTTGCAAGTTGCCTCTGGCAGCTGTCTAGTTATAGCTGTGGAAACAGAAAGGAAACACAATGATCCTTGATACCAGATGATTTTTACCAATTGACACATGTGGAACACAAAAGAACAATTTGTGTATGGCTAAATAAAAATTAAAACACATTGAGGTTGCACAATGAAGGCTGGCCATGAACAAAATCTGCCTTATAGAGCCCAGAGCTGGGGAGTGATGGAAGAACTCGACCAGCTTCTCCTCCCCGGAACTAATTCTGGCCTGGCGCTGAGCTGCTGCAGTGGAAGTTACATTAAGAAAACCACAAATATGTCCCCTTTCTACATTCCATGTCCTTGTACGTCACCAGTGGCATATACAATTTTATTTCCATTGCTGGCTTAAAGATGAAAAATAAAATCACATATATTTGCCTAGGTAGGCTCTTTAAAGCCGGTCCAGGAATATTAGCATAATTAAATATTTATTAGGGTAAGGCTACTACTGACATGAGCAGGTCTCAACCTCTCCTCCATCTGACTCTTGGAAGCCAAGAAATATGGAATCAGTCATAACGTTCCGGCCACGTTAATATTCAAGAACAACTGGGCTGCAACAGGATGTGCAGCAGTTGCCCTGTTATCCCAGCATTCCTCCTGTACGCAGATATTCTTTTAGAATCATGACTGACTTTCATGCAACCGGTACTCAGATCTGTGAGGTGAAAATTGCTTTCTGCAGGCGTAGGATAAACATATGAAACCCTACAACACAGACAGTGTTGTGTAGCAGTCCTTTCTTTATGTTTATACTAGCTGAGAGCCAGTGCCAGAAGGAAAGTCTAACACGCTGCTCTAAAAGCAATCCTTCTACAGGTTATATTACTGTACTTCTATACTACTAGGCCATATATAGCCTTGAATTATTATTTTGTCCTATTTTCTATTTTTGCTGATTTCTCAGACACTGCATGACATTTGCACACTAAAGTGCCAATAATTAAAAGGAAATGTAGAAACTAAGGATGGTCGCTTTGTATCACTGAAAAACAGTACTAATCCAACAGAGGTTACATCACTTTACATTCCCATATAATGCAATAGCTAGTATAATCTAACAATAGCATACTTTTGCTGATTCTAAGCATTGTAAATAACAGGGAGCAGCCACTTTCCAGAATCTTCAAGTCCTGCAGTCCTTGTGGCGCAGAAGGAGCCCAATACCTCAAGAACTGATATTTTTGAGGTAGTCAGGTAAGGTGTGTCATTAAACGTGAGGAGCATTTTTATCGTGGGTGATGGGTGGCTGACACATTTAAGGTTAAGTGTTCATGCCATGGGAGGTGGGACTTTCGTGGGTTCCCTTTTGGATGGAGTAGGCAATCATTCAGTGGGACGCAAGTTGGTATCGCTTGGTGTCTTGTAATTATAATTGTAAATTGCATTTATATAGCGGTTACCACTCCTGACAAGCTTTAAGGTAAGTAGCATGCTACTCCGGTACCCAAGTGTAAAAGTGATTAGTAGATTTGTCATTTATTTTTATTTTTTAAATTTCCTTTGTGCATTGTTAAGTTTTTACTCTTGATTTCTTGTGTGTATAGTAGAGTTTAGAATAGGAATCGAATGATGGGGATGGATTTGAAAGGGGAAGTAGTAAGTTATTTTTGTAAGTAGTGGTCGTGTGCGACTGTTGTAGTCTCAGTCGTGAGTTCAGTTTATTTGTTATTGTTGTCCTAGTGTCTTCATCACAAAATGACACGTGTCTATCACACACTTGCAGATGGGAGCCTGCGTCAGTATTGTGGAGATCTGCGGTCAGTAGGGGGGATATGTAAGCTTTAATGAGCTGTGAGTTCTTGGCCGGTAATGCCATCGAACCGCACCAAATTGCATATTTGGTTTCTCATTTGGTCCTGGTGCCCATTGCCGGCAAATATATATGCGTGGTAAGAAGCCGATGATGTCTCAATACCCAGTCAGCTGTATATTCTGGAAGAGTGAGAGGGGCATATTAACAAGGCGGCGATATGAAATTATCGCCGCTTTTGCGTCCGTTTTCGGGCGAAAAGCGGCGATAATTTCATCGCCTTATCAGCAAAGACACGCTATCGCGTGTCTTGCTGACTTAGCGTCCATTTGCAGCACGCCTCCGATCGCATCGCTAATGAGATGCAAAGGAGGCATGCCTGACAAGACTCCCTTGGGAAAATATCACGAAGGCAGCTTCGCGATATTAACAAGGGAGAGTAGCGATTTTTAACATCGTGTTAAGTATGCCTGAACGCAGGAATTTAACGTAAGGCATACTTAACATGGGGGGTGGATTTTGTGGCTAAGACCACAGGCCCTATCATCTAGGATATCGCCGTTTTCCACCATGGAAAACGGCGATATCCCAACTATCTCTGGAATTTTTTTCGCCTCGGCGATGCGCGTTGTTAATAACGTGCAAACCGGGCGATAAATTCCAGAGATAGCCGGCGATAAATATGCAAGCGCTAAGCGCGCTTTGCTATATTTATCGCCGGCCCTTGTTAATATGCCCCAGAGTTCTGCCCCAATTGGTGCTATTAGAAGGTGGCCTGTGGTATGCCAGGGTGAGCAGTACTGGTGTGGTCACGGTCACCATGCCTCTTAAGCAACCCTGCCATCAAAGGCAAATGTGAACACATGGCCCTGTATTACTTTAATAATATCTGTATATACTCATTTTGCTCCAATCAAGGCATGAGATGGGAACAAAACTCCAGGATGAAGCAGTTTTTCATCTTCTAGCACTTGGCTAGACAGGTGGATGTATTTATCCCAGCCAGCCCTCCCTTGCCCATTCTTGACCTCTGACTTTAAGATGTTGACAGAGTCTCGCGCACCTTGTAAAGGAGCTGCAAGAAATGTGAAGAGGAGTGCTTTAGGGGGAACAAGATAACTTCAAGAGTAGGTTATCTGGCAACTGGCAAGCAGAAGATGAAAGAAAGATAGCAGCCTGTGTGTACTCGGCGAGGGCGTGTAGCAGATAAAGAACAAAGGTGTAGATAAATCATTTAGAATATTCCTTGTTAAAACAAATTACAATTGCATTCCTGCTTGAGATGGAGACAGTTCCAGTCGTGTGGTTGAAGCTGATCTGGGGTTTAAAGCACCCTTTCCTGTGTAATGTAATTGATTTGTCGAAGTTTATTCCTTAATGCAGAAAGCATCTTTGGAACACTGTACAAAAGGCTGGAATGCATGTTGCTAAACTGCAATTTACAGTTGAAAGTGATGTCAACTAACAAATCAAAGTTTCCCATCAAAAGGTCAACTTCCATTATATTTATTGCATTCACTTTAATAGTTACAATTAGTTATATCTCAAATGCATCCTTTAAATAGTCTTTCCTATAGTAATCTTATAGAAAATACAATGTAGCATGTTTGTATTAAAATCATGATGTTAATCATTCTTTTAAAACTGTAATTTTAAATAAACTTATTCAGTTACAGTACTAATTTGATATGATGTGCTTTCTACTGTTGTTTTAAAATCAAATATACATTTTCTGACTTCGAAATGAACTCTCAAAACTATGTAAATTTGATTCCAAACTACTCTTATTGGCATGCCATGTCCTTCATCAAATCTGAAAGCAGCTATTTTGAACATTTTGAATAAAACATTGAGTAACTCGAGACAAACATAACTATATTTTCTACAGATCAGTTCCTCTATAGAAACACAAATGTGATTATTTATAGTTTGCTGACAAAACCCAAGGGTTGCAAAAGAAATATAAAGCAGAAGACTGTGGGGAAAGATCCTCACAAAATTATTTAAATCTGACTTAAACAATGAATTATCACAGAGTGTTCAATTTTTTTAACACAACAATCACTCATATGCATATATTATTCAAGGCCTGAACTTCTGTATTAATTCTATAACAAGCTCATGATCGAGGATCACTGACCAAAAGGATAAATGAAATTAGAAGGAGTACTGCAAAAGGTATTTATATGTTTAGCGCCTGTCCACTGAATGCAAAAACATGTGAAGTCTATCAGTTCATCTGAAATCAGTCAGAACCTTTTAGTTTCCTTGCGCTTTTAAGCAAACTGAGGAGGTTGTCCAAGATTCACAACTACGATTGAGGTCACATACAGAATATAGTTGATGCCTCACCCCTGGACGCTCCGGGCGCCAAACATGGTTGATGAGGTGAGTTTTCCCCATCCCTAGATGTGCAACCTTTAAATAAGTTTTTTTGGCAACCCTTGGAGGTGTCCCCTCAATAATTACACTCATTTTTAATTTACGTTTTAGGGTCGCCCCCTCCCAACCCCCTCTCCTGAGGAATATCCGCATGACTGAGGTTTAAATTACCCCTCTTTGCCATCAAGTCGGCAAAATCCCTCATTTTTGTACCTGGACCACAATTTCCTGTCATCCCCATTTCAACCAAGAAAAAATCTTCTGTTTTTTGATGTGAATTGCCAAACTTTATCTTGTGATTGGCCAGGCTACAACAAACTGTTTATTCAGTATCAGTTCTATGTACAATCTTGAAAACTCTATGCGCCCCTATACTTTGAATTGTCTGACACCCTTGAGCACTTCTTTACACGTTCCCCGTGGTACAATCTTTCTTCCTTCTACAACCCTCTCCATTTTTCTGAACCATGTTGTGTCTTTTATCAATTGAATACATATTAATTGTTTTGTAAATTGGTTGTTGCACATCTTCTATATTTTTGCAAATCCAAATGGTTAAATATAAAGTGGGAGCTGACATTTGCTAGCTCTGAAATGTTTAAACTGATTATTGTGTTAAACAAAATAAGGTCCTCTTGAATTATTGGTCAAGGACCATTGTTCTCTGTATCAATCAATACCCAGGTCCAAGAACTTAACCCCTTCCCCACTCATGATGGAACCACTCCGTCATGAGCCACGGTCGCCGTGTGCTCATGACGGAGTGGTTCCGTCATGCTGCGGCCGTTGGCGGCCGCGTCGCCCACGCGGCGCTAATTCCCCGCCTGTGCGGGCGATTAGCGCAGTGGGCGGAGTCATGACGGAACCACTCCGTCATGAGCACAGCTCAACCGCGGCTCATGACGGAGTGGTTCCGTCGTGAGCACCGCGCCACCGCGCTGCCCCCAAACCCCCCCCAGCGCTGCGGCGGAATTCCCGCCGCAGCGAAAGGGTTAATCGGGTTACCCCATAGCTTCCTGACCTATTCAGTGCAGTGGTACAGCCCAGTCTGGTGTGATATATGAGGCTTTTTAGTGGCTGATGGTTTGTCTAGAAGGAGGTGGCCCCTGCGCTGCTATCGTCTGTGGTAGAGAAAATGTAATCACCCAATACCAAAAATCTAAAGTTCAAACCATTTAAAATATTTATGCTGAAAACTATACCGTTTGGTTCCGAGACAGTGAAGGAAGCGAACATTTAATCCCCGCCCCTCCCACTACTAGACCATTACATGTATGACGCCTACTACGGCACACATGTACACACTCTATCCTTCTTTAAGAATGAGACTAGCATGATTAATTGCCAAACAAACTATTTATCAGCTGTGCCCCATATTTCTAAGACTGTAGATATAACTTGTATATAACTTGTATATAGGACCACTGTGTACGATCTGGTTTAAAACCCAGCACACAAACTACAACGCAATTGGACGAAGGGGGTTACATGTAATTAGGACTGTAGTGGATCGGACACCGTGTCTTTATTAGACATACTTAAAGTTTGAACATAAAAAGTTAAAGTGTTTTACTCTAATCGAACATTTTTGGGCAAGTGCTGAGGATGCTAAAGAGCATCCGACACGTCTCTGGTCATCCACTGGTGTGCTGCATAGACCGTTTCATATACAGCTAAACGGGCCCCTTTCCGGACAATTATATATATATGTATTACAAGGTCTAAATATGATTCCATTCTATTAGAAAGATGCATATTACATAGATATTGTTATGCAAGTAAATTAGGGGATAGGTTCGAAAGTCTGAAACGTTACTGTGCAAACGAAAAGCTACTATTTAAAGTTTAAATATCATGTGTCAAAAAGGACATTATGCAAACATTTTGAATGCTTGGTTATTGGTTATGCTGACATTCCTGTATCCCTCCGAATCCATTTGCTAACTGGGTGTAAGCGCCTGAGAAGGGCTTCGATGCTGTTTTACATCCTGGACACCAAAACTCCCCCCCGCCCCCCCCCCGCCTTTCCCCACCTCTGGTAGGTGGTTGATAGAATGGTCTAATGACAAAAGCGAATCATAACTAATCCCCTTTCCCCCGGCCATGTCTCTTAAGTTAGGAAATCCGAATCTGCATCAACAGTCTAGAGAGGATATAGTGATGCTATAAATATGAAGGGGGAAAATAAAATCGACATCATGTCTGTGCAGACAGGTAACAGAGAGGGAAGCCAGCTAAGCCAGCAACACTATGGCACCACTAAAAGTACCTCCAACATTTGCCTCATTAATAGCACCAGCAGTGTGGTGAACACTGACAAATACAGTCATACATTTACTGAATTTTCCTTTCTAGACCTATTTAAGCATATATGCTTGTAATACACAGATTTACTTTAATATGAGGGAGCTGTACTCTTTTGTGTTCTTCAAGCTTTCAGTACCATTTTGAACTCCTGGAGGAATGTGGTTGTCTGAATGTTTTTTGTTAGGGTGTTACAGTGGTGAGGGCCTAATAGTGATCCGAACCTGGAGGTGGCTAAGGGTGGAAAAAGTTCTGGTTAGTTGGTCGTCAATTCTTAGTATGAGTGTAGGCAGTATGTTAGACAGTAGTTAGTTTCTGTGCCATTTACTGATTTGAATACAAGTGTCAGGAGATTTTGTATGGTACTTTTTTTGAGCCAACCAGATAAGTGACTGTATGGTGGAGTGGGAATATGCCTATATAGACTGTACAAAGCTTTGGTTGCAAAGTTTTGGACCTTGTTGAGTGGTGCAAAAATAACCGAGGGAGGCCCATTAGAAAAACTGTTTCAATACCTCTACATGGGCGTAGCTAGCAATAGTTCAGCAGGTGCTATTCCACTGGGATCCAGGGCTGTGAGGGACTCACTTCATCCCAATTAGCAACCGTTTATTACTACCAAAATTGGTAATGGGTCCCAATTTCATTGTTTGCATTACTGCTAAGCACTGCCTTGCTACGCTCCTATAGTCAAGCCTGCTGAATACTAATGAGTTACTCCGTCTTGAATGGAATGAGAGAACTGATTTCTTGAATTTAAAACAATACGTATCAACCTGCAGTTACTGTGTTGGTTATGTAGCAATTAGTTTTTGTTAATAATTTCAATTGACTTGAGCCACGAGGTTTCTGGACGCAGGGGTAACTTTGAAAGCACTGCTGAGGGAAGTAGATGGTGTCCAAGTTTTGGGTGCTGGATAAGGTTGGAAAGCACAGGACTTTAATTTTGGAGGACCTGAACACAACGAAGGAGGATGCCTAGATGCCCATGATGGTCAGCTGCCACTGCCCTCGCATTTTGTTTCACACTATTTTCTTGTCCCTCCTACACTGCTGCTCCTCACACTCCACCCTTTCTCAGTAATGTTCCTCTCCACGCCTGCCACTACCATCTCACGTCATGCTGATCTCGTCTCTCCTTTCTCTCTCATACTCTTCCTCACTTTACTCTCTCACTCTCTCTCACTGACTGACTGAGTGACTCTCTCACTGATTGAATAATTCTCTCACTGACTGACTGACTCTCACTCTCTATCTCACTCACTGACTCTCACTCTCTCACTCTCACTGTCTGACTCTCTCTCTCTCACTGACTGACTCTCTGACTCTCTCTCTCACTGACTAACTCTCTCTCTCACTGACTGACTCTCTCTCTCACTGACTGATTCTCTCTCGCTGACTGACTGACTCTCTCACTAACTGACTAACTGACTCTCACTCGCTCTCTCACTGACTGACTAACTGACTGACTCTTTCTCTCACTCTCTCTCTCACTGACTAACTGACTAACACTCTCACTGACTCTCTGACTAACTGACTGACTGACTCTCACTCTCTCTCTCTCTCTCTCTCTCACTGACTGACTAACTAACTAACTATCTCACTGACTGACTAACTAACTGACTCTCTCACTGACTGTTATGTTATGTTATGTTATATCAGCTTATAGTGCGCACTAATACCCGAAGGTGTCCTGGCGCTATAGCAGAATGTCTGGAGAGGAAATGAACAGGACTCACGGCCAGAAGCGATGTCCGTGCCTAGACTGAAAACAGCCAGGTCTTCAGGCCCTTTCTAAAGGAAAGGAGATCAGAGGTGGACCTAAGAAAAAAAGGAAGTTCGTTCCAGGCATAGGAGGCCTTACGCACAATACTCTTACCACCCCAATTGGCCTTTTTTGCCCTGGTGACAACAGCCAGTTTAGCATCCCTAGAGCGAAGAGCTCTTCCCGGGATGTACCACTGGAAGCGTTCTCTAAGGTCTTGTGGTCCAGCTCCATATAATGATTTAAGAGCTATACATAGTACCTTAAAATGGACCCGTTGTTTCATAGGGAGCCAATGCAGATCCCGTAGGCCCTTGCTGATAGACATGAACTTGGGAGTATTTGTTAGAAGTCTAGCTGCAGCGTTCTGTGCCATCTGGAGACTGCTTCGATGTTTATTATGAACTGTAAGGTACAGACTGTTACAGTAGTCCAGATGGGACAGAGCTAAGGCAGACACTACAGACCTGAAGCTTTCAGTTGTTAAGTAGGGTTTGATGTTCCTCAGAGTCCTTAGGGTTAAGAAGCAAGTTGATACCACTTTGTTTACCTGGTTCTCAAAGGAAAGCCTGTTATCAACAGTCACCCCCAAGTTTTTTACTTTAGTTGCTAGGGGGGGGGGGAGGGGGGCCCATCCCACTGGGCCACCAGGCCGGGGACCAGAGACAGGGATTATTCCCGAACATAATCACCTCTGTTTTGCCAGCGTTTAGTTTCAGACAATTAGCGGTCATCCAGCTGGTTATGGAGGCCATACAGTCTTGGCAGTTAGAGGCTTTTGTCGCTTCGATCCCTTTTTGAAGGGACATCACTATCTGGGTATCATCGGCATATGAAGTTAACAGTAGGCCAAATGATAGTATGAGCGGTGCAAGAGGTTTCACGTAGACATTAAAAAGCGTGGGGCTCAATGAGGATCCCTGTGGAACTCCACAGGGAAGAACAAATGAATCGGAGGAATACGTTCCCATGTCCACTGTTTGTGTTCTATTAGTCAGAAAGGACTTCAGGAGGGCCAAGGCAGAACCCTGTGTCCTGGCGTTTGATAATCGTCCTAGTAGTACATCATGGTGAACAGTATCAAAGGCCGCCGACAGGTCCAGCAGGATCAAAATAGCTGAGCCTCCTTGGTCGATGGCTTCCCGGATCTCTTCAGTGGCTTTTATCAGGGCCGATTCTGTGCTATGACCGGCCCGGAACCCGTACTGAGAGTAGTCCAGCAGATTGTTTGTGTCTAGAAAGAGGCTCAGTTGCGTATTTATGGCCTTCTCCAGGATTTTAGCAGGTAGCGGAAGACGGGAGATAGGTCTGTAGTTATTGGGGTCTTTGAAATCGAGATTAGGTTTTTTTATGAGCGGTAGGATGGAGGCAGTTTTCCAAGACAGAGGGTAATGCCCAGACACCATTATCTGATTGAGTAATGGAGTAAGGGTGTTAGTGATAATATCTGGGGACAGTTTGATTATTGAGGCTGGAAAAGGGTCTTTAGGAGACCCGGATTTACAGCTCAGCAACAGATTGGCCGCCACCTGATTGGACAATGGAGTAAAATTATCAAAAATAGGGGAGTTGTTGGAGAGCATCAAGTCAGGGCTATCCTCAAAGGGAAATCCTGAAGGCTTGTTAAAGGATGAAAAAATAGCTTCTACTTGGGACAAGAAGAAATGGGCTAAAATATTGCAGAACTCAGCGCTGGTGTGTAGAGTGGGTTTAGGGGGGTAAAAAGGGCAGTGACCGTTTTAAAAAGTTATTTTGCAGAAGATTTAGCTTCAATGATTTTGTTAGAGAAGTACGCCTTTTTCTCAGTCAGCAGCAAGTTTTTGTAAGCTAGGAGGCGGGATCTGTACTGATCTTTATTGAATTATAACCGTTCCTCCATATCCGCTCCAAACGCTAGCATTCTGATTTCAGCACCTGAAGATTCTGCGAGAACCAAGGGGCAGAGGGTGTCCTACGTTTAGGGAAGCACCATTTGACAGGGGCCAATTTAAGACAGGCCGACTTAATCCAGTCATCATACATTACTGATGCTTCCTCTATGTTTGGAGGTAGATCAGGGACTGAAATAGTCAGAGTTTTACTAAGATTGACCGGATTGATATTTTTCCAGGCCCGGGTAGCTATCCCGTCCCTAGGTTTTGGGTGGGCTTGTACAGTGGATTACCGGGTAATCTAAAAAATGATGGCAGAGTGGTCAGTCCAGGGTAGTGGCAAGGTGTCCAGAATAGACAGACGGGGAGTATTTGTAAAAATCCTATCCAGGGTATGGCCGGCCTCATGAGTGGGTCCAGATACCTGTTGCCGGAGACCGCCGGCACCCATCATATCAACCAGTCGGGCTGTTTCGGGGTCCGTAGGGTCATCTAGATGAAAATTAAAATCGCCTAAGGCAGTAAATGATTTTGCAGGTACTATTACCCAACCTTCCCCCTCCTCTTCTATATGCTCCCATAACAATTAAAACCATAACAAGCAACCATTGAGACAGGCAGATAGAAGTTGCCAGCATTAAAAGGACAAAAAAAATCAAGACATTATTTATTGTTAATACTTTTTTTATATGGTTGTTCAGTTGTACATAATGCTTTCTTGGTCATAAATAAGGTAACAAAAATGCTTCTGACACTTTTGTGTTATAACTTTTCAGCATGCTGCAGACTTCTGTACAGCACTACTTAAAGACATAGGCAAAGTCAATATCTCTAGCTAAACACTTATAAGGTCCCAAAGGCAAAACCCATTGGGTATGCCAATGCTTGTTTGATGAGAGCTATCAGCCTGATATACTGATGCATCGACCTCCGACTGGCCCCATATTGCGATCATGATGTGCATTTCTCGCACCTTTTCATTGGATCACACCTGCACTACATGTGAGAAACCATAATTCCTCCTCCTTCCACCCCTGATGACCAAAGCACTGATCCTTCCTCTTCCCTTCCTTCAGACACCGACAAGTCGACTCCTTTGCCCCAGAAACACCAGAATGCCCAACGTGACTCTTCCTGCCCCTCTACCATTCTCTCATCCCTCTACACCTCTGCTGAATCTATTGGACTTTTACCTGAATGAGATTATCCACCCTGGATCTTCGGCCTGGGTTCCCCTCACTCCTGTCGCAGACTATGCCCACGAGCACGTTAGGAAGGGTTTTGAGAAGGAGGTGCGCAAAAGATTGCTCTCTGAATGCCCCCACCCTGACATTGAAGTCAAGGCGACTGACACACCAGAGATAGACCCAAACTTAGCTACCTTCCTCAAACGGTTTTCTAGGGATCCCAAGAAAGGGATTGACAGGTCATGGAAGGCCTGTCAAGATAAAGTTCTTGACCTGAATTTTGCAGATGGCGGTCTCTGCAAAAGATTCTGATTCCCCCATTGATCTCGACGCCTGAGCTGGTGTCCAATGAGCACTATGGGCCTCATGTAGGAAGCCAAATACCGGTCGGTAACGGCCGATTTTCGGTAATTATACCGTTACCGACCGGTATTTTGGCTTTTGAGATGTAGGGGGAGAATTTCATGATTCGGTATTTACCGAATCGGTAAAATTACCGAATCGGTAATATTACCGATTCGGTAAATTTACCGATTCGGTAAATACCGAATCATGAAATGAGATGTAGGGGGAGTGTGTGGTGGGTGTGGGGATTCGTTATTTACCACCAACTAAAGGTTGGTGGTAAATGACGAATAGGTGACAAAAAGCATTTTTGTGCACGTTTAAGTGTGCAATGTGGCAGACATACATGCCCTTAGGGCATGTATGTGCGCCACATGTGCACACATGGCCGAATCAGGGGTGCAACAGGGTGTCAATGTGACACCCTGCCACCCTTGCATGTGCTCCCCCATTACCGAATCGGTATTTACCGATTCGGTAATGAGGCATACCTTCCCATCAATGGGAAGGTATGCCTCATTACCGAATCGGTAAATACCGATTCGGTAATTACCGAATTTTTCCGAATCGGTAATATTTACCGACTCATTACCTACATTGCATTTACCACTTCATAAATACCGAATCGGTATGATTCGGTATTTATGAAGTGGTAAATGCCAGCCCACCTACATGAGGCCCTATGTATGTTAAGGAACACCAACTGTGCCTAATCAGCAGAAAGCTGAAGGTCCATACTCATCCACATAGCCCCTAAATTAGTGGAATCCGCTAATGCAGAACCAGGCCCTAAAGCGAACGGGCTCCTTTTTGGAGATCGATTTGTGAAGGACATTGGAAAGTTTGTAGAAACCTTCACAGCACTTGATTAAGTGCAATCATTCCATCACAAGGTTTTTAAGTATCAATGCCTTTTTGGGCGGGTCGGTTGATACAGAGGGAGCTCGACCAGCCATCCTTACAATACAAGTCCTTCCAGAATCTACCAGGGCGGAAATCGTAACTATGACTCCGTGGCATGCCCTAACGGTTATCCTGCCAGAACATGAGGAGGTCAATACTGATACCACAAAGATCCATTCCGAGGACAAGGAAATTTCAACGCCTCTTCAGGCACCTCAGGTAAGCCTTATTTCCTCTTTCTCCATTCAACTGGGGGGCAGAACTTAACACTTCCTCCACAACTGGGAAGCCATCAAACAAGATCCGTGGGTACTAAAGACAGTCTCCGGTTTCAAAAAAGTTTTTCGGAACTCCCCATCAACCCTTCCTTCCACAGCCACTCCCTTTTTCTCTACAAAATCAAATTTTTATTTGAAACGAACTGGCCCAACTTCTGCAGAAAGGGTCGATCGCTCCTTGCCACCCCGATTTGGCAGTGTTTTGCAGAAATATTTTCGTGGTCCCCAAAAAAGGAAAAGGTGCCCATCTGGTCATCAACGTGAAAGATTTAAATTCTTGGACTTTATTTCGTCACTTCAAAATAGAGGGGATTCACCTCCTCAGAGGCCTCCTTCAGGAGGAGATTGGATGATCCGTCTCGACCTGAAGGACGCATATCTTTACATTCCCATTTTTCCTCCTCACCGCAAGTTTCTACAGTTCCTGTGGGAGGGTCAATGGTTTAATTTCCAGGTTCTTCCTTTCGGTCTGTCCTCAGCACCATGATACTTCATCAAAGTGATGTGCTCTGCAGTGGAACAACTCCGCACCAGAGGCATACGTCTTATCATTTACCTCAATGATATTCTCTTGATGGTGCAGGACAGATTTCTCCTCCTAACTCATCTCTCATGTGCCATTCAACTACTTCAAGATTTGGGCTTACTGATCAATCAAAATAAGTCCAGTCTTTCTCATTCTCAGTGCTTGGAGTTCCTCAGCTTACAAATACATTTGGTGGAGGCTCTTCTTTCCCTCACTTACCAAAAGCTGAAACTGATACTGTAAGAAATCTGATCAGCCCTTGCCAGAATAGTGGGGCTATTGACCTCTTTCATTCAGGCAATTTTTCCAGCACTGTTACATTATCAAGCTCTGCAGTATTTAAAGATCAGGCATCGTTCTTATTACGAGATTATCAATCTCACTCCAGACACCAGAGCGGAGCTGCAATGTTTGCAATGATTGCTTGACCACATGACTACCTGGAACAGCAGAGCCATATTTGGCTACCATCTTGATGTGGTGATCGAATCAGAAGCCAATCGGTGGGGTTGGGGAGCCAGCTGAGGGAACGTCTCCCCACGGGGGAGATGGACTACCAGCGAATCTTAACTCCATATCAATTGCTTGGAGCTTTTGGTGGGCTCTTTTGCCATCAATACGCTGGCCCGCTCGCTTCCAGATGTTGTGTTTTACTAAGGATGGGCAATATCTCTGTTTTCCAGTACATCAACAGAATGGGTGGGACCAAGTCACAGGTCTTAGTGGAAATTGGCAAAGAATGTTGGCACTATTGTTTTCAGCACCACATCTCCATAATAGTGGAATATCTCCTAGGCCGAGACAACATTGTGGTGGACTAGAACTCTAGTTATCTCCGAGATGCCAGTGAATGTTAATTGCACACGTTTGTTTTCCAGCTACTTCATACACAATGGGGCCCATGCATCACAGATCTTTTTGCCTCTTGTCAGTCCAACCAACTCCAAAATTTCTTTTCCTGGTGCCTGGATCCATTGGTTCTGGCCACAGATGTTTTCCTCTAGGATTGGCACAACCCTCTCCATTATCCTTTTCCTCCCTCCCTCCTGATTCTGAGGGTGTCTACTCAAACCCGCAGTCAGTATTAGTAACTCATTCTGATTACTCCACTGTGGAAATCCCAACCATGGTTCCCTGTCCTCATGGAGTTCTCTTGCGTGTGTTTATCTCTGATTGCTTGTTTCCAGATCTTCTTCTGGGTCCCTCGGGAGCTCAACATCCCTTACTGATGCAGGGCCTTCTACATTTCATGGTGTGGTGCATTTCAGGGACTGTTGGCTTCTGCCTGGCCTTTTGGAACAAACTGAGCAATTCCTTCTACGTTCCTGGTCCGATGCCACACACAAGCGCTATGCCTCTGCTTGGCAACAATGGCTGGATAGGTGCAACCAACAGGTTTTGGATCCCCTGGGGCCCCCCATTGTCTTAGTAATAAACTTCCTAGCAGGGTTACCATCTTCTGGATTGATTTATTCATCTGTCAACAACTACCTTTTCGGCCTGTCAGGAATTGGTGAATGGGAAACCAGTGGGGGATCATCCCTTGCTGTGCTGAATTATGCGAGGTATTGACTTGAGCAACCCCCCAAAACCCAAATATGGCTATTTGTGGGACGTGCATATCATCTTCTTTCCTACAGAGATGGCCGACCAATTCTGATCTTACGCCAAAACAGTTATCAGCAAAGTTGACTTTGTTACTTTGTTTGGATTCTTGCAGAATGGTGTCCGATGTTAAAGCTCTATGGACTTAACAGGTAGAGTTTTTACTCCCACCAGAGTTACCTTTACTTTGTCTAGAAGAAAAAAAACAGATAACATATCCACATTGTCCTAATAATCCAAATTGATGCATTGTGCAATGTTTAAAAGAATATCAGGACCAGATTAGAGAGTTCCGGTATTCTGGTGGCAGTTAGTTATTAATTTCACTTCAAAAACCTTTCTGTGCTGTCTCTTCTGCCACCTTGGCTAGGTGGGTGAAGTTGCTTCTGGGAGAAGTGGGAGTTGATACCAGTACAATTGTGGCCCACTCTGTCAGAGGAGCTATGGCCTCCAAAATCATTTCCCTGGGTTCTCAAATTCAAGATATTATGAAGGCTGCTGATTGGTCTTCATTTGATTGTAAACCTATTTTGGATGTAGACTCAGTGTTGTTGAATCAGCTTTGAATGAGCATAATCCAATGCCTCTAGTCCTGACATAGAATCATTTGTTTTTGATTTAATGCCTCTATTCAGTGTTACACATTTAGGACCTCATTATGATGTTGGTTGGAAAGCATTCCGACCGACTCCTTGTCAGAATTGTTTCCGACTGACTCGGGCTCGGGGAGTCCGACCGATTATGATGTTTCCGAACACCGTTTAGTCAGACTCCCATTGACTTCAATGGGAGCCTGAGTTCTGACCGACTTTACAGGCTCCCATTCAAAAAAGGGGTGGTTGTGGAAAGCCTTGCACCCTGTGGCAGTCACCCCATGGTACCTGCCACACTGTGCATGGTTGTATAGAGGGGTCTCATGGGTACCCCCACGGGCCCCAACCGGAGGCCTGCGGGTGAAGGGGGGCCTGCCACAAGCCCCCAATGTCAGTTTCCGACAGCCGTTTTGTGTCGGAAGGACCGATTCGGAAAGGCTGTCCAAATACGACATCGTAATACGTCCATAACCCTGTAAAATTCGGCTCCGGCTGACTCAGAGTCTCAGAATGCCAGACGGAACCGATTCGGAAAGACCGAACGAATACCTTTCCATCGTAATCGGTGGGTAGGAAATGTTCCTGAGTCAGTCGGAATCATAGGTTCCGACACAGGTTAGGAAAATCTAAATGCTGTTAGGAGCCTTTCCAACCGACATCATAATGAGGCCCATTGTATCATTTGTGAATTTACAAGCCAAACAGTTTTAAACCTAAAATGCCCAATTATCGAGGGAAGCCCTAACATTTGGGGTAGACCCTTAGCTTTTTCAATGGGCCATGTGGCTCTTACAAGATGGTGTCATAGATTTAAAAGAAAACATAGGATTAGGTATATCAAACCCTGACAAAACTTTCCAATTTTTTAAATCATACATTTTACTTCATTGTTTGTGGTTGTATGTTAATGCACATGTGAGAGAGTTGGTTTCTGTTTTAATTTTGGGTCCAAGAAGAGTTTTGCGTGGAATGAACCAAGTTCTTTAAGATGCTTTCACTAACTTCTTAGGATAACCCCTAAAAGTAAGTTGCTTGACCAAAATATTGGCATTCTTGAAGTAGTCATCCTTATTGGTACAATTTCTCACAATATGAAAAAATTGTCCATAAGGAAGGTTCTCTTTAAGTGCTTTAGGGTGGCCACTAGAGAAATGTAATAGCATATTGCGATCTGTAGGTTTATTATGTAGCCAACAATTAGTTGGTCATCACTAGCTTTTATAACTAAATTAAGAAAATTCACTTTCGTAGAATCATACATGATGGAAAACCTCAAATCTTCTTATCTATGATTGAGCCAGTCATAGAACATCAAAAGCAACGCCTGCGGCCCAGTCCAAATTATAAAGATATCATCTATATGACAATGCATTTGTTTAATATGTTGCTGGTAAGGGTTGTCAGTCCCAAAAATCAATTCTGGTTAAAAATTGATATGTAAAGATTGGCTCTCTCTTGGGCAAAGCTACACCCCAAAGCCTGCCATGCCTTTGACTTATAAAAACAAGTCCTCTTTGAATGAAAATAAATTATTTTTTTAAACATAAATGTGCCATTTCTGCTAGAAATTCTGCTGGGACCTTGTGGGGTGGTGGCCTTTAATTAAAGACCTCGGTCAAAACAGCAATCGGCTCTCCTAGAGGAATATTGGTGTATAATGCTTCTATGTCAAATGTCACAAGAATGTTGGTAGCGTTATCTTAAGGGGATCCCTCAACCTAATTAATGAGATCCGTAGAATCTTGTAGTGCACACAAATTTTTTTTAAAAGTATCTATGTATTGTGCTAAAGGCTCAAGAAGAGAAGCACATGCAGAAATGATAGGTCTTCCTGGAGGGTTATTCAAATGTTTATGTAATTTAGGAAGGGCATAGATTACATGGGTACAAGGGTCCTTTTTATTTAGAAATCTGTGCTCTTTTGGATGTTTCCATCCCTCATCCAGCGCATTTTGCATGACTTCTATAAACAATTGAATATGCAATTCACATAATTAAATTGGACTAAGATAATAAAACAACTTCACAATCGAGCACAACACATTTTAGGAGTTCAACATGATAGAAAGAGCCCCTATCTCATAATTAGGCTAAAATAGAGGGTCATACTAGCAAGCTAGAGAATAATGTAAAATCGCACACCATACTAGTCCATTCTACTAAAAAATAAAGGCCTTCATTTGAGAATACAGACTATATTATTGATAAGCTAATATAAATCTACTATTTTAAGGCACAGCAAAACAGGGGTGCCAAAAAATCCAGTATAAAATAATCTTAGAAAATCACACAGCATATAGCCTAATAACATTTAAAACATTTAAAAAACAGTCAGAATAAACAATAAAACAATAATAAGATCTAACAGCATAGAGAACAGGGAACATTTTCTATAATATTAATTTTAGCAGCACAATTCCAAATCATCAAGAGTTATTAAAGGTGGAAATTCAGGCCAGCACTTCAGATCTAATGCACCATCTCCAGCGCAAATATTTGGACACTGGCACAGACAATTGCCCGTTCGATTTCTGTACACAGTAGCCGCAGAACATCCAGGTGCTGCCTGGAATCCAATTGCCTGCATATTGGAATAATCCAGGATTTTCCTGGGGCGCACATACGATGGACAATAAATAAATAAAGTATGGCAGTGATTCTTCAGCATGCTGGCATGTTGGGCCTATAGTCCGCACAGCAGCACCTGACTTCCATTTTGCTAAAATTAGCTGTATTTGGAGTGCGACATAATGGAATTATAGGTATATACTCGTAGATGCTGGTGGGGTTATATAATCAAAAAAGGGCTCAAAGGCCGTATCAATTTTAAAATCTAAAAACTTATCAGCAAGAGACCCTACCGGAACATGCCTAATTTCTTCACAGGCGAACCAAAATTCTTCTAGTCCAATCTTATATAGCATGGGGCTTATTCACAAACCCCTTGCGCGGCCGGTGCGTCACTTTGTGTGACGTACCGGTGGTGCATTTTGTTGCCACATATTTACAAGGACAGAAAAAGCCACCCTGCGTAGCTTTTCCTGTCCTTGTAAATACGGCCCCTTTGCATGCAGCACTTTGCGTAAAAGGGGCATTTCATGGGTGTTGCTGTGGGTGTTTCCACGCAACACCCATAGAACCTGGCAAATTTACGAGAAACTGTAAACCTGGAAATACTTCTGAATGCTACGCCTCCGTAGGGTAGGCGTAGAGAGACACAACGAGGAGAGTATTAGTTTCTCCTCGTTTTTTCCCTCTTTCTATGCGTGTTGCATTCTCCAGCACACATAGAACGAGGAAATCACCTCTTGTGATAATTTATTCGCAGGAAGGGACACCTTCCTGTACATAAACAATCATTAAAAAAATGACGTTTTACAAGTTCTATGTGTGCTAATGCAGCACACATAGAAGTTGAAAAACGCCATTTCAGTTTGTTTATGTGCAGGAAGGGACACATTTCTGCATATTTCGGGATATTTATAATTATTTCATACAATGCAGCAAGACACCAATGGCTGCTGATGAACTTTGAAAGAGGTGGGGCTAACATATGTACCTAGAATTGGAGCAAATCAGCAAGGCTGACACTCTAAAGGAGGGTTCGGAGAGGTGAGGGGTAAATTGACAAAAAATCCAAAGGTGCTAAATGAAGGACCCTAGTGCTTTTTATTGCGAGCCAGGCAAGTGCTACTCCCTGCCAGGCTGTTGAAGCTCAAGTTCTCCAAGACAACTGCGAAAAAATGGTGACAAAATAGTAGGCATTTCATCACAATTTCCCTTAAAACCTAGGCTGAAAGTTGTATGTAATAAAGGGAAACAATAGAAACAATTATTTTTAAAGGTTTCTGGAAGTTGATCCAGGATGCCTCGGGTCGGACCCCGGGAACTATGAGCTGTGTAGTTGATGAGGCCTCTTGAGAGGAGTACCCAGGCCATTTTTATAAGGCAAGTTATGGGCCCGTGATAAGTAAGGAAAGAGCCCCCATGGGAAGGGCAGCAAAAGAGCTAAAAACATCCTTCTCAATAGAAAAAGTGAAGGATACAATTAGGAAGTTAAACCTAACTCGAGCCGCAGGGCCAGATAACTTACCTGGTATTATAATTAAAACAGAGTTAAACTGGTGCGCACTATTTTTCTCAAAGATGTTTTTAGCTGTCCTAGACTCAGGAATTATCTCAAAATCGGCATTAACCCGGAAGTCCATGGAGCAGCAAGGTAGATTATACTGCTGTTTTGTTGACTTTCAGGCAGCTTGTGATCTAGCAGATAGGGAATGTTTTTGGGAGACGTTAAAAAGTTATAACATCCCTGAAGAACTCCTAGTAATAATCCAGGACTTGCATAGTCAAAACTGTGCACAGGTCATTAAAGATAAAATGGGGGCTTGACATCGGAGATAGCGATCAATAATGGCCTAAGACAGGGTTGCGTATTGGCCCGCTTCTTTTTTCAATCTTTCTTGCTGATCTACCCTCCTTTCTGATGACTGAAAGAAGTGCAAGCCCTAAAGTAAATGGGAAGCATTTGTCCTGTCTACTGTATGCAGACAATTTAGTAATCCTTGATCAGATAGAATTGGATCTGCAAAGGAAGCTAAATGCGTTCAGCACATATTGTGCAACCAAACGTCTCACAGTGAACATGGATAAAACAAAAATTCTGTGCTTCGGGAAGAGAGATCAAAAATGTAATTGGTTTTTGGGGCAAACGAAATTAGAGATTGTCAATGAGTAGAAACATCTGGGAATGTGGTTTGACAAGTCTCTAAAATGGGGCACGCACCTAGAGGCCCAGAAAGCTAAAGCCTCAGCCTCTGTCTGCGGGTTGAAAACTGTCAATTGTAGTTATGGTGCCATGTCCCACAGACCATTGTTGAAGGCTTACAACGCAATGACCCCCCCACAATTGCAGTATGGAGCAGAAATTCTATGTCTAGGAGGGAAAAGTACCTGGGACAGTGAGGAAGGGAAATGTTTAAAAGTATTGATGTCATTGCCTAGCTCATCAATGATACAGGCAATTAGACTGGAGCTAGATGTTACATCATGGAATGTGCAGGTCCAAGTGAGTTTCCTTAGATTTTGGAAACGGCTGGGGTCAAGAGAAGATTTGAAAGTGTCACGATGGTGTATGAAGGAGATTCAGCTGAGTGAATTAAAGTGGGCGAAAGCAATAAGAAAGCTACTCTACTTCATCAGTGATAAGTTGAAGGTGAAAATTGATCCACAGTCCTTGCATATTGATGAATCAAAAAGTGTACTCAAATCTCTAGGGAAGGAGATGTCTAGACTGAATGACATGGAGTACCTGATAAAAAAATAGTCAGTGCAATTCATGATAAATAGCTGGAGGAAAGAAAATTGGTATCCCTACCTAGCCACCCTACCAAATCAATGGCTCAGAATGGAAATATTAAGGGTGAGAGTTGGTATTAACCCTGCTCGATCAAATGACAAAATAAAAAGGGAACTTATGCAACTTGATGGTGGATGCAGGAAGTGAGCTCCTTATGGACATGCATTACCTCGATATTGCAATAGCTGTGGCGAAGTTTATTTAGGCTGTTAAAAGGTTGTTTATGGAATAGGGAATGGAGGGTTGGACTGAGTAATGATAAATAGAGATTTTAAGTTGTCTATTTTTAAATGTTTTAAAACATAATTTTAGTATTTTTGGATCATATATGCGATATTTGAAATTGTCCATAAATTATGTATGGAATTGTTTTTAAAAAAATTAAGATTGATTTTAGTAAAATTGGATGCATATAATGGAATGAGATGATGAATATGTAATAATTTGTAGAATTTTAAATAAAATGTCGTTTTTTATGTGGTTTAAAGATCAATGGTCTAAATAAACTTACTTTTTATTTGAATACAGGGAGTAAGAAATGGCTATGACATATCAAAAGCATTGTTCCTTGTAAGGTGCAAGCACTCTGCCTACTCAAAGCAGGCAGTCTCAATTGTGATGTGCTCTGCACTGCATCCTCATCGTGCAGACACCATTTCGTGCCTCTGCTTTCAAAATGCAAATGATGTGGGAAAAAACTCACATCCTTGTTTATGGGACTATGGTGCACAGGGAGCAGTGGCTGAGGTTTTGGGCGAAGGAGCAGACCACCATGGAAGAGGTGGGCACGAGCAGTAGGTCAGGATTCCTCTTCCATGGCAGTCTGTTAAGGGCGCAGAAGGTCACAAGTTGCGTAGCAAGTGGCTTCTGCGCATGTCACTTGCTGCGTTAGTTTTAGTCAAGGAGGGGTGGCTTCAGGGCTTCACCAGCAGTGGTGTCTCATACTGTGCAGTAATAGTGCACAAGCTTGTTCTTTAGCCGCTATTCCCCTCCAAAACAGCAGATCTGTGCTGCTAGTCATGGAGTTTCCCAGTGGTACTGCTGTGCCAGACGGGGCAGGTGGGTGCATTCCTGTGCAGAGTGTGTGTTTGGAGTCATGTGCCATGCAGAATGAGGTCTCTCGACCTCTTTGTGCCTCACTGGTTCTCAATAACTTCGCATTTATATCTGGATCTCACCAGCTGCCTCATCACTTCTCTGTTTCGTATCAGGGTGAGCGCTGCACTGCAGGGGTTCACTGGCAGAATATCGATGTAAAAAATATAGATGTAACAAATATCGATGAAAAAATATAGGATTACCTATACTTAAACAGGTAGGTACAAAAATATTGAGGAAAAATATCGATGTTGAAAATATAGTTGTACAAAATATCGAGTTTTATATATATATAAAATGAAATGATAAATATTAAATATATTAAATAATAAAATACATTTTAGACATTTTAACAAATATAACAAATAAACTTAATTTAACAAGTTAAACACACATACAAAATAATTTATAAATATATTTACTTTAAACAAATTAATAAACTATTAATTTTTATTTATTTTATAATTTTAAATTATATGAAAATGTACAAATATATATATATATACCAATAACATAACATCTATTTAAAAAAAAAAAAAAAATTAAAACATTAAACTATTTAAAAATCTTTAAACTTAAATTTACCACACCAGTAAGTGCAACAGTAGGGAAAGTGTTGGATTGCGGAGGGGTAAAAATTACTATTCCCACTACAGTGAGTGCAACAATAGTGAAAGTGCTGGATAGTGGAGGGGTAAACATTACTATTCCCAGTTCAATGAGTGCGACAGTAGGCAAAGTGTTGGATAGAGAAGGGGAAAAACTTGCTATTCCCACTCCAGTGAATGCAACGGTAGGGAAGTGTTGGATAGCGTAGGGATACAATTTACTATTCCCACTCCAGTCAGTGCAACATTAGAGAAAGTGTTAGATAGCGGAGGGGTAAAAATTACCAAACCCACTCCAGTGAGTGCAACATTAGGGAAAGTGGCAGATAGCAGAGGGGTAAAATTTACTATTTCCACTCCGGTCAGTGCAACACTAGGGAAAGTGTTAGACAGCGGAGGGGTAAAAATTAGTATTCCCACTCCAGTGAGTGCAACAATGGGGAAAGTGTTGGATAGTGGCGGGATAACATTTACTATTCCCACTCCAATCAGTGCAACAGGAGGGAAAGTGTTGGATTGCGAAGGGGTAACAATTAATATTCTCACGCCAGTCAGTTCAAAATTAAAAACAAACAAAATGTTAGCAACAACAAAAATATTTAAAAAACAAAATTAATAAACAAATGCACAAATATGTTAAAAATAAAAATATATTTAATATCACACATTTAAAAAACATATTATAATGTTAAATGCATATGACAAATACTTACAAATATCATATTACATAAAATGAAAAATAATATTCCAAACAAAAAAATATTTTTAATTAGAAATTATTTTGAAACAATTTACTTTTTTAATTTCCTACTCTATAACACCACACAATTCACAACCCAACTAAATTAAAAAAAATGTACTTACATAATTAACATAATTAATTACGAATTAAACAAATATTATTAATTAAAAAAACTAATTAAAACTCATAACAATTCATAAACTTCCCACACTTTACCCATATAATCCCCACAAACCACAGCTAAAATTAAACTGTAAAAAAATGAATTGCACAATTAAAACTTACTTTCAATTAAAAACTAATAGTATTTAACAACTAATTATAAAGTAAGTAAAATTAATTCACTCCCCACCCTTTACCCCTAAAAAGTAAAACCCACAAACACAAAAATAAACATTTACCCTAGTTAAATATCAATTAATTAATTAATGTTTATGATCAACTAATTATTAATTAAATGAACAGAAATTACTTCATACCCTTTACCCCTATAAACCCCCAACCCACACCTAAAATTAATTACACAATTTCCATACTTAATTTTCAATTAATGAATCAATATTCGTTTAGAACTAATTATTGATTAATTAAACATAAATTACATCCCACTCTTTACCCCAATACACACCACAACCCGCACCTACAATTAATTACAGAATTTCCATATTTAATTTACAATCAATTAACTAATATAAATGAACAACTAATTAATAATTAATTAAACATAAATTACTTCCCACCCTTTACCCCTATAAACCCCACAACTGGCACCTAAAATGAATCACGCAATTTCCATAATTAATTTTCAATCAATAATTAATATAAATTAACAGCTAATTATTAATTAATCAAAAATAAATTACTTCCCGCACTTTACCCCTATAAACCCCACAACCCGCACTTAAAGAAAATAACACAATTATCATAATTAATTATCAATTAATTACAAATACATTACTTTTCACAATTAACAGTATAAAATCTCAATTAAAGAAATATGAATAAATTTTAAAAAATCAATAATTTATTATAATTGAATTACTTCGAACCCAATGCCCCTATAAACCCACAACCTGCTACAGACCTAAAAAAACAAAAAATTTAATAAAAATAAAATTGATGACTACTAAAAATTTAACACATATTAAAAACATAAACAATATTTATACAAAAAAGTACATCACATACATTTAAAATATAAACTAAAATAAATAACAGTAATTAAAATATCGATATTTTAAAAAACTATATTTCTGCAAACTATAGTAATGACTTCTATAGTTTTACAAACGATATTTCTTACTTTAAATTCGATATTCTTGACCACAATATTCTTGCTGTCGATATTTCTGTGTCACGATTTTTCCAACTCGATATTTGTGTAAGTCGACTTTTCCAACTCGATATTCTGTCCGAATACTCACTGCAGGGCGGTCTTCCCGGTGTTCTGTACATAAAGTGCCTGCAAATTACATGACCCACTTTTTTGTGTTAGTTGTCCCTAAAATGGCCTTGTTTATTCTCTGCATTTGGGAATCCGGAGCTTCCCAAAAACGCTCACTAGAACAAAATCATGCCTAGAATCCTTCATTGGGTAAGAGCAGTTGTACAGGAAACATGGGTATATATATTTTCTGAAATCCGCATTGTTCGGCTTCCAAGAGCCCGCCCGCGACTTGCAGATAACATGTGTTTTAAACTCAGTACTCTGGGCATTTCTTGGGATTTTACGAGAGGATGCAGATGTGAGGGATTATGCTGTTCGTCATCCTGGTGATGATCGAAGAAAAAGATCGGCCTGTTCTCTCAATGTGCTTCAGTGCACAGGCCATACTCGATGTGGCTGTCCCGGAAATTTCAGTAAACATTGTGGTTGCCATTGTTGTAAACGAAGTGCTGGATACTTATCCATGTTTAAGACCCTGCAAAAGGCCAGTCGGTTTTTGTATATTCTTCAGTCACGGATCATTAGGCAGCTCACAAGCTCGTTTTAAAGTGTTGACTGCTTATATTCACTGCTTAAGTATTCAGCAAGTGGCATCTGCAGGTGGTTGGTAGACACAAAGATGCTAGATAAACAGAAACCATATCTGTGCATGGAAACTATGAAGCTTCTCCTGTTGTCCTGTCCCAACCAGTAGAGTGGTACAATGGCCTAGTGTTAGTCAATCTTGCTCCGGTAATTTGTGGTGTCCCTGCTATTTAGGATTGGATGTTCCCTTCTATGGGGCCGATTCCGATCTCAGTCGGAAGGGCATCGAATCGGGTTCGGACGGAAAAACAATGAGCCGTACGCGTTTTTTCCGGCCGACTCGTACAGCTGTACGAGTGAGCAAGTACGATGCGAGCTACATGAAAATCACCGACCGAGTCGTTTCCGGGTCTGAACCGCCCCGTAAGTCCCGTTCGGAAGCTAACCGTGGCGTGCAATGGATGCAATTTACAACCGAGCCAAATGATGCACGCGTCGGACAGCCTGTGCGAGCCGGAGTGTCCGGCTCGCAAAAGCTCCCGGAGTCGGACTTTGGGGGTCCGCGTCGGACCCCCTGACACCTGAAGCCCTACGACTCAGACACAGGGGGAGACCAAGGGGTCTACCCAACACAGGCATGTACGGGGCGGGTGGCACCAACGCGTACCCACTGTAGGGGGCGCACTTGTTCGAGACATACCCATTCAGTCAATGGGAGCAGATGTACACGTCGTACGACCGGCTCCCTTTGACTTCTATGGGAGTCCGACCGAACCGAGTCCGACAGCATACGTGCGCATCGTACTTGCTCGGTCGGACTGTAGGGGTCCGGCTCGGTTGGAAAACACTCCGGATCCAACTCGGTCGGAGTGCTTTCCGACCCGGATCGGAATCGGCCCCTATGTAGCACAAAAACTAGCACCCAGCAGTTCTAAAGAGTCTAACCCTTGCCTGGGAAAAAACAACATTTTTTGTAAAACCCACACCGACCAGGGTTGCCCCTTGGTGGCATGCTTCATCATTGGGTTCATCCCGTTCCACTGCGGAATAGGGCATGCTGCGACCTGTGAGTTACGCCGGAGCACTTTAAATGACTATGCAATGACAAAAAAGATGATCTAGGAGGGAGGAGTGGGGGGATGAAGTTTTTTTTTAAATACCTGAAAACAAGATGGCCGTGCCCATGTGAGCTGCATGGTTCTGTTCACGTGTGATTAGGAATGCAAGTACGCAATCCGCATTACATTTCACAGGAAAACGCAACACAAACAGGAGTGCTGGGAAACTCCACCGGCCTGCAGAACTCTGCATAGCACAGCAGAGTTTTTAAACCACTCCGTGGTGTCCCCCTTACTACCACTCCACAAACTCCACCGAGGACTAATTTTAATGTAATTCCACGGAATTCCGCTGAATCAAATGTTCCCAATTCAACCCACCCCTGAAAAATAGGCTATGTTTCAGAGGCGGGACAAACACAAGAATAGAAACTCAAATCAATAAATAGGAAGCAAGCAAATGAGATTGGCAATAAAGCCAAGCAATGGACAGGCTCTAAGCCCACTGTAGTTTTTGGTATGGTCCACATGGGATATTTTGCAAACAGATAGCTAAAAGCTGTCTCTAGGCAAGATCTAAAAATGTGATTCATTCGCAATGCACACTGGAAAAGGGTTTCTTTCGAATTGCCTCTAGCATGGTCATCCATGTGGCCAGGAGGAACCCTCACTAAACTCCACACATAACAGATCTGCTGTTGCACAGAGGAGACATGATACCTACCCATAGAAGCTCTGGCCAGGAGAACCATGCTAACTATTGGGAGTGTACAGAAACGCTTAAGAACGTTGAGCAGGTTTACTAACATTTGCACTGGGTTTGCGTCACAAAAGTGACACAAACCTGTACAAAATCTTCATTTAGAATTTTCTTTTCAGCACAAATCTTGTTTAGCACTGGAAATTAATCAGAAAATAAAGCAGAGCAGTGCATTGAGCTGCTTTTCATTACTTTGCTTCAAGTGGACGTTCCATGGGTGGGACACAAGCGTTCGTCAGCACTCACCCCTGGTTTTTGTTGCAAAGACCTAACTACCAACAACAGTAGACATGATTTTGCACCAATAAATCACCACCCTTTGAGGCAGACGTAAAAAAGGAAAAATGTTTTTATTTGTCAACACTTTTCCTACTTTGCATGTGTGAAAAACTGTACAGCACACTTCCAAAGTGGAAAATGTTTTTAAGTTTGTCCAGGCAAGGTATTTTGCACTAGAAGGATATATTTCCAGTACAAAAGCTAGACGTGACGCAGACACTTTTGAACTGTGGTGCAAAGGTTTTTGCATGGGGCAAGGTAGCCTGATTATAAGCCAGTGTAAGAGGGAGAAAAGGAGAGTGGCATATCTTAGTTGATTTGGTGCTGCTGTTCTGCTCTCTCCTTTTAACGCAGTGCATGATCTTTGGTTGCTGCATCGTGCTGCATGATTTTTCAGTAAATCTACCCCGTCACATTCAACTGTAAAGAACTCAGTACGCTAGGCAATATATTCCTGAAGTTTTGAAATGATTTTAACAATTTACCCTCACATTCATTGCATTACATTCGTTAATGTGTTCACAGTTGATTTATAATAATTACCAAAGAAGGGACAGCTAGAAGCCCTAAATGATGTCTGTGGGATATGGGAGCGGGTGATTGAGGAGTGCTTTAGAAAAGATGCCTTATACTCATTCAATGACTGTGGGGGTGCTGAATAAAGGTGGGGGGTAATGGGAAGGGGATAAAGAGAAAACATGGGGACCTTCGGTCATCCCCTCAGGGAAACCCCTCCACCCCACAATATATAATAGGAATATCTTTTTTTTACAGTACCACAGTGTTGCCGTTTTCAGCTACTGCATACAGTACCTATTGTACTGACTTCTCAAATATTAGAAGTGGAAGTTGTAAAAATATTGTTTTTTTTTGCATCCTCAGTATTTTTGCCTTAATATTTTTACATAAAGAACTGAAACAACTTCATATCTTCAAAGCATAGAGCACTTGCTCCCTGTGGTCTGTCTTCTTATGCACCTATAAGCATATTTACAAGAAATTGGCGTACCCCAGCGCCACGAATAATTTTGCTGCACTGCCCTATGCCAATTCAAATGAGTAGGAATGCAACATATTTACAAGATACTGTGCATTCCTGCCCTTTCAGCCAGCTGTAGTGCACAATTAGCAGCTGTGCACCCTTGTAGGCACCCGTGTGCCATGGTGCAAGGGTGTCTGTGTTGTTCACAGGATTGCTTTTGTGCAGGAAGGAAAACCTTGCTGCACAAAAAAATAATTGGAGGCATTTTCCTCGTTCCATGTGTGCTACAGAATGCAGCACACGTGGAAAGAGAAAAAAATGAAGACGTTACGCCTGCTCTAGGGAGGTGCAAGGTTTTGGTGCTGCCCCAGGTTTATGAGATATTGTACAATATTCAACATTCAAATGTATATAGAGATATATATGTATATATACAAGCAGTAATATTACACTTATAAGTAATGCATGGATAATAATATGAAATAAAATGCAAGCAGATAATAATAAAATGAAACACAAGCAGATAATGATATGGAATGAAACACAAGCAGATTATGTTGGACATCCGCTGCAAGAAATCAGAATGATATATACACTAAATACATCAGATGATTACAACCACTAAAGACTTGGATGTGCACACAGACACTCACACATCACAATGAAAAAACCTCAGATGATTATAATCACTGGAGACTTGGATGTGCACACAAACTCACTTACACATCACAAAGTCAATTCTCAAAAACAAAACACCTCACCGATTGTTCACTCGAAATCCTTGCTGACTCAAGCCGGAGGAGCCCTTTGACAGCCAGGTAGGATTCTTGATCGGGACCCAATTTCCTTTGTGATGACACGTCTACCCCACAAGCGAGCTCCCATCTGGGTGCCATGATCCCCCGCCTTTACTAGCTTTTACTCAACCTGAGACGAAGGTTCTAGAAACCTCACCCCCTTTCTTCTGTTACAAAAAAACGAACTGTCCGTACTGGTCTGTGTCATGGTCAAGACAGAAGCTGGCCAGGCACCTGTATTTTGACTCCCAAGACAGAGCCGCACATTCCACACATTTCTCTGCAAACAATAATCTCTGCTCTGAAAAGCACCAAGAACACTTCCCACGCATTATCCCAGCAAAGCTTACGAAAGCCTCCATCCAGCAGAAAACAAAACAACCTTGAACGTGAATAACCTAAACAACTTGAGTAATATGGGGGCCTGTGCGCGCAAAAAGCTGAAGCTAGACAGAGTCAGAATTCAAGATGACATGAGGGCATGTCAAAGCCAATAGTAAGAACCTCATAATACTCCCAAATGTACAACACAATGCATAATTGTGCACCACTGCCTATAGCATCACACACTTCATCTCCCAATGTACAATATAATGCACATATGAACACCACTGCTTATAACACTGCACTCCGAGACCAAGAAGTACATTCCTTACCTCTCTCTCTCGCATGCTTTCAAATGCACATCCCACACGTTATGTTCCTGGCAAGGCTGTTCTACTCTATGAAAGCTCTCCCACTTTAAAACTATAAGATTACACAAAAGACATCTTCAAAGAAACGTGCACATGCAGGGAAAAATGATGTCGTACATTCAGGCTAGGGTAAAATAAAACACCAAAAGTCAATGGTAGTCAAAGGTCATCACACTGTTTCAAAACATAGGAGTGCCTCTAGCACTACACTGGGGCAGCGTCAAAGCCCATGGGTGTTGCATGGGGACCCCCACAGGAACACCCATGGAACTCCTCTTTGCCTCAGAGTAAGGTAAGGAAGCGACTTGCGCTGCTTTGCCTTGCTCCTTATCTACAAGTCCGGATAAAGCCATGCATGGTGGCTTTAGGTGGCCTTGTAGATTTGGGTAAGCCCTGTGTGCCAATGGAGCGCCACAAAAAGTGACGTTCCGGCGGTGCATGTGGCTTGTAGATATGCCCCCTAATATTTCTGTTCTCTGGACTGCTGTTCTTGTTAGCTGGTTTTACACTAAGGAAGTCAAATAATTTCACTGAATTACTTCCAAATTTGTTTTACCTATTTGTAATTTGAAAAGGGATAATGGTTCATTACGCACAAAAATTACACATTAGGACCCCCCAGGGAATGGTGCTTTACGTGCGTATGTAATTTAATATTTGATTGGTAGGAAACTGAAATCTTTTGATGTACAATTTTGAAACAAGTTGCAAACATGTGCTTTTTAATAAATTGGATATGTTCAGCTCAAAGGGTGTATTGTACATCCAGGATACCCTTTCAACAAAGAAGGTCGGATCCTAATTTTTATGTTATCATGTGGGGCAGGTTATCACAGGCAACTTTCATGCCACCATATCTAGTGCAAGGTAGCTGAATAGGGTTAATTTATGACCGGTGGAGGAAGTCAGATTGGTTTGTTCAAAATAACACAGAGGGGCTGATTCCGATTCGGGTCGGAAGGGCACCGAATGCGATCCGGCCGGAAAAACTACGAGCCGTACGCGTGTTTTCCGGCCGACTCGTACAGCTATACGAGCGAGCCAGTACGATGCAAGCTACATGAAATTCACCAACAGAGTCGTTTCTGGGTCCGAACCGCTCCGTGCGTCTCGATCGTAAGCTAACCGTGGCGTGCAATGGGTGTGATTCACGACCGAGCCAGTACGATGCACGCGTCGAACAGCCTGTGTGAGCCGGAGTGTCCGGCTCACAAAAGCTCCCGGAGTCGGACTTCGGGGGTCCGCGTCGGACCCCCCGACACCCGCAGGCATACGACTCGCACACAGGGGGAGACCTATGGGTCTCCCCAACACAGGCATGTATGGTGCGGATGGCACCTACGCATACCCACTGTAGGGGGCGCACTTGTTCGAGACGTACCCATTCAGTCAATGGGAGCACATGTACGCATCGTACAACTGGCCCCCATTGACTTCTATGGGAGTCTGACCGAACCGAGTCCGACAGCATACGTGCACATCGTACTCGCTCGGTCGGACTGTAGGGGTCCGGCTCGGTCGGAAAACACTCCGGATCCGACTCGGTCGGAGGGCTTTCCGACCCGGATCGGAATCAGCCCCAGAATGTCAATAGTTACTCAAATATGGCACCAGGATCTTATGACCATTTCAGATGCAGTCCTTAATTGGCGCATCACCTGTGACGGCGCATGTGCCCTGCTAACAGGTGGATTTATGCAGCGTTGATTGTCAGATTGGCATAACTCTGCTTATTGTGCTAGAAGGCACAGCTGAGTTAAAAGCCAAGAACGTCACAAGTATAAACGCTTCAACACAATTCATGCTTTGAGCGTGGAACAGTCTTCACAGGCTTCATCATATCATTTTTTTATTTGCACACCCTTTTTCTTGTTTGCTGAGCACTAATACAGACTGGTCAATAGAGGGGAAACACCTGTGTTCCTGATTGGAAGGGGCGTGATGCTAACTTGCCTTTACTCGTGTAGACACAGTAAGGGATCTTAGTCATTATCAAGATTCCATTATGCCAAAAAGGCAATCAATCAATCAATCAAGATTCTTGTAAAGTGCGACTACTCACCTTCTCAAGGCACTGAGTCAGCCGTAACGTAAAATGTCAGCTGTAAGGTGGACAATAGGCTATCAGTCTTAGGGCCATGTGGAATGAAATAACCAGAATGACCTCCATGAAGGGTATTGTGGAATAATGAGTTCAACTGCACTGGTTCCCTTTGACGTTTAGTCCACTCACAATCAGGCAGCTCAGTGGTGTCGGCGATCCATTCAGGCTAAAGGTGGTCATTTGCATTATTGGATGCATTTCTTGGGGGGTACAGCCAGAATGACAGCTCAGACAACAGTCATTAGGTGTTTTGGTTCCCCAATGAACATGTGGGTTGCTGTAGATATTGACGCCTCCACAGGTTCTAACGAATATGCCTTTTACACTCTCTTCAACTTGAGTGTATGTCAGAATATTGATTGCTAAAATATTGTTTGACACAAATATTGTGGCATAAATGTTCTTTACTAAAACATCTTTCTTATGAGTGTAGATTTTCCATGATTAACTCTAATGGTGCAATATTTTTGTAAACACTATTTAACCAGTGTTTAATTTGTACAAGAATGAGTGCTGTTCCTCAAAACTCCACTCAGAAGCCTGTGGCTAGTGCAATTAAATGCAGCCGTGCCGAATACCAAGGCTATGCAGTCCTAAATCGACTTCCTGTTTTTTAATCCACTACCAGACACCACCTATCCCTTTATCTCACTCCTGCAGGTTCCAGCTTCTCCCTTAGTGACAGTTTTTTTGTCTTTATCTTCCTCTGTCTTTCTACCTTGTGTGTTTTTTCTTCTCTGTCTCTGTAAACATCTCAAGCAGAAAAATAAGTGCCAGTCCCCAAAAATGAGTTCGGGTGGCCCCCACCGGCAACCACCAGCTCAAATTAAGCACTATATTTAGGACGCTTAGCAGAAAATATTCAGGCTACATATTCTAGTACCATCCTCTCCAACTTTTACACTCATGCTAATAAAACATGTTTTTTCTATCCAGTGGTAAATGCTACTCTAATATTGTGTTTGGTTGATATCAAAACTCTCTGTAAACAAACTGTGCTGGGTTCCCTACTTGTAAAAAGCTACCCAGATCTCAAGAGAAGCAAGCTATGGAATCATCCATGGCTGCTGCCTGTTAAAATTGCTTTAACTCACTCACTTTTCTCTTTGAGGTACACTCAGAAAATTAGATTGTATGAGTGCAATACCCTTTAAATTAGATTGCCTGGAAACAACTATACAGACTAGGTAGGACTCAGGACACATTTTCACCATTGTTGGTCATTGACAGTCCCTGTTAGCTTGGCTTGGCACATTACCCAAAGTTTCTTCAATGAGACATGGCCGAGACCTCTCAGGATCCAGACATTGCATCTATAGCGGATGCATAATTGAACCTTCACTGGAATGCTGAAAGCTGGGGGGCCAATCAAGTTTATCTGAATACAATTAATAAAAAGTGGGATTAGGCCTCAGATGCATTTTCTACAACAGGCATTTGCCTATT
This sequence comes from Triturus cristatus, assembly GCF_964204655.1. Lineage (NCBI taxonomy): Eukaryota > Metazoa > Chordata > Amphibia > Caudata > Salamandridae > Triturus > Triturus cristatus. The sequence goes on along the minus strand of NC_140589.1, from coordinate 296,305,586 downwards.
TCAAGGGACCAGAGATGGTGAGGATTTGTTTCGGTGCTGGCACATTCATTTGCTAATAGCATTAGTGACTGCGTATCCAGTCGTTAACGGCAGTTATTGTTCCTCATCCTTTTTGCATACTTGTTTGTGGCTTGACTACATGAGCTATATAGGGCCAATAACAAGCATTGTTTGCTGGCTCCATGATCAGTAATACTAAAGGAAAACATTGGACCTATAATGTATCAATTGGCGTCCCTTGGGTAGCAAAACTTTTATAACTGACTGTCTTCTACGTTAACTTTCAAAGACAGCCAGATGCAGTTTCAAACGCTTAGATACACTCTCCTAATTCAGTGAGTTCAAGAATCCTGATTTTATTTAATCACTTGTGAAAATTAGATTCCAACAGTACATAACACTTGTTTTTAGGATCTAAGATGTCTTAAGCATATCCACCCACATCTTGAGTCTCCAGAGCTTGGTCAGGCTGTGAAAGGTTTTTTTTTGTGGAAGGCTAGTTAATGACCATAGGGCCTTATTAACAAAAAAGTAAAGCAGTGCAGGTCCACAAGCCATTTGGCTGCACTGTGCTGTGTTACTTTCAAAGCACAGGAATGTGGCATATTAACAATATAACGGATCCCTGTGCTCTCCCATGCGCTGGCGCACAATTGGCTGGCATGTGCCAACACAGGCACCCTTGCACCATGGTCCGAGTGTGCCTGTGCTGGAGGGATGATTGTTTTTGTGTAGGAAGGGACACAATCACGAGAGGTGTTTTCCTTTTGCTATGCATGCTGCAAAATGCAGCATGCTTAGAAAGAGGAAAGAATTATTAGAAATAATAGTATTTCTCCTTGCTGTGCCTCCTTACGCCTCCCTGGGGAGGCGTAGCATTCTGACGCATTCCCAGGTTTAAAAAACATTGTAAATCTGGAATGCGGCAGAATCCATGGGTGTTGTGCGGGAACACCCACAGCAACACCCTTGGCACGCCCCTTTCACGCAAAGTGCTTCATGAAAGGGGGCTGTATTTAAAAGGCCACGAAAAGACACCCAGGGTGGCTTTACGTGGCCTTGTAAATATGGAGCACCAAACTGCACCAACAGTGAATCAAAAAAAGTGAAAATCAGTGGCGCAAGGGGCTTCTAAATATGCCTCTTGGGGCCATATGTAGGAAGCCAAATTGCGATCGCAAATGCAGAAATTCGCCGAATTTCGGCGTTCGCGATCGCAATTTGGGCAGTGTGCCATGTAGCACACAAAAACCCACATGCAAAATAAGGAATCGGAAAATTTGCGATTCCTTATTTTGCTAATGCATTTAAGGAATCCCAATTTGCGATTCCTTAAATGCAATGTAGGAAGCACCCAAGTTGTGTAGATTTTGGCTTAAGGAATCGCATATTACCACCAACCTCAGGTTGGTGGTAATTTGAAAAATGCACTTTTTTGCATTTTTCAAAGTGCCATGTGGCGCACATACATGCCCTTAGCGCATGTATGTGCGCCACATGTGCACACATGTTTATTTCAGGGGTGCAAAAGGGTGTCCTATTGACACCCTTGCAACCTTGAAATTGCATTCTCAATTTGCGACTCTCTAATTGAGAATCGCAAATTGAGAATGTCTTCCTATTCATTCCTATGGGCCTTCTAGCCCATAGGAATGAATGGCAAGGTATTCCTTATTTGCGAATCTCAATTTGGGATTAGCAAATAAGGAATAAGTGGGAATCGCAAAATATTTTGCTAATCCTACCTACATTCCGTTTTGCAATTCTCTAATTACGATTCCCTAAAAATTGCAATTAGAGAATCGCAAAACACGTTTTACCTACATATGGCCCTAAATGTTTAGCTTAGCCTTAAAAAATGCCAACTGTTGTGTCCCTATTGATCCAGAACAAAACAGCAAGAAAAGTGCTTGATTGAACTAGGCTCCACTAGCTCCCAGAAGCCCAGCTTCTTCTGTTCTAACCCCTATGCGCTGTATATAAGATTGGCCACAATGCTGTTGCCTTTCTTGGTATGCTGCCCCATGCTCTATGGGTTCTTTGTGCTCCTAACTGGCAGGATGGCTGGATGAGCTGAAAGCTCGCCACTGACATATGGTGATCTGCATGTCATGAGTTGAAATCACATTAGGCAACGCTGAGAAAGAGAAGAAGTGCTGTATGAAGCGTTACACAAAAACAATGTCACTATATTATTTTATTGTTATTATATAAATAATATAAATAATAATAGAAACAGTAATATCATCATATTCTTAGACCATAACCTTCCATGTCCCCAGAACTAGGAAAGCCAGATTTGGAGACCCCCTTTGCAGTGTAGCTGCCGCGAGGCTCTGGAATGTCCCCCACTATGAGTCTAACTCCTGACATTCTGAATTTTCAGAAGTTTTTTCAATCCCGACTCTTTCAGCTCGAGTCAGCGCGATAAGTGCTCAGGCTCACAGGAACATGTCTCTTTCTGGCTTTCATAGAGCCGATGGTGCACTCTACACAACACCTTCTTGCTTGATGGATTGGACATGAGGTGGCACCTTAAAAGGGGGTTGGCAGCAAATACCCCACTACAGGCTCTCTGCTACCCCATTAGTAGGCACTGAAAAACAACACACATGTCCATTCGCCAGGCATCTGACCTACCTGTCTACCCAGAGACGTGTACATCACCTGGCTTTACCATCTGATCCCCCCAGTCAAACACCAGCATGAACATTCACGCCGAGAGAAAAAGAAAACATACCTGTATCTAATAGAAGAACAAACTCACCTGTTGCACTGAAGCTTGACCACCACAGTCCGAGTCAGATTGAGGTATCAAAAGCAATGTTTGAAATCATGCTTGTAATGCAGCCAATACTGTGGGGCTATGCTAATTACAGAAAAAGTGCTGTACAAGTGCCTGTAACATAACAAAGTCAAATCAAATGGGGTGTCCATTAAAGTCATGTTGGTTGTAAAACTATGTGCCACTTGTCCACTCATATCAGCTGTGTTCTTTATAGCTGGCTGAGATAACCTCCGGACACAGACTGCAAAATATCCTTAAAAACAAAAGTAGACAGCGTAGACAACAAAACATAACAAAATAATGCCTGACTACGAGGTTAAATAATGAGTTTACAAAAATGACAATGCAGGACAAGTAAAAGAGGACAATACCGACTTGTGCACATTGATTAGTGGAGAGATCGGGATTCAGGAATGCATGTAGTATATCATGGAAGGCGTGTTGGTTCCCTGGTTGTATCTAGTGTATATGAGGGTGCTTGGACGCATCAGAGGTGGGTTACACCTGAGTTGGGTTCCCATTGATTGCGTGTAGCCCCTAGGGTTATAGAGTGCCCAATATGGTTTTGCTGGTAGTAATTGCTGCTGTCTCTATTTCTCATTGGTGGTAGCATACATATAGAGTGTACACTGACATTATATCTCATACTGCCACTCTCATGTGCCTCCACAGACTTAAGAGAAATGGCGGAAAGACTACTCTTTCTGTCTGCTCCTCTGCCACCTCTCCAATCACTATTGATACAGAAACTAAAGTATAAAATGGAATTGTACATGGGTAGGTATCAACATAGTAACACTTGCCACCTATCGAAATCAATATGGCTGAATTGTTTATTTTTATTGCGTTTGTCATAAACACATAGGGCAGGAAAGGTAAGCAGTCAGTTTTACATTAAGTCTCATATAAAAGCACACTTAATTAAGATAAGGTAGTGAATACAATTCTAAAAGGTCTCAGAATGTAATGCAGAGGGAATAATATTGAGAGATAGTAAACAGGGTGAATAAGAAAATACAAAAATGTCATAAGAAGGAAGAAAAGCAACAACATCATGGGGAAAAGTAGAAGGAGTCTAATAGTCATAGCCGTTTAAATAGGTGTCCCAGATTGTGAAGCTGTAGTTCTTTATTGATAAGTCTGTACCTCACTTTTTCCAGGATGGCCTCAGAGAGCAATTTTTCTATGGCTGATATGTAATTAGATAACTAGTCTCTGAAGAAGATCCTTTAGGAAATTATGAGACTCTCTGAGACCCGGAGAACAAGTTTAGATTGTTAAGGTGAAATAGAAAGATGGAATTTGTGATCAACTTCGATTCATCAACTGTGAGCAAGGAGCACTGGAAAAACATATGAACATACCCGCATCTTGCTGACCACATCTCCAACAGGATGGTGAGCTTTGTAAGTGGAGAGATGCCCAATAGGATCTTTTGAAGATTTTCTAAACAATAAACAGAAGTTGGAGGCCACGTTCTAACTCTCTATTAACATTTAAATTCAATGAGTGTGAAGGCAATTGCAAGTTTACCTTGAGATCTTTTTGCCAGTCTTCAAAGATTTTGTTATTTCTGGGTGGTACACCAGTGTGAAAAAAATTCAGTGGAGTGGGAGGCTTAAATGAGATTCCAGTCAGAGTATTAGACGTATGAGGGAGAGAGCATATGTCCGGTTAGGTACTCGTGAAGACATTTTGGATACTAGCCAATGTGCTTTTCAGCCTTTCATGAGAGGCTGCCAAACAATCACCTTCCACCCTCACTTCCTTTCCTACATCTATTTACTCAGTCTCTGAAAAATTCATTTTTGACCATCTATCATCAGCTTTGCCACTTCACTTTGGTAAATGCAGAGGTCCTTTTAGCCAATTAATTTTGTAGATAGATCATGTTTGACATTTAAGTGGCCCCAGACTTCTTTAAGGGGCATGTTGTAGAGTCACTTGATCTTTTAAGGAAACAAAATAATGATTTTGAAGCAACCAGCTTAAGGATCCTGTGGTTAATCTAGTGATTCCATTAATTTTTATTCTTCTGATTAGTGATAGCTGGGTTATTCCATGTTGAAGCATTTAATAATTGCGGATATTAAAGCCTGTGTTTTGCAACACCACTAAAAAGTAGCTGCCATTTGCAATGATGTATAACAGGAATTCATTTGGTTTGATTGTGTTTGTGTAAAGGCTTATTTTGAGTGAGATATCATTGGGGAAGGATTCCTCAATGTAAATCCATTTAGAATTCTCTGGTGTAATACAGTGCTGAGCCTGGTGAGTGATACAATGGATTTGATATGTGTTGAGGTCTGAAAAAGCATACCCTCACATTATGTGCCTAAGTATCAGTGTGGGTAGTTGTTTTGTCCCAGGAGGAAGTGTCTGCATACAGTTTTAGTTAGATTTTATTTTGACAAGAAATTGGTTGGTTAGAATGTAAACAAAAATATTTGAAAACGATACACATTTTGCTAGTGCTAACTTTGTCCACAAGGACACACCAAGGCTGTTCAATCTGGCATTGGCTTCTTCAACATCAACACTCACTTGTGTAGCATTAATCCTGGTTATACACAAAATTCTCTCTATAATGTATGCTGTCCAGGTGAGTTATTTGATCTTTGAATCATTACAATTGCCAGAATTCTGAATGCATTTTTAAGACTGCTGGTGACAGAGGCATCATATAAAATGCTGAACAGTTAATATTGTAACCTGCAAAAGATCCAAAGCTGCTAACCAGAACTTAAGTGGTCTGGGATGGAGATTTGTGGAGACGAAAGAGTCACTAACATTGAATAATCGTTCATATACTTTACTTTAGTGAGTCCCTAGTTTTTGCAGACAAATCAAGGTTGTGTGCCATGTAAAGAGCACATTAGGAATGTGATACAGGACGGAGGGAAATATACTTTCCATGCTTTACCACTAGGATTTTAGGAAACATTAGAAGACAGCAGCAACAAAAACAAGCAAGTGCATACCTTACTTGGTGTCTGGGAATGCCTCACATTCTGACAGAACCATGTTCAATTACATTTGTCATGGTGATGAGGCATCTGGAGCTGAATACATCTTCCATCAGAGAAGCAAAGAGAGCTAGAGAGAGAGGGGCAGTCAGGGGAAGAGAGAGAAAGGAAGAAAGAAAGAGAGAACGAAAGAAAGAAAGAAAGAAAGAAAGAAAGAAAGAAAGAAAGAAAGAAAGAAAGAAAGAAATATATGGAATGTTCTTTTAAAGAAGAAAGGGGGTACTAGAATAGGAATCGACTTTGACTGGGCCCTTTAATTTGAACTGGTGGCTATATCATTACTTTAAGAAACAGATATCTGAGATGTTGTGCAAGGAAGGAGTCAGAAAAGGGGATCAGCATAGATCTGATATTGGAGTTTGTGAGGTGATCACAGGTGAGGTTGGAGGGCCTAGCTAGGGATAAGCTTCTGTCATCGGGTGGCATGTGGACGTTATGTTATGATGTAACACAAATACAGAATCCAATGATCCACTGGAGATAATAGATGTTTCCAAACCAGGTTGACCCAGAAGGGGAGATTTCCAGCCAGGGATTAGGTCATGTGACATTCAGCCTCAAATGAACACAAGAAAGTACGAAGTTCCTCAGTGGATCACCAATAAGAAATATTTGAATCTATTTGGTTTTCTAAGTGGAGACAGAGGGGCAGGTGGTACTTAAGGAGGAGGGGAATTCCTCCTTGTGGAACTAGGGCCCTCACACACCCAACAAGCTAGGTGTCATGCTTCATCATATGGGCCTGCTCCTCGTCGGGTTGGCGCTGCAATACCCGATGGGCTCCCGTAAAGGGGCTCTTTATCAGAGATTTTTTGTTCCAGCCGTAAAGGTGCAGTGGGGGTAAGGGGCCTAGTGAGTGTAGATGTATGTGAAATTGTTAAAACAGATGAGGGGATCCCGGGGAAATTAATTTTATTCTGGTTAAAAGAAAAACAGAGTAGGCGACAGTCAAGCTACAATGAGTCTAGAGGCGCTCTACTCCCAGAGGGTCAACATGTTTCACGCCTTGATTAGTCAAAGTGATCTAGTGGCGATTCTTCAGGACCTATGATGGATACCATCTACACAAGTGGTATGGTGGGACCTACCTACCACTGTATGGCGGTACGGGATTGGTACCCATTTGTTTGCTGGCACAACCTAACTAATTTGAGGATTGTGCTTCATCAACTGCAGCGGAATACAGACATCTGTACTGGGATGTCAGCTCTTTGTAGAAGCGTCGTGATGGACCTACCCCGTTCCGCTGAAGCCTCAACCCATGGACTGTATGTCGATGTGTTGACTGAATCTTAAGAGCATTTTATCCCTACTGGATATGGAGTGTTTTCTCAATCTCTTTATTATGCCATCACAAATGGTGGAGTTGTCTAACTCGGGTTCTTTATCTGTTCTCTTAAAGGCTAACCACTAAATGTGTGGGCTAACACCATATATGTCCTCATGGTGGTGGCTGGTCTTGCAATTTACCACCAATGCATGCACTTATGCCAATGTAGGACTGTATGCTGTGCTATTAGCATTGTATCTGGAGTGTGGTCTGTTTCTCAGCATCTCTATGATGCTCACACCGATGTTGTGTGGTGTTCTTATTACATTGCACATGCCATTGTTTCTTCAATGGAGGCCTTCTTACGAAGCATCTCTGTACTGGAAGCCCTGATATCATTATGACTGCAGCGGAGACCCAATTAGCGTCATGTCTGCAGTGCATGTCTGTACAAGATTTAGCCTGTAATGTAGGCCCAGAACATATTGAGTCTGCCATGGAGGCTCTGTTGGGATTAACTTTTATTGAGCAAATGAGTATTCTCTTACCATAGCTCATGTAATCTCTGTTATTGTTATGCTTATGTCAATCGTGTAGCATTGCCTTACGCCAGACTTTAGCAGAAAATGTCCCAAGAGAGCTGTCTGCTGCAATTGTGTGACTGTCCAACTTACAGAAACTGGATAAACGTAAGTATCCTGCTCACTAATGATCATATCTGGGGTGAAGGCCAGTTGGTACTGTTTCCTGTGTATATGCTCAGCTCAGTTTGGACCAGACCTGAAGTAGAGGCACAGTTATGAATACATCTCCAGAGGAGGATCATTTAGAATTGTGTCTGTAGTGGAGGCCAGTTAGGACCACACACACAGTGGAGCACCAGATAGGATTGTGACTGCAGTGGATACCAAGTAAAGATTTTGTTTCTTCAATGGAGAGCCAGGCATGCTGTGAAGTTTGTGCCACTCCATTGGCTTCCTGGGTCTATTTTTGACTCTTGCTGTGCATGTCTTGGGATTTACCAGGGTCTGAGCCCTCTTGAGGTGAGCTGGATCTTGCAGCTTTCCACCACAATGTGCGCCAATATGATCTGCTTTGTGTTTTGGTTATGGTATGAGTTGTAACTACTCCCTGCCTTAGTGTGTAAGTCATATGTATTCTCTAGCTCAGTGACAATTCTCAGCCTCAGTATGCCACTCTCCCTGTGCCAGTATCAGAGTCCTCCCATTCCAGTGAGGTTTTCTCCCTGTCCATGTGGCAGTATATTCCTTCACCTGGTGCTAGTAAGGTCCCTGTTTCAAAGTTAGTTTGTTTTGGTCTACCTCATTCACTCATTCAGAAACTTTAAGTTGGAACACTCTTCGTACAGGCTTTCCTTCTGCAAAAATTAACACTTTTCTGTTGAACATCTTCCAGGAAGACAACTCTGGTTACCCTTCCCTCTGACACTACTTCTGTTCACATTCCAGCCTATGAATTTTACCTATAATATGATTTTTTGTCATGATGTTTCTGCTATAATGTTGTAGCTTCAGACTTTTCTGAACAACCATGGATGACGCAGACACATCATCATCATGACCAGTTATGTGCTCCAAGCCAACACCAGTTCATTCTGTGGGTGAAACATCAATGGACTGCAGAGGAAGGCACAATGGAAAAAGACACGGGCAAAAAGCTATGTAAGTGCTGAAAGCATACATATTTAATTTGCTACATTATCAACTGATTAACTAATACTAAGGATTCCATTGCTATATGGTTATGTGTTTTCAAAAAACTATTAGTATAGGAACCCCAAAACTATTTCTAATTTTTAGGATATTAGTAATAGACTGATGAAAAGAGTTTTGATCACCTCTTCACGTTACTAGTAGTTTATTTTATATACATTTTCTCATTTTGAGGAATAGAAAATAATTTTGTTCTAAAGTCCAACTGACCATTGGTCAGATAATAGGTGCTACAATGGAATTGATAGGCATTCTTATGATCCACGAGTAAGTAGCAATCAGTCTGAACACTATATGGACCTAGTGATTTTTTAAAGACACAACTGCCTCAAATTTGATGCGAAATATCATAGATGGAGATTTTGGGGCACATGCATCAAGCAAAATACCGGTCGCAAATGGGCCAATTCGCAGAATCGGCCCGTTTTTGACTGGTATTGAGCCATTTGGGATGCATCAAGCCCAAATCAATTCGCCAAATAGGGAATCGCAATTTATGCAATTACCTATTTTGCGAATGCGTTTAGGGAATTGCAATGCAGGAAGCATGAAAACATTGCGACCCTGCTTTAAGGATTCGCAAATTACCACCAACTTCAAGTTGGTGGTAATTTGCAACTCCTTAGAATAATGCACTTTTTTTGCATTTTTCTAAGTGCCATGTGCACACTTACGTGTTTTGGGGTGCATCAGGGTGGCCTTTTGGCCACCTATGACCCTTGCAAATTGCATTTGCAATTTGCGAGTACTTATTTGGTACTCGCAAATTGCGAATGCCTTCCCATTCATTCCTATGGGCCTCTAGGCCTCTAGGCCCATAGGAATGAATGGGAAGGCATTCCTTAATAGCGAATCGCAATTTGTGATTCGCAATTTGCGATTCGCTATTAAGGAATATGTAGGAATCGCAATTGTTTTTGCGAAACCTACATGCATAGGTAATTGCGACTACTTAATAGCGATTCCTTATTAATCGCTATTAAGTACTCGCAATTCCTACCTTTGATGCATGTGCCCCTTAGAGCTTTATCCTAGATCAAGAAAATACATAGTCATTTGAGTGGTTGTCCTAGCTTATCAACCGAGTAAAATTAGATGATAACAACAAAGGGGGTTGGAGAGTGTTTGCAAGTTATATATTATCAATGTAACTCATTTCTTTTTTTTTTTTATCCTGTTGATTGTATTTGAACCTGGGGAATTGTAGCTTTTTAAACAGTTTTCTTTTTTATCATCGTGCTTTTATGATTTTATGATATAGTATCGAATAAAGCTATTTGAATTTGATTTTTTTTTATCAATGTAACTCTTTGAACAACATTTTGCAGTCTTTTATCTCTTGCAAATAATTAAGAAAAGATAAAACAACAGGCTTATTTCACACCAAAAAACAGAAGGGAAACGTGTCCAATTTATTTGTGTCATGATTACTTCCAAGGGTTTCATTTTATCAAAGACACACTAATTATATGAGCGGTCTAATGTGGTGTAAAAGTCAGGGGCCAGTTAGCAACTGCAACCTTTATAAGCAGAGTCTTTCTTCCCAGTTTTACAGTCAATAAACCTCCAATAACTATTTGGTAATTAGAGCAGTATGTTCATTAGAGCACTTAGGATGGTGTAATGAGCCCGAGGAATAATGCAGTGCAGGCAGCAAGTCTTTTAAGAGGGGTGCATGTAAAACACCGGGAGAAGGATTGCTACTTATATATACGTCAGACAATTAATATCCTGCATTGTCATGAAGTCATGGGCAGCACCTACCACCTGAAAATTAGACCCCAAATGACTTATAAACTTGCATATTAAGTCTGTGGCGGCACAATCATGTGTATTGTCGGAGAGAACAAAGTAATTGGCGTATTTCTATGAAATCAAGAGCAATGTGTTTCTCTAGTCTGTGCTGCAAGCAATTTAGTAGTGCTGCGTCATTTCAAAAACGCATGGATGCGACTTATTCACAAGAATATGGTGCACCTCTGTGTTTTCCTCTGTGACGGCACTAAGAATAGCTTCCTTGCACCAACGCAGACACCTTTGCGCCATGGCGGGAGGGTGACTGCATTGCAGGGATGTTGTTTATGTGCAAGGCAATTGGTGGATTTGCTCCTTCTATGTGCGCTACAGAATGCAGCACACATAGAAAGAGCAAAAATCTCTGTTGCCTGCTTTTCAATGGCGTGAGTTTTTGGCGCTGCCTCAGATTTACACATCCTTGTAAATCTGGAAGGTATCGTAAACCCATTACACTCCACTTTCACGCAAAATGATGTGTGAAAAGGGGCCATATTTACAAGGTCATGAAAAGCCGCGCAGGGTGGCTTTGCGTGGGTTTGTAAATATGGGCCAGCACACAGTGCCACTGGAGCGTCAAAAAAGTGACATTCTGGTGGTGCTAGGGACTTGTAAATATGCCCCTTTGAGTCTAGGGCAATCCTGGGTCAAAATTGTGCACTTAGTAAATATATCTGCCACTTAGAATCCTATTATGAGCTGAACGGTGCAGGGGTGCCGAAATGAGGGCAGCCGGAAACACCACTTCTAAATGGTAATGACTCCGAGCAGCGTGCAATTAGAAGTTTGAGTCCCAGAATGGGGAATAACCATATGGACCTAACAATGCCAGAGCCTCTTCTGATTGGTTGTCCCCAATTCCAGGGACTTTTCACTCCCATTCACTAGTAGTTAAGATACTGAAGGACTTTAGACATCTTGGGTTTCCAGGTTAATTACAAGAGATTCGAGAGGCCAAATATTATTTTTTGACCGACACCTAGAGATCTGGCACCCTAGAAGCTACTTTTCATACTCTGTCTAGGCAGGGTTGCGACCTGAAGAATGAATGTTTTCTGAGATTGCTGTACCTTTTTACAGGCCCTTCCAATAGCACTAACCTTTAATACCATAATAAAAATGCTGCAAATGCGCAGTGCACTTGTCTAGGCTGTGAGAAGGAAAAACAGCTTATCTAGGCAACTCCTACAGTGGGGGACACGTATGGAGGATCTGGGTGCCCAAGTGCTGATGATTATTACTACAGAGTGGTCCCCAGAAAGTGAAATGGAAACCAAAGGAATGAATATAGACTCAATCGTAGCTATATTTAGTGGACTTGTCCAGCCGGACAGAGGTCTGATATTACTTGTAGGTTTAGGATATAATCATACAAAACAATACATAAAATGGGACACAATCCTGTGTCCTACTTAGCCAGTAGAGTACATAAACAAGGGAAAAAACGAAACAAGGGAAAAAACGAACAACAGGGGGCTCAGGCAAAGCTTTTCCGGTTTGTTACACAAGGAGGACATACAGTGTTACAAGAACAAATCACTACAAAACACCTTTACAGCGGAATGAAGGAAAGGTTTTTTGCGTATAAGGTGTTTTAGGGTGTCGACTACTAACCATCCCTCTCGCATGTAAATGTGACAGTTTAGATTATATCAGGTCCCCAAAGCTAATGGAATGGCTGGAGAGGCAGGTATTAGCACTATTTTAATGTATGTTGTATTCCTAAACAACGGGTTTTCTGCTCATCTCTAAATTAGATGAGCAGCACCTCCATGTGGTAGACTGTCAACACCATACTTAGAACAGTTAGGTGCCAGTGCCGAGCACTAGAAACCAATTAAGTGCCGGTGCTGAGCACCGGAAAGCCCCGGCTCAAATTAAGTACTGACTGTGATTGCAAGCAGCAGTACATCCACTCAGCTCCAGGGCTAATTACAACTGCTTTCCCCTCTCTACATTTTCTAACTACTCTAGACCATCAGGCAGTATAATTATATCTCCTCTCAGGTTGAAGTCTTCTTCACTTACAAATAACAAATCTTTAAATTTCCCAAATGTTTAGCAATCATCCATCAATTTGCTTTTGCAAGACAAACCAGAGGAAATATGTTTCTTCACTGCCTTTAAGGTTTCAGCAATTTCATAGCCAGATATTCAGTCTTCACTCACAATTGCACTATCATTCAACTCAAAGTTATTATCATTGTATGTGTTCCTGCGGCGCAGCTTTGCAGGGCAGGCGAGGCTGCTCTGCTCTCAGAGCAGAGGAGGAGTTGTTTTCCCACTCCAAGTGCACAATGACTGTTTGGCCGGCCCTCTCAGGCCAGTCAAACAGACATTCGCACTTCGCATGTTCTCCATGCAGGCTCAGTTGTGGCCAGCATTAATCGCTGGTGGGTAATTGGGGGGTGCAGGAGGCTCGCATGGGGAGGGGGAGTTGATAAATTTAAAAAACTTACCTGTCCGTCAGCCGGGTCCCGCATTTTCCTGCTCTCCTGCCTCCATCAGGAACAGGAAGCAGGCAACCTCCCTCCCCTCCCCTCCCCTAAGCCAATCACAACGCTGCAATGGCAGCGTTGTGATTGATCGGGACGCCATGCAGCCAGGCGCCTATGGGGAGGCTATTTTCTCCATGTAGGCTGCATGGTAGTTTTACCATTTTATGCTTCTGCTTCTTGCACTGAGAGACAGCAGTGCGGCGATGCTCCACCACCCAAATGGAGGAGCTGCCCCTGTGCAGGCTGCATTACAGCCTGCGTGGAGAACATGCCCAGGCCCCCATTCCCTGACTGAGCACCAATCCATGGTGCTCAGACCAATCACAAGTGATTGGCTTAGAGGAGGGAGCCTGGCTGCTTCCTGCTCCGGCCCAAGAGACTGAGACGACATGGGAAAGAGCAGGAGAGCGGCGAAAAGGTAAGTTTTATTTTAGTTTTTTTTTAACAAGTGCTCACTTTTCCATCTCATTTGCTGAAAACTTCTCCTCATTGGCAGACAAGGAATAAGTGGCAAATGCCACAGTTCACTCTGAAATATTGGCCGCAATCTGCATCAAAATGGCTTCCAAGCTCAAGCCGCTAGCATCTGCATTCACACTTTGAGCAGTCATATGAAACCTTTGCAAAGGAATAGCCATAAAGATGTGTCTTTTAATGCTTTCATTTTCCTTTTGCAACTTCTGACTTCAGTAAAATTTCTGATGCTCTTTCAACAATTGTCTCAATGCGCAGATTTTAAAAGCAAATATCACAAAACGGATCTGACCTCGTCCTTACAAGTGGGGCCAGAGAATTACTGATAGAAACAACAGTATCCTTTTTAGGGAACATTCCCTCTCTACTCACCCCATGTCACAGACTTCATCGCAAGTTACCTTTTCTTAAGTTCTGCTGTTAATCCAGTGGCCGCCAATGTTTCCAAAACTAAACTTAGTCTGTGATCATGTTCTTGATTGTTACAAAAGTTAAAGTCCTATACCCAACCATGGGTATCCTTTCACCTGTGTATGCGACAGGTTGTATATCACTTGGATTTAATTTATTACTTAGAACTCTGGCAAACGTATCCTCTCACACTGAGCGCTGCACCATAGTGTTTGGTGTCCCTGGGTCAGACACAATCTTTATCTCCACTCCACCAATTTTCATCACACAATCTGGCTTGTTTTTGACAACTGTGTCTACATTCAGTACAGGGCAATCAATGCTCAAAATGCTATCTGCACCCATTTGTTCCTCCTCCTTAACCTGTTCAGGATCAGAATTATTCAGTACACACTTCACCTTAACATTCCCAATCTTTTTCCTGCAAACCTTGGTAAAATGACCTGTAATCCCACAAATAAGAGCATTTAGACTTAAGTGCAGGACGATTTTTGTCTCTCGTCAAATGTCCTTTCTGTCAGCATTTATAACAGCTTGGACACTTGTTATTTCCTGAATTGTCACTCCAAGGCTTATTGCTAGAACTTTCCCTGGCTGTTTCCAGTTCCTATTTTCCACTTTACAGGAAATCTAACAAACTTTATATACATAAACTTTTTCCGTATATCCAGAATTCTTTATTGCTGCCTGGGCACATCTTTCAGACATCTCCACTTTCTTGACAATAGCAATAACTGTTTTTAATGAAAAATCACCACAAACCCATAACTTTTCCTTAATGTTACAATTATTTGTATGCATTATAATTTGAGCTCAAATTAGTTCAACATGCACAGGACCAAGTTTGCATGAAATGACTAGTTTCTTATGTGCCATATGCCCATAGATGCGTAAACCCTCTGGACCTAGACTATGTTATAAAATTGTCTTCTTCCTTGTAGGAGTAAACTCATCAGCACCATCCTCTTCAGTAACAGAAATATAATTGAGGAAATGCTCTTTCCATTCTAGCTATTTCATTAGCAGTCCACCAGGATGAGGAAGGAAAGGTCACGGAGGAGTGAGGGTGAAGGTTTGGGCACACATATTGAAGCAGTACAATAGGTGTGCATGTCACCGCTGGACACACAAGATACTTGTAAGGCATGTTATAAGGTCAGAGCTGCAATAAAAGGTGCGCATGTTATAGTTGAATATGCATGGCAACAGTAAGGCGTGTAAAGTGCAATACGATTGATACACGAGATACGTGTTATACATGTCACAAAGTCAGATTCAAATTACTTTGCAATCAAAGGTGTACGTGTCACCACTGGGCACGCTAAGCAACAGTAACCCGTATAAGACCTGCCACTAATGTGTAATAAGGTGTGCATGTCACCACTTAGAATACACAAGATGTATAAGGTCAAGACACGTCTCTATACAGACTTTAATGTTGAAAAAAAATCGATAAAGACGTCTCGGCTCATCACGCAATAAGACAGACCACACCAAACTTTGACTTAGCAAAAAAGGTCACTTTATTAGGACAGGTAACTAAGAACCACTTATTGAGACAATATAAATATTATCAAATTGCTTCCCAAACATTTTTGCCACAAACAATTCCAAAAATACCCCAACCAAAATTTACCATAAATTACCCCATGTACTGCCCCAATGGCATCATTTCCTTTTTGACCATTTTGGTTTACCTGTCCAGCTTTTCTTCCACCCTCCCCCCGCCCCAGAGGGAAGGATAAGCCCGCTCCAGACTATCCAAACCCTCAAAAAACCGCATGAAAGACACACACATGAAATGAAACAAAATGTCACCTATCCTAAACGTGACTTAAGATCAAAAATTCATTAATATATATATATATATATATTTTTTAATTTTTTAATTTATTTATTTTTTTAATTTTTGTTTTTTACATTTATTATTATTGTAATTATTATTTTTTTTTTTTTTTTTTTTTTTACAGAAAAAGAGGGTGGGAGGGAGGGTCACAAAAAACGACCGTCTCGCTGCCTCAGCACTCGTTTCCCGCCCAACCGCCTCTCCCGGGTGAAAACCTAAGCCCCGCCCCCTACCTAACACGTAATTCGCTGCGTGGTCTGTACCATCGCGCGAAACCTCCCAGGGGGACACCCGGCTCGCGCCGCGGTCCCCCCGGGTCCCATCGCGCAATAAGACAGACCACACCAAACTTTGACTTAGCAAAAAAGGTCACTTTATTAGGACAGGTAACTAAGAACCACTTATTGAGACAATATAAATATTATCAAATTGCTTCCCAAACATTTTTGCCACAAACAATTCCAAAAATACCCCAACCAAAATTTACCATAAATTACCCCATGTACTGCCCCAATGGCATCATTTCCTTTTTGACCATTTTGGTTTACCTGTCCAGCTTTTCTTCCACCCTCCCCCCGCCCCAGAGGGAAGGATAAGCCCGCTCCAGACTATCCAAACCCTCAAAAAACCGCCACCCAGGAAAACCCAAAAGAGTTTTCCTGGCCCACCCCAAAAGAAAATTGCTCATAACCAACATACTCTACTTTAAAAGATGATCACACCAAAGATTCTCATTCCAAAAACCCGCCAGCAAGTCCCGTAATTCCATCATATAGTAGGCTTGACCTAACTGGGATAAATGAACCCCATCCTCCTGAAAAAGATGATGCTCAACACTGGTAATGTTATCATGAGACAAAACCTGAATACCCATTGCATTGCAAAAAATTTTCATCGCACGGTTTAATTTTTTGCGAGCTTTTTCCATGGCTGAATGATTGCGGGCCCCCCTCCACTGTTGTCTATAAATAAATTCGGACCACACCAGAGACGTACCCACCCAATTGTTCTTGATGACAGCTAGATCCAATTGCATTTGTTTCAAGAGCGATAACCCAGATAAAGGTACAAGATCATTCTCACCTAAATGTATTATTAACAAGTCTGGAAAACCTCTGTCAGCTGATAATTCAGATAGCGTAGAAAACAACTTGCTCCACCTCATCCACCTTTACCCTTCCATAGAACTTCGTGGCCTTTGCTAGGAAGTCCGAGCGACCTGCCGTAGATCTGACGTTCTGCAAAAACAGCAGACCACTTGACAAAGGAATGACCTATGATCCAAGTACGCATTTTTGAGGAAAAAGAATTGATGGCACGACCTAGGTAGAAAAAGTAAAAATTAGCCTGTATCATAGCAAACGGATAAGCTATCATAGTCTGACATAACGAGAACAACATGCAGACTTCCACCTACCAATCCTCTTAATGTCCTCCCAGTCCCAGCCCAATTTAGTCGCTTCCGTAGCTGCCCCGATCCTAAATGAGTGAGTTCCAAAAAGTAAGGGGTCCCTCCCAATCCTCTTCAATGATTTGCGTAAAACAGCCAATAAATGAGCATCAGTAATTTTTGACCCATCTTGATGCAAAAATATGGGCCCATGTATGAAATCAGGGGAACCTACAAATGAATCCCATTCCCAAATAGGACAACATCCTTGAACCCCACTCCCACTCAACTTAACCCAAACACCTTTGCCCAACTGGTCAGTTTTAGACTTTTTCAAAAATAACTTGATTGACACCCCACGTTGAAAATCAATTTCACTGGACCGAATCCCCATTTGTCCTCGCAACCCCAATAATTCTGAAACCCGAAAGGCACCAAAAAACAACCAAATCATACATAGACGAAAGCGCGACACTTCCCAAAGGTCATAACAACAAAAAGGCAATTGAACTAGTAACTGCTGTAACAATCCAAAAGTAATAGGTTCTCGTAAAGGCCCGGACTGTATCCGCTCCTTGCTCAAACCTTTGAGCATCCGCCGCAACAAAACATCCCCAACTAAATCTTGACCCCACCATAGCTGTCCATAAAAAGAAATCCCAGCCAATTTGCCAGAAATGGTTGTGTGTGATAAACCTTTATTGACTAAAGATAAAACAAACTGTAACATACAGAACTTGGAATCCACTAAAGGACCTTCAAAACAGTGTGATCTCATAAAAGTTAAAAATTCAGACCAAGCCTGTAGAGAAGTGCGTCTAGTAGCAGGGGCTATCGATTTCTCGACCAAATCGATGATTCTCATTCCCCCAGCACCCAGATGTCTTGCGGGATTGGAGTTTTGTAGGTGTCTGCACCAGGCGCCAAGTTGCGGAATTTCTGCCAATTAGAACGAGACAAGGCATCTGCAATTGAATTATTGACACCTGGAATGTGCCTTGCACGAAAAACAATATTGCATTTTAAACTGAGTAACATGAAAAAACGCAAAAGCCTCAACACCCGTAGATCTTTGGCCTTCTGATTATTTATGAGCTGAACCACAGCCATGTTATCAATGTGGAACATTACACATCTGTTACTGAATTCCACACCCCAAACCATCAGGGCCACAATTAGTGGAAACAACTCAAGGAAAGCAATACTGCGCCCTTGTGATAACCAATGGCGTGGCCATGCCTCCGCACACCAACGACCCTCCCAAAAAAGACCAAAACCATGTGCCCCAGAGGCATCCGAAAAAATCTGTATCTGCCAAATAGTATTGTCACCAAGAAAATATAAAGAAACTCCATTGAACTCTGACAAAAAGGTTAACCACACCAGAAGATCTTCCTTGATGGCTTTGGTAAGACGAATTCTGTGGTGAGGAAGATAGGCTCCGGACATCGCAAAACCCAACCTTCTGCAAAAAGTCCTGCCTGCCCTAACAACCCGACAAGCAAAATTCAGATAGCCCAAAAGCCGTTGGACTTGCCGAAGCTCAATCTTATCCTTACCAAGAACCTCCAAAAGAAAAGACCTGATCTCTTCTACCTTTGCAGTTGGCAAACTAGCCATCATAGTTACTGTGTCTATCTCTATGCCCAAAAATACGAGCCTAGTGCAAGGACCTTCCGTTTTTTCAGGAGCCAGCGGAACACCAAACTCCTCAGCAAAGTCCTGAAAGAATTCGAGACCTTTAAGACATTGTTTTAGTTGTGCATCGCCAATGAACATAAAATCGTCCAAGTAATGACAGACATGTGTGTGGCCACTCCTCACCGAAAAACACCATTGTAGGAACGTGCTAAACGTTTCAAACAAAGCACAAGACACTGAGCACCCCATAGGAAGTACTTTGTCAACGTAAAAAGCTCCATTAAAAAACATACCTAGCAATTCAAAATCCGATGGATGGATAGGAAGTAAACGGAAGGCCGATTGAATATCACATTTTGCTAATTCTGCACCAACCCCTACCTCCCGTACCAATCTCAAAGCGTCATCCACGGACGCATAAGAGACATTGGAATCCTCCGAGGAAATGAAATCATTAATAGATTGGCCTTCCGGCCATGACAGGTGTAAAATCATTCTGAACTCACCAACCCGCTTTTTAGGGACTACCCCCAACGGAGATATTATCAAATTCTCCAACGGGCATTGAATAAAAGGCCCAGCTACACGACCAGCTTGAATTTCTGCCTCCAATTTCTGTTGCACCAGTGAGGCAGTTCCTTAGCAGATTTTAAATTGTCAGCCCAACGGTGATCACGAGGCCCTTGGTAGCCAATGCGAAAACCTTCTTTAAAACCCCAAAACAGTTTGGACGCAGCTTCATAATCAGGATAAACTTCCAACCAAGGCAGCAAACGCATCAGATTAATTGGGGTATGAGCCCTTTGACATAAGTTGAGGGAATCCCCCTCCACCCCTTGGAAAACTCCCTGAACCCCCTTGAGGCTGTTTAGCGAAACATTGGGTGATGGCATGTCTACCGCCACATTGAGAGCACTCGTGTTTGAACCTACAGAATTGCCTAATGCATGAGCCCCGGTTAAAATTCCAGCAGGCCCCTGGCGTCGGCAAGTGACCCCTTCCTGTAACCCCCGCCCCAACTGGAGCGGGGCGAGGCAGAAAGGGCCGATATATAATCGGCAGACCACTTGCAGTATGCGTTGACGCAACCGGCTGAGCAGAGGACATCCACTGCAACCAAAGCTCTTGATCTACTTCACCCCACGGTTTATCTTTAAACATACTGATCCGCGCCCTAAATTCTTCATCGTAATTAAGCCATGCATAGCCCCCAAACTGCAAATGCGCCTTACGAATGGTGTCCATATATTTAAACAATGAAATAGCCCTGTCCGGATACCTCTCGCAATACACGCTAGCATATATCAAAAAAGCTGCAGTCCAATTTTCTATAGACTTTGGGACCCTGGGCCGCCTAGAAAGTTCCCACTCCTCCTCCTTGGACCCTTCTCTGGCTTGAATATCCCTATGAAGGAGTTTAAAAATGTCGACAAATTCATGCAGCCAAATCTTATTCTTGGTGTTAACTGACAGATGTATGCCTAATGGCATGGCAAGACCCATATAAGGAAGCTTCTGCCGAGTCCTAGCAGTAACCTTCACCTGACTTGAACCAGCAGGACCAACCTCAGCAACCCCACTACCCAAAGAAGACCATTTGCTGGAACTATCCGCATTACCTGAAATAGATGTTTGAAAAACCTTGTCCCTTGTATCCCCACCAAAACCAACCCCCAACACCTTAGACGTATTTGACTCGTCCACCCCCACCAAGCCCGGCAAAAATTTGCCTACCAAAGGTTGTGACCAAGCAGCCCACCAATGAGGCTTACCTGACGTTAGTTGTGCAGCACGCTTCTGAAATTCCCGAGGATCATCACGACGCTGATAATCGCGATGCCGCTCTTGGTCCGACGTGAAATCCACACTTGACTTCTGTAAGACACTAGCAGAATTGGTTGCCCCCGCACCCGTTGAAGGCACGAAAGGAACATGTTCGGAACAACAACCATTACCCCCACGATCCTTTTCTGGAAAAACATCTTCAGTACCATCAAAATAACCCAGACCTCGAATACCCTGCACCTCTGAAGATTCAAAAACATCCTTGCTTGTACTTGGCATTTCGCCATCACCCACCCCACCATCGTAAAACTCCCAATTGGTCACAGGCCTCCGATTAGAGAGCCCGGCCGCTATATTAAGATCCGCACCTGATCCGCTTGATGAAAATGACACGTTACCAAAAGGCGAAACCTGTTTCTGAATTGTCTTTCGAGGAAAAACTTGAGCTGCCTGCTGGACTGAATAACCTACCGCCTCCTCGCCGCTCGTGCCAGAATGCGATAACTTACCATGACCAGAGACATGATTACAAGCATCCGCCTCCGATGAGTCAGGAACAGCATGCTCAACCCAAATCCATTGACCACGTTGAGGACCAAAAGGAGAATCAAAATCCACCTGCGGGTGACAAGGAGGGGGACGAGAAGCCGGGAAAATGGAGACAATGTCTGAAGAGTTAATAACAGTATCTTCTTGCAAAGGCCCAGCACCTTCCGATGACCTCTGTACCACCGTAGCCCCATTCTCTGACACATCTTCACCCAAAGGGAGACAAGAAGGAGTAACTTGCCCCAAGCCAACTGCTGATGTAAGAGCATAAACGCCTTTGGACCCAGGGGGGCCTCTAGGTAAAGGAGACACCCCAGAAACTGAAAAACGTTTACCGAAATAAGCTCCCTTCGCTAGGCGCTCCCCACAAGCCTCAGAAGGGATAGAAAAAGATGACCTGTCTTGACAAACCTCCTCCTCCCCACCACTATCGCTAGGATAGTCCACCAAAGCTGCAGAGCGTCCCAATGACAAAACAGGAGGAGCAATGTCAATATTATGCCCAGAAATGTAACCGGGTCTGTTCAAAAAATACTCTGCGCCCCTCAAAGACGCCCGTTTTGCAGGAGAAGGGGACTCAATAAAAATGATGTCAGTACCCTCACTAGACATACCCCTCCCCTTCCCACCTATACCTCTGCGTGATGATGCAGGCAGGCTTCTTGAAACCGCGCCTCCCCTGGCGCTGACTCGACGACGAGCTCGTCCCACCCGAGTCACTGAGACCTCCCCGGACTCCCTCACCGTGACTGATGGTGCAGAGGCGCAGCGCGCTGTCAGGAGCCGGGAATGGGAGCTCAAACGAGCAGGCCTGCCGCGTTGTTCCTTAGTTGAAAACGGAGCGAGTTCACCTCTGGTGGCAATCTCCTGCACGCGACCTTTGACAGGAAGACAAGCTTCCACTGCGTCGCTCACACCTTTCGCCGCCACTCTCTTCGGGCGCCTCACAGCTGAAAACATTAAGTCAGGAACACCAGGGGCCAGTAAGTCCACATGGCCTGCCTCATACAGAACACGGAGCGCATTCTGAACAGCTGGGTCGTCAACCATGACAAGCTTCTTCAGTTAAATGACAAATTAAATAAATAATGGGCAAAAAACAGCACAAAAAACGACCGTCTCGCTGCCTCTGCACTCGTTTCCCGCCCAACCGCCTCTCCCGGGTGAAAACCTAAGCCCCGCCCCCTACCTAACACGTAATTCGCTGCGTGGTCTGTACCATCGCGCGAAACCTCCCAGGGGGACACCCGGCTCGGGCCGCGGTCCCCCCGGGTCCCATTCCAAGATGACTGCAACATGATGCGGTGCGTGATGCGCGCTGCGCGCTGGTGTGAATTGTGGGAAATGCTTCGCAGCCCAATCCAAGATGGCCCTGATGTATGGTACGTTGTGCACTACATGCCGTACGCTACGCTTGCGTGACCCATGCCAGAGGACGCATGCAGGAGTGCAACCATGGGCTCGTGCAGAGAGCTTGCACTGATCGTAATTTAAATTAATGTGTGCCAAGGTCCTTGGAACAGCAAAAACTATTGTAAATGGCCCACAAGCACTTTGCGGGTAGCGCTGCTAGAAAATAGTTTGCTCTCACTGCCTAAACTGGTAAAAACAATGCGAAGATCCTTCAACAGTGGATCTCAACTAAGAGCCCACAGAAGGAATATGAGTCTTTCCCTATGTAGCAGAATGCTAAGTCTCTCATTGCCAGATTGTAGGCACATGCTGAGGCTTGTATGTAGCAGAATGCTAAGTCTCTCATTGCCAGATTGTAGGCACATGCTGAGGCTTGAAAGGTAGTAATGCCGTTTATTGTGACAGCAAGCAGCAGTACATCCACTCAGCTCCAGTCCTACTTCCAACTGCCTCCCCACACCCAACATTCTCTAAGTATTCTACAATGCCCACACACCAGGGCAACTAGCCAAGCCAGATACCACACTCAGGCAGGGACATGAGACAACTTAAAAAACTGTTTGTATCATACAATCAAACAAATTGTTTTGTAGTAGATATAAGACATTAAGGGGCACTTTAGTAATATTTTACACAACACGGCGCAGCAAGCGAACTTGCTGTGCTGCATTGTGTGAACGGGAGAGAGCAGAAATGTTCCATATTTACAAAGATTTGGAGCATTTATGTTCTCTCCTTGTGCCTGCCCACTCTGTGCTGCCTAACCAGAAAGCAGGCATCCTTGCACCACAGTGCAAGTGTGCCTGCATTACAGGCAAGATTGTTTTGTTTTCAGGAAGGGATACCTTCCTGCACAAAAACAGTCCAAAGAGCAAATAGCGAGGAGAAAAATAGATTTTTTTCCTCGTTATGCCATCCTTTGGGAGGATTACTGATTTGACACAATCCCAGGCTTACAAAACTTTGCAAATCTAGAATTGCATCAAATTCATGGGTGGACACACGAGAACGCCCATGCTCCACCCATGAAAGGCTTACCTGTCTGAAGAGTAACATAACGCAGAGCATTACATTTCTTTACAAAGCCATGCAATGTGGCGCAAATAGCCCCTTACAAGGCTTTGAAATCTTACTGAAACATTTGCATCATCCTTGGGTCGCCTTAAAGAACGCAAGAACAAAACAAAGCAAAGTTTAGTAAATCCGGGCCTACATGCATTCCATCCATTCTCAAAGTGGCTTTATATCAAGAGGTTCTTAATAGTGAAGGAATGGCAGACACTCAGGACAGATGTCCCAAAATCAATCCACGTTGGAAAAACGTGTAATGTGTAATTGGTACATCATTTACCCAATTATAGATGGGTAGTGGTTTTGGAATTAATACTAATGAAATTTATTTTTTTGTTTTGCGTATAGCCAAAGTTCCAAATTGTCCGGAAAAATATCAGGATCTCGATTATCCAATCCTATCTGACCGAGAAGTTACAATACTGTGGCTGAAAGTAATGGATTTGGAAAATGTTTCCACTAATGACAGGGTTTTTTTCCAATCATTTGTTAATGAATAAGGCACCTCCTACAATCAGTTACTGGGACATATGGCTAGGGAATTTACTAGCCATGGAATGACTTACTTGCTAAACTAAACTAACTAAAGTGCATTTTTCAAAGTTGTAGGCTACACACACAAATGCCCTTGGGGCATGTGTTTGTGCAACATGTGTGCACAGTCCAATTTCAGGGGTGCAACAGGGTATCCTTTTGACACCCTTGCACCCTTGAAATTGCATGCGCAATTTGCGAGAACTTATTGGTACTCGCAAATTGCGCATGCAATCTCCCATTCATTCCTATGGGCCTGTAGGCCCATAGGAATGAATAGGAAGGCATTCCTTAAATACGACTCGCAATTTGCGAGTCTCAATTAAGGAATGATTGGGAATCGCTAATTTCATAGCGATTCCTACATGCATAGGCTTTTGCAATTCCTTAATTGTGATTCCTTAATAATCGCAATGAAGGAATCGCAAAAGCCTACATTGATGCATGTGCCCGTTAATCATCAGAAATCTGTATGAATTCTTGAGTTAATGGTCCTTATTCATCTTTTTATGGTCACATGGGAGTAGTAAAACAAGGGGATAACACAAGAGGGTAGTCTGGCACAGTGATTCTTCACATTTCAACAAATTCTCCTGTTTGTATTATTTCAAAATCGTAATAAAATGATGCGGTAAAAAGATGTCAGGCTGAATTCAGACTTTCATTTTTGCCCAAGTCACCAAACTAGGATTGAGTCCAGAAAATAGGGTGAGGGCTTAAATATTTGTATCAGAATTTTCTCAGGGATGCATTGAGGAGCTATGCATTATTTATGATAAAAATCTCTCGTATGGAGCATTGCATTAACTACTGTGAAATTCCTCCATTCTCTTCCTCACCTGATCAGTATGCTGTACTCTTGCTCCCATCTTGCTGCAAGACCCTGTAGAAACCAACTACAGTTTCCAACTTGTACCACCAAGTCTGAGAGTACATGTACTTGGCAAATAGCTACCCATAGAATGAAACATAAGGTGTACACCTGTAAACCGTGCTTCATAATTTATTTTTATTGTTTTGGTAATTTGGTCTATTGATACTAATGATGCATATATCTTGGATTAGACTTATTTGATTTATGCCCTTTTCTTAGTAGAGACAAGTATTTGCCTCTTCCCTTCTTTTATTCCATTAAGGCCCAGTGTGGTCAAAATTATTGCCCACACAATTCCACTGTATGCCCCCAGCATTGTTTGTGAAGGGAACGACAAACACATCAAAAATGGAAAACAAAGGACAATATTTTGTTTTGTTAGTAAAAAATGGATGTAAATATTTTTATCACAGACCCTAATTTAAGGCGACTTCTGTAATTTGAATTGTGTGGATACAAATTACTCCTGCTGTAAATAGCAAAATTCTCCTCTGATAGGAGCACAGTTTGTAATACATATAATGCAGCAGTAGTCCCTATCTACTAAAAGTGGCAGTTTACAGATTGTGAATATCCTTGTGCAGTGCTTAATTGGAGCCGGTGGTTTCGGTGCACAGCACCAGCGACTTAATTGTCAGCACCGGCACTTATGACAGCTGTCACATGGTGGCGCTGTTCCTTTAATTTAGAGTTGAGCAGAACAGCAATTGTTTATTAATTTAGTATACATTAAGAACAACTACTACCTACCACCCAAGCCCTTTCTATAGCTTTGAGGGCATGCAATAGTCTGAATTGTCACATTTGCAGCAGTGTGCTGGTTAGTAGTTGTGTAGGTACTGTCACTGGCAATACTGGCAATGACAATGGGTGGTGCAAGCAGTGGGGGCCTCCTGGCGGGGCCCTGGCACTTATTGTTTTACAAATTAAGCACTGTCCTTGGGTGACTTTGAGCGGTGGTGTTAGTCGTGGTATGGCATGTTGCTTTGTAGTTTTTCTTGCTTAACACACTTTTGCCATTAGTGTCAGGAAACGTGTCTATGTTGAAATCGATGTGAGAGGCTGCGGGAACGTTAGAAATGACTGCCTATCAGAATTTACAATTTTAAGTCAAGTGGGAAATTAGCTGAAGTTTAACTTCTATATTTCCAGAGTGCTAACTGCTATTGACAAAAAGAAAGTGTGCGAGAAATGAGATGGATAAGGAAAGCATAATGTCTTATCATTGTCACAAAAAAGTCTATCGTCCAAAAGCAGCTAAGGGAGAATATATATGTTTAATTTTCTACTTCCAAAAGTAAGTCACTTCTTTTTTTCAAAAAATTGGACCCCCTTTGTGTAAGGAAGAGTATAAAAAAAAAGAATATAACCATGCTAGTTGCATTACACACTTTTACTTGGCTCTAGGGTCGGCTTGTCTATGTAAAGTGCCACAGTTAATTGGCTAAAGCAAGAATGTATTTTGTCTCCCCTACCTTTTTCTTCATCAGTTACGATCTTCCCTTTATTTTTGCTAAATTTAGAAATGTTTCCCCTGTCACTAGGGACAGCTTTTACATATTTCACTTTATGCTGATGACATTATTCTTCTACATCAAATCCTAATTGGTCTGCAGCAGAGTCTCCAGGCTTTTATCATTACTTAGACTCGCTCTTTTTAAAAATGAATACAGGAGACATTTAAGTAATGGGTTTTTTCCTAAACATAAGAATAGGGGGTCTTTCAGATGTAAAATTGGCTAGCTACTTCTGGAAAAGGTACTAAGCTACAACAACAATAGTGTACTACGGATTTAAAATACGACACATAATCAAGATATACAGCCTGTTAAAGGGAAAGTAAGCGCCCACGCTGCCAGTCTACGGGCACTTTACAGCACCAATGGCAAACAACACTTGGCCTTAGACCAGTGGCGGCCGGCACATGTAAGCGCGGTGGGTGGGGCAGGGCGCTGCAGGGGGGAAGCCTGCGGACGACGGAATAGGTGTTATTTATATTATTATACCTATTCCATTATCTGTTGACTTCCCCCTGCTCCCACCACGCCCCGTCCCACCTCCCCAACTCGTTTACCTGTGCCGGCCGCGACTGCCTTACTCATCAAAGTTTACACAATAAGATCCCCGAAACTTTCTCTATGTCGTTGAGAATCTCCCAGTGAACCAAGTGTCTTTCCTGAATTGATTTTAGGGTAAGATCTTCAGAAGCCTGGTGCCCATCAGGACTTATCAGTGCTCTGCTGCTCAGAACCCCTTAAGGGGGAGAGTCAAGTTAGACCTCCAGAACTCTGGGCCAATCAGCTGCACAATCAGAAGAAATCTAGACCTGGCTTTAATAGTCCTACAATGCAATACTGGAGTTTTGTATGCTGGTCCAACTAGGAGGTAGTTAAATGATTCACAGCAGATCTAAGGGCCTGATTTAGAGTTTGGTGGGCAGGTCACGCTGTCACAAACATGTTAGATATCCAGCCCACCTTATTACAAGTGCATAATATCCTACAATACTTATAATAAGGAAAATGGGATATGTGTCACATTATAACAGAGTAACCCATCCGCCAAACTCTAAATCAGACCCTGTTTTCAGTTTGTATATAAGTTACTGTACATTCATTGGAGATTTGAACTATACTAAACATTTTGCAAGGCAATATAGAATGCAGTTCTATCTGGGAAATCTGCTGAGGCATTCAATGTGATGATCTATCTGAATCTGTGCAGGAATGACCTTCCCTTCAAAATTGTATGGACCACAGGATCGTAATCAAAATTATCCTTACTGTGAACTGCTAATGCACAGTGTTACCTATGTTGTTTTTGTGTGTTTATATGACATCTGTGGGTTTCCTCTTTAGAAATGCTTTTTCAAAATGGTATAAGGAATGTTCACACTGCTTTGTAATTCATACTCACCCTTCCTACAATAACAGAAAATGTAAGAATTTTTCACCATTCTTGATTTAATCTTAGTTTTCTCAGTGATAGTGCTTCAGTTTTATTTACTGCCACAAATGAAGACATGCTAATCTTAATTTTGTGCAGATTTTATGAAGTTTCTGATTGTTACTGTCAGTAATAGACATTTGACTTTTTTCAGTTTGAGAAATACGCACTGCACCATCTCAGCATCAGCACAGTACCAACTCCTCATCAGTGTACCACCACCAGTATAGAACCATCTTAGCATCAGCACAGCACCACCTCAGCACCAGCGCAACACCATCTTAGCACCAACGCAGCATTGCCTCAACACCAGCACAGCACCACCTCTTCATCTGTGCAATACCACCAGCACAGTATCACCTCAACATCGGCACAACACCACCTCTGCATCAGTGCTCCACCGCCAGCGCAGCCCCACCTCAGCACAAGCACAACCCCAGCAGCATTCAGCACCAATGCAGCACTACTTCAGCATCAGCACAGCATCATCTAATCATAAGCGCAGCAACATCTCAGCACAACACCAACTCAGCATCTCTTAGCACCACCTGAGCACCAGTGCAGCACCACCAACTCAGCATGACTCAGCACCACCTCAACATCATTCAGCACCACTTTAGCATAACTAAGCACCACCTCAGCATCACTCATTACCACCTCAGTATCAATCAGCATCACCTGAGCACCACCACAGCACCACCACAACCTCAGCATGACCCCATCTCATCATCAGTACAGCATCACCTCCTCATCAGTGCACAACCACCAGTACAGCATAAATTAAGCATCAGCGCAGCACCACCTCAGCACCAGTGCAGCACCACCTCAACAGCGGCACAGCACCATTTCAGCACCAGTACAGCACCACCTACCAGCAGTGCACCACCACCACCAGTGCAGCCCAACATCAACACCAGCGCAGCCCCACCTCAGCACCAATACAGCACCACTGAGCACCACCTCAGCACCAGCGCAGCATCTCCTTAGCACCACTCAACACCACCACAGTACCACCTCAGCATCAGCACAGCACCACTCCACATCAGAGCACCACCACCAGCACATCACCAACTCAGCCCCAGAGCAGCCCCACCACAGCATCCGCCCAGCACCACTTCAGCATCAGCGCAGCATCACCTCAGCATCAGTGCAGCATCACCTCAGCAAAGCACCAACTCAGCATTTCTCAGCACCACCTGAACACCAGCTCAGCACTATCTCCTTGCCAGGGCACCACCACCACTACAGCCCCAACTCAGCATCAGTGCAGCACCACCTCAGCACCACCTCAACCAAAGTGCAGCACCACCTCAACATCAGCACAGCACCTTCTCAGCATTAGCACAGCACCACCTCTGCATCAGTGGACCACCACCAGTGCCGCCCCACCGCAGCACCAGAGCAGCCCCCTCAGCAGCAACGCAGCACCAATGCAGCACTACTTCAGCAGTGCAGTACCACCTCAGCATCAACACAGAATTACTTCAACACAGCACCAACTCAGCATCACTCACCACCACCTGAGCACCAGTCTCAGCATTACTCAGCACCACTACAGCATCACTCGGCACCAGCACAGCATTATTCAGCATCACTACAGCATCCCTCAGCACCACCTCAGCACCAGTGCAGCATCTCCTCAGCACCACTCAACACCATCACAGCGCCACCTCAGCATCAGCACAGTTCAACCTCCCCATCAGTACACCACCACCAGTGCAGCTCAACCTCAGCACCAGTGCACCCTCACCTCAGCACCAACGCAGCACCACTTCAGCATCAGCGCAACACCACTTCCTTATCAGTGCACCTCCACCAGCACAGCCCCACCTCAGCACAAGTGCAGCCCCACCTAAACAGCAATTCAGAACCAACACAGCACCACTTCGGCATCAGCCCAACACCACCTCCTCCTCAGTGCACCCCCACCTGTGCAGCATCAAATCAGCATCAGTGAAGCACCACCTCAGCACCAACTCAGCACCTGTGCAGCACCATCTCAACATCAGCGAATCCCCATCTCGGCATCAGCACATCACCACCTCTGCATCAGTGCCAACTTGGCGATGCAGAGAGCGCAAGGTAAGTGGTTTTATTTATTTATTTTTACCTGTCCTGGTGTCTGTCGACTTTGACCCCCCTCCCACTCCAACCTGCCCCACTCCACCACCACACCGCTCTTACCTGTGCCGGCCGCCACTGTTGAACATAACCAATGCAAACTGTACTAACGACTTCTGTAATTAGCACTGGCTCTGTGGGTGTAAAACTCCTTCTGCAGTCAGATAGGTATAAGCAGAATGACTTCCATGGCTCAGTAAGTATGAGATACAAGCAGCATAGCCTCAAACCACCCTGCTGTACTCACCAGCTTTACTGCGTGGTGCTCTGAAATGACCGAAAGGTGTTCGTGAGCTACATAGCACTAGAATAAATAAAACAGATGTAATAGCAGATCAGAACAAGCATTGGCATAGCCAATAGGTCTCGCCTTTGGGACCTTATAAGTGTTTAGCCATGCAACGGTTGATGTTGCACTAAGGATATTGCACTGCATAACTAAATAGTTATAAGGTCCCAAAAGCTAGACCTATTGGCTATGCCAAGGCTTGTTACCGATGCTATTATGAATGCTAGTGTTCCTTGTCCCAGCTACTTGTTCTTGGTAACAATGTGACCGGTGTGTTATTTTCCAATAGATTTTTCATGTAAAATGCAAATCTTTTCTCTCTGTAAAACAATTTTAGACTGTGATATGGTCATTCCAATAGCCATGTAACTGATTCATGTTTTATTAATTGGTCATGCAACTAACTTTTGTGCTACTGATTGTACAGGTCAACTTGGAAGTGACTAGTTCTTCCAGATTCGGACCAGTGATGTTTTTAAATTACCTGCATTTTGTAATCTTTGGATATACTTGTAATACTTTGCTTTTATAATTAAAATTGTAAATACTATTTTTAAAAAACAACTGGCTAATTGTATATTAGCGTCTATGAACCAAATCAGAGTTTATAGAAAACTGTTAGCATTGTTGAGTTCTGCAAATTGTAGGTAGTGCTTATTGAATTTGTGTCTGTACAAATGCAAAATAGACAAAATGTTTGGTGACCAGTTTGTGAATTACATGCCCAAGCGTGTTCTGCAAAATGCACCAGTCCAGTGATTTTCACAAAGGAGATGTAATATGAAACACACTTTGGCAGAATGAAATTTACAGCACTTGCAACTTTCAAATTACTTCCAGCTACCAGGAAGTAGAACAGAGTTAAATGTACATTGAGCATTGCCCCACATGCGCCTGTTGGCATAATTTTGTTTTCAAATGTCTACATCCTCAGAATAAAGACGCAAGTGTGGAGGCGTTTTGTTTTGTCAGTACTTCTGCTCTGGATTGGTCTGCCTGGCCAATTACTCTCTCCAAACAAGAAAAGAAAGATGGGGAACAAAGGGGAGCTAGCTATGCTGTGATGCAAAGAAAGAAACCAGTAAGGGGGAGCGAGGGGGGGTGAGGGAAGAGAAAGACAAAATGAGAGAGCCATCGGTGGAAAGATGAGAGAGAGAGAGAGTGAGGTGCTCCAAATGAGATACTGAGGTATGGGAGACACAAATGGAAATTAATATCTACAACAAGGGGGCTGTGAAAATGAGTGAGATAATGAGAGGAGAAGAGATGAGTGGGGAACTGTGAATAATAGAAGGAGACACGGGGATGGGAGAAGACAACTAGGCAAGAGAGAGGCAAAAGCAGAAAAAACTCAAATAAAGGGAACAGAAAGGAAGAGCGAGTGGAAAGGATATAGGTCGCATGAAGAAATCTCAGGGGAGAGGAGCGAAAGAGCGAAAATCAAACGAGGAAAAAAGACAAGCATTGGCTCACGGAGCACATCAAAGCGCCCGCGCGGCTGTGAAAGTGAAAGTGATCGCGATCGCTATCAAGCACGGCACGCACTCGCGCACATGCACTCAAGCTCTAGGCCGGCCATGGTAGCATTTTTTTATGCCCTCACTAAAAGTCTCGCCAGGCCAGCGCATGCGCTGGGTCAGGCGAGACCTAAAAAGGGGCTGCCAGACATAAAGATAAGAGATGTGATGGCCAAAAAAGAGAGTATGGAGGAAAAGGGAGGTTCAGATTTTAGACAATGCCATGCGTCTCAGAATAAAATGTTTTTAAAAAATGGGAACATTGACATATAAGAATGCAGAACTCCCAAGTTTCTCCAGTCCATTCTAAGACTTTTAGTTCCGATTTAAAATGAAGCCACCAGGCCTACAAGTACCAGAATTCAAAGCAAAACCTGGACCGCAGCTTCTCACCAGTGGACCTAGAAGATGTTGAAGTTCTGAGAATTGCAACTACAATGACATATTTTTTTCACTAACATGCATGTCTTTTTTATTCAGCAGCATTTTCCAGTTCGTTGTAATCATTCTCAATACAATAAGGACATCAGTGTGAAAATAGCCTTAATTTGGATTAACACGCTTCAGAATTCCAGTGTTATCATTAGAGGGTCAACAAATATTAACACGTATGGATGGATTTAGCTTATTAATGCTTGCTGGGATCCAAAGATCATGTGACACTGACTACACTTGAAATCCTTAGATATAGTTCCCATAGACTACTCAATCCTACCTGTCATTTTTAAGATCATAATATTCACATTTGACTGATTTATATCTGAAATAAATAAAGATTAAACATTTTTCTAATAAACATTATGCAATTTTTTTTAATTAAGTATGCGTAGTTGTTGAAAAATACATTTAGCTGGTACTGACTAACGTTTTTCTACAAAAGAATTCCTCAAACAAAGAGAATGCTGCAGAGAACAATGAAAAGAAAAGAAAAGTGGGGGAAGGACAGACAAAAGTGGTAGAGAAATAAAAACAAGAGGGGGGAGAAAGCGGGGAGAAAATGCAAAAGGAACTAAACTATTACAATAAACAGCCACAAGTGATGTACAGATTAATTGTGACACAATATCGTTTGCAGTTCCATAACCAAGAAAACCCAATTGGTTAATCGAAAGAGAAGAAACCAAGAAGTGAGAAAATTAAAAGTAAAAATCAAATATAAAAGTATAGTGACCACACCGTCATCCGCTTCATTCAACACGCATGCACAGGCGTCACCCAAGGATTACACTGACACTTTCATTGTGGGTGAAGAACTGCTGCAGGTTTATTTCATACAACATAAGTATGACGGGCGATCCAGGGCAAGCAGCGGCGCGCAGGAAGCAGAGGAGGAACTGGGCGAGAGGGACGCCTATGTAGGGGGGGGCTAGCCTCACCCCCCTAACGGCCCGCCTCCACCTACACACTCCTCCCTGGGCGTGGCCTCGCGCGCGAGGCAGAAGAAGGGGGAGGGGGAAGGCTGCGACGGGCGGCCACTAGAGAGCTGCCCTGCTGATGTCCCACTGCGTGGGACGCGGGCAGCGGCAATCTCAATATCGGGGCTGAAAGTTTACCAAAATTCTAAATCCAAGAGTCCAAAAATCTAAAATCAGGGGTATGGAGTTCTCTATATAATATTTTGAGAGAAAAACACACCAGGGTGGTATCGTTGTACCAGCTGATATGACTGCTAATACAGGCCTCACCGATGAGAAACGTCACCGCGCAGACAGAGAAGCTGGATAATGAATCCCACATGCCCACCGCCTTGCTTGGAGTACATTCTTCCTCTCCAAGATCGGGTAATTGATGGCTAATTGGTGATGGCTGTTGACATGTTGTTTGAGCAATCAGTGACCATTTTCAAAGTAAAGTGTTCGAAGGCCTGTCACTCTCTTGACAACTAAGTGCTGGTGCTGGATATGGAGACTCACATAACACTGGCCAAAGATATCTTCAGCCCCACACTGGCAGCTTTATTTTAACTGGGGAAGTAGGAAGTCGTTCCGATTGGCGATACCATTCACAGATGTCCACGCTCTGCTCTGGTCACTTAAAGTGCACTGCCAATTTCAGTTTTATGTGGCTATATTCAAAGGCTTTGCAGAAAAAAACACCTACAAACCCTGAAAACTCGCCAAAACAATTACATTAAAAAAATTAAAATATTTAAAAATATTTAAATGATATGTAATTCTCAAAATAATGTACTTGAATAAAATATTCACTGAAATACGAGTTGAAAAAAGTCGGGTACATTTGTCAAAATTTCGTATTGCCTCCAAAACTTTTTATTCAAAATTGCCATTACTGAGAGATAAAATGTGAACCCGGCAGCAGAGATCAAAAATGTTTGAAATTAATTAGTTAGTTCATTTTTAGGCGGATTACAAAGAGACCGAATCCGACAGTGCAGGCATACCGAAATTACTAGGGCCGGATTAACCATTTCTGCCTGGTAATTGCACCCCTGCACTGCAAGAAGAAGGTGGACTTCTAATTACCCGAGGTGGTCTTGCCCTCACCTTGGGATCTGCAACATCCTGGACCGTTCTCTATTATGTTGTTGTTTGCCTCTTCCTCAGTGGCGGCTGGCTTGTACCGAGGGAGGTGAGCGAGGGAAAAAAAACCCATCATAAAATGAATTCACTTACCTTCGCAGCGCGACGTCCTCCTCCCTCGGGTGTCTTCCAGGAAGCTCCTGATGCAGAAAACTGCACTACCCAATCCTGATGCTGCTTTCACTGCATAGAAGCAGCTCCAGGATTGGATAGAGCAGGCTCTCCCAGTAATCCTGAGAGCACTGGCGGCCTGCGCTTTCTGTAACCCAGCTGTCTAAGACAGGTAGGCTGGAGAACTTTAAAATGCGCGTGTCTGGCTGGCCGTCCCAAGACGGTCGGCCAAAGAGACGTGTGCATTTTAAACCGAACAGCTCCCTGTTGCTGCCCACTCGGCAGCGCTGGCCCCGCCCTGTCCTGACACTTGGTTCAGGGCGAGTTGTTGAAAAATAAAAAGGTAATACATAAACTTTATTACCGTTTTATTTTTCAGCTCTGGGGCTTGTGAGGCAATGCTCCGCCGCACAAATGGAGGAGCCGCCCTTGCTTCCTGTTTCTTCTTTCCTGACCATTTGTAAAGCGCTCTGATACACTCACGGGTCATGTTTGACCTACGCAAAATTAGAAAAATAAATAGATGAATATATAAATAAATAAATACTGCATGGTTTCCCCGAATACCGGGATTTCTCTGATCCAATTTACCACCTGCTTTGAGGAGGTAGACCAGACATCAGGTAATCAGTGAGAGCAGTGTGTCCTCACGGTGCCGCTTTACAAGTAATCGGGCCGTTTGTGGATTTGGCACACTTCTCATTGCAAACAGATTGTGTATTGAAGATGAACTGATGATATGATCATAAAATCTGGGCTGTGCAACAATAACACAAAGGCGAACTCCTGGAATCTCCACAAGAATACAATAAAAAAAAATCATAAACTGTATATTGAATGGATTTAATGGACTCTCTGTAAATGATACCATGTAGCCAAGTTAATGTCCTCTAGGGAACACAGATGCAACACTAACAGCAAAGAGGAGTGGAAGAGGCCAAGGTTAGGAATGTGGTCGAGGGGGAGCAAGTTCGGCAGAACTGAGAGGGGGTCTTGGGAGAAGTTATTCCTTACTTGCACTGACTTCTGTAGAGTGCACCTCTGTCTGCTCTTCCTTACCCCAGTCCTTTCCAACTGGTGTATTGGCCAGAGGAATGTATGGAAGACAGCATAAAAACAAGCATTGGCACATCCAATATTTCTCTTCTACGAGATGAGAGCTATTGGCTTTGTCAATGTTTAGCCATGTTTTACAGCAGCACGGCAGCCTTGCAGCATGGCTGAAAGTTAAAAAAATAAACAGCACTTAGACACAACCAGCGCTGGCCATGTCATAGTGCTTTTTTATAGCTGGCAGAATGGATGGTGGGGTGGTGTGGGAGGACAAGGAGGGCAAAAGTAGGCAACATGGTAACAGAGATTGTTGGGGAAAAAAGCAATATGACGCGACTTTGTCATCTTGCTCCTTTTTGCTATGCCGGGTGGGGGTAAGCAGCAACAGGAATGAAGGAGGGCAGGAGGGGGTAAGCAACAACACAGGGGGTAATACACAATGGAGCCACCTGAAAAAGATGCCCTCTGGTAGAGTGCTTAAACATAACAAAGAAGTAGCACTTAAAAAATAAGCAGTGGAAGGACACAAGTAATGCATCCATGTCCAGATGAGGGACAAACACATGAATCGAAGGAAGCCAACAGCCGTTCACCAATGATAAGCAAGGAAAGAAAGAGGGACAGTGAAGTGAATCAATTGTAAGCAATGGGTGGTCTCTAAGCCCACTAATAGAATGTAAAAAGCCCAAACTGAGGTGGCATGGTGAGCGAAAAACGATGCACTGGAGTGCAGCCCCAGCAATTGCCAGTGGCTCAAATATAATTCTAACATCTCAGCCATCACCTAGTTGTTGTTGCAGTTGACGCCCTAAGTGCGACAGGTATGCCCAGAGATTGCTACCGTGCTCATTGTGTCCCAGGAACCAAGCTACAGCTAACAGAGGAGCCCTAATAGAAGCAAAACTTTGGAATGCTTGTGTTCAGGTTCTGGCCTGGCAGTTCGGGCTGGATGGTTCCTATTGGAGCAGGGTCAAGACTGATTTGCATGTGGCTGTGTAAAAACTGCCGTAACATGGGGAAGAACGCCAACAGACTGGAGTGAAGATCCAGTGATTGCAAGTGGCTTAAATTAATTCTAGCACTCCTTCCATCAGCTTGTTTTTGTTGCAGTTGACATCCTAAATGTGATGGGTATTGCCAGAAGTGGTTTCTCTGCTCACAATGCCACTGAAACCTAGATACACATGATTAAAGAGCACCATTCAGGGGGAAACCAGTCTTGGGTGGCTTGTGTTCCGGTCCAGGTAGGCCCTCGCCTGGCATTTCTGGGGGACCGTTCCTATTGGAGGAGGGTCGACTGATTAGCATATGGCTGGGCCCAACTGAGGTGGCAGGGTGGGCTAAAAACGACTGGAGTTTGGCTCAGAGAGATTGCCAGTGGATGATATTAATTTTAGCCCTCCATCCATCATCTTGTTGTTCCTGCAGTTTATGCCGTAGGTGCGCCGAGTATGCGCAGACATGAGTTTTGTGCTCACTGTGCCACACAAATCAAGTTATACCGAACTGAAGAGCTCCAATCAGAGGCAAGGGTTGTTTAAGTTTCAGTTCATGTAGGTCCTGGCCTGG
This sequence comes from Triturus cristatus, assembly GCF_964204655.1. Classification (NCBI taxonomy): domain Eukaryota; kingdom Metazoa; phylum Chordata; class Amphibia; order Caudata; family Salamandridae; genus Triturus; species Triturus cristatus. The sequence goes on along the minus strand of NC_140589.1, from coordinate 296,268,343 downwards.
TAGTTCTGGATAAACTGGTCCTAGTGGAGCAGGTTCATGACTTATTTGCATATGGGTGCGCCCAAACTGACATAGCATGATGGGCGAAAAATATTGGGCTAGAATACAGCCCAGTGATTGCCAGTGGCTGAGATTAATTCTAGCTTTCCACCCATCACCTTGTTTTCTTTGCAGCTGACACCCTTTGTGCAACAGGTATGCCCATATGTGGGTCCTGTGCTCACTGTGCCACTGGAACCAAGTTACATCTGACTTGTCTTGGGTTTCTTGTGTTCTGGTTCATGTAGCAGCTGGCCTGGCAGTATTGCAGCACACATAGTAGCTTGAAAGGGCTATAGTGGGCAACTCGGAGGAGCTGCAGAGTTGGCAAGGGCACACAGAGTAGCTGCTGGGGCCTAGGGATCACAGAGGGCCAGTAGAGGCAGCGCAGAGTGGCACAAACCGGTTGCGAGGGTGTTGGACGCATACCACGGGGCTGTATGGCATTGTGGCCTCCAGAAGTCGATTTGGGGAAGGAAATAGACTCACAAAGGGGGAGCGAGAGTAAGGGAGTCACGCAGAGAGGTTGCAGGGGAGCACAGAGCGGATGCAGGGGAGCATAGGGTTGTACAAAGGGTCAGTAGGGGCAAGACAGGGTAACATACATACTTTATATGGAGGTAGGGCAGAGAGAGGAGCTATGGGTGAAGCACATAGCAGGGTGGAGCAGCTTCAAGGGTGCAGAGGACTAGCATGGGCAGGGCAGTTGACATATGGCCTGCTGGGGTCAGGGCACACATAGTGGCTGTAATGGGCACAAAGAGGTGGATGCAGGAGACACACAAATGGGCTGCTGAGACAGTCTGCAGGGCAGATGAGATGCACATTTTCCGAACAAACCAAACTTGTACAGATTCACCAACCACACCACTGTGTCTGTGCTAGAGGTGCTGACGTGAGACTCTAATCCCTGAGACCCTTGGTGAATGCACGCTGTTGGAGATGGAAAAAAGGGCATGCCGTGCGAAACTGGTCCGGGGGGAACATAAGAACATATAAAGTACTAGCTACTATGCATCGCGAAATGCTGAAAATGTGAGGAGACATTTGGTAGATATTAATGCAGCTAAAATTATCCAGGAGTACTGAAGTCCTGCACCTAAATGAACTAGACTGTTTAGATGAAGAATGAAGCATGCACATTTTGTTGCTAAAACACCTTTTACAATAGCACCAGACTAATCCTGCATAGGAAGCTCCACGTGATGAGGCCATCAACAGCTTCACAGCAGCTATTGGTTCTTGGTGCTTCACATTTAAATTTGGTTCCTACTAGATGAGCAAAACTAAGAGAAAATGGAATGTAGCCGACTGCAGGGCTGCTACAGTTTTAGGCGAATGCCCCAGTGACTTGCTGAAGCTCGTGACTCATGAACTCCACAGTGGGAGACATTAAATCACCTTGAGATCATATGCTGTTTGGATCATGATATTTTTAAAATCACTGACGGAACACAAGAAGAGTCCTTACTGTCTTGACTGCATTTGTGAGCAGAGCTCAAAGTTGTCTTCAATAAATACCATGATTTTGTCTTCAATTTCTGATACATTGGAAGGGTTGTTTCTTCAATCCATGTTGCCTTGTTGGCTTGTCATTTCTTCCAGCTTCATCGCAATGAACCTGGAGCTTCTGAAGGGGATATACTATTACACCTGCAAATGTGACTCACCTGGGTGCAGCACTGGCGTAACGAATCTTGAGGGGTCCCCCTGCGAGGTACGTGGAGGGACCCCCTCCGAATTCAATCAGGAGCTCTTGTGCCAGAGTACTGTGCTGAGGGGGCCCCCTGGTGCTTGGGGGGCCCCCGCACCGCAGGGGCAGCGGGGGCCTGTTTTACACCACTGGGGTGCGGCTTTGGTTGCATGGAGGTGGCAGCGTGAGCATCTGGTCCCGGATCTGCAGACTAGAAGGGATCACTTCCCTCATGTATTCTGCCTCTCTCTGAAATGTCCTTGAACCAGCTGCACAGGGAGGATTCTCTGTCTGCTTCATCCAGATCTGTGAGCCGGCAGCATGGTGCCCGCAGCAGCCTGGGAGGTTTCTGCTGGCAGTGGACTGCTCTGCTTGTGCCCCAAGACTCCAGGCTGAAGACTCAGCAAAATGAATGGGGTTATGGCAGATTAGAGACACCAGATGGATCAAGGCCAGGATGGCAAACACTTGTTTTCCCTTCATTCGCCAGCTATGCAATGCCAATGTCCTGTGAAAGTGGGTGTTATTAGGGATATGTCCATTCATAAATAAGATGGTAGCCAGTCCAGTTTATGTTTCCAGAACTTACCTGTCCAAGATGGTGCCAACCATTTTCCTGTGAGGCCATTTCCTCTCTAACTCATATGTAAGGAGGCTTTGGTCTGAGAAAGATGTTTCATAGTGCGTTCAAATCCCCTATTTTTTGTCGAGTTCCTCCCCAACGTTTTCCTATTGAATTCTCCTGCTTGGAAAACTACATGCTGGACTCTTTCTCTAGTCTGTCTCAGGTTAGTTTTGGTGTCTTTATTGAACTTGTGTAAAACTCTTCCACTTCAATCAAAAACTACCAATATTGCCAAGGAGGTTTTTATTTTTTGACATGTGGCTTTTTACCCCTACCTTGGACAAACCCTCTTATGAAGACATGAGAGATTTTGCACTTGTCAGTTAAATGTTGTACAGGGGCTACTCGGAGGAGTCACCCTCACTTCGGGCAATCAAGAAAGGAGTAAAAAAAGACCTGTAGTATCCCCCGTACCTGACATTCATGCTCTTGAAGCATCCTTGGTTAGATGCTGACCAGAGGTACTTTGGTGGTCTTAAACGATGTGCCAGTTTCTGTAGAAGTTCTGGGCGCTTTGTGCACAGGGTAGAGGAATGTGAATTTGATACTAGCATTAAGATGCTGTAAACAAGTCACTTTTTACATGACACTAACATGGCGACGATTGTGTGAAAACAGAAAAACTTAAATTGACAGAAGGGGTCCATAATGTCTCAAAGACATATATTTCTTAAGAAACTGCGAGGGATTGTTCCTTTAATCTCTATACTATTAAATCCCGTAAGACCCTTTCCGAACCCCTGGCCTGCCGCCCTCTCTGGCAGATAACATAACAGTAACGCTCTGTTCAGCACTGCACATAGTGTGGGTTTTGTGCTGCGGCGTTAAAGCTTTACAGCCCGGGGAACGCGCAAACCATTGGCTGTGTTTTTACATCTGTAGGCCTGTAATCTGAAAGGCTCGCTTCATAACAACCTCGAATTCAGTCATATATTCGGAGACTTTAAAAGCGGTAATTTTATCGGTCCCTAAGTGTTGGTTCAATTTATGGAGGGGATTTGAAGAGATCCGGGCAGATTCCACGCGCCTTTATGCAGATGATATTGTTAGGATAAGATCTGCAGCAGTTTCAATTTACCTCTCATCTGATTGCGAACAATCAATAAACATAAACTATTGTCTTGTCACCTTATCTAACAACAGGGCTTTTATCTGTTGCCATGGTAATCCGGAAGACAGCACAGCACAGAAGATGGGTGTCTGCAAACATCCAAGCGCGCGCTCTGCGGGTGACTGCCGTTCTTACACTGCGCAGGCACCGCCTATCTCCATGTTTATAGATGGAGCAGCGATAACCTCGGAGTTCAAACGGAACTCAAACGCGGGGTCATACCTGAGGAGAAGCAGGGGCTTCGTGTCCATCATCTCTCCGACCGGAAAGAGATTCTTGTGTCCAGCCCGCTCGCCCGGCCTTTGCCTGGCCGCTGACAGAGAGACTGTGGAATGTGTCCGGGAAATTCCAGAAACAGTTCCAGTGTTACTGCGGCTTAGATAGACTTTCAGAAAGTTTTTTTTAAACTTAACAATCGAGATATGTGAATCCGTAAAAGTCTAGTTGCTGAAAGCTAGATTGACAAAACACTTACATATGGTGCATGATTTCATAAATATCTTGTTTCATATAAATGTGGAATGTTGTACATGCTGCCAACATGCCCTGCGGTGACCCGTGTGCTTAATAAGTTCCGGATTCATTCACCTACCCCATATAATAGGAATGAGCGAAAACGGGAGAAAGAAATGGACAGGAGACAACGACAGGCGTATTTATGTGGAATTAGTGGGACTTTGCAGGACTTTGAGGTCTCATGATGGACAGATGGGACTCCCTCGCCACACACCGTCCTCTCGAAGCCATCTTTGGCCCATCAAGGCACATGCGTTTGGAGTCATGAAACAGGCGTAGCTTCCATTGGTGTGGCAGGTGCAGTGACACAGGGGCCTAGAGGTCTGAGGGGCCCACTGAACCTTAAATATTGATGTTTGCAGCTGTATACTACTTCAGGGGGAAGATTTATTGGCCTCCAGGACACCAGCTGAGTGAGTGCAGCAGATGGCCCTTGCCCCAGTGCCCTGAAAGCCTTTGTGAGTCCAACAAATCTTGTGCTTTCACATAATATGTGGAATACAGGAGATAAAACAAAAAACAAACCTTAAAGTCTGTAGCATCCTCCCCAGCTTGGGAGCATGCAAATGAACAAACCACACATGGAGCTCCTTAATAGACGTCTATATTCCTCAGCATCCAATCACACACTGCCCACTCATTACGTCATAACCGTTAATAACCACACCTTAACATCTCGCAGCAAGTTACATAATTCTTCTGTTGAGTCCGCCCAGAACTGCATGGGTCCTAGCGTACATAGTCTCACAACACTACATCTCCCCCTTTGTTAAATAAAAAGTACAAACAACAGTCACATCATATTTCTTCAATAAGTCGTCGAGGCACTCACACTAGTATGCCAGATTGAGTGGCATGAGATGGTTGAGATGCACCCTGATTATGCACAGGTGGCACAGGTTCTAATGCTTGATCTGGACTGTCAGGCGGGGTCGCCTCATTCATGATTGCAGGAGCTGACGACCGTCAAGGTAGGTGCTTAAAGTGTGACGAGTCCAGTGTGATGGATTTTCCAAAATGATGCGCTGTCACCATATGTCCTTTGCACGTCACAACCCTCCGTTGATCAACAACAAACGGAGTGTCTGTTTTACTCTTTTGTTTCTGCTTGACCAGGACCCAGTCACCTTCATCAAAAACTGTTTCCTGAGCTCGTCTACGCCGATTGACATATGTTTTTATCTGGCACTTTCGAGAAGTGCCAGTGACACGAACCTTATCAGCATTCAAGGATCGGTCTACTATCCACTGTGGCAGCTTAGATCTGGTGGCTCTTCCAAATAGCAAGGAGGCAGGACTCCCACCAGTTGTGGAGTGAGGAGTTGAACGATAAGCATGGAGGGCTTGATACAGGGCCTGATTTAGCTTGATCCCCTCCATCGATGCTCACTAAATTACCCGTTTGAGGGTACCCATAAATCTTTCCTCAACACCAGTGGCTTGGGGCCACAGAGGTGTGCTCTTTTGAAGGTTGATATTTAGTCTGGCCAGACACTCCTTGAATTCTTTGATACTGAACAGCTGTAGGAAGCTGGCTCTGTATATACTATACCAAAGTAAGGTATAGTGTGAACAGAGTCCATTGAATCCCCAGAGGCTTACAGAGGCTCAAATAGATAATACTACAAGCTCCATTTGTGGTAGTGTGGTCGAGCAGTTAGGCTTATCAGCAGGTAGTGTTAAGCATTTATTGTACACACTCAGGCAAGAAATGATAGCACACACTAAAAGACTGAATCCAGACCAATTGTTTTGTATAAAAAGTTATTATTTGGTTATTTTATTTCTAGAACCAAGAAATACACAGTTGCAGGTAAGTAACAGTTTTCAAAGCAGTAATACTTTAAACAATGCAGTATGTTTTGTTTTGCAAGGCAGCAGAAATGCTTTACAGTCTTAGAAATGCTTTTGTATTTGTCAATCAGAAACAGTAGTACTTGGCAATGTAAAAGATAGACAGCTGTATGCAATAGGTAAAACACAATGCAATCCTAAGGGAGGAAAACAGTGTCAAGCATTAGCAGGTAAGCACTCGACTACACCCTTAGAATATCCCCTCACTTTGGGGAGGGGGCATTCCCCCTAACCCGATTGGGTTGAATCCTTCCATTGAAGATGGAGGATTTCCCAAGGAGGGGTTCACCTCGGTCCAGGGAACCTTAGTGGTGGTCCTTGCCGCCAAAAGTTGGGCCTGGTCATGGGGCGGGCATCTCCACTATCTGGAGAGGCCCTGGCTAGCATATCAAAGGGCAGGAAGCCTTTGAGGCTCAACACCTTGAATGCTGCTCCTGCTTGGGGATAGGTTTAAAGTACCTCCACCACAAGGAACCTTTGTCCCTGACCCACGAGAGCACAAGGACACCAACCTCAGGAGGGTCAGAAACATGTCTGTGTGTGGCAGGCTGGTTCAGGCTGGTCAGTTGGAAATGAGGAAGTTGATTGTTTTACAGGGGGCATCTCTAAGATACCCTCTGAGTGCATTTTGTAATAAAACCAACACTGGCATCAGTTTGGGTTATTATTTTGCCGAGTTTTATATAGCACAAACTTGACCCAAATCCAATCAGGTATCAGAGCGCTTTGCATAGCACCAGTTACGTTACATGAGGACACACATTCATTTTTTCTTAGGCACAGGGAGATTAAGTGATTTGCCCAGAATCACAGGATGTTTAGCATCATTACCGAGACTCAAACCCAGTTCCCCAGGTCCGAGGTCGAGAGCCCTAGCCATTAGGCCAACTCCTCTCCCTATTTGCTGAGGAGTTTGATACCAAACTCCTCAGCATTCAGTAAAGCCATCATGGAGCTGTGGAGCTCGTAATGACAAGCTCCCAGCCCATGTAGTTGATATGGCTCCACTGCATTTACAATGTCTGTAAATGGCACAGGCACTGTAGGGACACATTGCTCATACAGCTGTACTCTCACCTGTGGTACAGTGCACCCTGCCTTAGAGCTGTGAGGCCTACAAGAGGGGTGACTTACCTCTGCCACAGGCAGTGGTTGGTGGGCATGGCACACAGGGATATGTGCCATGTCGACTCTGACGTTTTGTCTGCACCAAAGCACACAGTCTGCAATGGCAGTTGTATGTGTTTGGTGAGGGGCCTCTGGAGGTAACAAAATACATGCTGCAGCCCTTAGAGACTCTCTCTGGTCACAAGGCCCTTGGTGCCATTGTTACCTCTTATAAGGGACCTGAATGTGAGCCAGAAGTTTGCCAATTGTGAAAACAAAGCTACAGTTTTGGAAAATAACACAGGCACTGGGAACCTGATTTGCAGGGACCCAGTGCACATTCAATTAAAGTGCATCAGATATCAGGCAAAAAGTAGGGGTAACCATGCAAAAAGGGGCAGTTTCCTACAACGACGGACTATTGTCAGGTTTGAGAATGGCAGGGATACCCCATGCAACAAAGATATCGTCCAGCCACTCAATGACCGTGTCATGGGTTGTTGATGATAACTCCTCTGCTAAAGGAAAGCATGAATACTCATCAATGACTAACATGAGATGATGTCTGTTTCCTAAAGGCCCAAAGAAATCAACTGCAACTCTTTCCCAAGCATGTGCAGGAAGGTCAGACATTGGCAATGGATGCTGCTTCACTTTGGGGGTAAGGCAGTTGGAAGAATTCCAGTCTTTTAGTTCCCTCTTAACTTGCTCATCTAGGCATGGGACCCGTACTCATCTCTTAGGGCTATAATGCCACAATGTCCTTCATGGGCTACTTCACTGACTTGCTGTCTTAGGCTCTCAGGTATGACAATTCTTGACTCTCTCAATACAACACCTTCCCTGGTAATGGATGGTTCATCCTGAACATTTTAGAAGTTTTTTTAATTTGATATCGTCAGCAAAAGGTTGAGCATTCGTCTTCCACTGTTGAGTCAAAATGATGTCTTTTAGGATAAGCATGTTCTTATCGGCATTAGTAGCAGCAATAATGTGTTCAATGGATAGGGCTGCTGGTGTGCGGGAACTCACAATCAAGTTAATGTACTCTTCAGCCATTTTGGATGTCGAACTGTGCCGATTTAATGTTACTCATTAAAAGTAATCATCAGGGTTCTGATCTTTACCCGGCTTGTGCCCAATTGCATAGTCATACTCTTGTAGTTGCAATTCCCACATCTCAATGCGAGGGGGCATCTTGGCTTTCGGGTTTCCAAAAACTGTGAGCAGCGCTTGGTGGTCTGTAATGATAGTGAAGCATTTTCCATATGTAAACACTTGAAAACTTTCAAAATCCATCACTACAGCCAGACTCTTCTTCTGCGGCTGCTGAGAATTGGCACGTTCTGTGTCAGACAGGCTGTGACTGGAATAGGCCACAATATGTCTCTGAGCATTTGGATGACTATTAAATTGATCCAGGATTGCCCTCAGCCCCACCAGGCTTGCATCTACAGTGATCTCAGTATGTAACTCAGGGTTAAAATGGGTCATCTCAGTTGCATTCTCACTCGCAGGTTTTATTCTTTTGAAGCTTTGATCACATTCAGCAGACCATTGGAAAGGGACATCTTGTTTTATCAAGTCTCTTTTAATGGGCAAAGTCACAAATGTACCTTGAGAGGTAAGTGGCCATGCCTACGAAGGATCGCAGCATGGTGACATACTGTGGGGGGCAAGTAGCTGACAGTGCTTGCACTTTATCTGTGTCAGGAGTCATTCCCTTATCAGGGAATATGTGTGCAAAGAATTTAAGTTTGGTCTTGTGAAACTCACACTTTGCTGCATTCAGAGACCTGCATCAGCAAGTAACTGGTACACTTGTATAAGAGCCTTGTCATGCTCTTTTTGTGTTGCTCCAAATACCAGTAGGTCATCACTGTTATTAAAAGCATCCGTGACCGGTTTAATTATTTCACCTTTAACAGCCTGTAATATTTCTCTAGCGAATGTCCTCTTTAATGTGAAGTCGCCCTTTCATTGTCTTGAGCCATCCTAGGTCATGAAACAACAACGGGAACTGACTCATAACTTCAGCTTGAGTGTGGAGGTTGTAATTGAGAGATATCAGTCCCATGTCAGCAGCAGGGGCAAAACTGAGTAGGCATGCACTGGACAACGTTCGTTGAAGAACGTGAATTGGCGCTTGCACTGATACTGCTTTATGTCGCATTGTTGCTGTGAATGACCCTTGACTCTGCAATGGTTGAGAAGCAGCCCACGTGTATACCTTCATGTTTGACGGGTTGAGGCGTGGCACAGTAGACAGGCTATTGAACTTTTCGACGGGCATAATGTTACGCGGCTATGGGGCAACCGTTGACCTGTATTGTAACCATGGGTCAGTTTCCAAATGAATTCGGTTAATTCATTTGGTGGTTTGCCTTTGTCTTTTCTTTTTCCTTGCAGGCAGCCAAACCTACATGACTCCTTGGTCGATATCATCATCGCACATCCATCCTCTTCACTGGTGCTTGGTAATGACATTGAAAAGCCTCTGTAGGATGAATTTGATGATGATCAACTTTACCTCGTTTCTAGCTGTTGTAACTAATGTTGCTTTTTGACCTTGTGGGTATGGCGAGAAGGCTTCTGGACCCTTCTGGCGTCCATTTTCTATTCTCACTGAGACATATTTGGTTCCTCTTTCACTTTACAAACAATATGAAGTGGTTTTCTTTCCCGCAGCTTTTACACGTCTGGCCTATGGCTGGACTTTTGCCTTCATGGGGAAATGAAAACCCACATTGGAAACACAACTTTTTCTTTGGAGATGTCGACTTGCGTGCATCTACCTTGTGCTCGCTGTTCATGACCAGTGCTGATTCGTTGGTCGCTGTTTCAACTTCCATATCAGCAGCTTGCCAATCTGCTCTTTCATTGGCTCTTGCAGCCATTAGAACTTTCTCTAAACTAGAAGTCTCTCTCAAAATGCGTCTGCTGAAAGAGTCTGAAAGACAGCCATCGATGTCTATTAGGCTTATTTATTTGTAAAGCGCCAGAATCGACCCCGGAGGGATATCTCTGCGCTCGGACGGGAAGCGTTTCGAGAACTGTCTACTGAGAATCAGAAACAAAAGAGAGAGGTCTTAAGCTGTTTCCTAAAATGGAGATAGTCCGTACACTGTCTTAGTTGTAAAGGGAGCTTATTCCAGTAGCAGGGGCCCAGATAGGATAGGGACTTCCCACCCTGTCTGGTCCTTTTAATTCCAGGTACCACAAAAAGGGATTTGGATCCTGAACGGAGAGACCTCCGAGGTGTGTAAGGGATGAATTTATCAGCAACGTAAGTGGGGCCAGACTTAAACAAGGACTTATATATAATACAACAGACCTTGAACTGCACTCGCTCCCGTATGGAGAGCCAGTGGAGCTGATAAAACAAAGGTCGAGAGGCAGTCCTGGGGGGGGCATTAAGGATCAGGCGTGCCGCCATGTTCTGGACAACCTGTAGTCTGTCGAGGGCAGCGTCATTGGCGGAAACCAACAGACCATTACAATAATCCAGGCGACTTAGAATAAGTGCCTAGGTCAACGTCTTCTGTGTCGAGTCAGGAAGCAGAGGGAGGATGCGCCGCAGCAGACCCAGCACATGAAAACAGGAGCCGGCTGTCTGGGCAGCATGCTCCTTCATGGTGAGAGCCTGTTTAAGACGAACGCCTAGATTTTTTACACAGGTTTTTGGAACAGGGGGGTACCCAAATCAGTCGGCCACCAGTCAGGGGTCCACAACAGTTGAGCCTCACCAAAAAGCATGATCTCCATCTTTCCCACGTTGCACTGAAGGAAGTTACTCCTTATCCATTGTGAGATGCTTATCATTCCAGATGAAATAGTGGCCTGCACTGATGGAGTGAACTTTGCAAATGGAAAGAGCAACTGGGTATTGTCAGCGTAGGAGATGGGGTAAACCCACGACTCCTTAACAGATTGGCCAAGGGAGCCACATAGATGTTAAACAAAGTCGGGCTTAAACAGGAGCCCTGTGGTACTCCCTTTGTCAGTTCTGTTGGAGCAGAACGATAAGGACCGAGGTTAACCGCCTGCGAACGAGAAGATAGAAAACTCGTCAACCACTGAAGAGCCGAATCTCTAAAACCAATCTCCTGAGCAGTATCTTATGGGAAACCGTGTCGAACGCGGCAGATAGGTCCAGCAGCACCAGAATCGTGGAGTGGCCTCTATCTAGGATCATCCTGATGTTATCGGTGACCGCTAGTAGGGCTGATTCTGTGCTGTATTTAGGTAGAAAGCCTGATTGAGAAGGGTCGAGACTACCCGTCCATTCAACATGGTTGAAAAGGTGTGTGTTTATGTGCTTCTCCAATAGCTTGCTCAGAAAAGGGAGGAGAGAAATAGGACGGAGATTAGAAAGCTCAGTCAGCGGGGCCTTGGTGTTCTTACGAATAGGCATTACATGTGCTGCTTTCCATTCCAAACGGACCAGGCCCTCTTTGAGGGAGAGATTGAGAAGATATGCAATGGAGGGGGACAGATGACAAGCAAGGGAAGTGGTGATCTTAGCTGGGATGTTATCCAGAGGTGACCCTGATTTTACAGTACGAATCAGTGATTCTACCTCTACCTGCGTAACCAGGGGGAAACTTCCCAACAATTGAGTGGCTGTCTGCACAATCACTTCGGGAGGCATAGTGGTGGTAGAATGCTTCCCTGACCGAGCTATTTTATCATAGATGATCTCTATTTTTTGTGTGAAGAATGCTCCAATGTCATTACACAATTTTTGTGTAGGAGCCACTGGGTTCTCACACGCTTTTGGGTTAGTGAAAGACTGTAGAACACGGTATAGCACTTTAGAGTCATTTTGAGCCTGATCTAATTGTAGTGCTAAATAGGCTTTCCGTGCTGCCCTAATTTTCCCATGGTATTCGGACAGAGCTGTATAAAACCGGTCTCTATCTTCCTCATCATGGGTGATGGCTTCTTCATCATTAAATTCACTAAACTTACAATGTTTGATAAGCACATCAAGTCTCTCAACAAACTCATCCATCATTTCACCAGCTTGCTGTCTTGCTTGATTGAAAATGTACATTTCATAGTTGGCATTCGGCATTGGATTGAACTTGGCTCACGATGTTTCTTTGCTCTGATGGTACGATATTGCATCAGTCTGAAAGATTGTCTTCAGCACTTAATGATTTTTTTATAGTTTAGTTCTTCTAGGGCATCTATGAAGTCATCGAACATCCATGTAGTCCACCTGGCGCCAATATTTTGCTTCTTGGCGGTGACGAATTGTGATGGTGGTTTTAGGGGCACAGCTGCATCATAGCCAGTGCTCCATTCTGAGCCATTGAAAAGATTCACTATTCCAATGGCTTTTCTTTCACTGGATGCCACTGGCCGCTGAGCACACATCAGCCTTTCACCCGGACCTGGGTCGTCACACCCGATTCGCAGTCGTGTGACACTTCCCTTGTTCGCTTTGGTAAGTACGTTTGTACTTTCATACATGGTTATCACTGTCCATAGCATTTGCTTTGTATCGATGATGGCTCTGTGTTATGACGTGGCACAGTATCTCTTCTTTTGGCCTTACCACTGGGTTTCTGGTGAGCTTTTAAATATGCTCCTTTGTAGGGCCTTCAATTTCTTCAATAGCCATGTGTGGACTGGAGCCGTGCTTTGGCTCCACATACGCCAACATCAAACTACTTGTCATCGATTTGGGTGCATGTGGCACTCAGAAACAGTTTGCTGTATCGTTGCAAACTCTCAGGGAGAGCAGCCTTGTTTCTTCAGGGCACATATCCCCTACTCATCGCCAGTTGCAGTGTCCTCAACTGCAAGGAGTATGCAAATGAACATGCCACACACAGAGCTCTATAATAGCCATCTTTATATCTCAGCATCAGATCATACATTGCCCACTAATTACATCATAACCATTAATAATCACACCTTAACACCTCCCAACAAGTTACGTAATTCCTCTGTCAAGTCCACCTACAACCACAAAGGTCCTAACGCACATAGTATCACAACCCTACAAAATCCGCTTTTTAGCTATACCCCAGCAAAAATATCCCTGTTGCAATACTTTTACAGATGAGCTGAGAGGTGAGGGAAGCAACATAGTTCGGGGAGCTATTTGAGGAGTGAAACAGCTCATGACAGAGAGAGCTATCAAACACATCCATTCTCATAGAGTGCAGAATGAAAAAGAAGAAAAGTAGTTCCTTAAATGTGAGCAGTGGAAGGATACAAACCAGCCCATCAACAAGATCTTAAAGAGGATGTGCTCTGGGCGACAGAAAAACAAAAGAACAGGAAGTCAAGCCTTGGAATACGAATCAAGCAAATGAGAGTGACAAAAAGCCAACTATCGGTAAGCAATGGGTGGGCTCTAAGCCCAATGTTAGCTTATTATATATCTTTCGCAAGCAGACAGCTTGTCTGGTAGACTCAATCTAAAAAACATTGGTTTGAAGCAAAGTATTTTTATCCTTAAGGAGCACACTTTGCCATAGTCCGTAGCACTGAAGGAAACTACTTTGTGTGTGTGTGTGTACCTTGTGAAGACATGGAATGCCGTCACTAACAGTAAAGTTAACCCATATCTGAAGTGGGCTAAGCCATTGCCACATGCTGTAGAGGATGGCAGAAAACATGATTTACACAACAACAGAACAATTGATGAAGAGGACCAGGTGAAAGCCCCTATAAGTATATTATACATATAATTTTAATAAAAGCAAGAGTCTTGGTAGGTAAGTAAGTAAGTACTCAGCCCACCAAGCTAAGAAGATATATTCCATTTTCAAGGTTATGCTGAATAGAGAGTGTTCTGAAAAATTCTCTTAATCTTTTGATCCAACTTTTAGCTCAGGCCCAAGATAACGTGAGCCCCAGCTTCACATAATTTCTTTAATAGCCTCAAACATTATGAGTGCTGATACACCTGATGTTCTTGAAATTCTCCCTCCCTTAGATGTCCATTCAAAGCTATTACTGTCACATTGGACAGGTGTAAGAAATGTAATTATTGACTGTCAATAGGATTGGGGGGAACATGGCAGCCAGCTAACTCTCCGGAGTGCACAACTCACCGGGACAGCGCTGGCGTAGTGGACTTTCGGGATCTCGTCTCAGCGTGCTGGTGGTGGGGTATCTTTCACAGATTCACATGCTTGAATCATCCCCTTCATCGAGCTGGGAGTCTCACAGTAATCGTAGACAGCAGTACAATGCTAATTGTTGCTTGGGAAGCTTAAAACTGGCCCTAATGTCCTGTTCACATAATTTGAAAAGAACCACATTTTAACCAATCAGGAGACAGATTGGAGAACACAAATCCCATCAGGGGCCCCCATACATCAGATGTTGTAGAACAATTTTGAAATTAAGCTACATTATAGGTGAGGCAGAACTGGGGAGGAGGGTCATTCACATGTGAATCTATGAAATATACCAATGCTGGAGAGCTAGAGTTATGTGTAAGGAGCATGTTTTTTCTCCAGTATTAGATCTTTCATAGATTCACATGCATGAATCAGAATAGCAAGAAGTAGTTGTTAAGCCATATAAAGTACATTTAGAGGATGGTGCGAATTGGGTGAAAAGATAGATAAGCTCATCTTAATGCAAGTCCTACTGCTGTCTCATTAGTTACTGTTAAATCAAGACAGTAATGTTGAGTAAATGTGTGACTGTTCTTACATGTTACTAGACTGCAGAGGTATGGTAAGGGCACACCAGCAAATAGGACAGTTGATTTAGACATACTTCTTGTGGATTTGATTTAACTTTCCTGTCTAATGGATGCCCAGTCTTCTGATGGCTCTGCTACATCATTAGGATTTAAAAAAAATCTTTCAAAACTGTTGACTCATTAGCATGAAATGTTTGGGATTAACCATTGGTTCATTCTCGGTATGACTCTGTCATTATGAAATTGTACTTATGGCTCTTTGATGGTAAAAGCCTGACTTTTGCTAACTCTTATTGAGGATGTTAATGCCAACAATAAAGCTACCTTAAAGGATAGGTATTTCAAGTCTGCTTTGTGTATGGATTCAAAGGGACTTTTCATTATTTGCAGAAGTTTTAATGGAATTGGTGGATTTTAATCGAAGGATAAACTCTGAAAGGCCTTTAAGGAATCATTTAACAAGTCTGCTAGACCAAAGTGGCAGTTGGTTAGAAGATCATATGAAACGTGATATTGCCGGTAAACAGCCTTTGACTAGAGTGTGAGAAATACCAGTTCATGCTCAGTGTAATTAGTGAGAAAGAACCTGTTCAGGTAAAGAAGGTAGGGTGGATACTGGTTTGGGAGCACCATAGACAAAAAAGTTTCAGTTTGGTTTTATATTTTGTATTTAATATATTCAGGAGATGGAGCTAATTGTGTTCAGGAGCCATGACGATCAATTGAGAGATTTCAGGTTGGGAGAACTACATGACCATTATGCAAAGTTAAAAGATTTGCCACAGAACTGGACTGTGGTGATGTTCTGAAAGAGAAATAACTCTGTACCACAATTATCTGGGCCATGATGGAGGTATTAGTGTGAGACAACATGGCTCTCGTTTTATCTTCCTCAAAACATTTGGTATCATGAAAGTGGGGAAAAGGCATAATCTAATATTCATGACTGCACTTTTCAAAAAAGCGGTTAGCTGGTATTGATTTAATTTTCATTTACAGCATGCTCTTGAATTTTTGTTCAGAGCATCTGTCCATTGATTGCTGATGCCTGTCACATGCACTACGATTAACGTGATATGATGGTGAACTATCCACTTCCAAATTGTTTGTGCTTTCCTTGAAAGTAAGTGTGATCTTGTTCTCCCTTGCTTGTTTATGTAGTACATGGCTATTGTGTTGTCTGTGCGTACCAGAACTGAGTAACCTATGATTCTTGGGAGGAAGAATTGAAGGTCCAGAACCACAGCTCTCATTTCCAAAAGAGTGATATATAGTTGAGTTTCTGGTCGTTGAACTCTTCCACTCACATTCAAATCTTGGCGGTGTGCTCCATTCGCAGCTACCAGAATACTTACATGGAAGCAGACTGTAACCAGTTACTGCCCACACCTTTTTACAGCAGCTATGGATAGATACCACATGATGAACTGGTGTGATGTATGCGGCAAGAGGTCAGGAAAAGCACACAAGGGAGTATATCCTGCAGAGACAGGGATTCAATAATAAAGGGATCTTCTATGGGCTCACTTTATTTAAGACATTCAACATTATACATATACACTGTTCTCCTACCTGCAATATGGTTCTCACATGGACTGACAGCTGAGTATGAGGTCCTCTAAAATATGGATGAAAGTTAGGGCTAGCACACTATAGATACTAGAAGACCTTACTGCTTTAGCAGATCTGGAAAGAAACAGCAGTCATGTCATAAATCAACCAGCATCATCATTGCCACCACACACTCATTAGACTTAGTAGTGCTTGCTTTCAAGATCAAGAAACTCTAGGTATTCACTTGACTTTACCTTTTTGTCAAGTCAAGTCTAGTCAAAGAAAGCTTTATTCGATATCAGGTATCTTAAATCAAGCAATATCATACATACAAATATCAATAAAAATACAAGTTATCAAATATGCAAATCCATGAAGACAATAAATTCTTATTTCCAGGAGATAGTAAAGACAAACTACTAGGAATAAAACTTGATACAGCAATAAGATTGATTCAATTTCAGCTGATATGCATAAGGTTATGTGATATAAAGTGACAGTGCAAATTCTTAATTCCAGAGGATAGTAAAGACAAGCTATTCGGAATAAATACTTGGTACAGCAATAAAATTCATTTGATTCCAGCTAATATGCATATGATTATAAAATATAAAGTGGCAGTGCAATAAGAATAAACTGACCAATGGCCTCAGGATAAAAATAGTATAAAAACATGATAATTCATTGGAGTGGCTCACGTAAAGCTTTAAACCTTACTATCCAAGCACGGCCAAAGTACTTGGCCACGCCACAGGCAAAGAGGGTCCTTGCATCCGATTTCAGAATGCGCAAAGCAGCACTATGATCGTAGGTGCCCAATTGGCTGCAGATGGGTTTAATCCATCTTGTTCTATCTCTTTTGTAGGCAGGGCAAGAAAACATAAGGTGGGCCACACTCTCGGTAGGCGCCTTACAGCAGGGGCAGTCCGCTTTTGTCTGATATGGGGCGCTCCACTTCGCAGCTAGCTTTCGTACCGGGAGTGAGCCTACCCGAAACTGTACGTAAAGTGCCCTATCGCGTGGCGCCAAGGTAAAATCTAAGTATGGTTCTAAAAATGTACGCTGCTTGTGGAGATAAAATTCTTCAGTGAGCGTTCCTTTTCTCAAATTGCTGAGCTCTTGGGCATCAACCCATGCCCAATATCGCTTTTTGATCTCGGCCTTACTAGGTGGAGTTTGAGTATCCCACGATTCCTTGAGGCCAAGCGCTAAAAGGGTTTTTTGGAGATTAAGCAACCAACTAATTCTTCAGTTGCCATCTAAGGCCATCAATTCTATGAGCGCAGAGGCGTAACTGGCGAGCTCAGGGGTCCGTCGCAGGCAGGCCCAAAATAACAACAGCCGCAACCTGGCTATGTGTCTAAAAGAACGCCTGCCCATATCGCTCATCAGGGGTGTCAGCGGTACAATACAGGGTAGCATCACTAGGTTTCTTATAAATGTATGTTCAGATCTGCTGATTCTGTCTACATTTTGAAAGCCCCAAAGTTCGGCACTGTAGAGGGCTGAGCTAACTGCTTAGCTGCATAGATCGTAAGCGCAGGAGCCACAGGTCTGTTCTGCGAGGAACGATGTTCTCTAGCTAATGTACCCGCCACACGTTTGTGGCTCGAAAGCATTTTGTCACTCTTTCTATATTCTTCTTTCTTACATTGCCATTTTACTTTTTGAAACTTGTTCTCGAATTTTGTTATCTCCCCTCAAATTACAATATTAACTTTTAGTCCCCAAATGTCATTTGAAAATCATTCTTCCTTTGTTAAATTCTAAACATTAGCATTTCAACAGAATTGTTGACTTTCAGCCTTCTGTATCACTCTCACCCAAGGGCTGAATCATTCATGGCCTTTCTTTCCAGGGAAAATACTGCATTCTTTCACATTATACATGTTTTCAAGCTAGAATTTAAACTTTAACTCTTTCTTTCTCAGCCTAAGAATATACTTTTAACTTGCTTATTCTCGCTGTAAAATAGGAAAAGGACATTTGGGCTTGCCTTGCCCCCTAAAGTCTTTAGATCAGGCCACTGGACTTTTTTCCTTGTCTCTTGCTCTGGGTTTGCATCTTATGCGGCTCGAGGCTGCTGTTCCATCGTAAAGGCTCAATCAAAGATGGTTGGGGCAAAGCACGGCTGCCTTCAATCCATTTGCCCTGCCCCAAATTGCTCAAAGTGCTCGAAGTGCTTTAGCCCACAAGAGTTTTCTAGGACAATGTTGCTGTGACTGAAAATGCTCTGCAGATGTGGACATGGCATATGGCAATTTTTTAACAGCTTAGCGATTTGCCACATTTTGCAGATAGCTCTGCAAGTGAGGGGTCATACCCTCTAGTCAGTAGCAGCATTTTTGTACCCTCAAATGATGATCCTGGTAGCTCTTTAGCCTTCTGGGGCGGCATCTATTTTCATTACAGACTGGGGTGATAAACATCAGAACAACTGATACATTCTTTTCAAGAGTCCACCATGGTATGGTGGTCTTCATTCTGGGTGTGATCCTGATTATATTGTCGAGCAACATTTAGTTTGTTCCCATTTATTGTCCAGTTCCTTATAAAATGGTGTCATATGAAGACTGCAAAGTGGAACAGAGGAATGCAAGATGACATCATTCCCAGGAATGACTTGAATAGGTGTATCAAAACAAACTCTCTTCTTTGAAGTTTGTGGGCAAGATTGAATGTCTTCAGAATCCTCTCTCTGGTAGGGAAAGCTTTGCTTTGGTCCATATCGTGTATAGCTCCTAGAAAATGTTAACTGCTTGCTTGGATTTATGCAAGACTTGTGTTTGTTTAGAGTGCTGTCTAGAAGGTTGAATAGCTGAGGCAGGGAACGGCTGTTGTAGAGTTGTTGTTGAGGGAACTGCTGATGATAAACCTGTTGAGTATGTTGATATGGTTGGTACCTGTGAGATTGGCAACTCCCTCTGTAGAAAAATGATCTGCCCCACTCAAACAGACTGAGTCGTTTGCTGCTGCAGGACTCCCAAAGATTTTGCTATTTCGGTGTCCAATTTGATGGACTGTAAAGCATGGTCCAGTTTGCTGAAGAAGTCTTTGTAACCGTAAGGCATGCCTAATATCTTTGCTTGTATTTCTGGCCAGAAAGATGTTGATTTAAGACATCCATGCCTTCTTACTACTGCTGCCCAGTGAGTGGGTGGAATCCAGTGGAAACTATACCCATTGATGTGTCTATGATCTCTGAAGATGTTAATTCTCCTTTCTGCTGTATGGTTTTGTCCTGCTTCCTCTGATCTCCTTGTAAAAATTCAGGGCAAGTTCCTAAATCCGACCATGTCTATCTATCATAACTTAATACCCTTGTTGCAACGATTGTGGAGAATCTTTTGCTCTCATTTTCAACTTGTTTGAGCTGAACAGAATGCTGTTGGGTTTAGCGGTCTCCTCTGGGCTGCGTGAATAACCACAGAGTCTAGTTAAGGATGGCTAATCAGATAAGTGGGAGCATCATCCAGAGCCTTCTATTTTTCATTTGGGGTGACCACTGCCACTGTTGCTGGATTTTTCATTACTTTTAAACTCTCTGCCCAGATAAAATCAGCAATAGGAATGGCCTTTACAGAATTGTGAGCCTTTTTAAATGTATTTTTTAATGAAAAAAGTTAGATTCTTTGATATGGATGGGTAAGTTGAATCGAATCTTTTGGGCACCCTGTCCAGTAACGAGTGAAAGCCTAAAATGCCATCCAGAGGGGAGCATGCAGCTGGTGAAGGAGCAGGCACTGAGGGTATCCTTTGGGTTTTCACCTTCCTCTATATCATCAAAATACACAACTTCAACAACCAGAGTTGGAATAGGTTGGGATTTTTGTTGGTTTTTAAAGAATGCACCATAGGAGGAGTATATGGTGGAGATGGTTGAGTTAGAGCCTGGGGTCTATGTGACATTGTTGGAGGAGCCAGTTGACCAGATGGCTCAGGAAATATTATACAATAGTCTGCAAGCATGAGTCATGGATCATCTACCAATACTCCAAGGATTTGCATCTTTGGTTCCTGGTGATATTGCTCTTCAAGGTATTCAACACTGTCGTCTTAGCATTTAACCTTTAATTGTGTGGGGCTGAAGGCAGACCCAAAAGGGCATTCCTCATTAAAATCTTCCATCTCCAGTAGGTGTTTTGGTGGTAATGGAGAAACATTGGTGGGTGATGTGCTCTCAGGTATTAAAGGCTCAGGAATAGTTTAATCTGAAATCAGAATCACCTTGAACTACTTTGTCAACAAGCCCATCAGTGGTGTCGTTCACAATGTTTTTTTTCAGTTGAAAAGTCAACCAATTAGATTCAGAAGCTTTATTCAGTTCCTATTTCAGAACCATAAAAGTACATAAAAGCAATACACATAAGTCCATAAACACCATTGCAAAAAAAATTATACATTGCTGCGCTGTTCTAAATATTACAAATAATTAAGTCAATAATTAAATTATTTGTCCCCTAATTTCTTACATATAAAATCAATATGCCATATAAATGTGAAAACTGCTAAATAGCAGTGGCGGCCTTTTTTTTCGCAGGAAGGGGGGCACTTAGGGCACAAACTCACACATAATCACTCATACTCATGCATTCACACATGCACACCAACACACATCTATTCACAACACTCACTCCTAAATATTCATGCATGTACAAAAAATTAAAAATAAAATCATACTTACCTGCACAGCTCTACCTTGGAAATACCAGGAGGGTTAGGACTGCTGCCCTCCCTGATTGGCTGACTTAGGGAAGGCAGCAGTCCCTCACTCTTTATGGTGGCCAAAAGGTGAGGGGTCACCCATTTGGACGGGCCACGGCTGCTAACTAGATTTCTAATGAATGTAACTGTTGGAGAAAAATCAGTGTTGGTCTACATTGTCAGAATTAATACTTTCGCAATATTTATTTATTTATTTATTTATGGGCTTGTAACGCGCCGGCATCACACCCGAAGGTGTATCTCCGCGCGGTGCTGTGAAGGAACAGGTAGAGCAGCGCTCCAACTAGAACAGGGTAGTCTTAAGGTGTTTCCTGAAGGCTAGATGGCTGGGGCAATCTCTGAGGGAAAGAGGAAGACTGTTCCACAGACGTGGGCCCATGATGGAGAGGGAGCGACCTCCTTGTCTGGTCTTGTTATGACTAGGAACCTGAAGTAATAGCTGATTGCTAGACCTAAGAATGCGGGAGGGGCGGTGGTATACAAATTTCTCGGCCAGGTAATGTGGACCGAGGTTGTGAAGACTCTTGTGCACCACACAGCAAATCTTGAATTCCACCCGTTTCCGGATGGGAAGCCAATGGAGGGCCTTAAGGAGGGGCAAGGATGGGGTTCTAGGGGGGGCATTGGTCACCAGGCGGGCCGCAGTGTTTTGAACCACCTGAAGTTTATTAAGCACTCCTTCGTTGGCTGCTAAGAATAGGCCATTGCAATAGTCCAGGCGGCTCAAAACGAGGGCCTGGACCAAGGTCTTTCTTGTATGGTCAGGTAGAAGGGGGAACACCTTACGAAGGAGGCTAATAATGTGAAAGCAGGAACCCGCCGTGGTGCTGGCATGATGAGCAAGGGTGAGATCATGATCTAGACGGACCCCCAGATTTTTCACCACCTGTTTAGGGGATGGGGCCTGACCCAGACTGGGGGGCCACCAGTCAGGGGTCCACAGGGTTTTTGCCCCTCCGAATAGCATGACCTCAGACTTTCCCACATTACACTGGAGAAAGTTCTGGGCCATCCAGCTGGCGATCGCAGTCATGCCGTTGGAGAAAGCTTGTCTTATCTCCGGGGTAAAGTCTTTAAAAGTGAACAGCAGCTGCGTATCGTCAGCGTAGGAGATAGGCATAAACCCGAAAGACCTCACAATGTTAGCCAAAGAGGAGACATATACGTTAAACAACGTAGGGCTGAGACAGGAGCCCTGCGGGACTCCTCTGGTGATGCTGGCCGAGGGGGAGCTGAAGGAACCCATATTCACCTTCTGGGTACGCTCAGAGAGAAAGCTGGTGAACCACGCCAAGGCGGCTCCATCAATACCAATCTCCTTTAATCTGGTAAGGAGAATTGCGTGGGATATGGTGTCGAAAGCTGCGGACAAGTCCAGCAGCACCAACACCACTGACATCCCTCTGTCCAGGGACAAGCGTATAGCATCCGTGACGGAGAGGAGAGCCGTCTCGGTGCTATACCTGGGCCTGAACCCCGACTGAGAGTGGTCCAGACAGCCGGCCTGCTCAATAAAGCTGGAAAGATGGTGATTCACATGCTTCTCCATCAATTTGCTGATGAACGGCAAGAGGGAGATAGGCCTCAGATTAGTCATATCAGACCAGGGGATGGAGGTGTTTTTCCTGATAGGCTTGACCATGGCCTCCTTCCACTCCCTGGGGACCAGTCCCTCAGAGAGGGAGCGATTGATCACCGTCTGAATGGAAGGACTGAGGACACTCCCAATGAGGTGCATGACACGGGCAGGAACAGGGTCCACTGGGCTGCCTGATTTAATAGTCCCGATCAGGGAGTTGACTTGGTCCAAGCTAATCTCGGGAATAGAGGACAGCGTAGCGGAAACAGCACCGACTGTTCCGGGCTGGGGGCTAAAAGAGGGGACCGTCTCCTCAGTAGGTGGGCTTATTTGGGAGATGTTACGATAAATGGAATCGATTTTATTGGCAAAAAACCCAGCGGTATCCTCACACAGTTTTTGGGTCAGCATTTCAGGACTGTCACAGGCGACGGGCTTGGTAAATGTGCAAAGAACCTGGTACAGTAGTTTAGGGTCGTTGCCAGCCTCAGACAGTTGGAAGACAATGTGGGATTTACGGGCAGCTCTGATGTTTTTATGATAGAGTCTCATGGCTGAGCCATAGCGATCTTTATCGGTCATACTGCGTGAGATTCTCCAGGCTTTCTCCAACTTCCTGCAGGCCTTTTTCTCCGCACGCAGTAGGTCAGAGTACCATGGTTCCTGCCTGCGGTCAGAGCGCCGATTACAGCGTCTTAAAGGGGCAATTAGATTGACCGCCGTGATCAAGGCATCATTGTATTTAGACAGAGCCGAACTGGTGGAGTCAGAGGGGAGAAAATCGGGAGGTACGAAAGTAGATTTAAAAGTGTCAGCGGACACCTTATACCACTGCCTGCGCCATAACGGAAGGGGAGCAGGTTGGGAACGTTCTGTAAAGAGGGCGGGGAGGGAGAAATTAATTACAAAGTGATCGGTCCATTCCACCTGCGTAGAAGGATAACACGACAGGAGGTGCGAGTTGGACAGGATTAAGTCGAGGGTGTGACCGGCCCGATGGGTCGGACCCTGGTTGCACTGTTTAAGACCAAGAGTAGATAGATCAGCCAGCAAGTTGCGCGCATCTGCATTGTCAGCCAATTCACTGTGGACATTGAAGTCTCCAAGGAGTACAAAATTAGTCCCTATGCTGATTAGGTAGCACAGTCTGACTTCTTGGCTTCCCATAAAATGTACAATAAGTAAAAAGTGCATTGTCATTATTCTGAATAGCCTTCGCGTGGACATATATATCTAACGTAATAGACCAATTATTCTCCCCCTTGGAAGGTAACAAGGCAGTGGATGCCATTGCACCTAAACCACGTTAAAGCAAATCTGTACGGAATGTTATATACCAACTCCAGATAGGTTTGAAGGTCATCATTGATTAATAGCATGTAATTAGACATAACACTAAGCTTTCCACATTCCTTGTCAAATCTTTCCTCTTCTAGCAGTTTCATGGACAGAAAGTTAATATACACTTTTCTAATTCTGTTTAGAGAGACAGGATCAGTAAATAATTCCGCCTACGAGACTGTTATAAAAAACCTTAACATAATTGATCCATGGGATATTAGCAGCTGAGTCCAAAGATTTACGATCCTTTATTACCATTCTATTAAAAAATGCTGCTGGTTGTGTTGTATCCTGTGCAATAATAAAATCAGGCAAAACCTGATAAGGTCTTCTAAAAAAGCTACTTGTGGCAAACAAAAGTGGAAACACTCTGTGGGACTGAAAGAAGTTTTCTTGAGCAGACATTTAATGCTATCTGTAGTTTCTTGAAGTTGGCATAGCCCCAGACAGCTGTCCAATATATAACCATAGAGATACTTTTTGCCCTAAAGACAGCACCCATCTCTTTCAGAGGTTTCATACCCAATTTCACAGAACAATTCAATATAGTAGTTACGGATCAAACTGGGATTTTGTTTTACAAAATAAAAAAAAGCAATGCCCCCATCGCTATAGGAGTTGTCTCCCAAAGTGAGGGGGGAATTTTTCATTTTTACTGTCCCTTACTACCTGGGGGTGATGAGCAGTGAAAACTGGCCATTTTGTTCCCCACTCTAAATGGGGTGAGTGGACACATAGCGAAACCTTCGACAGCTCTTACTCTGTCAGGCTATCAAAGGGCTATGTCAGCGGTGGAGACAGAGTTTTCTCCGCCATCGACATAATAACGGTCCACCCGACTCTAAATGAGGTGGGTGGACCTTCAGTTTGGCAGAGAGCTGCAATGGAGTACCCTCTCTGGCAAACCATAAATCAGGCCATAAGTATTTGGTGTCACTGATTACAATAACATTATTTTTACATGGTGTCTTGGCTAAGATCTAACATTAAGGATGGCAAAATTCAGGGTCATATTGGTCTTGTATATTTTGCATGTCTTCGCCCTACACGTACACTCTGTGTGGACAAGGTTAACAGTGTTGACATCATGGAATCTGTCTAATTACATCCTTGTTACAGAGGTTGAGGGACCTAAGCTTTTAACTTGTATATAGTGATATAATCATACTTTAGCATGAACAATGTCAATTTGGATGAAAGGATCGATTGCAGATTTAAAAGTTCCATCCAGCATCCACATTTTACTATTTTCTGGAGTACTAATGTTATGGAGAGTTCCAAATATTAGAATGTGTTTCTGAGGTTTCTTATCGGCATAGAGAAAGAAGAGTCCCAGGTTAAATGTTGCTGCTCTTCATGTATACTTAAGTCAGGAAAGGTTTTTGGTCAGGGTATTTTTCTCCCTTGTCTTTTTCAATTAATAATTCTCTTTAAAATTGATGTGGCAGACATTTGTTCAGTATCATGCATAGAGGGATTCTTGTGACCGTTCTTAACACTGCACCAGAGGGCTCATTGGCTTAGTGCTTTCATTTTTTTCAACTGTTTCTCTAATCACTGTTTCAGGTGCAGAGGCAGAGAGGTTCTTTTCACAGATTTCCCATAGTAACATTTCTCAGAGGGTTGAGAAATAGTTTACATAATTGCAATGCGCTTTTGGTTCAGTATGCCTTTCATTATAATATAGATATTCTGTTTGTTTTAATAGCTGATTCCCCCTCTTTGAGGTCAGATTTGGGGCAGGAGCCACGTTCTCCATTTTTTTAACCCTATTGGTAAAATAGAAATACATTAAAAAACAAAAACATGTTTAAATAGTTGTTTCTATACTATATTAATTAATGTTAAATACTTCACTATATTAACTATTGGCTTACCTTTATTTTTCTTTTGAAGGCTGTTTTCAAATATTCTTATTTTCTTTACCATCAGTGTTGCCCCGTGGTTTTTTCATATGTCTTCTAGATTTATACGGAAATCTGTAGATTTAGAAAAATGTAATTAGGTCTTTTTAAATTGATGTTATTCATGTTTATTTTTGTTCCCGTTGAGGAACCTATTTATTTGCTATTTTCTGATTCTTCTTTCATCGATCAAAACGCATTTTAAACAACATCTTTTCAGCTTAATAGTCCTTGTCAGTTATTGTTTTCGTCCAACAAATAACAAATATTTCAATTGCTTAAAATAATTCAGACCTGATTCCACTTTTATTTATTTTCCTGCCTGAGTAGTCATTTGGAAAATGTTTTCCAAGTTAATTGTTTTGTTTTAGTATAATAAATTATCATATATATCAGCTCATTCCCTATGATCTTGTCACCTTAAATGTCAGAATCGTGACCACAAAATGGCTATCACAAATCTTTATAATAATAATAATAGAAGCTCTCTGGGGTGTGGTCTGCTGAGGCTGAAGGTGCTGGAGCCTCGCGCAATGGGCAGTTGGAAGGAGAGACCCCCTGACTGCCCCCAGGACCCTATCAGCACCAGAAGAAGAGCCCAGGACTGGTGCACAGAAGAGAGGCCCAGAAGGAGAGCCTGGCGAAAGGCTGGCGCAGGGAGTCAGTGAAGACAGCACACTGCTGAATCTACCCTCTCGGAGACCCAGAGGGCAGAGGAGAGTGTTCCCAGTGGCTGGGCTGGTAAAGAGGAGCATGAAGCACCCCATAATGCCTCGCCAGGCATTTGGAAATCTGCCGTTTTGGTGCTTTGTGGCCCCCAGAGGAGGGGGGTCACCCTCACTTGTGAAAAGGTGCTGGGGGAGCTGCTGGAGAAGCGCAGTCTTTCCCCCCCCAGCACGAAGAAATCTGCTGTTTTGGTGCCTGGTGGCCCCCAGAGGAGGGGGTCATCCTCATGTGTGATAAGGGGTGCAGGGGGGCTACAGGAGCACCGCAGCCTCCCCCAGCATAAAGAACAGTCCACCCATAAGTTTCACGGGGCATCTGAAAGAATAACCCCTCAAGGGCTCAGCCAGCCTTTAACACCTTCTAGGCTGGAATTTATGTTCTACAGCTGAGGGTGTACTATGAAGTGCATCATGGAGTGAAGGGCTGAGTTGGGAATGTCTGGAGAAGGGCATCCCCTGGAGGTGAAGTGGTGTAATTGCACCGAAATGCATTTACTATTGGTTATTTCTTTTTAGGTGGACTGAAAGTCACATGTGTAAAGTGAAGTACCTGTGTAAAGTGATGTTAAGCTAAATGGAGTTATTTTGCTGGACCTTCCTGCTAGGGGGTCTGGCTTTATTTACGTAATCCCATGCTTTTACCTGTGATTCCTTTTAAAGTGAAGAGGCGCACTGCAGGAGAAGTGTAGTTGCCAGGAGTACTTCTTTTGAAGGGATTGTAAGTCACATGTTTAAGGAGATGTCATAAGCCAAGTGGGGCTATGTTGCCAGACACTCATGCTAGGGTGTCTGGCTGTATATGCGCAATCCTGTGATTTCATCTGTGATGCCTTTAGGGGCTGTAATTGCAATGCATTCAAATGATCAACCAAGGTGATGAGTACTGTCATTCTAAAGTGTGCGTAAACATGGATTCTTGCTGCTGCGCTTAGGTGAAGTCCCTAGACTGCTAGCCCTTAAGATATAGAGGTGCATACTGTATGGTCAGTAGGAGATGCTCAGTCAGGGTCATGTGTCACCACGGCAGGTTTACCCCTTTTTAATGCTTGTTGAGGTAATGGAGTGGGTCGCCACTGTGATGGTGCCAGTGCGCAGGGCCCTTGCTCCAGGTTATGTTCTACTATCTGCATTGGGGGCAAGTTGATGTGCATACATGGGAGTGGTGGTACTAGACCACACCCCCCCTTTGCGGGATGGGTGGAGATGTTATGCAATGTCACAAAGTAATTCCAACAGCTTATGTATATTTGTAAATTGGTGCATAGTATTGAGTAGTGTGTGTGTTTAATAAATGCACTCTTACTTTTATAAAGCAAAGTACAGACTGGACAATCAATTATTGAGTGTTTTTTTGTGCACCTGCAAATGGCGATTACTAGCCCACACCACCTCCCTTGTATAAGCCTCAGACTGCTCTGCAACGGTACCCTCTGAGAGTCAGGCGCTACAATTGGGTGTTTGGTTCCCAGTGAAAGACAAATGTAGTCATGTTATTTGTGCAGGCCTCACAGATGCTGCCTCGTTTTCCAACAATATCATTCCGATTCGGAATTTGGAAGGGACCAATCGCAGTTTGGGTTTGATACATACCGAAATGCTTTTTTGCGGTCGCACACTGGCCAATTCTGCGAATCAGGCCCGTTTGCGACTAGAAAAAAATTGTGACATGTGGCCCTTAGTTATTTTGCTAATGTGTATTTGCACATTTAGGTTGTTGAAAGCAAGGATTGTAAAAGATAATCCAGGAGTATGGTGATTCTCAAAGGTTTGCAATGCTTGAACTATGACTGGATGTCTGAATTTCCTGATTCTGGCGATTGAAAAAGTATTTTGCTGTGGCTAGGATTTAGTTACTTGGAGCATGTTCATCAAA
This sequence comes from Triturus cristatus, assembly GCF_964204655.1. Taxonomy (NCBI): domain Eukaryota; kingdom Metazoa; phylum Chordata; class Amphibia; order Caudata; family Salamandridae; genus Triturus; species Triturus cristatus. The sequence goes on along the minus strand of NC_140589.1, from coordinate 296,240,022 downwards.
TCTTCCAATCTGTAAATAAATATTGTCAGCCTGATGATGTTAAGTAGTGTGGACACTCTAAGATAAATCTGGGCATAATCTTTGTATTGATCTTGCCTTTCAATTTTCCAATTAGGAGAGGAAAATTGTCATCCCATTGACTTTGTTAATTGAGGACATCCAGAGATAAATCATGGTATCATCTGTGGACTGATGTATGGTATTTCTATTGGTTTTAGAAAGGAGAGCCCTTACAGGCTTCAAATAGAGGTTGAAACAGTGGCCTATAAAGTTAATCCCTGGAGAATTCCACACATAAAAAGGCTATGATATTGAAGGGGGCGTGGCTTGGACGGCAGTCGAGATGGCCGCCTGACTCCGTCGCTCCGTTGGTCCGGGGGAAAATGCTGCCCTTCCCGTGCCCTGTGGTGACTGTTCGCGACTCAGGCCGAGCGTATCCTGCCACGTAAGATGCCGGGCACAAGAGGAGCCCTCTGACACCAGCGGCGGCCCCTGCACAGGCGATTTTCGAGACATCTTGCTTCGCGGCGCGAAGCGGAGGAAAAAAAACAAGATGGCGCCTCCCCGCTAGTCCGAGCGGGATGTCCCCGATCAACAGACCCGTGGTCTACCTGCAAGTACCCTGCATGTATTAACTCTCATGGCTGCTTAATCTCATTATTGGCGCCTTGCTGGCACTGTTTACTCGGCGCCTTTGCTGTTTCTGCGAGCTGGCTGCCATTACATCGACATGCCTGACCTCAAAATGGCGGCGGTGACGGCGAGACGGAGAGATCCCAAGCGCTATTAATTTAACTAATCTATCCAGCGCTACTCAGATAAAGCCTACTAAGGAGAGGGTTATCCACAAAATTGTCAGCGCGACCCTGGTTCCAACCCATCCCAAGTCATGGACTGTGTCTGGCTAGTCCCTCCCAGATAGCAGCGCGCAAACACCTGAGCTTGACTCCCACTGTTCCCACTCCTGGTCCCATGAGCTCTGACGCAATCTAGGGTTGGGGACTTACGGAGGGAAGGAATCGTGTATCAGACTCGGCCACGCTGAGCCCCGTGTCCTGTGCGCTCCAGGGGCGATTCAACCGGCGATTCAGCGGAGGGTAGGCTTGGGTCACCAGGCTGGGAACGGCTTTGGCCCTGTAGCTGGTGTACCTGTCCACCTTATTATGGCTCTTGCTGCCTCAGTGACTCTGCCGCACGGCCTTTTGGCGACTAACCCCCTCACGCCTCTGTGATTGGTCGGCCGGCTGCAAAGTTGTGGCCATTTGGTCTGCCGGTTTCTCGCATACTATGCGACCTTCATAAAGTCTACGCAGCCATTCTCTCTTTCTGAGCTCGGCGCTGTTGGTAGTCGATAGTCAATATTGCGAGCCGGGTGTACAGGCCAGCTACTTATCCAATTGTTGCCACGACCTCCAGAATGGCTGATCGCGAATCTAAGCTGGTACACAAGAGAAACAAAGGTGATCCTTCACAGGCAGATTCTCCTATCAAAATGAAACCAGATATCAATAGCACTTTGGAGTTAATTCTGAAAAAGCTGGCTGATGTCAATGAATTGGCCAAGTCGACCAAACAAACTACTGACACTATACAACTGGAGATAACGGCCATCAGGGCAGACATGAATGCAGTGAATAACAGACTTTCCGCTGCTGAACAGAGGATCAGTGATGTTGAGGACATTGTTTCCAAGTCAAGTAAGGAGACGAAAGCCTTGTCGAACATATCCTCTATGCTCCTAAGACAGACGGCCGAGTTGGAAGACCGTAATCGTAGGGGCAACATCCGAATTCTTGGTGTTCCGGAGGGTTCAGAGGATCCTCTGGGCTCCTGTTTAGCCTTTCTGGAGGATTGGATTCCTAAGTTCACTGGCATAACGTTCGATCAGCCTTTTGAATTGGACAGAGCACACAGAATCCCTTCATTCAAATCCTCCTCTCGCCAGGGGGTCCGCCCAATCATTTGTAAACCTCTGCGTTTTCGCCACGTAGAAGCAATACTTGCCCACGCCAGGAAAAATCACCATCTCATCTGGAAGGGTAACAAAATCATCTTTACCCAAGACTTTTCGAAACCTACTGTGGATACTCGTAGGGGGTTCCTAAGTCTGAGAGACAAAATGAAATCCAGAGGTATCCTGTTCTCCTTCGTAGGGCCTGCTAGGTTCAAGATCACCGAGGGGGGGAAACACCTCTTTTTCAATGACCCCGGAGCCCTTGCGTCCTATCTAGAGGGCCCTCCTACTCAGGACATGGACTCATCACAACTTCTGGCCAGCAAGAGAAAATCCTCACCAGGCCCAGCGTAGCGCATGTATTGATTCCTCTGCTCTTCTTGTTATTGCCCTGTTCAGGTGTTCCGATGCGACGTATTGGCTCATTTGGTATTTGTGTCCTGTGGGTTGTACAGATCTTTATTTGTTTGATCTGCCTCTCTGATATGTCGACAGTTATTTGTATTCGAATTGCATTCTCTACCAACGGCTCTTTGAGAGTTGGATACTGGGAAGGTATGTTTATGTATATATTCTGACCATGTTGTTTCCCCTGGGGGGCGGGTGGACGCTTCTGTCGTCGCACCTCCCACATGCTAGGTTTTGAGGGAGGGGTGGGGCGGGTGGGTGTGGGGGGGGGTTTGGGTTGAGAGCGCCCACGTTTATATGACCATTTTATGGTTTTCACAATTGCTTCCTCATATGCTCTCCTTCTACTTTCCTTCCGCCTTCTCTTTTCTTTCCTTTCCTCTTTCTGCCTGTCTCTTTTCTCTATCTGGCGCCTCCTACTCTCTAGACATGTCAAGTGGCCTATGTACCGTATGCTTTGTTCGGGATGGGATTGTCCGGTTTCCAGATGTGTAATACAGTTGTGGATGTATGTTTATATTGGCGCCCATATTGGGCCTGCGCTGGGGTCTTTAGAATTTTCGCATTTGTCCTTATGTCACGACCCATACTTGTTGAATTCACCATATAGATACATTACTCATGACCATTGACAAACAAGGGGTCCTTTTGAGCGACCTGAGGATAGCCTCTCTAAATGTTAAAGGCCTTAACCACCCTGTGAAAAGACGTAAGGTCTTAGAGTACTTAGCCAAAACCAAAAGCGACATAGTGCTCCTACAGGAGACTAAACTTTCCGAAGTAGACAATAATCTGGTGAAAGGCAACTGGATTTCGCAATTGGCATGCTCATCGGCAGTTAAGAAGAAGCGAGGGGTCTTAACCTTGATCTCGAGATCTGCTAACATCACGCTAGAATCCTCCCAGCACGACGATGAGGGCCGTTTCTTGCTCACTCACTTGAGGAGGGGCGAAGACGTAATACATGTGATCAATATTTATGGACCCAACACAGATGACCCCACCTTTTGGTCTGGCGTCTCTGACAAGCTAGATGGTATCCCTCGGGAAGATTTAATAATAATGGCAGGGGACTTCAATCTCCCCCTGGACCCGATAATTGACAGACAGTCCACTTGCCAATACCATCCCACAAGCGCACACGCTGAGCTCACCACTATTTGCTCTAAATTTAACCTTAAAGATCCCTGGAGACTCCAACACCCAGACTCAAGGGATTATACTTTCTACTCGGCCTCTCACAATTGATACACTAGGATTGATTATATCCTTGTCTCCGGCGCATACACCAGCCTCATTGAGTCCTCTGATATTGCTCCAAGATTGATTTCCGACCACTCTTGCATCTCTCTTACCTTAACCGGAAGCCACAGAGAACAAACTCCAAAACGGTGGCGGTTTAACAACGATGTCCTATCGGACCCTGAAGATAAAAAAAAGATTGCGGAGGCCATTTCAGAATACCTTGGCCACAACAAGGTGTCTGATACTAATATAAACACGCACTGGGACGCATTGAAGGCCACTATACGGGGGATAATCATTGCAATAAAAACAAAAATAAATAAACGTTTGAACCAGGGACTTCTTCAATTAGAACGGGAAATTAGAGACTTAGAGACCGCCCATATTGCCTCCTTGAATGACTCTACTCTACTCTTGACTCTGACACAGAAGAAGTATGAATACAATAAGATATTGAGTGAACGAGCGGGGGTGTGGATTAATAAATTTAAGGCATTGAATCTTTGCGAGGCCAACAAGGCGGGGAAACTTTTGGCTTCATATCTTAAACATAGACAAAACCAACACGTAATCTCTTCAATCAAGGACGCTAATAACCTAACCCACACAACTCACAAGGCCATTCTCAATACTTTCAAACAATTCTATCAGGACCTATACTCAAATAATCAGATTTTCGACACTGAGAAGTGCTCTGCCTTTCTCCGTGATCTTAATCTGCCACGACTCTCAGAAGATGACTCTGCCATGCTAGCTATGGAAATCAACAGCTCGGAAATAGATAAGACGGTCAGGTCCTTGAAGGAAAATAAAGCTCCAGGGCCGGACGGCTTTACGGCATCCTTCTATAAGTCTTTCTTAACCCAATTAGGTCCTGCTATGAAACAGGTTTTTAATCATATGGCTGATACTGGACACACACCCGACTCCATGACTGAAGCTAACATTGTAGTTATCCCCAAGGAGGGGAAGGACCCTGTTCTCCCAAAAAATTATAGGCCCATCTCGCTTATAAATGTTGACTGCAAAATATATGCCAAAATTCTCGCGGTCAGACTCAATTCGGTCCTTCATAAATTAATAAGCAATTCCCAGGTGGGGTTCCTCCGTAACCGTTTATCTAATGACAACACACGACTGTTATGCCACGTATTAGAAAACGCTGCAACCAAAACTGTACCCTCGATTGCCATCACATTAGATGCCGAGAAGGCCTTCGACAGAGTCTCTTGGTCGTTCTTGGAGCGTTGTCTGCACTCCTTTAGCTTGGGTAAGGACTTTATTAAAATGATTATGTCACTTTACCTAAAACCGACTGGACGTATAGCTGTCAATGGGGCTCTTTCGGAACCCTTCCCCCTATATCAGGGTACCAGGCAGGGATGCCCTCTGTCTCCATCACTTTTTCTCCTGGCGCTAGAACCCCTTCTTCAGGCTAACAAACTTAACAGGGACATTGCGGGTGTGGATATCAACGGTATCCGTGTCAAACTGGCCGCGTACGCGAATGACATTTTGATAGTTACAGAGCGTCCAGACTCCTCCATTACTGCCCTAATGGAGACGATTGCAGAGTACTCTCTGCACTCTGGGTACAAACTTAACAGAGATAAATCGGAGGTTAAACCACTGAACGTTTTTTGTACTAGCGAAATACTGGGGGACTCTGGGCTAGCATGGCAGTCGAGTTTTATTAAATACCTGGGGATTGAATTTGGTAATAATATCATGGACACCCTGTATCAAAATGAAAAGGTACTCCTACAGAAAATTAAAACACTCTTGGAAACCTGGTCCCCTAAATTCATCACGTGGTGGGGGAGAATTGAAACTATCAAGATGATGGTTACTCCCTTAGTTAATTATCTCATAAGTATGTTGCCATTGCTACTGACCGACTCCTTCCACCATAAATTAGATACTCGTCTAACATCCTTCCTGTGACGTGGTAAAAAAGCCAGAATCAGCATCCGAAAATTGAGGCTTGACAAGTCAATGGGCGGCGTTAACCTGGCTGACTTTCGTCTATACCAATATGCCTTTCTAGCGAGGCAGGGTCTGCTCTGGGTCTCTCCTCCTGATCACTATATGCCGGTGTGGCTGGAGGTGGAAGGGGCTCTTTTACAGAACATACGTCCTCTGTCAGTTCTCACGGCCAACCGCCTTGTCGCCACCCACTCCAGATCCATCTTTAGGAATACTAAACTGGCTCTCTTAAAAATGGATAGGTCCTTGGAGGTTGGTATGAGGGGATCCAATATGGAGTCACTTTGGCTAAACTCCAAGTTCCTTTATAATGGTGAGCCTTTACTCCTTGACTCTTGGTGTAGAAGAGGTATCTTTTTTCCTCACCAATTGGTTAATGACACATACCCTTTGACATTCAGGGAACTTCAAGCCCGCTTCCACTTGGCTGATATCGAATTCTATAATTTCCTGAAAGTGAGGGCTGCCATTACGAAATCCAGAGTGTCTCCCAGCTCCCCATCGCTACCCAACTTTGTGGCAAAACTTAATAGGCTTGGTCATCAAGTCTCCCAAATCTATCGACTTCTGAGCCCAAAGTCCTCCAAGCTTAATTCTAAGGTGGTAAGTTACTGGAAGGGACTTTCTGATACTCAGCTATCCGACGATTCTTGGCCCCAGTTATGGAGATCAGTCACACGTAATAAGATTTCCCCAGTCCTCTCCCAAACGAAATTTTGGCTATTACACAAAGCCTTTTGGACACCGGCTAGGCTGTTTTCCATGGGGATCCGGGAAGATGATGTGTGCTGGAATTGTAAGCAAGACAAAGGTTTGGCTCACCTTATTCTGCACTGCCCGGTTGTGAAACCCTTCTGGGACAAGGTCTATCTGTTTTTGTCTAATTTATTTAACTGTCTTCTTCCTAGGTCCCTATCGTCCGTGGTAACTGCTTTTTTACAGGAGGATTTGCATTCGGAGGGGGATCGTGCTCTCCTAGACCTACTGTTGATTTCTGCAGTTAAAATGATACTCACCAACTGGAAGGATACTAGCAAGGTCTCTTACAAGTGTTGGTTGAACTGGGTCATTCACCTCAGGGGAGCAGACAATATTGTTCTACAACAGTCACCCTGGAAATCCTCCACGAGGAACATATGGTCTACCCTGGATGACTATTTTGCTTCTCATAAGCCGCCATGACTTCACTTTCTGGAAGAAAATTCCCATGTGGTCATCACACCATGGTTACTGACTTGGTCGGACACTTGATGTTGTAATATGTTATATGATTAAGATGCTAGAGGCGCCGGATAACTCTCCCTTCTCTTTTCTCTCCCCCCTTTCTGTCTCTCCTTTCACCCTCTTTCCTTTCCTTTTTGCTCTTTTTTCTTCCTCTCCCTCTTCGGGAGTTGGAGATTTAGGGGTGACATCACTGGCAAGGGGTTCGTCTAATGTTGACAGCTGTTTGTTGACCCGGTGAAGCACAGTGATATGTACTTAGGGGCCCTTAGCCCTGATCCCAACTCCTGTTCTGTTTTCTCTTTTTGTTTGCATAAAACTTCTCAATAAAGATATTTTGAAATCAAAAAGGCTATGATATTGATTAATGCAAAAAACAACAGTTGATGGACAGAATGCAGAACAATGTCATACATTCACCCCAGTACAGAGATCTGGGCCTAAATCCATCGGTTTTTTGCTCACCATGCCATTCCAGATTGAACACAGCCATATGCAAATCAGTCTTGACCCTGTGCCTCATGGGAACAGTCCAGCCCGAACTGCCAAGACAGGTCCTCCCTGGACTGGAACCAAGCATCCTAGGACCGGTTTAGGGGTTTCACCCCTCTTCAGCCAGGATAGCTTGATTCCAGTGGCATGGAGAGCACGGGACTCACGTCTAAGCATACCCGTCCCACTCGGGGTGACAAATGCAAAAAACAACAGTTGATGGACAGAATGCAGAACAATGTCATACATTCACCCCAGTACAGAGATCTGGGCCTAAATCCATTGTTTTTTTGCTCACCATGCCATTCCAGTTTGAACCCAGCCATATGCAAATCAGTCTTGACCCTGTGCCTCATGGGAACAGTCCAGCCCGAACTGCCAAGCCAGGTCCTCCCTGGACTGGAACCAAGCATCCAAGTACCGGTTTCGGGGTTTCACCCCTCTTCAGCCAGGATAGCTTGATTCCAGTGGCATGGAGAGCACGGGACTCACGTCTGAGCATACCCGTCCCACTCGGGGTGACAAATGCAAAAAACAACAGTTGATGGACAGAATGCAGAACAATGTCATACATTCACCCCAGTACAGAGATCTGGGCCTAAATCCATCGCTTTTTTGCTCACCAGGCCATTCCAGTTTGAACCCAGCCATATGCAAATCAGTCTTGACCCTGTGCCTCATGGGAACAGTCCAGCCCGAACTGCCAAGCCAGGTCCTCCCTGGACTGGAACCAAGCATCCTAGGACCGGTTTCGGGGTTTCACCCCTCTTCAGCCAGGATAGCTTGATTCCAGTAGCATGGAGAGCACGGGACTCACGTCTGAGCATACCCGTCCCACTCGGGGTGACAAATGCAAAAAACAACAGTTGATGGACAGAATGCAGAACAATGTCATACATTCACCCCAGTACAGAGATCTGGCCCTAAATCCATAGTTTTTTTGCTCACCATGCCATTCCAGTTTGAACCCAGCCATATGCAAATCAGTCTTGACCCTGTGCCTCATGGGAACAGTCCAGCCCGACCTGCCAAGCCAGGTCCTCCCTGGACTGGAACCAAGCATCCTAGGACCGGTTTCGGGGTTTCACCCCTCTTCAGCCAGGATAGCTTGATTCCAGTAGCATGGAGAGCACGGGACTCACGTCTGAGCATACCCGTCCCACTCGGGGTGACAAATGCAAAAAACAACAGTTGATGGACAGAATGCAGAACAATGTCATAGATTCACACCAGTACAGAGATCTGGGCCTATATCCATCGTTTTTTTGCTCACCATGCCATTCCAGTTTGAACCGAGCCATATGCAAATCAGCCTTGACCCTGTGCCTCATGGGAACAGTCCAGCCCGAACTGCCAAGCCAGGTCCTCCCTGGACTTGAACCAAGCATCCTAGGACCGGTTTCGGGGTTTCACCCCTCTTCAACCAGGATAGCTTGATTCCAGTGGCATGGAGAACACGGGAATCACGTCTGAGCATACCCGTCCCACTCGGGGTGACAAATGCAAAAAACAACAGTTGATGGACAGAATGCAGAACAATGTCATACATTCACCCCAGTACAGAGATCTGGGCCTAAATCCATCGTTTTTTTGCTCACCATGCCATTCCAGTTTGAACCCAGCCATATGCAAATCAGTCTTGACCCTGTGCCTCATGGGAACAATCCAGCCAGACATGGCTTGGCAGTTCGGGCTGGACTGTTCCCATGAGGCACAGGGTCAGACTGATTTGCATATGGCCATGTCTGAACTGGGGTGGTGGCGTGAGCTAAAGAATGATGATGGATTAAACCCAGATCAGTTGACTGGGGGTGAGTGTTTGATTTGCTCTAAAGCTCCGTCCATCATCCCCTTTGGTATCGCTTTGTTGATGGTATCGCTTTGCTTTGTTGAGAATGATGATGGATTGAACCCAGATCAGTTGACTGGGGGTGAGTGTTTGATTTGCTCTAACGCTCCGTCCATCATCCCCTTTGGTATCGCTTTGTTCGCCCTAAGTTGGCAGGGTATGCCCAGACGTTGGTCCCTTGCTCACTTTGCCACTGGATTCAAGATAGCCTGGCTGACGAGGGTTATGAACCCGAAATCGGTCCCAGGATGCTTGTTTCCGGTCCAGGGAAGACATGGCTTGGCAGTTCGGGCTGGACTGTTCCAATGAGGCACAGGGTCAGTCTGATTTGCATATGGCCATGTCTGAACTGGGGTGGTGGAGTGAGCTAAAGAATGATAATGGATTAAACCCAGATCAGTTGACTTGGGGTGAGTGTTTGATTTGCTCTAACGCTCCGTCCATCATCCCCTTTTGTATCGCTTTGTTCGTCCTAAGTTGGCAGGGTATGCCCAGACGTAGGTCCCTTGCTCACTTTGCCACTGGATTCAAGATAGCCTGGCTGACGAGGGTTATGAACCCGAAACCGGTCCCAGGATGCTTGTTTCCGGCCCAGGGAAGACATGGCTTGGCAGTTCGGGCTGGACTGTTCCCATGAGGCACAGGGTCAGACTGATTTGCATATGGCCATGTCTGAACTGAGGTGGTGGAGTGAGCTAAAGAATGATGATGGATTAAACCCAGATCAGTTGACTGGGGGTGAGTGTTTGATTTGCTCTAACCCTCCGTCCATCATCCTCTTTGGTATCGCTATGATATTGATTAATCATCTCCTGTGTTATTTGAAATCTGCCTTCAAGTAAGATTAAAAACTGCTTCCGGTTTGTCAATTCCAATTTCCATGCAGGTGTCCAGCAAGGCTGAGTTCTGCCTCAAGGTCTTGTAGGATCTCTTAGATTGACTGATCTCCTGAGGCGGAAGCCGGGAGCGCGACTTGTGTTTTAAAACTTTGAGTGTCACAATTTACTGTATTTTTATAACTCACCCCTCTTCCCCTCCAGCACCTCTCAGATAACTTGATTGCTCCTGACCAGGCCGCGCAGCAGATTCAGTGCTGCCGCGGAAGCTGCACAGGGTTACTCTTGCCGCCATCACCGGCGTTCGCTGAGGCCACGGCCCTTTTTTGAGGCCACGCCCACTTCGAGCCCTTATAAAAGGCGTTGATTACAAACGCCGCTCAGATTGACTGAACTCCTGAGGCGGAAGCCGGGAGCGCGACTTGTGTTATAAAACTTTGAGTGTCACAATTTACCGTATTTTTATAACTCACCCCTCTTCCCCTCCAGCACCTCTCAGGTAACTTGATTGCTCCTGACCAGGCCGCGCAGCAGATTCAGTGCTGCCGCGGAAGCTGCACAGGGTTACTCTTGCCGCCATCACCGGCGTTCGCTGAGGCCACGCCCCTTTTTTGAGGCCACGCCCACTTCGAGCCCTTATAAAAGGCGTTGATTACAAACGCCGCTCAGCTTGACTGATCTCCTGAGGCGGAAGCCGGGAGCGCGACTTGTGTTTTAAAACTTTGAGTGTCACAATTTACTGTATTTTTATAACTCACCCCTCTTCCCCTCCAGCACCTTCCAGGTAACTTGATTGCTCCTGACCAGGCCGCGCAGCAGATTCAGTGCTGCCGCGGAAGCTGCACAGGGTTACTCTTGCCGCCATCACCGGCGTTCGCTGAGGCCACGCCCCTTTTTTGAGGCCACGCCCACTTCGAGCCCTTATAAAAGGCGTTGATTACAAACGCCGCTCAGATTGACTGATCTCCTGAGGCGGAAGCCGAGAGCGCGACTTGTGTTTTAAAACTTTGAGTGTCACAATTTACTGTATTTTTATAACTCACTCCTCTTCCCCTCCAGCACCTCTCAGGTAACTTGATTGCTCCTGACCAGGCCGCGCAGCAGATTCAGTGCTGCCTTGGAAGCTGCACAGGGTTACTCTTGCCGCCATCACCGACGTTCGCTGAGGCCACGCCCCTTTTTTGAGGCCACGCCCACTTCGAGCCCTTATAAAAGGCGTTGATTACAAACGCCGCTCAGATTGACTGATCTCCTGAGGCGGAAGCCGGGAGCGCGACTTGTGTTTTAAAACTTTGAGTGTCACAATTTACTGTATTTTTATAATTCACCCCTCTTCCCCTCCAGCACCTCTCAGGTAACTTGATTGCTCCAGACCAGGCCGCGCAGCAGATTCAGTGCTGCCGCGGAAGCTGCACAGGGTTACTCTTACCGCCATCACCGGCGTTCGCTGAGGCCACGCTCCTTTTTTGAGGCCACGCCCACTTCGAGCCCTTATAAAAGGCGTTGATTACAAACGCCGCACAGATTGACTGATCTCCCGAGGCGGAAGCCGGGAGCGCGACTTGTGTTTTAAAACTTTGAGTGTCACAATTTACTGTATTTTTATAACTCACCCCTCTTCCCCTCCAGCACCTCTCAGGTAACTTGATTGCTCCTGACCAGGCCGCGCAGCAGATTCAGTGCTGCCGCAGAAGCTGCACAGGGTTACTCTTGCCACCATCACCGGCGTTCGCTGAGGCCACGCCCCTTTTCTGAGGCCACGCCCCCCCCTCCCCTATCTCCCTCTCCATAAATCATGTGCCTTTTCCGGACGCGCAGCGGACGAGCGCAGCGGGCGCGCCGTTTACGCGCCAAAGGCGCGCCTAAGGCAAGCCCGTCTGCGCCCGTCTGCGCCAAGGTAGCGCCCTGCGCCAGCTAAGCTGCCTGTCTCGATCCAACAGACTCCAGCATGCCACCGGCTGGCCCTCCCTACTCTAGAGAGGCGCTCTTACAACTGGGTAAGCTACATGCAGACAAAGGCACTTTCACATTGTTACTTGCGGCCCTCCCGCGAGCCGATTTTCTGGGCAATAATCTGTTAAAATGTGGGCTTCTGAACGCAAGGTCCCTGCCTAGGCATAGTATAGAGATCCAGCTACTTATTGAAACTCATGAACTAGATGTCCTTTTCATGACGGAAACTTGGACTCGTCCTGACTGCCTGGTTGATCCCGGCTTTACATGTCCTCCTGGGTATAAATTTTTTTCACACTCCTAGGGCTAGTGGGAGAGGAGGGGGGGTAGGTGTCATTTTTACTGCATCCTGTAACATTAAAATTCTTGTTCTAGACCCGACCGAAGGCACTGAACTGTTGGGATTATCAATTCAGGCCCACTCCGGAAATACTGTCACCGGGATAGTATGTTATCGCCCACCTGGTGCGTTTAGCCTTCAGCAACAACAAGCGCTCTTGGTCACCCTGACTAATATCGCACTCTCCCATCACAAACTGATCATTCTTGGGGATTTTAACCTCTGGCGCAATGGCGCTCTCGACTCTGGTCTCCGTAACTTACTTCATTCTTGCGGCCTCTCCCAGTTGGTCACTGGAGCAACCCATAAAGGCGGACACCTCTTAGATCTATTGTTCGCTGGTCCCCAGTTAGTAGTGATGGGGGAAACCCTTCCTATGGATTGGACAGACCATTCCCTTATCAAATTTTTTATACACTTGAACGATGGCCATCACAAGGCTCCTGGGTTGACCAGTAAAATTAACTGCAGAGACTGGAAAGCTCTTACTCGTCTGCACTCCATAGGGGATGTGTTCCAGTTGGAGCAACTCTTTGATGAGGAAAAACAGGTAGTTGAAAACTACTCCTCACTCTGCACAGGTATTACAACTATCCTCGACGTTCTTGCCCCTCTAAAAACTCGTAGTTGTAAGGGCAATGACTCTGCTCCTTGGTTCAACGATACCTTAAAAGATCTGAAGCAATGTTGCAAACAAGCCGAGAGAAGGTGGAGACGTGACTATTCAGAAACCCTTAAGGAGCTGTGGAAAAATAAAGTTCGTGAATATAAGAACCTGATTAAAAAATCAAAAGCAGATTACTACTTCTCCATGATCTGTAACTCCACCAACAGCTCCAGAAACATTTTTAATATACTGAATAGCGTCACCAACCCGGAATGCGCCAAAAACTCCATCATTCCATCTCAAGAACTCTGCGAGAACCTTGCTGTGTTCTTCAAGGAAAAAATTGATCTCATCATTCGGGATCTGGAAGTCTCACCAGACTCTATCCCTCCCCCGACCTGAGACTGGGATCCGCAGTGGACCAACTTGCAGGGCCAACCTTGGCTTCGAATGATCTTTTACTCAAGTTTCCACCCCTTACGTACGAAGCATTCGGTAAACTAGCCAGAGAATATGAAAGGAATTTGAGAAGGAACTTTTTCCATCCCTCCATCTTATCTGCAATCAACCTCTTGCGACTGGGACTGTTCCAGCTCAATGGAAGCGGGCGCTAGTTTCTCCTTTGCTAAAAAAGCCCTCTCTCGACCCGGACTGCTCAAAAAACTACCGTCCCATTTCCCTGTTACCATTCCCAGCCAAGATTGTCGAAAGATGGGTTAGCAACACCCTCTCCAACCATCTGGAACGTCATCAACTATTAGATGTTGATCAATTCGGTTTCCGGCCCGCCCACGGAACCGAGACCTCCCTAATCACCGCTATGGATGAGCTTCAAAGGCATGCAGACAGAAGGCAGGCAACGTTTTTGATCCTGCTTGACATGTCTGCCGCCTTTGACACTGTGAACCATAAGATTTTGCTGAAGCGGTTGCTTGAGGTGGGAGTAAGAGGGTCAGCAGTGCAGTGGTTCCACTCATTTCTGCAGGATCGGCAGCATGATTTCACATGGGGTCCCCCAGGGCTCAGCAATTAGCCCAATCCTTTTTAACCTTTACCTCAGACCTTTGATTACGCTAATTAAAAGCTTTAATAATAAAATTGTCAACTACGACAACGACACGCAAATGATCCTCTCCCTGGAGGGAGAGGATTCTACATCGGTTGAGGTCTTTCACAACTGCTTGCGTGACACCTCTCGTTGGCTTAAGGACAACTCCCTTCAGTTCAACGCAGGGAAAATGGAGGTGCTCCTTAGCGCTGGATCTAAGATTCCCGGGCCTTTCCCTGATAATTTCTGGTCCCCTGAAACTGGGACTACAGTCCGGCCGGTGGAATCAGCCCGTAACCTAGGGGTCTTGCTGGACCATAGGCTCAGTTTGGAGACGCATATCCATAAGATTACTGCTTGCTGTTTTGCCATCCTACGTTCCCTAAGGAAGGTCCTTCCTCTCCTTCCCCACATGCTCGCGTCCAAGTGCTAAGATGCACCATCCTCAGCAGATTGGACTATTGCAATGCCCTTCTGCTGGGATCCCCTGGATACTTGCTGGACAGGCTCCAAAGGGTCCAATCAGCAGCTGCTAAGCTGGCCTTGGGGCTTCCTAGAAGAGCACACGGGTCATCCTCTCTGAGCAATCTCCACTGGTTGCCGGTGAGGCAGAGAGTACAATTCAAAGCCCTTTGTATAGTATTTAGGGCGCTCCATGGAATTGGCCCTGCCTCCCTACAATCGAAATTTGCTTGGTACACTCCAGCCAGGCAGCTTCGCTCCTCTGAGGCCAAGCTGGCAGTCGTTCCCAGATTCAAGAGAGTCAGATCCGGAGGCAGATCCTTTGAGGTAACAGCTGCCAAGCTCTGGAATACGCTCCCAGCTGATATTAGGCACATCTCTGAACTTCTCCCATTCAGGAGTAGGATCAAAACCTGGTTATTCCCCAAAACAACTGTCTGATAACTCCCGCTCCTGTGTCTCACTTTCACGCCTCTCTTTGATCCAGTCAGCGCCAGGATGCCTGCAATGGTGATAGTGCGCTTAACAAATGCCTAAATAAATAAATAAATAAATAGATCCATTTGTGTATCACCTCGGTGCCCAACTCAATTGGTGCCTGCATCTAGAAGAGAAGGCTCTAGATGTACCTTCTTAAGATTTGTTAATAAACAGAGCCTACTCACTTGTGTTTTTCAAAAGGATGATTTAGTTCCACAGATCAATGTTTTACTTCTGTGGTGAGGGTGTATAATCTGTGGTCACCCATGGCCTGGTATCCTACTCCTAAATCCTAATTCAGTTCAGTTCATTTTTGTACCTTGCTGATTAATTTAGAAATGAATCCAGGGGCAACTAGCAACTTTAAAAATCTTTGGGGCGCTGTGCGCTGTAAAACTCACCGACATATTGCCTTCTTTCTCTTCCGACGACGATGAGCAGAAAAGTAAGGTGGTTTACTTCCTGCATGCAAATCCAACCAATCCTGAGGCTGCTCTCATGCTGTTAGCAGCTCAAGGATTGGTTGGAGCTGGCTAACCCACCACTTATTTTTAGGCTGGGAGTCTGTACTTGCAATCCCTCGGCTGTTTTACAGCAATGGGATTGTGGGCTATGAAGTGCGCATGACAGATTGGCTGACTAACTGCCATACAGACACTCGGTTGCTGGCAGGTTGTTAAGATTGTAGGGTGGTCTCGTTTTCAAGACAGTATTTCAGTTACAGTTGCACAAGGGTGATGGCTTTCAGAAGACAAAGGTCTAGTAAGATGCTCAACCAGAGTACTTATTAACACTTTTTAGTTGATGGCAGAGCAAGTCTGTGATCTGCACGTATATGTTGTGATCTGTGATATCATGGAACTAGAAGAGGAAAATATACTGCTAACACTTGAAGTACCTCTGCACATATTAAGTTTACAAGTTAAGAAAGGATCAAGTACCTGAAAGTTAACAGCAGCAATTTTCACACTCTAACAGCAGCATTACACACATCATGTAACAGGGAAATACACACATTTTACAACAGAGGATAAGAATACTGGGCTTAGACATTGGAATACAAAGAGTGTTATCCGTGTTCCCCATCACCCACAGAAATGTATCATATGTATACTAACTATCCATGTCAACCTTCATAACTTAGCATGCAGGCACTTAGCACCAAACATAATACACATTTTCCCCACACATATGTAATTTAGACATAGAGCATAATGGATCAATAGCACTTTGGACACACATGCAGAATGCAGCTATCACCCAGATACAGAACGGCAACCATAGAATAGTATATTGTGGTGCTCTATGAACTGACTAGGAAATGTGAAGTGAGTTAAAGGAAATAAAGCACATAAGATCTTTGTATCGATAGAACAATAAAAGCAAATAATCAGGGCAAATAAATTAACAATTAGATGAATACAAAGAAAAACCTTTAAGGAAAGAATGAAAAATGGATAGAATATAACTCTGAGAGAGGAGGCAATGATGCAGAAAAACAGAGGGCCCGATTCACAGAACTAACTCAAGACAAAATCCTAAACTTACTACCATTTTGGTATTCACAGAAGGCACTTACTCATTTTGGTATTCACAGAAGGCACTTACTCATTTCGGTATTCACAGAAGTTAGAAGTCCCAACTTTAGGACTCCTAAACTGAGAAAAATCCTAACTTTAAGACTTTCGGTATTCAAGAAGGCATTTAGGAGTCCTCAAGTTAGGACTCCTAAATTCTGTGAATATCGAAATGAGTAAGTGCCTTCTGTGAATACCAAAATGAGTAAGTGCCTTCTGTGAATACCAAAATGGTAGTAAGTTTAGGATTTTGTCTTAAGTTAGTTCTGCGAATTGGGCCCAGAGAATACTCTGCCTCCTAACCCTCTGCGATGGATGAGAGCTCCCAGCAAACTCCTGATCAACAATCTTCAATGCTGCAATTTAGAGTTTGACTCACAAAGTCCTTGGTTAAGAGATTGTAAATGTACCCTAATAAAATTACTTCTATGTTTGGAGTAGAACTCTACCATTTTAAGGATTCAAAAATTTACTCCTATGTCTTTTCAAACAGATGGACAATTCTGCATGTGTAAATGATGTGTAAATGTCCAGTACCACAGACACACAAGTTTGAAGGTGTTCATTTACTTCTGTGGGGTATCCCACCGTACAACACCCACAGTCCAACCCCTGCCATTATCCTGAACTTGCAAATGTGACAAATGTGACAATTCTGCCACACTGCTGGATATCACAATTTTGTATGTGAACTTTATGAATGTTTAATTTCACTAATCCTAATTATTGCTTTATTTCCACGGTAAAGTAGCAAACACTTGTACAAATCAAGACATTAATGATTGACAGAAACGTACCTATTCGTACAAATATAGATATTTAATGAGCATCACAACCCACTCTAGGTAGTGTCATAGATGTGAGTATTCATAGGGGCATATTTATCAAAGAGTTATGTCATCCTTGCGTCTCGCAACGGGGCACAAGAGCGATGCAACTCTTAAGTTAGATTTATCAAGCCCACGCAAGGCCAACTTGGGTGGCCCTGCATGGCTTGATAAATCTAGAGTAACATAATGCAGTGCAAACCGCTGCGTCACTCTGCCTCAGGGAAGCATTCCATGGGTGGAGCGCAGGTATTCTCACGCACAAACCCATGGATTTTGGTGCATTGGCAGATCTACCATTACTGGTAGACCTGAAAATGCGTCATTATGCTACATATCCGCAGGGGAGGTGTATCAAGGAGAGCTATCTTTATCTCTCCTTGGAGCATATTATCAAGAACGGCATTAAATTTATCGCTGCTTTAGCGGCGATAAACCTGCCGCAAAAGCGGCGATAATGGGCTTGATAATATGCCCTTGAGAATTCCAATAGAAGCCCATGTTCACACCAGAACATGGGCTTCTATTGGAATTCTCAAGGGCATATTATCAAGCCCATTATCGCCGCTTTAGCTTCAGTTCCCTGCCGCTAAAGCGACGATAATTTTAATGCCGTTCTTGATAATATGCCCCCTTGTTTTTTCCTCTTTCATTGTGCGCTGCATCATGCAAAAACATAGAAAGAGAAAGATGCCTCAGGGGATTGTTTTCGCGCAGGAAGGTGCCTTTTCCCGCACAAAAACAGTCCTGCTTACAACGCAGGCCCCCTTGCACCAGGGTACAAGGGGTCCAGTGTAGGCGCAAGGCAGCACATTGTCCAGCAGCACTGGGAATGACAGGAATATGCTGTTTAATGTTAATTATGGCGCATTTCTGCTCTTTCCATATTACACATTGATAAATATGCCCCTCAGTGTTTTTTGCCATGGAACCGTCCTCGGGTGACAGAAATGAGTGTGTTACATTTGAAAGTCTCTGGCATACTTCTGAATAAGCTGACCACATTTAGATAACTACAACAGCTACACATGGTAGAAGATTTTTGTATGCGTGCATAGTAAGGGCTTGTTTTTTATTGGACGAGCCCTGGCTGTTTGGTCTATGAACTGATAGTATTTCCTCTGATACAATGTCATGGGTTTAAACCGCATGGCTTTGTTTAATCACTTTCAGGGGCTCGTTAGACTTGGTGAAAATAGTTTTCAGAAACTCAAACCATGTGTCATGTTTCAAAGGACAGAAATGCCCCGATTGCTTTCCATGTGGAAAAGCATTTCAATAAAAATAGGAAAAAGGGTGTCATAAAACCCCACATGTGAACCCATTACAAACGAGGAAAAACAAAGTATTTCAAGAGTAGATTAAGCACATATTTCAAGGATTTCACATGTAGGAAATGAGAATTCTACTGCACAAGTCTTCTTTAATACCATTACAAAGTGTGACTGCGTTTTTGAACATGTGTTAGCTCTTCAGGAAATGTGCAAGAGAGTTGTATTCGGTGTTAAAATTACAATTCGAAAATGTAAATCTTTAAAGACCAGTCAAGGAAATTTGGAAGTTTAAATGTAAAGGCATATTAAAATATTTGATGACCACTTTAAATCAGAGTATAGATAGGTGCTCGTTAAATAGCCTGTCTTGACCATGTTCCTTATTGATATAACGCTTGATTAAAAAACAATCAAGCAATTGCTCCTTCTTAAGAACACAAGTTGAACTTCTATTTGTATAGAATAAAATCTGAGCCAAAAATTCAGGGCACCTAAATATAAGAAGTGTCGTAAGATATTTAGCAAAATCTCCCATGAAAAGTGGTTTCAAATGTGCTATTTTGAGTCACAAAGAACGAGCTTCTACTGAGCTCTGCAATAGTCACCAGATTCAGTGATCCAGTAATTTGTTGGAAAAGTAACCTGCTATATTCACTCAGCTTAAAACAGAATATAGCATAGTTCCTGTTACCAAGGGCGCAATCGGTTGTTATAGCCCCTCTACCTGAGTTGTAGGTCTGAGCTTCGGGCCAGGGCCTCCTGCAACCAAGTGGAGGGTCTTTAAAGACTATGCATTGCCTGAGGCAAAAGGACTACACTTCCGTTAGAACATTCCCACACTGAGGATTGAATGTCCTGAATTAAACAAGAAGACCCAGAACACAAACACTGAAATGTTGGAACAGAAGGCATATCCCATCTTTTACTAGCCTTGGTCACTATATTGTCTTCTGTGGAGCTCCCAACATCCCTATGTTCTAATAGTGCATTGAGATGAACACAGGTCAGCTATTAACGAGAGCTACGTTAAAGTATGGTTTGAATTAGAACCACTTATAAGCCACACTTATTGACCGGCTCACAGACTGCTAACTTCTCTAGTCAATCCTAGACCTCAACATTACCAAGTGTTCCTATGTCCACAAACATTCAACCATCTCTAAGAATTTTAAAGTCGTGCCTCTACTCACCATTTATCTATCATGCAGTTCCCTGATAGTAATAATTGCTACAAGATTGAAATTAGGTTGCTGTTCTAATGCTTTGACTAACCTAAGCCTGTTCACAACTGTGATGAAGCTCTGGTAATATTTAATACTAGGTCAGAGATTTTGTATGATCAAGCCATGCATTGATATGAGAGGGACTTGAGCAACCACAAACTCTACTATTGGTAAAATCAGGAAAATGAGTGTCATTGGCTACTTACTGTTAGAGTGGGTGGAGTTTCACTACTCACCCCTTATAGCACTAAGCATCTCCCTGCATTTCCAATCTTTATTAAGAACCCGCCATTGCACTTGTTTACCACAGGTACCTAGTCTGTGGCACTGTTTGTCCTGTTGAGCAGGGGAGGCTCCTCCATTACGGCGGAGGAGCGTCACCCCCCCTGCTGAAAGCCTGCAGAGGCAAAGGACATAACTAAAATGATAATAAAACAATTTTATTATCATTTTATTTTTCATCCTGCAGGCTGTGAACTGAGAGAGGGGCGTGGCCATTGATGCAGCGGAAGCAGCAGAAAATGTACATACTCATATATATTATCACTAATTAAAACAAATTATAGGATCTTTTTATAACTAAGTGTTTGGTCCCATGAGAAACTCCATAACCACTTACAAAACCAGGTCCTCTGATGAACCTTTTTGTAGAGCTAATAGGGACTTAGCAATGAAGAAATACGGATATACCCCCTTCATTGAGGACCCTAAATGAAGAAAATATCTAACCTGACAATATCTGTCACAATATTTACAAATCTGTCAATAACCTGTCAATAATGACAAACTGTGATAACTTATCAATTCTCTTTTATCTAACTTTTAGAATATGAATGGTCATTTCACAAACACAATGAGAAACATCATAAAACTTTTAATTTGTTAAATAATACAGGTTGAATCACAAGTAAGAGAAAACAGCTCATACTGAATTCATCACAAATATCAATGATAGGCGTGAGTGGGGAGAAAGAGAGACAAAAGGAAAAAGTACAATGCCTTATGAGTATGCAGTTCGATTCTCATACGAACCTAGAAAACGAATGCACGATGTGCAATAGATAGAAGATCTAACCCTTTTGGCCGAAAAAGGTATAGCTTAAGGCAACATCACCAGTCGATGAAGTGCAAAGGCAATAAAGACAGTCTCAGTCAGGTATTGCAAAGACAGCAGCCAGCTAGAGTTGCACAGAGAAACAGCAGCAAAGCTCTCTCTCTCACACAGAAAACAGCTGCTACAGAATTCTTTCTTGCAGATATATTTATACCATAAATGCCAATTGTCCAATCTACTAAAAGAATCATTCATAATTTCTTAAAAATTCTATTGGTTCTCAGAATAAGATGATCATCACTCTACTCGACTCACCAAAGTTTTCTCAGATGGTCCATTGTTAATTCGTATGATGTCCTTCCGCGGAAGCAGGAAAAGAATCTTGCAACATTATCCACGTCCTCGTGCACACTTCGCATTAGGGTTGCAACAATTTTGACAAAGTCTTTTCACGAAAAGATAATATTTAGCTTCAATAGAAAATTCCTAGAGATTACTTTGTACACAGCTAAACATACTAAACAGCATTTCAAATTTAGTGAAGGACAAATACATTTCATTCGAGGCCGACAGTTACGAAAAAGAAAAAAACTTCTGCAAGTTTTGATGTTAATAATTTTCACACAGTTAGTCATTTGTTTTGTTAATAACACAAATATGAGCAGATTTGATCAAGCAGGATTAATTTTGCAAAAATCATGCTTCATCACCATTCACAGTTAGCTTCAGCACCAGGGAGGAGGGGGGAGGGAGGGCTCTGGGGCCTGCAAAACCGTCATGCACACTTAGCCTTTCTGCAAGGGTTTGTGTATGCTTGCCTCCTTGTCCGAAGTCTCCAGGAAACAAAGACTTACCCACCAGCGTCCTTCAAACTCCATTGCTGGGAGTTCTGACCTGCCAGGAGACTCCTGTTCCAGTTCTTGGCCTCTGGAGATTGTTCCTGTTGTTGGGATTTAAAAAGCTTGAATAAACCACGCGGCCAAAAAATCAATGCAGCGCCTGTTAGCAGATGAAAGATTCGCTGCACGCCGAGTCCAGTGCACCGACCTCTGAAGTCTGAGATCACCGCACCGACTCCTGTGCAGGCCCTGCCGTGCGGCTAAAAGAATTGACGTATCGTGGGACAGCAGCTAAAGAAACCGACACAGTGCCTGTGTTGCTGCCACCACCTCGACCTCCAGCACGTCCAGATTTCCACTCATTGCATCTTTGTGGCAGTTTTCCAACGCATCGCCCACAGACCAGAACGTCTTCGAATAAATGCATCACTTCCCCCATTCAG
The DNA here is from genome assembly GCF_964204655.1 of Triturus cristatus. Classification (NCBI taxonomy): domain Eukaryota; kingdom Metazoa; phylum Chordata; class Amphibia; order Caudata; family Salamandridae; genus Triturus; species Triturus cristatus. Next base: position 296,217,904 of record NC_140589.1, on the reverse strand, counting down.
TCCATATTCAATGCACCATTTCTCCTGCATGTAGCAGAACTGTCGCGTTACCGCCCCAAGGACTTAGAAACTGACGCATCACTGCATTTTTTGATGCTTTCCCTCTCTGCAGCTGTTTGGCCTTGTGAATTTTGATGCATTTGAAGTACTTTGTGTAAAAGTCACGCATCTATAGTTTTCTAAGTTCAGAAAAGTTTTATTGAAATAAGAAATGCTCAAACATTACATAATAAGATATAAAACAAGAAAACAAAATAAGCAAAAATGGATAAATAGCATTTTAAGTAATCACAATAACATATGCTATGTTATGAAACATTCGAGATTAAGAATAAATAGAAGCAAAAACTGGCAATTGGCATGAAATAAAATATTGAAAAGGAATATGAAATACACAATATAATCAGTAGCAAAGTTGAAGAAAAAAAGAAAGAACGAGAAAGAAGTACCTTGTTTAGAAGGAACAGGAAATCATGGAGGTTTAGAAACTTCTTGCTGTATCGGGGTTAAAGACAGAGACGTACAAGCACTTGAGTCAAAAAAGTCTGTAACTGGGCTCCATAGTTCTCTTCGCTTAACAGCTAAGGTTAAGGGATGGACAAAAGTAGTATCTAGTCTATGGTTATAGCAAACAGCGTACCACCAAGCCTTATAAGATAAATTGCTGAAATCCTTCCAGTTTTTGGTGATTTGCTGAAATGCCACAGCCAATAGCAAATCAATTATCCTAATGTTGTAAGTGCAATGCTCCCAGATGGGAGATAGGCTTCCTAAAAAAATATGAGATAGAGAAAAGGGGTGAATGGAGGAAAAAATCGTATTAATTTGAGACCAAACCCGCTTCCAAAAAGTAAGAACATAGTGACAATCAAAAAGCATGTGGAAAAGATCTGCACCTGGTAGAGAGCAGGACCAACACTTGTCAGAGGTATCTGGGAAGTGAGTGCTGAGAGTGAGTGGTGAGAACAATAAACGGTTATAAATAAAAAATAATGTTTGAGTAGTATTTGCTGCCCTGGAGGATCTGCGAATTTTCAACCACAGTTTGTCCCATAATACAGTGGGCCATGAGGTTTCAAAATCTTTTTCCCAATGTTCCTCTGTACTAGTTTTAATACGGGGGTAGGACAAAGTGTGAAGAAAAGCATAAATCTTTGAAGCTTTAGATTGAGTATGGAGTAAAGAATTCAGCGAGGACGCAGCGGACGACGTGGAGATTGATGAGGAAGGTGTAGCAAGATGGACTTCGTAGGCGTGCTGTAATGCTTGTGACAACAATGAATATTTGGTTCGAAAAGCGAGAGGAAGATTGAAAGAAGTGGCAACTAAATCAAAAGGAATTATCTGAGCATGGTGAAATAGTTGCCTCACCCAAATAAGACCACGTGTTCTCCAAGGCTTCCAAAAAATTGGCTTGTTGTTGATTAAAATGGACGTATTATGCCAAATAGGTTGGTCAAAAAAGGTTGAATCAGATAAACAAGGAAAGATTTTGGAGGTATATTTAAGAATAGGAGTTGAAATAGATTGAGGTCTACGAGAGAACATAAGGTATTCCATGAATGAAAAAGGAGAAATAAAAGACTGTTCTAAGGTCAACCAGAGAGGAGATGATAACGAGACATCATTGATCCAATGGGAAACTTGGTGTAACAAGAAAGATTTATGGTACAAGGTGAAGTTTGGAAAATTCACCCCGCCCTCCTTCTTAGAGCGCATTAACTTAAACAAAGACATACGGGATTTTTTATGACCCCATAAGAAGGAAGAGAGAATAGAGTTGATCTTCTTGAAATATTTTAAGGGAATAGCAAGAGGTATGTTGGATATAGTGAATAAAACAATGGGAGAGAGCATCATTTTTATTGTGTCTAATCGTCCCCACCATGACAAGTAGAGAGGATGCCATTTGCTAGTAAGAGTGGTTAATTTTTGTATACACTCTTCCATAGATTTGGTGATCGTACCCGAAAGAGAGGAATGAAAATGAAGGCCTAGATACTTAATAGAGTTAGGGCTCCAAGTGAAACCTGAAGCCGAGAAGTCATCCTTGAAAGTCACTTTAGTGAGTGGTAGGATTTCGCATTTGTCTTTATTTAGTTTGTAGCCCGATACGTGAGCGAAAGAATGAACTTCGTCTAAGAATGCTGGAAGAGAGGTAACTGGGTGAGATATAAATAATAAGACATCGTCCGCATAAGCTGCCATTTTGATGTTGGAATCATGAAAACTGAAACCATGTATATTGTCATTTTGACGTATTCGCAGAAGAAAGGGTTCTAAGGCCAAATTAAACAAAAAGGGTGAGAGTGGGCAACCCTGTCTAACCCCTCTCCCTAATGAAAAATAAGAAGATAAACCTCCATTAGCCGATATAGCAGCTCTAGGACAAGAATAAAGAAAAGAAATCAAGGAAGAAATTTTTGGTCCAAAACCAAACCACTTCAGAGTTTGAAACAAATAGGGCCATTCAACTCGGTCAAAAGCTTTTTCCGCATCCAAAGCTATGGCTGCAAGGGAATGAGGGTGATGTGAAGTCTTAGAGAGAATGTCAAAAAACAGTCTGGTGTTGTCCGATAACAGTCTGCCTTTAACGAAGCCAGATTGTTCTTTTCCTAAAAGCTCGGGTAATAGAGACTCTAGGCGCAATGCCAATGCCTTAGAGAAAATTTTGTAGTCGATGTTTACTAGAGAAATAGGGCGGTAATTTTTACAATACTGTGGATCTTTACCCGGTTTTGGGATAATACAAATAAGAGCATCGGAGAAGGAGGAAGAGGCAGAGCCAGTTAGAAGAAAGTTAGAGAGAAGCAAGTGCAATTTGGGGATTAGCAAATTTGAAAAACGGGAAAAGAACTCGACAGTAAAACCATCTGGGCCAGGAGCTTTATCATGTTTGAGAGCGTGAAGAGCCTGAAGAAGATCTCTGTGAGTAAGATCAGATTCTAAGGAAGATAGGTCTGGAGGGGTATCAAAAGGACTAGAAATGGTGGAGAGAAATTGGGAAATGGATTGTCCAGACGAAGTTGCTTCAGAGGAATACAATGTTTCATAAAAATGTAAGAATTCTTGTAAGATGTCTTCATTATTATGTTTTAGCAAGCCATCCCGACCATAGACAGACTCAATATTAACTTTATTATGTCTGATCTTTAGATAATTAGCCAGCAGCTTACCAGCCTTGTTCTGTCCACCATAAAACTTGGCGCTGGATTTTAAGAGAAAATTAGAGGCGTTGAATGTGGAATCTTTGTTAAATTGAAGTTTGGCAGAAATTAGGTCGTTTAGGTGATCTTTTGATTTAGAGGTATAATATAAGTGCTCTAAATGTTTGATCCTAGAAAGAATAACATCAGTGTCGTGTTGGGTTTTCTTCCGCTTATGAGAGACATAATTGATAATGAAGTCCCTGGCTGACGCTTTGAAAGCATCCCAGACTACAGGGAATGGAACTTCGTCTGTGTGATTGAGCAAAAAATATTCATGAAAAAAGGATGTAAAGGAAGAAACAAATTGTGCATCAAGGAGGAGAGCATTATTGAACCGCCATTTTTTGAAGGGAGTAGACTTCTGCAATACATCTAATGTAATAGAGACTGGAGCATGATCCGAAATTAAAATGGAGCCAATATCAGAAAAAACAAGGGACTGAGTAAGACAATGTGAGAGAAAAAAGTAATCTAGTCGAGACTGAGTGTGATGAGGGGGCGAGAAAAAAGAGTATTCTCGTGAGGTGGGGTTGCAGAGTCTCCAGGCGTCAGCAAATTTGAATTGTGCAATGAGTTGAGTGAAACTTTTTTGTGATTTATGAGGGATGTAAGCGGTAGCTGAGTGCCTGTCCAAAAAGGGGTCAAAAACGTCGTTGCAATCACCTACTAGAATGAAGTTATCAACATAGTGTTGAGTGATTAGCGGGGCTAAGGAGGACCAGAAGGAGGCGTCTCCACAAGTGGGTGCGTACACATTTAAAATGGAAATAGGAACATTATCAAGATTAAAATTAACTAACACCCATCTACCTGAAGCATCAGCGGTATGCGTTACTGACTGGATTGGAAGAGATTTTTTAAATAAAATCAAAACACCATTACGTTTGCCATCACCTGGAGAAAAATATACCTCACCCACCCAACCCCTTCTTAATTTAACAGATTCAACTTCCGATAGATGTGATTCCTGCAGACACGCTATATCTGCATTAAGTTTGGCCAAATGGGATAACACTCTCTGTCTTTTAATTGGCGAATGTAAACCTCTGACATTCCAAGACAATATTTTCAAAGGCATTGATCAATGATAAAAGAACATAACAATATAGTAAATAAGGAGAAGCGTAAAAATAAACAAAAAATAAAAAGGATATTAAAAGCATATGTGTATGTTAATAGGAGACAGCAAAGATAAAGAAAAATATTTACGCAATGAGTCATACAGTGAAAACCAGTTTCATGATGAGGAAAAAGAGAGGAAATAAAAGCAAGGGGCAGTAGCATAAGCAAGAGCAAGAGCGAAGAAAAATGAAAGGACTGGAACAAGAAGAAAAAAAGACCTAAAGAGCATAAAGAAGAAAGACAGACAAAGGGGAGAACAATAAAACAAAAGAGGAAGATTAATGAACTTACATAATATCGAGAACAAACAGGACGAGAGGAGGGTGGAGGCCACATAGAACAACGACGAGTCTTAGGCTCCCAAGGGAAGGCGGGGAGGGAGGACAGACGCAACGAACTCCAGGGGCATGAAGGCGAATGGTGATATGAAGGAAGAAATCTATACGAAGGGGAAAAAAGAATAAATGTTAAATACAGAGAAGATATACAATTGACAAAGAGATAAGCAATTGGAAAAACTGTGTAAACGCAACATTCATGAAAGGTCAATCAGGAACAAAGTGCAGAGGCAATAACACGAAACAGGTAAATGCAATCAAAAATTAAGAACTAGATGAAGCAGCAGTATCCATACTGGTAGCGTTGTGAGAGTAGAGAAAGCTCTTCAGTTTCAGCGGGTCATCATAAGTAGTAGTCTTGTTATTGAAAGTCACCTTGAAGAGGCATGGGTGAAAAAGACCATATCTCGCTCCCATAGACCGGAGCTGTGGTCTAAGTGAGAGAAAGTCCTTACGGCGATCTGCAGTGGATTTTGCATAATCCTGTGAGAAAAAAAGCCGATTACCAGACCAAGTGAGACGAGGAAGTGCCCTGGCAGCAGACAGGACGGTGAGTAAATCGGTGTATTCCAAAAAATAGAGTATAACACCTCTCGGCTTTTTTGCTTGAGTGGTAGAAAAACCAGTGGGAGGAGGACCCAGACGATGAGCTCTTTGTATGTTAAGACAGGTGGTATCCGGTAGCTGGAGAATCTTCGGTAGGAAGGATTTAAAAAATGCTAAGGCATCAGATCCCTCTGAATTTTCCGCCAGGCCATAAATGCGGAGATTATTTCTCCTACTTCTGTTTTCCAAGTTCTCAATTTGCTTGTGGAGTGTAGACACTTGAACACATAATGGATCAACCTTGGCAACAGAGGAAGCAAGAGTATCTACTTGGTGTTCTAAAAGGGTTACACGACCATCAACATTTGACCACTTGTCGGAGAGCATCTGTAGAGTGGATTTAGTTTCCTCAAGAGTGGTTTTTGTGTCTTCAATAAAAGGGCGCAAGGACTTAATTTCTTCCAAAAGGATATCCATAGTTACTGATGAGGTTTGTTTGGGAGGAGAAGGAGGGTCCTTTTTTAGTCTTTTGGTGGAAGCCTTAATGACGCCACTAGAATGCGGAGCTGAGGCAGAAGGAGAACCTTTAGCCGAGGGGTCGGAGGAGTCATCCATCTCCAGACACCTATATCTAGACCCCGTTTGAAGAAGAAATTTACGTGGAGTTGGGGAAGGCTTGCGTAACTCCTTAGATAATCTGCCCATAGATGGAATAGTAAAAATAAAAATAAGAATGACAAAATGAGGAAAAAAGGACTGCAGCAAAAAGAGACAGCGACATCCAAAAGCGTGAAGAAATCAGTACTGTGGCAATCAAGTTGAAAGAGCCAGGGCTAAATGGAGCAATAATCCACAAAGAGCTTCGTTAAAAACTCTATACCACTGCAAGGCTGCGAAGAGTGGGGCGCAATCAGAAGCATCAGCGAAATGGCGGTCACAGGTACATTGAACTCCACATATATAAACATGTTGCATAGGACCTGGCCATATCCGGTATAGTAGAGAACAAAAAAGTCATCAAAATAATGCTCACACAAAATGTAGCGAATTTATGAAGAAAAGGGGCGAGCCATAAGGAACAAAGCTCCAAGTTGCATGGAAAGGGCTCCAAATAGAGCCAAAACCTCTCCCAGAAGTGAAGAGGGCTCAGCAAGGTGTACAACAGGCTATCAAGATGGAAAAAGAAAAAAAAAAAAGTCACTACTTCCATTTGAGCGAGAAGTTCAGTACCTGAGGCATCTTCGCGCTGAAAAACGAAGCTCCGTCAGCGCTGTGATAAAATGGCGGACGCTGCGAGCGAAATCACTTCATGACCTTCGACGAAGATAAGAACCAACTGCAGGCAATTATGAGGTCGCAAAGACAGCTCAGCCGTGCCTCAGCCTTTCCGAAGGCATAATTCGTAGTTTCTTCATGCTGAATAGACGCCGGGAGGTTCGTCGCGGTCACTCCTCACCGCGTTGCCCGGGAGAGCTACGAGGAAGCCGCCATTGCTCGCGGGCGCTAGCCACGCCCCCTACGCATCTATAGTTTTCTATGAACAGAATTGCTTGAAACTTTTCAAAAGTCATATTTTGAATTGTGCATGTTGTCGTTTTGGTTCTGTTTGGTTTAGATACAGATACTTTGTTTTTCTAAACTGGTGTGGTGACCATTTGTAATGTTTTCACTGCGTTACTGTGTGTCTGGGTGCAAATACTTTACACATTGCCTTTGGGATCAGCTTGTCTGCTCGTGCCAGGCTACCAAGGGTGTGAGCAGGGGTTATCTAAATTGCGTAACTCCCTTATCCTGACTTGAAGGAAGGGTCACTACTTGGACAAAGGTGCATAAAGCTGCCAACTAGAAACCCCCATTTCTAACAACGGGTACCTGTGGAACCCTCCATCAGGCACTGCTTACTGAGAGTAATTCCTACACTTAGGAGTGGGGCTGAAATACACCACTGATTTGCCCTCCTGAGACTGCTACTCACAAAGAGACAGGTGGCGAGCTGCTGGATGCGAACTACAGCACCAACGATTTGTGAATGGAAGGGAAACTTGCATGAGTGAGGCGTGGTGTAGGAGAGACGACTCTAGATGGTGTGCACTGATTACCACACTGACCGTTATTTAGAAATTTGGGTGGGTATGTTATATAGTTTGACAGAGATAGACTTACCGATGGATTGTACCATACCTTCCTCCCAGGGACAAGGGTCGGTGTCATCCCTAGTGGACAATTGAGGCACTACTGAGACGTCTGGCATTGCAGGGTCTGAGTGCCTGGAAGGGTCTCTGTGTGTTGGGGGCTGCGTGTTGCGGGATGCTGTAACTGCATTTTGCCCCCCTCCGTCCCTCTCTCCGTCTCCATGGTCCTCCACTAGTTCTATTATACATGGTCTTCCCCACCCACCTCCTTCTCCCCCCACCTTTGATAGACGTACATGAGGAATACTGTATCATATAAACAGTTTGGTTGTGACTGTCTTCGGCTGCCACTTGGTTTTACTCTGGTTTTGTTCTTTAACTGTATTGTTGTGCTATGTTTACAGTATGTAACTGGACAACTTTAATTATGTGTCATTGGATCTCATGTGGAATGGATGTTGCTCTGATTTCATGTGAACCAAATGTACCACATTGATGAGCATTATCTTGTCCTGGTTTCAATAAAACAAGTTGAAAAAGTATGATAATTATTATACGTCTTCAATATGTGATACAGTATTCTAGTGCTTTCAAAACATCTATTACACTGCTATGGCTGTTGATCCTGTTGAGAGTTCCTCTTCACTTTTTTTCTGGTTTCTTTTATTGTTTGAAAACTAATATTTTATGCTACAGACCACTTAACACGTATCTTGTACAGATACAAGAATGCTTATACTCTCTTTTCTCTTGACAAAACAAAGGTTCACGGTTGTCCATCACTTAAAATGTAAAGCTGCAAACAAGTAGTTCACTTTTCAATATGCAATCTATTCTCTTGTTTATGTTTTCTTCTGAATGCAGAACCCTGCTTATATCAATGGTTATGCCTCCTATTTTACTGCAGCTATTGCATCCACTTCTGGCAGGGCGAAAGGGGTCTCACTTACTTTGGTATTATTATTGTTTACGGGCAAGCTTACCTGTTCTCATCTTGATTCTACAAATTTTCAACCAGTTTGGTTGGAGTGTAAACAACAAAACATTTTGTTGATCACTTTTTATAATTACAATTTTGATTCTTCAAATAATTATATTGTTTTCTCTGTGTTGAGGGCACCTGATTGATTTATTGATAAATATGGTGGGATGGTTCCTTAATCTGGGCAGGAGACTTTAATATTCAGTTCTGCAAGCTCTCACCATCCACTACTTGTGGTTTGTTTAGACCGTCGTGCGAGGCACTGCAACACTACTCTCATACGTTTTATGGGGATGCTTTAAATTTCCTAACAATAAAGTACAATCTGCAGTTTGTCTCACTTATGTACCCAAACTCAGATGCTCATAAGCTGACTTTTGTCACAGCACTATTGATTTTATTCTGTTTATAGATGATCTTACTGATTATATTTCAGATTATACAGTGCAAGAAAATATTTTAAGTGATCATCATTTTTTCATAATCTGTGTTTTGCTGCTATTACAGCCACTCCTGTCTCTTTGGTTTCTTAGCAGAAACAAAGGAATGCAAGGAAATTGGACTACCTTGATAAAACTGTGAATTTAGTCAAACCTTTTTTGAATAATATTGATATCAAAATGTCCTATTTGGACTGCAACATTCCACCTCAGAGTCATTGATGCCTTTATTGCTCTATCTGGGGCAATTAAGAACCTTTCAATCATCCCTGTGGGTTCGCCTAAGAACAAAGGAGTGATATGGCTTGATTCAAACTGCTCATCAGCCCATCGTCAACTCATGGTTTCCCTAAAAACAGTACCTAGAGGTTGGGAGGCCATCCGCTATTATCGAGCAGCCTACAAGAAGGCTCTCATGAGTGTTCTGGCAGGTTATAAATCTTTTTTAAAGATCCACCTTACTCTGCTCCTGACACAGTAATTCCCAATACAATTGAGTTGAGCACTTTACCAAGGCGTGTTCATGTTTCCCCCTTGAGCCTCAATGTGGGGTTTAGAATGTTCCTGTATGTATATATTGGCCTTGATTTTGAACTAGTTGAGGTGGTTGCAGAAATAAACAGATGACCAATTGGCAAAGCACCAGGCTATGGTGGTATACTAGTTTATTTGTATAAGGCATCTGTGGTACTCCTAAGGCCTGGTCACATTCTACAACTGTACCACATTTTAAGAAAGTTGACAAAGGTGAACCATTCTTCCTACTGTGCCATCTTGCTCATTGATTCAGCTGCAAAAACTGCAAGCAGAGTTGTATGGGATCGACATGAGCAATGAGCTAGGAAGAATCATATTTTGTCTGATCTCCAGTTTGGATTTTAAATGATTGAGGTACAATTGAGCAATCCCTTAATCTTTATAGTCTGACAGCAAATTACACGTTTGCTAAACTGGGAAATATTTACTTGACTTTCATGGACTTCAGTTCAGCATTCGAATATGTTAACAGAGCGAAACCTTGGGACTTCATGATTGTACTGTGGACTGCAGAGTAAATTGTGGCATATCTGTGACATTTGCACACTAATGTTCCTGCATGTGTGATGTATGGTTCAGAAGGGAAAACACAGGCCCTTTTAATGTATAAAGGAGAATGTGTTAGGGCCGTGGTTAGGGCTGTGTGCTTTCCCCATAATTATTTACACTATACATTAACAAGCTTGGGAAGTTTTTGCTGAGGTCAAGCATTGATTTTTTCCCAGGTGGGATTTCAATGGATACTGTCTTGCAGTATGCCGACAATGTGGTGTTGCTGGCTATGACCCCCACCGGCCTACAAAAGCGCTGTATCTGTTTACTTCGTTTAAAGTAAAACTCACATCATGGTGTATGGTCTCTCTCCAAATAAAAACAGAACTTATACTACAAAAGAGGGAAGATTGGGAGTATTTCCAACCTTTCCTACCTAGATTTATTGATGACTTGGAAACCTTTGGGTTTGGCCAAAAATGCTGAGTTTGCTTGGACCATTGAATCTTTTTTTAAGATATGCAGCCAAACTGGGGGCTAAACCATTAAAATAAATGGTTTCCATCTTTTTCTCTAAATGCATCCCAATTGTCTTTATGGCACTGGAATTTGGGGTTTGCTGATCAATTAGGCATAAAAAGAACAGAGGATGAATGTCTCAGGAGACTTTTGGCAGTTCCTTCCAGTACCTTGGCATCTAAATGCCATGCTGAACTGAGGCTACATTACACCTCGGACCACAATAAATTGAGTACAGTGATGCTCTGGATATCATTCTGGACCAAGGCTGAAACTTACCTTAATGGGCGAGTATTGGAGGACTATGTGAAAATAGATAATGCTACCGAAATCCCATGACTCCTGTTACACCAAAATGGCGGGCAGGGGTGAATGACCACCTCTAGGACTACCTTCCCTTTAATGTGTAAACACATTCCTTTTATGGGGAATCCTGGGGATTCCCTCACCAGTCCCACTCCTGAACACAGGCAAGAGCTGCTATATGGGACAGCAACATCAGAATGACAGTGCTTCTATTGCCATATTTGTGTGCACCACATGACAATTCATCCACTACTGCATATCCACGCTTTAAATCAGGAGAAATACCTCTGGCAGTCATGGTGGGAACCTGGCTAGGTGGTAATGGAGTTTAAATCGAAGTGCAGTCAATGCCTCTTGCTGGGGTGTTAACAATAATTGATGCTATCACCTTCATGGATAATGAATGTGTGGATTAATGCTCTACCGTCTTCTTGTCCACGGAAAATGATGGCACTACCAGATAATTTGTATCTTACCTCAGTATTACCTGTCTACTACCATGATTATTTGTTTAGAATTCATGTGGGCTGGCAGGAGACATGCACAGCATGATTAGGTAATCCAGTGGTAAAGGTAGGGTCTTTTTCTGCAATTCCAAGCATTACAAATCAGCTTCCACCAGTTGTTACGCTAAAGCTCCAAAAACATGTTGGTCCAAGCTCTCACATTGCAGTGTGCTAGTGCCATCCCGGGATGACCGAGCAGTCCACTTGCCCAATGCATCTATATTCGACCCCATGGTCGCACATTCAAATATTAGTGTGTTGAGCCATATTTCTCTGAATAGCAAAATGAGTACCCTTGGGTAACAATAAATATTTTTTTCTGTCAATAGAATCAAGAGGCACTTTAGGGTGCAATTGTCCTAGAGAATATGCCTATTGCCCTGTATGTTGGCAGAAGGACCTTGATTCCAGTCTTAATATTAATTCAGTAGACAATAGACAATCTTTCAATTTGAAAAACAATAATGCAATAGCTATTCGCGGTCTAATATTTGATGATGATTAAGTTACAGTGGTGTGTATTTAATGGTTGGTCTGGAGGAAATAGGTGATTTGAAGGATGAGTCAAATGTTAGATGAATTGTCCCATAACTAGTCTCAATGCCAATCTATATATTTGGATCACACATTTTCTAACATTCCTTCATTCTCAAAAACTATCTACTGTGTTACAACTTACTTATTTTTTCCATTTCCTCTCTGCTCACACAAAGTAGCTTCTAACACAACATTCAATTAGGTAATCCAACATCGGTTTAAAGTGACCCATACAATGTAGAGTCAATAATAAGGGATTTCTTGAAATGTGTCACTAGCTCCGATGTCATATGCAAGTGATATCAATGTTGTGTTTGCTCAGTAGCCAGTTAAACAATGTTAATAATTTGAACTTTTTTTTAATCAAACATTGAAACTGAAATACCAAATTTTCCATTCTATTTGATTTCATTCAAGTTAAATAGCAAAACGTTAACATGGCTTTTAAACACAGCTCATTAAAATTTCACTTGGTTCTTATTAAATTAATCTTACCCTCTAGCAGAGTGTTTATTACCAGACATCAATTACACAGTTTTTTCCACATCAATAAATATTTACATTTGATTAATAATTGGTTTGCATTTCAAGATACTTCAAGTGAATCCTTTACAACTGGAACAGTCATTTAGAGAAGTTATCGAAGCTATACAAACATTTACTACGAGCAACCTAATTAAGATTAAAAAATGGACAATATTGTTATTAAAGTGCCTGCTTTGTGTTGATGTTAAATTATTGGGGAGGCCAATCATACAGTGATAAGATAGAGAAGGAGCAGTAATAGGAAAGTTACTGTGAGATAACTCTTATTCAGCATCAATGGTTGACAATATTGGGGAGCGGTAGCTCTAAAATCAGAACTTTTACGGTGAGTAATATTTTTGCCTTCCACCATGCCTTACCTGTGTGACCTTTCGTAGAAAAGGGGTTTTATTTATTTATCTATTAAGTATAAAAAACATTATGGTGCTGCTCTACCTGGAGATGTCATTGAACTTTATAGTGCAACAAAACAACAGAGATAAAAATCCTTATTACATTGAAACACTAATAAGGACAGGACACTAAACAATACATTAGCAATGAATATCACACAAATGGGGACATTTGGAGTAAAGAGGGGAAAACAGGACAAAGTGAAGGTAATAAGGTATTGCGGGTAAAGGACAGGGTCAAGTAGTAGAATAATAAAGGAGAAGTAGGAGGGGGAAAAGGTAAGCAGAAGGGTGAGACCAGAAAGATAGGGGAGGATGAGAGGTGCAAAGAGGTGCTAGAAAGATTATTTCAGGAATTCATTGATATATCCGGTTTTAAGTTTCTTGCCAAAAGTTAGGAAGTCTTGGCAGTTAGCTCTACTGTGAGAGAGAACAAGAGGGATGAAGCTTGAGGATATTTAGAAGCCTTTGGTAGTCGCCAAGTTCAAAGGTCACCAATAAGTTAAGGGCTAAGAGGAGACAGAAGCCTTGGGTTTTGTCTTTTATTTTCACTGTTTTGCCTTTAACTTAGGCTTTTCAATGATTCATTAGTACACATCAAATCATAAGCAAAATCAGAAGCCCAGTAATACAGCAAATGGTTTACACTGCATACAGATCCTAAAAGTACAAATAACATTGTCAATTATAGTAAATATAGCAGATTATTATCCACAAATAGGGGTATTTACACCATAGCAATAGATTTCTACAGCTAGTAGGGTGGTATTTAATGTCAGGAGCTGGTAGAAAGCCAAAATTAAAAAACACATTCAGAATCAATAGTCAGGTTATTTATTTATTTCATTTATAGAGCGCGCTGTCACCTGGCAGGCATCCTGGCGCTAGCAACTCAGAGTAGAATATAGCGAGGAACAGAGATATGTGCCCCATTGCTAGATCTTAGGAAACAGCCATGTTTTAATTGCCTTCTACAAAGAAGAAGGTCACTAACTTATCTGAGCACCAATGGGAGAGAATGCCAGAGTTTAGCAGCTGCAACCCCAAAGGATCTGCCGCCTGATCTGACCTTCCTAAATCTAGGTACCTTCACCAGACTCACCAGTGAGGAACAAAGAGTTCTCACGGGGACATACCACTCAAACTTTCTTTGCAACGAAACAGGCCCCAGCCCATGCAGGGCTTTAAACACCAAGCAAAAAGACTTTAACTGAACTCTCTGTCTCAATGGGAGCCAGTGCAGCTCCGCCAAGGCCGAGGAGGAAGAGGACCTTCTGGACCATCCTAGCGCTTACTTGGCTGCCGTTGATTGAATCCTCTGCAGTCTATCAAGAAGAACGTTTCGGAGTCTCAAGTACAAGGCGTTACAATAGTCTAGTCGACTGAGAATCGTACTACGTGCTACTAACGTACGCGCAGGAGGGGGTAGCAAAGGGAAAATCTTCCGCAATGATCTAATAATGGCTAAGCAGCAGCTCACTGTTTTCGTCACCTGAGCCTCCATAGTTAGTTTGCTGTCAAACATAAAGCCCAGATTACGAACCGTCTTTACTGATCGAACAGCGGTCGAGGTGACGATGGGCCAGAAGTTGCTGGGCATCACGGGGGGAATCCTATCCGAGGAGCAATAGAGTACCTCCGTCTTACCCGCATTGAATTGCAGTGAGTATTCCTGCAGCCAAAGTGCCGTGTCATGCAGGCAGCTATGAAACACTTCCAGTGACGGTTGGTGATTTACAGATCAGTTGTAATCCACACAGGTCAATTAAATTGCTGCATAGTTTATAAAACATATGCATAGTGTATTTTATATTATATAGATATGTTTCCAATTAGCTAGATTACTCACATCCAGTTTGCAATCTTCCACAATTGCAATTTTTCTTATTCTTGTATTTCTTAGCAGAATCTTAGCAAAAAGAATGGCTGTTGGTGTGAATCATTATCTCCCAATCATTAATTCATTTTGCTCTCATCAGAGCCAAATTTGACAAATATTGCTGTACTTTTGATTTCTTAATTCAGGCGAAACCTTATTCTTACAGCAATCCCTTACCAGTGGGCAAAGTATCTGCTGAATTACCATTTCACATGCTAAGTGTATCCTTTTGGGGCTATACATACCTAGTATTTGGCATTTCGAATTAGTTTTAATTTACAAACTTATTCCAGATAGTGCCACATTTTGTGAGAGGACTTTTGTGCATTCATAGGAAGCCATTGGTGCTTTGCTCATAAAAATGTAACAATGAATCTTTGTAGACCTCATTTTGTATATCTCACCTCATTGATGATTGTGATTTGTAGATGTCAGATACTTAATTAGAACATTTATAAGAACTAGGAAACATGGTTGTAGGGGCAAAGCAGATCATTGAACAGAGACGATCATTTATATAATTCTCTTTCCCAACTCATGAAGAATTTCCTAATGACAGTGCAACAGGGGTGATGCATGGAAGTAGAAAGTAGACAAGTAGTGGCAAGGCCAATAGGTTTGGTGTTGGAGGCCATCCTTTTGGCTTTGTCAGTGCTTATTTAGTAGCAAACAAAATATATGCTGTGCGAACAAATGATGGACGGAATGCTGAACAGATCAAGCATTCACCCCAAGTCAAGAGATTTGGGTTAAATCCATTGGGCCTCATTTATGGGCATGCAATGGGTGTTGCTGGGGACGTTCCCAGCAACATCCATGGCATTGTGGCACTGCGCCAGATTTACGAAAAATTGTAAATCTGAGGCAGCGCCAAAAACGTACGCCTCGCCAGGGTAGGCATAAGGGAGGCACAACAAGGAGAAATATCTTTATTTCTCCTCCTTTTTCTTTTTTCTATGTGTACTGCATTCTGCAGGACACATAGGAAAACGAAAAAGCCACTGGTGATAGTGATTGTTTTTGTGCACGAAGGTATTAAGTCAAGTATTACCTGACTACTCAGTCTATACCTATCAATAATCTCTTCTTAGGTCTGTTCAAACAGGGTGACCATCACCCTAACTATCCTCTCCTGTCTCCTTCTCTCCATCATAGCCAAAATCCTCATCTTCTTCGCAAGAATGTACAAAGCCGTTGAGAAAGAACCAGATGCATTTTGGGGGCCTTTTATAGTTAGTTTGCACATGGTTACCACCTGCTCTGAATCAATGGTTATTGCATTTCCTAGGTGGCCATTTTGCGACTAGTCATAATTAAGAAATCCTTTGAAAATGAGGTTGTGATTTGCAAATAGGAAATCGCTACTTGGGATTTCCTATTTAGTGATTTCCAAAATGCAATTTCTATTAGGTAGAAATCCCATTTTGCGACCGCATATATACCTTTTGTACACACAGAAACGTTATTTTGCATTTCTTAACGGCCTGAAATTGTGATTCAGTTCCTTAAGAAATGCAAAATTGTTTAGTATGTATGGGCTCAAATTGCCTCAATGGACCACTCATAGGTCGACAGATGCAGACGAGATCCGTACGGCAGATTCCTTGCAGAAGTCCAGATTGAAGACCTATGCTGATAAATTACAATGTGCTCAAGACACGGTTTTCAAGGAAGGAGACCGTATCCTGGTCAAGCAAATATGGAAACACAAGTCTGATGATACTCCATTTGATGCTGAACCCCTGAGGGTTGTGATGAGGAAAGGACATATGGTGACCGCTTAACGTCCCGGAAAGACCATCATAAGAGATCCTTCACACTTGAAACATCTACCTCGATGTTTGTCAGCTCCAGATGTCAGAAGTGCCCACCTGAAAGTCCTGAGAGCTCACCCCCTACACCTACCTCCGCATCCCAGGTGCCTGAGGCAGGCTCGCTTCATCAACTTCACACAAATGGGTGTAGAAGAGTGGTTCAAGCACCTCGACAACTCATTGAGGAACTATGATGTATATATGTAATATTTGTACTTTTTATTTAACAAAGGGGGAGATGTAGTATCTTGTAGAAATGAATAGTGGGACCCTTAGGGACACTGATGAAGTCTGTAGGAGAATGACGTAATCATTTGAGTGTGTCTGGGTCAGTGGCGAACTCTGCGGGTATGGCGAAGGAGCGTCGCCCCACTGCTTTCCAGCAGTGTGAAAAAAGGAAAAATTTAATTATTATAACTTGTTTTCCTGCTGTGGCAGCTTTGAGGGCGGGGCTGCTCTGCTCACAGAGCCGGGAAGAAGTGGTGGGCACACTCTGTAAGTATGCATGAATGTTTGGCCGGCTGTCTTAGGCCGGCCAAACAGTTATGCAAGAACATGCCCAGGCTCCCTGTCCCTGCCTGAGCACCGAACCACAGCATTCAGACCAATCACAACGCTGCACTGCAGCACTGGGATTGCCTTCCTGGGTGCTCTGGTCCTGTTCCGGTGCCGGGAGAGATGACGGCGGAGAAATGCGGCGAGGAGGTCAGTTTATTTTTTTTCTTCACCCCCTCTCACCTCCACCGCTCCTGCCCTCCACCTTCCCACCCCGATCTGTGCCAGCCGCCACTGGTCTGAGTGTGGTTAGTAAAATTCATGACGCAGTGCATACAGTTAATGTTGAATAAAGACGTGCACTACAGGACTCTGTGTGTGGTCATTTGCATGCTACTGGACTGGGGAGTACGCTGCAAATGGTACTTAGGGTGTTGGAAAATGTTATGTTGTGATATATTATGTTATATTACGTTACATTATGTTATGTCATGTTATGTAATGTCAGTTTGATGGGTGAGGTCGGAGGCTTAGCCAAGATGCTGACATTTGAATCCTGGTATTCCTGTTTCTTTTGTCACGAGCTCACACCTCTGCAATAAATGTATCGGACAGGCTCTGATGAAATATAGTATCGACCACTCTGTGTGCTTCTGCATGGCCAGACCCACAATTCACGTCCCTGGGGTGTTTAGTGCACATTCTTTCCCATACGAGATCCTGCTTTGTTTTTGGGAGCCGGGCTGTTTTTATCCTACACACATCAGTTCCTTGTTACTCTGAGATGTACTGTGGACTAATTGGGGCAACTTTACTTAATGACCCTTCAACCGAAATGTCTTTCAATCGCTTCCAGGCCTCGGACCCCCTGGTAATGCTGTGTGTCTATTTTTGTACTTCGACATTCAAAATAGCGCACAATAAATAGAAACCGTTTTTTTTTTCCTGAACACAGCCTTCACTGGCTTGAGCATTCATTGAATGTTGGGCGAAAATTATCATTGAAAGGGAAATCGTACAGAAATTCCGGACTGCGTGCTTATATTTAAAAAAGAAAATCTAAAAACGGCTGCAGTGGAATTATTTTTATAATGTGGGTGTTTCTCAGATTGGTAACTCAACCAGCTGCTGAATAAACCTCGATTTTTGAGGGGGCTAGCAGCATAGAAATCTCCAAGTGTGAACAACAAACCTTTTCACATCCCTTTGAAGGGCACCCACGTTTTATCTGCTCTCCAGATCATGCTGTATCTGTGCAGGGTCACCTATGAAGCCTAAAAAAAGGACATTTTCAGGGTCTGAAAGCCATCGCTTACCTCCACTTGTTTTTTTTCTTACAGATGGAAGATATTCCAGGAGAGAAATTGGAATCTGGCTTGTTTCTATTTTGGATTAAGATCATTCCATGTGAAAAGCACCCATTCACCAACATCATTCGCTGTGCCGCCTCACGTGCTAAAAGGTAAGACCGCATCTCAGCACTCCTGGGGGCATATTATCAATGAGATGCGATAATTAACGCAAATCGCGGTTAACGTGATTTACTCTATCGCTGGATTACATCGCTGTGTTAGCGACGTATTATCAACGTTTTGCTAACAGGTGATGTTATTCTAGGGATAGAGGCTGATTCACAGGAATAGTGCGTGAAATCCAGCGATGATTTCACAGCGCTAAGGAGAGGCTTGCTGATAGGGGAGTGTGGACCTAAGCTGGCAATCCACCTCCCATTATCAGTATGACTAAGTAACTTTTAAAGCAGGCGTAGCATTCCTGCGATAACCGCGGTTCGCGTGGTTATTGTTATCGCTTCACGGGTCTGCTGCAAGGCTTGCTAATATCGCGAAGCCGTGTTAGCGAGGATTCCCATTTTGTTCTACTCAGTAACACCTACTTTGCATGTCATTAGCGATATTGATCGCTGACATGCAAAGTCGCCAGGAAACACGCGCTAACGCTTGTTAGGGTGCCCTTGATGATATTGAGATAAGAAAATCGTCGCTTTTTCTGCGCTATGTGCCGAAAAAGCGGCAATATATCTCTTAATAATATGCCCCTAAGCTTTATTTAGAGTTTTGCACACAATCTTGGAGTAGTACTATGGTATAGTTATAATTCTACCATGAGGCATTCCCCCTACATTTAACTTCTCATTTTGAAGTTTGCGGAAGTGGTGTGTAGTGATAAAGATGCCCAAAGATCAGATTATCATATGTTTTTTCAGTTCCATACTAACAACACACATATCGAGCATTACAGGAAGTTGAGAAGGTGATATAACATGGTGTGATGTTACTTCCATTTACCATGGTCGTGTCTCCAGGATGTTCCTTTGACCTGGGCAATGTATCTTTCCAAAGCCAGAACCTGTCATGCATCTTTATATTTATTGCATTTATCTTTTGTATTTAACTCAATATGGGATATTTCAAAAGTTCTTCTTTTTTAAATTTTGTGTTGATTGGCCTTTCTAGTTATGTTATGTTTACATAAGAGCGAAATATAGGCGGCCTAAGGGTGTTTTTGCATACAGTATACTTTCTATTTTGCCAGGAAGTGATGTAAATAAAGTGGAAAAGGCTGGCAGATTGATATCACTACCCAAGACATTTCCACTGTATTTGCCAGGTGATTCCTAATCAGATCAATAGTGTTAAAAGCAAAGGAGAACTAACTTGCTGCATTAAAGTGGCCACATATGTTTTACGTATTTCTGTGCACTTTGTTACCATCAATCTTTTGCTGGAGGTACCTCCTGACCCTATTTCTATGATATGATTAGAAATGACTGCATTCCTCTTACTTTGCAGAAATGGTAAAATGCCTGGTAATTTTGCACATTTCTGCTCTTACCTCTGCATGAGGGCCTTAGTCTAGGCTTCAATACACCCTTCTGTTTTCTATACAATTATTCCTATCTCTGCTGACCAAGTTATTTTGTTACTTTGGCACTGTGGTACAGTTTATACTGTTTATTGCTGGTGGTGGAGCTATTTATCTTATTGCAACGGGCCAATGTTGTAGAACTACAATAAATATTTGCTTTATGCTCTTTACAATAACCTTTTCAACACGGGAAGCTAATGCTCACAAAAGTGCTATTTTATTTAAATTGGTGCATATCTATCACAGCTCTCTGGTGGCCTGAAATAATTTCCCAGCAATCTATTTGTAAGTGTCAAATTGTTGTAATTGTAATTGTATTTATATAGCGCTTGCTACCCCAGATGGGGTGTTGAAGTGCTTTTCGGCGGGTAGCACGCTACTCCGGAAACCAAGCAGGGAATAGTGAGAAAATTAGTATAGGGAAATATGAAATTCATTTGAGTGGTGGACATGCAAGTTTGTGATTTGTATTGAAAAAGGATAGTGGTGGTATAGAAAGGGAAGGGTTTGCATTTACATAGTGCTTTCTACCCCTGACGAAGTGTTGAAGCGCTTTTCGGCAGGTAGCAATCTACTCCGGATCCCAAACAAATTAGTGGTGAATTAGTATTGGGAAATATGAAATTAATTTGAGCAGTAGACATGCTAGTCTGCTATTGTGATTGAAAAAGGATAGTGGAGGGATTCATTTTTAACTCATAGCAGTAGTAGGAGGTATGGGATGAGTAAAGGGGAGGTGGAGGGGGAAAGAATCAATGCGAAGGGTTTAGAAAGGCTTGTGTGGGAGATCTGAATAGTAAAAGAGGTATGAGATGATGCAAGGAGGGGTAGAGGAGAGTCTAGAAAGGGTTATTTTGGGGATTATAGTAGTAGAATTGGCTTCGGGAGGAGTGACAGAGTGGAGGTAGCGGATATATTGAGAGAGGTATAGGGCGGAAATAGGTGAGAGTCTAGAAAGGGTTATTTTGGGTAGCATATTAGTAGAAAGGGGTTTGTGATGAGTGAGAGAGTGGAGGTAGGGGATATATTGAGAGAGGTATACGGTGAGAAATAGGGTAGTGCATTGGAAAGAGTAGTAGAATGAGGTTTGAGATGAGTGAGAGTGGAGGTAGAGGATATATTGCGGTAGGTATAGGGTAGTGCATTGGAGATGCTAAATTAGAAGCAAAGTAATAAATATAACGATACATAAGCCCATGGAAGGTATATATGTATAAGAACGGTAATATATGTAGATTTAAGCTGTATGTAATAAACTCAGACTTTCAAGTGTTGCTGTATTTAAAGTTAATTTATTTGTTTTCATTATTCAGTTTCGTTGTGCTCAAATAGTGAATCAATTGTAGATAAGTAGTTATGATATGATAAACGATGTATTTATTTATGCAGACACGTATATACATGCTAAACACTCTCCTTTACTGCTCTCCTTTACTGTGTCTCCTTCACTGCCTGTCGTTCACTCTCTGTATTTCCCATTCACTGCCTGTCGTTCACTGGTTGAACTTTCCATTCTCTACCTCTATCTAATTTATTGTGTCTCTTTCACTGCCTTAATATAGAGAAGAGGTACCCCCTGGTATGTTTTTATTTTAGGTCTGGGATGAGGGGAAAAGTCAAAGCAATAGGATACAATAGATCCCACCAGACCTGCACCTCCCCAACAATGGCCCACCGCGCCCAACGTCCAGCATTGGCCCACTTTGAAGGATGACACAAACAACGTAGGTACATCAAATGGCCAAATTGACTGAACCACACGCCACAGACCCTTTTATGTGTTATACCACATCAAAGATGATCTAGGAACACCCAAACTATGGGATCCAAAACTAATCAAACACCCTCATTGTTAGCATCCTAAGCTCTGCACATGAGTAACACTACAGTGGTAAACGTATTAGAATTCAAATACCGTACAAACAGTAACCACATTAGATAAGTTCAATCTTGGAGGGAGGTGTATCTTTTAAAATGGCCCGATTTATAGGGGAATTTAGACTGAAATCCCAAAAATGCTCTGCTCCGTTCCTAGCTCTTCTCCCTAGCAATAAATGTCTTTTGATGTCTCCAGAAGAGCAAAGAGTCTCTGGATGCGTAATGCGTCCTGTGAAGTAATAATGGAAAGTTGGTCACCCTAAACCTAATTGTGTCTAAGGAGGGTGATATATGCAATGCAGGGTTGTGGTTCTGTTCAGATATACTATGCATACATGCCAATAGACCCGATTTAGGCGGGAGATTCATATATTTAAAGCAAATAATAGCTTTATTTTAGCTAATTCCTGTCTTAAATTGCCCCTGCTTCAATAGAAGACAATAGGTAAATTAAATTCCCCTTATTAATATTTTTTTAATTTCCCACTTTCCTCTTATAAAATGTTGTGTATAAGTAAACATGGAGGGTCCTTCCAAAAAGAAAATAAGAGCCAGATGTACGACCCTATTTTGCATGCGCAAATGGGTTTGCGGCCCGTTCGCACATGCAAAATGTCACAGGGCAATGTACAATTTCTAAATAGTGAATTGTAATTTATTTGCGACTCGCTATTTAGGAATTGCGAGTCGCTATTAGGAAGGGGCGTTCCCTTCCTAATAGCGACCCCAAAGCCATGTATGAATGTTTTGCGACTGCAATTGCGGTCGCAAAACAATCGCAAATTACCACCTTCTTCAAGAGGGTTGTAATGCACTCTCAAAAGGGAAGGGGTTCCCAGGGAACTCCTTCCACTCTGCAACTGCAGGGGAAAACATTTTTTAGGGGCAGGCAGTGGTCCCAGGGACCTTTGCCTGCCCTTCAAAAATGAAACGAAAACGTTTAATTTTTGTTTTTTTAAAGGCATCCCGCTTTCCTTTAAGGAAAACAGGCTGCATTTAAAAAACAAAACCTGCTTTATTGAAAAGCAGTCCCAGACATGGAGGTCTGCTGAGCCCAGCAGGCCACCATCCCTCGGAGGGCCAGTCATTCCCAATGGTGTCTCTAATTTCGTGTGGCTCATTAATATTCATGAGCCTTGCATTTTGTGACCCCATTGGGCAATGCTAACAGTGTCTCTGACAGTGTAGTACATTGTAAATGGCGCCTCGCAATTTACGACACGCAATTGAGCGCAAATTGCGAGGCACAATTTACAAGGGTCGTACATCTGGCCCTAAGTAACCCTGTCATTTTCTAGATGAGACTAAATTCACCATCTGCTAGTGCAACTAGAAACAGAAAGAAGTCAATCCTTGATTTATGCACCCAAAAGCATTTGGCTCCATGGACATAAAAGTCGTCACTGACCACCATTCATAGGGGTAGCAGTAGGCTGCGCTGCACACAGTACTTCGCAGGCAGAACATCTACTACACTTACCCGTCTGGGTACTCCTTTGTCACGCAGTCTGTACACATTGCACCTGGTCCTGACTTCGGAGTTCCTGCTTTAAATATTATTATTATTGTTATTATCATTTGGGGTCGGTTAATGGAAACACAAGTGACAGGAATGAAGGGCATTTTCATGATCGTACCACATGCCAGTCAACAGATGCTTGAAGGTAAACATCGTTTACCACTAATCCTTTTCCCCGCAGGCAATTACAATGCAGTCATTACAACGACCGCGTTGTAACAACGCATACCATTACTCCGCAAGTTAGAACAACGACTTGCGGAGGGGTCAGAAGGTGTTGGATTTAAAAGCCAACACCTTCCCTTCTGTTGCACAGAGTGGAGTTGGAATAGTAAATTATACTATTCCAACATCCAGCGCCCCACCACCCGTAGAGTAAGCCACAATTAGTGGTCACAAATAACAAAGCAACATTTTGCGTTTCTAAATTGCTGTGTACTAATAGGCCGCATTAAAACCACCTTCCTAATAAATATAAATCAGGCAGCTCATGTTCTTTGAAGGAACTGGTTCTTTTTAACCCCCTAATGCGTCCTCCTCACTACCTCTACAGTGGCAGTGCATAGGATGTCAACCGATCATCCTTCGTATTCGAAAAGAAAATGCTTCTGTTTTAAAAATCAGAAGCATTATCTTTTCCGAAATTAAAGTCGCAATGCGAGGAAAGGTCTTTCCTCGTATCTCAAGTTTGAATATTTTTTGTTTTGCTGTAACACCAGTGGGAAAACCTGTGCTGAAGTCGAAGCAAAACAAAGTGAAAGCAGGCCGCTCTAATGGTGCAGCCTACTTTCACTTTTGAGCCATGCTAGGGGGCCTAACTCTGCCCCAATGCACCTATCAACATAGTAGAGGTAGCTCTGTCCCTCTGGAGTGGATCCCTACTTGTGAATCACACTAGGCACACAAGATCCCCCTACTAGATAACAGGGTTGTTTATGTGCCAGGGGAGCAGCCTTCTTGGGCACGGACCCATGCTCCTTTGGACACATCAGTCTTTCTGCCCCTGGAGGGCAAATAACAGGCCCCCCCAATTGGCCAACATGGGGGGGAGCAGAAAGCCTAAAAGGCACCAGGGAATTTTGTACTTCACTGTTGTGGGGGTTTGACATTTGCGCATTGGCCTGTGCGCCCCCTCCATTGGGCAAATCAGTCTTTCTGCCCCACCCTGGGGGACTAATAGGGGTTGTTTATCAATAATCTGCCCCATGGGGGAGTAGAAAGACCACTAGGCACCAGGGATTTGCTCACTTCACTGTTTTTGCTGGGGAGCGACTGTGGACCCCTGGGCCTGTTCTCTACCCACCTCCGGCTACAAGAGTCTTTTATCCCCCTGGGGTATTTACCTCTAATCTCTCTCCGGGCTTGTGGGGGGCAGAAAGCACACTAAACCATCAAGGGCTATTTTTATTTACTGTTTTGTGGGAAGTGGCCCCACCCATTGTTCATGGCCTGTGCCTCTGCCCACCGCAGGGCACAACAGTCTTTGTGAACTTCTGGGGTTGATTAGGGGGCATTTACCCCAAAAGCACCAATTGGCAAGGTAGACTCACAGATGCCAAGTTCCAGGTGCAGGGTTGTTGGAAGCCTGTTATGTCCCTGAGGCTTCAGATTAGGATGCCAGCCAACTAGAGCTTGGATTCAAACTAGGGTTCTGGGTTCAAGAGGTGTTGGTCCAGTCCTTCTCACCCAGGCAAGAACAGCAGTAGGTAGCAGGGCAGCAGTCCTTCAGAGCAGCAGTCCAGCAGATTGGCAGTCCTTCCAGAAGCACAGTAGTCCTTCTACCTGGCAGAGTATCCACAGGTCCAGAAGTGTACTGAAGAGTTGGTGTCTGAGGTTCAGTATTTATGCCCAGTTGTGCTTTTGAAGTGGGGAGAAGCTTCTAGAGGCATGTCTTTGTAGTGTACAGGTGCCCTGCCTTGCTTGCTCCAGACTAACTATATGAGGTATGCAGCCCTGTGTGTTGAGGCAGAACACAGCCTATTCAAGTGTAAGCGGGCTGTGCCGAGCCCCTTCCTCCCATCCTGCCAGTGATGGCCCATCCAGGCACACCTAAGCTCCCTATTGTGTGGCTGTCTAGGAGGAGTAAACCAGGCCAAACTGTCAACTACACCCAGTCATGTGACTTAGAGATAGGCTCCAGGCACCAAATGGCTAGAGCAGAAAAATGCCAGATTTCTAAATGTGGTATTTTCAAAATTGTAATTTAAAATAAGAATTCACCACAAGTTATGATGTTTCATTACAGTTTCAAAGACACCAAACATGAACTGGGTACCTGCTACAATTTGGGAAATTACAGCTTATTAAATGTAATAAGGTAGCTCCAATGTTATCCTTAAGGAGAGGTAGGCTTTGCAGTATTAAAAAAATAATTTAGGAGTTTTTCACTACCAGGACAGGTAAAACTAAAACGCATGTCTCACTTTGTTTATAAATACATTGCTTCTTGCCCTCTGCACTGTTCAAGGCTTACTCTAGGGGTGATTTGTAGGTATTAAAAAAGAAGGTTTGGGCCTGGCAGAAGGTTTATTGTGCCAGGTCAAACTGGCAGTTTAAAACTGTAAACATAGGCTGCAATGGCAGGGCTGACACCTGTTTAAAGTGCTGCTTAAGTGGGTTTCAAAATCAGTTCTGCAGGCCCACTGGTAACATTTAATTTACAGGCCCTGTGCATTTAGCGTCCCTGGGCACAGGTAGTGCCACTTTGCTAGAGACTTACAAGTAAATTAAATATGCCAATTGGGTATAAGATATTTCTACCATGTTTTAAAGAGAGAGTACAAGCACTTTAGCACTGGTTAGCAGTGGTGAAGAGCACAGAGCCCTGAAATGTGCAAAAACAAAGTCAGCAAATGGGAGGTCTGAAGGCGAAAGGTTAGGGGGGAAAACCATGCCAAGGATGCCAGGTCTGACAGCAAGGTAGAGCGCAGTTGCGTTTGTGAGAATTCCAGTGGCAGCAGCGTTCGAGAGGAAACAGAGATACCTACTTAACAGTCATGACCATGGCGTTTGCATTCTCTGGCTTTCTTCATCATTCTGGTCTGCTGTATTTTGTCTATTAGAATTTTTGTTGCACTGAACTATCTGGCTGTGGTTAGAGGGGGCCCTTATTAACAACTGGATAATGTTTGTTGAGACTCTGAACCCGATAGAAATGTAATATTGTAAGGGATATTGTGCATGAATAAAACAGTTTAGCATCCAGTGAGGACATTCAGAGACCATAGAGAGCTTTAAGCTTGCTTATACTTGTGGAGGAAGAAGTGATTCTGTTATGCAGCACTGTGAGCTCATGTTAAAGACTGTGAGACCTCTGACAAAGTCTGCAGAAAGAATCTGTGCTTGTGAAGAAACCATCAGGCATTCCTGGTCTCCATTTTATATGCCTTTGTGACTTCAACAACAGTTTACATTTCTTTGGTGAGTGTGAATACATGGATATCGGAATTTTGTAGGAATTAGCAATTCTCTTTAGATTTTTGATGTGCATTCTATTTGTGGTTAAACCACTGCAATTCCAACCATCCCAAAGTCTGCAGCAGGTTTAAGAAACCTAACGTTGTCTTTCAGGCAAAGTTTAATGTTCCCTATTTTTAGTGCAAATTGCCACATCACCCTTTTCATTCTATTGGTCGGATTAGCAAAACGTTCATCCAATGCAGCCAAATACTCAAAGTTGCTGCGCTGCATTGCATGAGAGGGAGAGAGCAGGAAAGCACTAATATGGTACCATCCTGCTCCCTCGATAGTGGACAAATAGTCTGCCAAGTGCCATTCACACACCTTTACGCCATAGTGTAAAGGTGTCTGCATGAGTCTAGCATAGATTTTGTCCTGGAAGGGACCCTTCCAGTACAAAATACTCTGCCTTTACTAACTTTAAAACTATTCCCACATTGAATGTATGCTGAACAGTGCAGCACACGTGCAAAGTGGGAAATGTTTCTCCTTTTTAACATCTGCTTTCAAGTGGCGTTATGTTTTGGTGCAATACCCTGTCTGCTATTGTTAGTAGATAGGGTTTTGCACTAGGGTTTTGCGCCAAAAACCATGGGTGGTTGCATGGGATCTGCCATGGACCACCCATGGAATGCCCCCTTGACACAGAGTAACATCACATCAACACTTGGTGCTGCTTTGAATTACTTTCAGGCAACTTTCCAGTGCAAAATATCAAAAAAACAAGTGCAGGTTTGCATTACGTTTGTAATGGGTACATAGGGCAAATTTTTTTTTAATCTGAGCCCATATGTCTTTCTCATCTGTACCCTCACCAAAACCCTTCCTCTCAATATGCCACGCCATCCTCTGTCACTTTTGACAACAGAGTTGGTGCTGCACTAAGGTGGACAGCTGGAGCTGTGACGTTCCTGAAAATCAAAAAGCTCAGCACTGTGGACAGTGCACAGAAGAGGGACCGGCAACAGGAATTTGCCTTCGGAATACAAGGTGCATGATTGCCTGCAGAATGTGCATGGCTAGGGCAACGGCAACAGGGGTTTTAAAAAAAAGGCATTCTTTAGGTTGCAAGGACGTTGCCCTCACAACTTCTCACAACCTTACCGCTCACCACTGCCATTCGAGTCCACATATCCAAACAACCTACTGTGGCCTTGTGTATCATTTTCTAACATCTACCGGGAAGCACAAAAAGTGTACTCTTGATTCAACAGGACTATCACTACAACCACTGCAGACTACAGACTGCAAGTATTGAAGACAAAATGTAATTGGAGAAAGGGGAATGGATAAGGCAGAAGAAAGAGACACTAGATATCAATCATGTCACTTTTCTGAGGGTGGACATACACAGATTGATAGGGACAGTTAGCTAAAGAGAAATAATCAAATCTTTAGTAATTTGTCATAAACTTACCGCATTTAAATTCCACAGAGAAAGGCTATACCTTTAGTGTATCTCTGTGTAACCTATTCTCTGTATCTTTAGTATGTAGCTGACTTTCTGGAAAGTAAATACAATGAGATAAAACTGGCCACTAAAACGCTGCTTAAACTCCCTCCCTATTGTCAAGATAACTACCTCTAACGTTTTGTGTGTGTGCCTTCTGATATCGACTCGGGGGAACAGCCATTTTAACGCGGTTTTTACCACGCGTTGCAATTACATTGCATGCGTTACAACGCATGCAATGTTACAACGCTTGGTAAAAACCACGCATACCATTACATTGCATGCGCTTTTACAACGCATGCGATGTAATGGCTATCCACATCGTTGTGAGGAAACTGAGGCTGTTTCCTCACAACGACTTGGACCTCTGACGACGCAGGAAGCAGGAACTGGGAGCAGAGACGGTGACGCTGGAACCACGAGGAAAGAGGTAAGGCTGATTGTGCTTAGGGTGGGGGTAGTTGTTTAAGGTAGGGTAGTGTAGTGTAGAGGTGGGAGTAGTGTGGGTAGTGTAGTAGTGTTTTAGTGTTTAGGGTAGTGTAGGGGTGGGAGTAGTGTGGGTAGTGTTGTAGTGTTTTAGGGTTTAGGGTAGTGTAAGGATGGGAGTAGTGTGGGTAGTGTTGTAGTGTAGTAGTGTTTTAGGGTTTAGGGTAGTGTAGGGGTGGTTGTAGGTTGGCTAGTGTAGTAGTGTTTTAGGGTTTAGGGTAGTGTAGGGGTGGTTGTAGGTTGGCTAGTGTGGTAGTGTTTTAGGGTTTAGGGTAGTGTAGGGGGGGAGTAGTGTGGGTAGTGTAGGAGTGTTTTAGGGTTTAGGGTTGTGTAGGGGTGGGAGTAGTGTGGGTAGTGTTGTAGTTTAGTATTGTTTTAGGGTTTAGGATAGTGTAGGGGTGGGAGTAGTGTGGGTAGTGTTGTAGTGTAGTATTGTTTTAGGGTTTATGGTAGTGTAGGGGTGGGAGTAGTGTGGGTAGTGTAGTAGTGTTTTAGGGTTAGGGGTAGTGTAGGGGTGGGAGTAGTGTGTTGTGTAGGTGTAGGGTTGTCACTTACCTTGCATACTTTTACCACAAGTATAGCTTTACCACGCATGCCTTTGCGTTGTAATGGCATGCATGGTAAAGGCATACTTGTGGTAAAAGTATGCGATGTAATGGCATGCGATGTCATTGACATCGCATAGTAATACCCGCGTTGTAATGGCACGCGTGGTATTAGTATGCAATGTAATGACATCCATCCATCGGCTCGAGTGGCTTTGTTTCTGATTTACCTTTGGTGCCTCTGAAAAATAATTAACGTTAATTAGTACTCTGTAATTCCTAATCTTGATGAAACATGTATCACTTACTAAGCAAGCATCAGATACTATAAGTCTTTTGTACCTAAAACACACATCATAGATACGTATCATAATCATTGGTGCTTTGATGATAGATTATTTCCATTCCTACAAAAAACAATTAGGCTAAAAAAGAATAAACATAGGGGCATAATTACAAGCCCCAGGTGACGGCACCAGAGCGTCACTTTTTCTGACGCTCCGGCGATGTTGCTCTCAACTGAATATTTACAAGGTGGAGTTACGCCACTTAACATGGCTTAATGCCACCTTCTAAATATGCCCCTTACTGCAGCAGTCTGCTGCAGCAAAAGGTCGGGCAATGGATGTTGCTTTGGGCATTATGCCACAACACCAATTGCTGTCCCATATTTACCAAGTTTGGGGCATCGCCAAAAATAGGACCAGGAAATACCTGGTCTTAAACAGGCGATACGAGGAGAAATGTTTTATTTCTTCTAGTATTTTGCTCTTTCCATGTGTGCTGCATTGTGCAGCACCCATAGAAATAGCAAATTGCCTGTAAAGATTGTTTATGTGACTGTTAAGGGACACTTTCCTGCACTTCAGCAATCACCCCTACAGCGCAGGCACCCTTGCACCATGTTGCTATGGTGACTGCACTGACGTTAGGCAGCATTTTTAGCGCTGGGGGAAATACATGGGTGCGCTGAAGTTTTGTAAATAAGGCACATCACTGCATTTAAAAAATGTCGGAGTGCGACGTTAACAATTTTGGAGTAACATTGCGCTCCGACATTTTATTTGTAAATATCACCACTTAGTCCCCAATGTCTGGCTACAAAAGTGTATCTCAAGAAGCAGTTTACAGGTTTGTTTTCCCAAAATGATTTGAGTTCCAGAATGGTTCTCTGTAACATGACTGTCTTCTCAGAAAACTGTTTAGAAAAATATTGCTCCTCCAACATGAATGACCGTTCCACAAAGCAAACTTCTTGGTGGTAGCAACATAGTAACTTGATTGTCCAACAAGGACTCTGTGAAACAGGAGGGCCTTACTAGACAATCTAAGATCGCTGCGAACACCAAACCTTGTGAGAGTTTGGGACTCTTGGGAATTGTGGTTCCTGTTCAGGTGGTGTCCCTTAGTGGAGCCTCCATGAGTGTGAAAACGTTCACCAGGCCACGCTGGAACTTGATGCACACAGAAAGGATTCACCGCAAGCCGACCTACAGCACAGTGTTCTGCGCGGTCTGAATGCCCAATAGTAAGCCCTGCCTCCTGACAGTTTCAGGTAGAGATGTGTAACAAATACAAGAGTAGAGTTGTACTAAACTTTACATTGGCAGTAACATATTTTGTTGACTACTTTTATTGGGAAACAGCCGGTACTACGCAACCATTACAACGCATGCCATTACATCGCATGCCGTTGCAACGAAAAAGGTGTGCAACAGTGGGTAGAAGGTGTTGGATTTAACACCAACACCTTCCCTACTGTTACACACACTGGAGTTGGAATAGAAAATTAATCTATTCCAACTTCCAGTGCTCCCCCGACAGCAAGTCAGGGTAAAGGTTGGCGTTGCAACGGCATGCGATGTAATGGCATGCGCTGTAACGTCAAATATTCAATTTTATTACAACCATAGACCATGACTACAAGCTTCTCATAAATAGGATGAGCACGAAAATAATTTATTATTTAAAGTACCCATTTTTTTGAGAATATTGCGGTAAATGAATCTTGGCTTCCATTTAAAACACGGTAGGAACAAAACACTCCAGTAGTGGTGATGTACAATCTTCAAAGTGCCCTAAGGAATAGTGTCAACAAATGTCTCGTGTGTATGTGTGTGTGTGTTGTCTGTGTGCAAAACACAAGCATTGGCAGGGTAGAAAAGAGGGTAGACAAGAGGTTTTAGCTTTTTTAGATTCTAATGTATGAGTAAAATCGAAGTTGATTTTTCCACAATGTTCTTAATATTGAACTTCCAGACACCGATTCTTTCTCAGCCAGTGATAAAATAAAATTTAATTTATTTGATGATCAAACGCATACAACTTTTGTTTTCAATTCCACAGAAATTTCCCGGCTCATTTCCTACATGGCTTCTTAACCAGCAGCCTGAAGCACATAGTGAAAAATGTGAACTTCCCAGTCACGTGGCGGGTGCCTAATCCAAGATGTCTGATTCTAATTAACAGCACACATTCACCTGAAGGCCAAATTCAGTATGCAGCAGTAGCTTCTGTTGACTACAACAATGTCCATTATATGCACAGCCACCATTCTGTATACAAATGCCAAGAAAGAAGCAAACCCGATGGTATGATTTACTTCCAAAGTTAACTTGGCGGAAAGCTGATCTACAGAGATATACTGGGAATTTATCCAGCCTAGTCCATTTTCTTTATTTTAATGCCCAACATTACTGACCCCTTCCTGTACCTACAATATTCGAGCAGGGGCGTACACAGGCCCCGCATCCCCCGCGGTGCGGGGTGGGTCCTCGAGCTGCAGGGGCCCCCCTCAGCCCAGTAATAAAACCTGAGCGCTCTGTATTAAATCCGGATCGGGGCCCCTCTGTGTACATTGCAGGGGGGCCCCTTAAACTTTCGTTACGCCACTGTATTCGAGTGAAAAGGGAATGGAGGCACCAAGGTTTTAGGGGTCTGTTGAGCACCTACGTTCAACTTGGACATCAATTTACGAACATAGGGGCTTATTTATGAGTTTTGTGTCATGCTTGCAGCACGCAACGTGGTACATGCATGCCAAACACCTATAAATCAGATTTTTTACGCCATGCAGAGCCACTTTGTTTGGCTCTGAATGGCTTCAAAATCTGGAGTAATGAACGCAGTGCTGATCACTGCGTTGTGTTACTCAGACCTGTGTAGGCGGTCCATGGCATTCAGTGGTTGCTCTTTACAAATTCAGATTGATTGATTGATTGATTCCCATGAAACGTCCATGGATTATGACCCATCTCCAGATTTACAAGAGCTGTAGACCTGGGGATGCATCAACATCCTACACCTTCCCAGGGGAGGCATAACGAGGAGAAATATCTCTATTTCTCCTCGTTTCTTTCTCTTTCTATGTGTGCTGCATTTTGAAAAAAAACAATTCTGCATGCAACACAGGCCCTCTTGCACCATGGTGCAACAGTGCTTGCATTGGCGCCAGGCTGCCAAAAGAAATGCACCGGATTGCCTTTAATACGGCACATTCCTGCCCTTCCCCTGTCACGCAGTGCAGCGCAGCAAGGTGACTTGCTGTGCTGCACTCCCTGACTTTCCCATAAATGAGCCCCATATAATCTGCATCCTTTAACAGAATCAAGGTTTTGGGAATTTTTAGTTGCTAAAGTGCACTTAGGATCGCTGAAAGTCTGCCAATATGGCAGCATTTCTGTATTCACATGTTTAGCGGTACGGGAGACACAATGGAAGCTGCAGGGAGTGGTACCCCTGCAAAATGTATGAAACACCCCCCATGAATGTGATTATTCACAATAATTTTATATTAAGATTCCCATCTCAGAAACTTATATAATTTTAAACCTGACAAAGGTCAGAGTCAGAGCCTTACCAGGGTTATAAATAGTACACATATATCATGATTTGGTAGATGATGGGTTTTCACTTAGCGAAAGAAATGTATACTGGCAAATTCACAATTGTCTATCACTTATGGATGGAAAATATTTCACTTGATGGGATTTTTGCATTCACATTTTGTGCACTGGAGCCGTTCAAACAATTAGATATGTCACAGACATTTGGGAGACTCCTGGAACCATATGTACATGGAAATGGCACAGCGCGCCGAGCAATTTTGCAGCACTTCGTAATTTTAAAAAAGCAGGCATGCGGCGTATTTACCAGAATACGGCACAACCCTGTGTTCTCCCTTGCGCTGGCACTGAAAAAAGCTGCCTAGCACCAACACACTCTTGCACCATAGTGAAAAGGTGCCTGTGTTACAGGAATTATTGATTATCATTAATGGCGATTTGTCACTTCTAGTGTGCTGCTCGTTGCATCAATCTATCACCTGCTATTCACTCAGTGGAGTTAGTTTTTGGCAGTGCCTCAGATTTACATATCCTTGTAAACCTGGGGCAGAGTCAAAAATAATGGGTGTTGCAATGGAACGTCCAAAGCAACACCCTTTGCATGCCCCTTTCATGCAGAAACTGTGTAAAATGGTACCATTTTTACAAAGCGGCATTAAGCCACACAATGAGGCTTAATGCTGCTTTGTAAATATGGTGCAGGGCATTGCACCACAGGAACGTCGGAAAAAGTGATGTTACGTTGGTCCAATCCCCTTGTAAATATGCCCCCTGAATCTCTAAAAATACAGGCTCCTACTTCAAGCATAAGACTACAGGTACACTTACAAATCTTCACAAAAGGCATGTGAATTGGACCTGAAATTATTTCTACCCTGGAATACATACACTAATTAAGTGAGGAAGCCAGTGCGGGCACGCAATCGCTTGTCTAAATTGTTTGAGAGTGGTGCTTAATTTGCAAGATCATGGACTGTGTTAACCTCAAAGACTATGAGGCAATGTGCGTCTTGATATTGACTCAAAAAGGAAGTTTGAGATCAGAAATATAGGAAAACCATGAAGTGTAGTGAGGACAGGGGATTAACTGCGGACATTGCTAAGTTAGCATAAGTTAGTACATGCTTGGCTGCCATTTTGCCGCTTTTGCACACAAAACTACATGGCCTTGTTCTCGTAAATACTCTGCTTGCGCATTTTCACATGAGAACTGTCTGCCTTTCACACATCTAGCTGTACACTGTGCTCTTCGTCTGCACAGAGTGTTAAAGGTCGAAAAACAATGTATGCTGTTGATTCACTTTGGTCAGTCCCACGCCCATAGACACAACATAGAACACAGCTGCACTACTGAAAATCGGGTGCTTTTAATATGGCATAGCATGCATGTAGAGGCACTTGGAGAAAAGCTTTCAAGAATAGAAGAGCTGTGCTTGTACGGAGATGTAAATCCTTGCATCTAAACTTGGAGGTATGGGGTTCCCCTGACAAAGCTCAGTGGTCTTCTATAATTATAATAAACTAGCTCTTAGCACGGGGAGGGTGGTAAGGCATTGTAGTTCTGTTTCCACTGTCATTATAATATGGTTTCCCCATTCGTGTTTTATGGAATTGTAAGAATGCTGATTATATTGTTCTTATGCATTTTGCTGCTAGTATTGGTTCGTGTACTGCATTATAGAGCACGTTAGTTAAAATAAACATTTTAAACTATACAGTGTCTATGTTGTGGACTAGTACGAGTGTTTGAATTAAAGAGTGCTCTTGTTCCCGCGATTCCTGAGAGGGTCGAAGTGACATGTTCTAGGATGACTAATCATTGGTAGCTGCGCTGTAGTACGGAGAACGAATGAGACACTATAGCTAGTAGGATTGGGGTTCTGGGCACCGAGGAGGGTTTTTCAGTACACCACTGCACACCAAGGTCCTGGTTTCCTGCGCATAGTTCTGTGTATGTGCAGAATCCCTGCAACAGAAGGTTTATTACAATTTAAAGTGCTACACAGAAAATAAAAAATACAAATGCAGCAGTAATCTTATTAAGATACATGGATGCCACCTGTCATGAAGGCTCCCATGTATAGGAATAATGCAATAATAATGAGCAAAATCAGAAAATAGACCAAGTCTCAAATGTGCAGCAAATCAATAAGAAATTGGACAGCATCCCCAGTAGAAATACAAAAGATCTGGCTCACCCCCCAAATTCAAGGATTTATATAGCCATTACAAGCATAGGAAACCATAGAAACTGCAAAGTTATCATGGTGTAAGTATTAATACTACAAATCACATTTCATATTTCTAAAGAATCACATAATCCTGCCATTTTAGCATAACCTACTACATGCATATTGATTCGCCTTGGGAGGTGGTGATCCCTGGGTCCTATATGGCCAAGGAGGGGGGCAGTGTGGCCCCCCTCACAGTTTTTGAGTGGTGTGGCCCCGGGGGAGTGTGGTCCCCAGAGCCTGGAGGGTCTGCATGGCCCCCCATTCATTCTATACTTAGCCCCAGGGAAGTTGTGGTCCCTGGGGCTTGTAATAAGCCTAGGAGGCGGGTCTGCATGGCCCCCTCCATTATTAAAAGCGAAAGCCCCAGGGAGGTGATGGTCCCTGGGGATCTGAGCAGGCCCAGGAGGGAGGTTCGTACGCCCTCTCCATTCTGTAAATAAAGCCCCAGGGATGTGGTGGTCCCCAGGGCTCTAACAGCCTTAGGAGGGCCCAGAGCGCCCCACACCCCTTCCTTTTGAAAAAAAATCCCCCCGGGACCTAGCCTCCCTGGGGCTCATTTTAAAGCTAGAAGGAGTAGTGTGCATTCTCATCTCGCGCCCTCCACTGGCTTCCCGTGGCTGAGAGGGTACAATTCAAATCGTGCACTTTACGAGCATGGGCCCACCTATTTACAGAAGAGGTTTTCTTTTTATGTCCCGCTCAGACAACTTCAATCCTCTGCCCCTCTGTTGGCAAGGGAGCCTCATTTCTCACGTCACAAACTGGGTGGCTGCTCTCTTGCTGTCAAAGCTTCTCAGGCTTGGAACGCCCTTCCATTTTTCCTGCGCAACACTCAAGACCCGTTAGCATTTAAAAAACTATTAAAAACTAATTTGTTCCCGTAATTGCTGGTCACTAAGTTGTAACTCCTCTTGGCTCCGCGCTGGGACACTCCTTGGAGTAGCTATTGCGCGCTATAATAGGATTTAACATAACATAACATAACAAAGCAAGTGCGGGAGTCCACAATTGTTTTTCTTTTCAATTTTGCCATGAATTCACTGATCCACCCACAAAGTCATGGCAAAATTGAAAAGAAAAAGATTTTTAAACCTCAGAAGGGTTCCTATGGGACCCCACCACCACATATAGGGGTCAGGGTATTTCTACTCACCCCCTTTTCTATATTTGTAATTATTTTTGTGGGACTCAAGCCGAGTCCCAAGATTGCGGCAACACTTCTTGGTTGAATTGTTGGTAGCCAATCAGATTACAGCATGGAACTGTTGGATCTATGGAGGATCCGCGTCATTAGATGTATATAGATATACAAATTTGAATTTCGGTTACTATTTAAAAAAATACTGAATGGATTTATACTAAACTATCAAAAGACTCTCCTCCGGACCAAGATCTACCTTTCTGCCAAATTTGGTGAAATTCCCATCAGCAGTTCGGGCTGTAGCCATGTCTAAAGTCCCCGTGGGAATTAGCATAGGGATGTAATATGGGAGATCATAAGCAGTGCAATGCGGGGGTGTAAGTTATAGTTAGCTAAGGTAGCTATAACTGCTGAATATCTATGATTTTGTATGAGTGAAATTTGAGCCTAACTATAATGTTCCTGTAACCTTTAGATTTTTCAGTGACTTTCTAACTATAACGTGCTTGTAATCTTTGTTTTTTTAATGAATTTCAAAGGCTTTTTATATTCTAATTAGTAACTTTAATCTGTAACCTTGCAGAGTGGGTACGTGAAGGATGAAAATGAGTGAAAAACCCAAACATCAGACATTGTACCAATTTGAGAAATGAGAAATTCTTAGAACATCTAGTTTCTATACTTGAGACATTGATCAAACTTAGTACTGCACTGCTTCCATAATATACAAGAAATGCCTAGCTATTATTGGTATCTTAGCATTAATTGATTCATTTTTCAAGTGCATTCCTACATAATAGCTGCTATTCTCATAATATAAACATGTTGCCTTTACTTTTTTCATGTTTCTTTAGCAGTAGTGTGGTATCCATAGTTCATTTAGTGCCCTTATTCTATTCAGAACTGCAAGTCATTTGTGGATTAAAAATAAACAGCCCTGAATTACTGGAGCAAGGACAAAAATATATATACCTTCTTAATCGGATTTGCTGTGAGCTTTCATACATTTTGAATTGCTGGACTGTAACCAGCACATGAGGAGACGTCTCTCTCTCTGTTTCTGCAAAATATTACTGAAAATAGTGACCACTGCCTTCTGACCATTCTGGTCTCACTGCACCTGCAGCACCATGTCAATGTTTAACCCCTTCAGCGCGGCGCAGATTTCCGCGCCACGCTGAAGGTTCTGAGCGCGGGCGGGGCCATGACGGAACGGTTCCGTCATAAGCACAGCCCAACCGACGTGCATGACGGAACCGTTCCGTCATGCGCGTCGAAGGGGTAATAAAATTTAGTGTTGATATTGCTAGAATTGTTTTGCATTTATTTTTTAGAATCGTGAATCCGTTGCGATACATGTTTTCCAGTACCGCGGTTATTCGAAAAAACCATCATGTTTTTGACAGTGCTTAAAGACATATATTGAAGATATGAAATTCATACTTGAAATAGGTGATCATTTAAAATAAAAAAGAAACAAAGTATATTGGATAAATAATCTCAAACATGTTTTAGTGTATTTTTTTGAATTTGCGATGATGATACAAATTCGTGAATCCCATGTGACTCAGGAACAAATGGATTTTACTGGTTAAATCAGATTTCAATCATTTAAAGAGGAAGGAGAGGAAGGAGGGTGTGTGAGTGGGTGTATGGGTGCATGAGTGGCTGTTTGAGTGGGTGTTTGGTTAAGTGGGTTGGTGTGTGAGTGGCAATATTGGAGTGTGAATGACTGTATAGTTGAGTGAGTGGGTGCATGAGTGGCTGTATAGGTAAGTGAGTGCATGTGTCAGAGGCTGTATGGGTGAGTGAGTGGTTGAGTGAATGGCCGTATGGGTGAGTGGGTGTCTTAGTGGCTGTTTGAGTGAGTGAGTGCATGAGTGCCTGTATGGGTACGTGACTGGGTGAGTGAGTGAGTGGGTATAGTAGTGCTGGGTCTTGGGCTACTGACTCTACTTTTGTGAAGCATCACCATTTGAATTGTGCCCTGGATGACTGTGTGAATTTTGGTTGCAGTGTTTTTCGTGCTGTGGGGCATGTTGCTCCCATTACATTCTATTATGTTAATAAACATTTCACTTTGGTGCGCTTCACACCTGTGTGCAGTCTGTTTTGTTTCTGCTGGTGTGCCAAAGGCCTTCATGTGTTTGTTGCTTTGGTGTGCCTCATTATTAATGACTGGGTCGAGGACAAGGGACATAGAGGTAATGCTGTGATTACTTACCGGTAATCCTCATTACTCTTAGTCCTTCTCGTCCTCGACCCAGTCATGCTTCCCACTCATCCTCCCTGATTCAGGCCGTTTGTGCTTGTTATGTCAGGAAGTGCTTTCTACTAGCTATGTAATTAGAGCCCCTGGTAGGATTGTGGGTGGAGACTAAAAGCGTTTCCTACTTTGTTTCCTGTCAGTGGAATATTCCTCATTAGGAATGACTGGGTCAAGGCCGAGAACGACTAAGAGTAATGAGGATTACCGGTAAGTAATCGGGGCATTCCTTTTACCACAGAAAAACCATGTGATCAGCGGGCCTTATCATTATTGAGTCAGTCTATAGGTGTTAAGGTTGTTATACTTGCAATTAATGCAAGTCCATCTGATAAAGCCTCAGGCCCGTATAGTGTCCCTGCAGACATATATAAAGAAAATTGCTAATTGTGGGCCCCCCCTGCTGACAAATGAGATAAGATCTGCTATAGTAGGGCACCTAGTACCATCATGGAAGGAGGTGTAGTAGTCCCTATATTTTAAAAAAAGTGAACAGGAACCTCCCCAGTTGCTACCATCCTATTTCTCTTTTAGACCTCTCGTTTAAGATTCTAGGTGTAATCCTAGTTTTCAAATTGGTAACTTGGGCAGAGGAAAATCAGATTTTATCCAAGGCACTTTTTTTGGTTTTTGCCCTGGTGTAGGGACAGTAGAGCAGCCCTTTAATCTTCAGTTAATTTTAGGAAAGTATGTGAAAGCCAGGAGAAGGTCCATTCATTTAGCTTTCATGGAGCTCTCCTGTGCCTTTGACTTGGTTAATAGATCAAACGCTGGGCCTTCTTGGAGGAAAAGGGGTTTGATCAAGACATTATTCACTTGTTACGCTGGATGCATTAGGATCACATAGCAAGAATCAAATGTGAGGTTGATGGTGAACCCTCTCTTAAAATAAAAGCTGCTTTGGAGTTCAACAGGGTGGTGTTTTGGCCCCCTGATCTTCTTAATGTGGCTTAATACTGCCTTGTAAATAAGGCACCCTTTCACGCTGTAGTTAGCGTGAAAGGGGGGGGGGGGTTATGAGTGTTGCGGTGGCCCCT
The DNA here is from genome assembly GCF_964204655.1 of Triturus cristatus. Lineage (NCBI taxonomy): Eukaryota > Metazoa > Chordata > Amphibia > Caudata > Salamandridae > Triturus > Triturus cristatus. The sequence continues at coordinate 296,178,363 of NC_140589.1, read as the reverse complement.
ATTCACAAGGGCAGCGCTAATAGGAGGCAGCGCTAAAATTAAGACCATGGTAAACCTGGTCTTAAACAGGCGAAACGAGGAAAAAGGCTCTATTTCTCCTCGTTTTTGCTGTTTTCATGTATGCAGGGTTGTGCAGCACACATAGAAACAGCAAATTGCCTATGATTGTTTATGTGCAGGAAGGTCCCCCTTCCTACACATAAACAAGCATTTTAAAAAGTGCGGTTTTGCAACTTCTAGGAGTGCTGCATTAAGCATTTACAATAGGGCATTTAAAAATGTTTTATGTGCAAGGAGGGGGACCTTCCTGCATGTAAACAATATTCCCCCTAATGCAGGCACCCTTGCACTATGGTGCAAGAGTGCCTGCATTGGCGCTAGGCAGCTGAACTCAGCGCCACGCTAGGGGAAGCGCATTAGTGTGCCACATTCTTGTGAATATGGCACATCCTTGCATTTTCAGAATGGAGAAGCGTGGCGTTAGCAATGTTTGCTTAACTCCATGCCTCTTCATTCTGCTGTAAATATGCCCACCAGTGTAGTGAGGTCGAGAAGTCAAATGTTTCCCAAGGGGGTGGTCGGTGGGGCAAGAGTTCAGAACTCAACTGTCAAACAACAAACACAATATATTGTCAAGCCTACTGTTTATCTCCAGGCTAAAGGAAAGTACTCTAATTATACAGCAAAACAAAATACTACACACTCCATGGGTGGCTGATATACAAAATTGCCATCTCCCTACACGGTCTAGTGAAATGTTACTACTCTCTGTGGTGCCCACCATCTCTCCTCTCTCTCTCTGGGAAGATCCCATCCATTAGGGAAATTTAGGTAAAATATACATAACATTATTGCATACATTAGACACAGATCTAGATCACTATTGATTACCCAATGTAAACTCTTAGGCGAGTTGAATAGTCTTTTAGGCCCGCCAAGTTTGTTTTTGTAAAGGTTTGAGTTCTAAAAGCAAGCAGCCTATTTACGCTTATTAGGCCCAGTCTCCATGGTGGATCAGTGGCGCAGGTTAATGGAGTTAGCAATCTTGCTTCCTGCCTCTCCGACCTCCCAGGCTTGGGTGTCGGAGACTGGACCACAAATAGCAATCTGGCACCTCCCTAGCCCACTAGGTTGATCAGTACATTTGGTTGGCTTCTGGGCTGATTGCAGGCAGGTATTTATCTTTGGCAGTTGCGGCCTTTGAGGGTGATATAGGTGAACGTTGATCTTCTGCAGATGCAGTCTCTGGGACTGATGCAGGTAGGCACTCATTTTCGGCAGTTGCAGCCTTCAGGCCGATGCAGCAGCTCTTCAGGGGAGGAAATGCAGGGCAGCATGGCAATGGCTCAGCGCACAATTTCTTACAAAGTTCATGGTAGGAACTGCACCGGGTTACTAGTGGACCCCTCATGTTTCTGGTCAGTACCAGCTTCCCTCCCCATCAATAGTCAGCTTTTTCTGCTTGTTAAACATACTGGATTATCCCAAACAGTTTCTCCTCCTACATGACCAAGTACTCCCACTCTGAGCAGTCAGGCAGGCTCCTGGGTGCCTAAGCATACTCTCAGCTACTGCCACAAGTTGAAGAATTTAGGCAATGTCACCTCACCTCATGGAGACTGACTGCAAAGCAGACAACATACCTGGGCTCACAGCAGCTCTTCTATAGAGAGATGCCTTTCTCTGTGGAACACTCCCTTTCTTGGCAAAGAGAGATTGATACTGGAACAAAGTGGGGTGGTTTGGAACATGCTTTTATATTAATTTTCCAGAAAGCAGAAGAGTGTTCACTGTCTAAAGTCCTGGAACATGTGATTTTCTGGCTGTGTTGCAGACACAACCTTTGTCAAGGTGTTTTCACAACAGGTAGTGTTGAGGCTGCGTTGGAGTTTTCAAACCATGAGCACAATGACGTGTGAAGTCTCTGCACCTGGCCTTCCTGAAGTAGTAGCCAAAGACAGACAGAAAAGCAGGTCCTGCTGAAAAACTTCCTCACATTTAACAAACAAAATCTGCTGCCCCATCTCACACTGGTGGAAAGTGGGTTATCAGTAGTGGTAAATATGCATCTACCACTGACAATAAGGCCTCTATCACGGTCTAGGGCCCAATATTGGGCTTCATAAATTATTCCCATGCTCAACCCTTGGTAGCTTGGCTGCGAGCCAGCAGGCTTAACTTAGGAGATGGGTATGTAAAGCATTAAAAACAACAATAATTCAGTAAATAATTGAAACACAGCACACAATAAAAATCCCACACCAATTTATAAACATAGGAAATTTTTATCTTCAAAATGACACCAAAATGACAAAACTCCAATGTAGGTAATCGGAGATATGATTTTATTTAGAGATTTAGCACTATATAGCACTAAGAAACGTACAGTGCCATCGTGGGACATCTGGTCATGCTTGACCAGGAGAAAGTCAAAGTTTTAGGCCAACCATGATGGAGGCCTGCTCAGATACCCATCGTGGTAGGCCTCGGTTCAGATTATACCTTGGGACTTAAAAACTTTTCTGGAGCTTTTTCTGCCGGGGTCCCTCAATGCTCTTTACCGGGCTGGATTCAGCGAGGGTTCGCCTGCCTGCTTTCCAGGGAGCTCATGGTCAAACTCTGGTAGTTGGACATCCGGAGCTTTTCAGCGGGAGGAACCAGCAGGTCAGGCCGGCTCAGTTGAAGATGGCTGGCTTGGCTCTTGCAGTTGAGTTGGTCTCTTATGGGGCTTTTTTTCAAAGATGCTCCAAACTTCTGGAATTTCTGTTTGAGGGTCCAAAGTGTCCAAACCACAATCCAATGGTCTGGAAGCTCCAAGGTGGTCCTTGAAAGGTTAGGACCACCATTCCACAATGCACCAGGACAAAATCCATACAAATCTACTGGACGCTCTCCAGGCAGGGGATTCTTGGTGGTGATGGTCCAGGTGAGCTCTGTTTACCTGTAGCTTGCAGGGAGTCCACTCTTTTTTCCTCTTGAAGCAAGGTACATCTAACGGGGTGTAGATCCAGATAATGCAGCAGGTGCATGTAGTCAGAACGCAGGACCTGATGGTGCAAATCAAGTTTCCAGCTTGGCAAGCATTCTTCATCTTTTAGTTTCAAGCAGCAGATCTGAGAGGCTCTGCACCTCACATTTCATTCAGTGTTCTCTGGGGTCAAGTAGGAGAGCACTCCTGTCCAAAGAGGTGCAGGGCAACACCCCAGAACATGCCCACTTCCTCAAAGTGTAGAATCACCTTCTCCCAAAAAGCACTATTCCTCCAAAACTCAGTATGAATGAAATCTCAGCAGAGGAGCAAGAACTAGTTAAAACAACCTCTAGTATGGCTCATTTTCATAACTCTCCTCCCCCTACCATCTGCAAATGACGACCTTAAGTCTGCCATCTGGCTGGGTCAGAAGAGCTGGTGGGTAGATGGACCTGGTATTCCCTGCCTGTCCTATTATCCCTTTGACGCTCCTTTTTTTATGACCCTTCCCCCATGCTCCGGCATTCCTGTGTAGCAGAGCTCTCTCCAACAGATAGCCACTCTCTGGGTGAGCCACTTATCATTTCATCAAAGCAGCCTGGCTAATCCCGTTAACTCTGAACAATCAGGGAAGAGGGCAGGAAGACAGAATTTTGGCTTACAAACAAGAATTGTTGGATTAATCAATACCATTCTCCTAAGTCCTTGAATGGTATTTTGATATACTTCCTAGCATTAGTTATGCATTCAAACACTGTTGCCATGTTATCCTATGGTGCTAGGCATCTGCAAAGGGGAAACTGCAATGTGCAATTTCTTTATCATCAGGGCATATAAAACATCTTTTATAAGGGACCTGCTTATAGTTACAGGACCGCCCACCCCTGGGACACCCAGGGGAGACTTCAGGGGTCCTGAATATGCAAAACTAGTGTAGATCCGCACTCCACAGTGCTCCTACTACAATGGGGGAGGTGAAATGTGCACTTTCTCTATCCATGGGGCATGTAAAACCTCTTTTATATGGACCCTCCTTTTAACTACATGATCCCCCACTCCTGGGACACATAGGGGAGACAATGGGGGTACCTAATATGCCAAATTATTTCAGATTATCACTTTGTAAGTGCCCCTACCACCAAAGTGGTGTTTGGGCACAATTTACATTTAAAAGTGATGCTGCAACACAGGGCTGGTTTTAAAAGGACCTCAGGCTCTTAGCAGTGCTCACATGCAAGTGCAACCAAGGCTGGTGGCCTCTAAACTGCCATGCCCTGTATAATATCAGGGACTTAAAGGTAGTTTTAATCTCCCTGTCCTATTATCCACTAGGGGCTTACACGGTAGGTCATGTCAATTATAGTTGTACCCCACACATAGTGTACCCTAATGCATGCATGTGTTTTCAATCTGTTTTCAACATAGCCCTGGGCCTAGTTAAACAGAGCCCAGGGACAGTCAGAGAGTCAGTTATGACCAGTACCAGTTAGCAGAAAATGGAGGTGCACAGATCACACAGGATAACTTTGGAACAAACATCATCTAACAAATGGCAGTAGTCAGGAAAATCTAGTTGTCAATCTTCTGCTAAAAGGTCCTCATAGAATTTCTAAGGGTAACCAGGTCTCTATTCTCCCTCAAATCAGTGGCTTGATATCCTCCCTCAGGGATGCAAGTTATATACTTCCATTGTCTGGGGGAAGCTGTATTCATCCTCCATCTTTCCTATGATAAACCTGGGGCTATCCACAAAAGATCCTCAAACAATGGTCCAAGCAAACATTTTCACATTGCACACAGTCTCACTGTCACATATATGTCAAATATATGTACATATGCACTCAACATGTACACTGGATGTCATCCCAAGAGTCTAGGCATCAAACGTAAGCAGAACTATTAATCGACCTCAGCACACATGCTAAATTAGTGTGGTAACTGACGATTAAAAATCAGAATATGAGATTCATGTACAGTTCGGTGACTCAGGGCAGAGGTACACACACATTCAACATGAAGGGGACATACCGATCCCAAATGATGTCCCTCCCTGATCGGCCTACATGTCACATTATGCCACTGTTGGAGAAGTCCAGTCTTTGGATCAGCAAAACAGGTGGAAAATCGATCTGAGTTCACACGTAGCTTTCCAGTTTTGTACTCCACTGTCATATGACGCATTCTAATGTGACAGACATCCCAACAAATGAGGATTTTCCCCCTTCGTTGTCTTCAACCACATGCATGGCTTGTTATCTGCTTGAACCACAATCTTGGAACCAAAAATGTAAGGCTGGAATCTCCTGAGGCCCACATTATCGCAAAGCATTCTTTTTCAATGGTAGACCAGTTCTGGTCTCTTGGATGCAGTCTGCAACTGAGAATTGTCACTAGACCCTCTCTACCCATACCATCAAGTTTAGCCAGTAATGCTTCATCTCGCTTGTCAGTCTATACAGTCTATACAATTAAGGGCTGATTGTAGACAGGAGTCTTCAACACAGGAGCATCACATAGCTATGTGTCAGGTCTCCGAAAGCCTTATGACACTGCACAGTCCAAATCACTAAGGCTGCTTTATGGATCTCGGAGTTGTCAAGGGCACAATTATAGAATCATAGAAGGTCACAAAGTTCATGTAATATCTAGTGAGTCCTAGAAAGTCTCTCACTGGGGTGTGTATGGGGAAGTTATCTCCCACTCCAACAGAGACTGGATTTTAGCATTGAACAGAAGGGATTTCCATTATAAATCTGATGCTCAAGGTGCAAGATGCAGAGAACTGCCCTAGCTGGCACTTGTTTGCTTTGATGGTCAGTTTCACTCCCTGAATCCTGACCAATACCTTTTCTAGGTGACTCAGGTGGTCTTCCCAGGAATTAAGGATGGCAAACATGTCATGGTAGGCCACACAGAACTCTTCCAGCCCTGAGAGAACATTGTTCACTAGACATGAAAAATGGTAAGAGCATTATTGAATCAGAAAGGTAAAAGTTCTATGATTCAAAGAATGCAGTCTTTTCCTTGGCAGTTGGTGCTAAGGCAGAATGCAATAGGCTCTGGTCAGATTAGAGGTTACCAACTGAGCAGCATTCTGCTGGTCCTTAAGCTCATCACTCTGTCCTCAGGACTACAGGTAATCTCAATTACCCCCAAATCCAACATCATAGCAAACTCCACTTTAATGCGCTCCTGAGCTTGGTCCAGCACTCTGTAAATCTTGTTCTTCTCTGACAAGCTATTTCCTGTATCTATGGCATGCACAAAGACAGGTGTCAACACTTGAGTCAGAAAACAGTGATGAATATTCATCTCAGCACTTTCCTACACCCTCTTTGCAGCTCAGGATTCGGTTCAGGGGTAAGTTGTACCCCTTCTACGGAACACTTTTTCTCATCCTTGTCCAACAGGTCAGCAATTGGCTCATTATCTTCCTTAATAGGCATCTGTCATTGTTAGGATGAATACCGTAAAATCTTTCAGGAGGTAAAGCTTAAGCTAGTTCACATGGACCACCCTCTTTGACTCACTAAACAGTTCACTTCTGATACCTTGTGCACTACCTTGTGTGACTCACACCATGTATTTTTACAAAGAACCTGCACAAATAGGCATCTATACCAACACCTCCTAACCCTCCTGGTATCTAGTTAGTATTGCTTTCGGGGTAAACCCTTCTTCACCAGCTCTTGGCATGCAAAAAGGTTTTTCTTCACCTGACTCATATACAATGCTATTAAATTCCTGAGGCAAATACCATAGTGTATTACACCCTTTTGGGATGATTCTGATGTTTCTTCCCACCTTTCTCTGACTCAGGTGAGTGGGCAACCCACTGGATGCCAAAACAGAAGTCCAAGGGGAACATAACTCCTTTCGGTATAATTTCTCTGTAGGCAAACAGGAACTATGGCATAAGAAGAGGCATAAGAAGAGGCAGAGTTCCTACAATGCTCTTAAGAATCTTCTTAAATGTGTGCACCAGCCCGCTGGTCTCTGGGTAATATGCTGTGGAAAAGTAGTAAGTCAAGCCAGCTTGCTCCCACATCTTCCTCATTTAAGAAAAGATAAAGTTTGTTCCCCTGTTGGAAATCTCAGGCAAAGGAAATCCAACCCAGGAAAAGATCCCTATGAGTGCCCTAGCTACTTCACTAGCATTTGTGTTCCTCAGAGGCACCGCCTCTTGTTACGTGGCAGCATGAACCAGCACAACCAAGATGTGCTTGTTGCATGATGCTAATACGGAGACATAGGGATAAACACTGTAAATGCCCACCAGCTCAAATGGAATACCTACTATTACCAGTGGCACAAATGGTGCCTTGGTCTTCAGTACTGCCACTCAATTGGTAGATAGTACTAGTTCTACAGAACTACTCTGTGCTTTGGCACACCTCTGGCCAATAAAACAAAAATGTTCAACCTATCTGGAGTTTTTTATATGCCCTAATGGCATCCTGTCGACTAAGATTCATTCTGTTTCTAGCTCCTGGCTAAGGATGCACAAATTATTATAAAGCAGTCTATCCTCCCAGCCAACATAATGCCTTCCAACCACTCCCTTGCTGACCTGTTCCTGGTCTTCTTTCCAAAGCTCCATATATGTAGATTATTTACCTTGTGCCTGGGGGAATTCCACCCTGGTGGGCCCTTCCGCAGCCAACAAACCCTGCAGCTCTGTCAATGACCCAAACTCCAACGCCTGGTCCATTCTGGAGCAGGAACAATGGGTGGTATGGCCTCTGCCTCCTGAGAGTTTGCCTAGATCAACTCACTATTCTTCCCTGGTTCTTGAAAGCCTTAAATGCTGAGTCTCAACCTGAGACTGACGAGATGCCTGTACTTTGACCAACCTAGCTAAAACCGGATAAGCCATGTAGACTTCTGGTCCTAAACAAGTGACAATCAAATAATTGCCCAAGAAAAATCCAACATTGTGCTCCTTTCTAACTCCTACTTCGACCATGGCTGACATGTCTTTGACTTGACAGTCCCATATATAGTGCCCATTCTTGAGACACAGAACTAGTAATCGCTTTGGCCTTGGAAGATCTTTCCTATTCTTTCTTATTTTTGTGTTCCTGATGTGGAACCAAATTCCATTCTTACTTGAAAACACCCTGTATCCCTTGGGCTTAGAACCACCCTGCTCCCACCCTTTGTTATCATGGAATCATTTTCTTTAAAGCCTTTAACAGGTATAACTTAAGTGGGCTAGAGCACTCCTCGAGTCACTCTGTTACCATAAACTGGTTAAGGGTGTGAAAATCCTTGGGCTTCATCCCACTTTCCCACTCATTCCAATCATGCAACACATCATCAAGCCAAGTTTCAAATGAAGCACCATCTGCTATCTTGGTTTCTTTGAGTCTCTAAAGGTATAGTGCTGGCATTAGCCCAAATCTCATTAAAGTGGTTGTGTTAGACATTCTGTTCAAAGCGTGCTCTCTACAAGCAAATTTGAAAATTAAAAACTATTCCCAAATTTCCTAGCCTTCCACAGTCATGTGTACATGCTCTTTTGAAACCTTGGCAGGTACTCCTGCAGAACTGGAGATGGACTCGTATTTCTCAGATGAGGCTGTGTATGTTGCCATCCTGATCTTTTCTTTCTCTAAGGCTATCTCCTCTCTCAATTCTCCTTCTTTTCCGTTCTATTTTTCTTGTCTTTCCTTTTCTTCTTATAGCCTTTCCACTTCCTTCTTCTCTCTCTCCCTTCTTATTTCCTATCAGGCCCATTCCTCTTATCTCTCCCACCTTCTTTCCTCTAATTCCTGGTGAGCTAATCTGCACTTCTCCTTGTGAAACTCCCTGGCCTTTCCCTCTTTCTTAGGTTTAGCCTTCTGGTGTGCAAACTGCATGTTCAGGAATACAGTGAGGCCTAACCTACCGAAAAAAAATGCCTTCTAGTGTTGATGACAGAGGTTCTCTTGAAATCGAGAGGGGAGTTAAGCACTGTCTGGGTGATACCAAAAGCAAATGTGGGGACACACTTGTAGTGTGTCTGTTGAAAAGCTGTGCTGCGGGGCTAAGAGAGCCAGACACCACATCACATTTTCCCTGGGTGCTCATCATAGTACCTTCCTCAGAGTCCATCACATTTTTGTCCCTACCACCTAGCTTCTCTAATTGGCCCTTAGTAAAAGGATGGTCCTATCATTTTACCGAGAGCCCTCCACCCTTTCCCCAAACACAGATCCCTCAAATGAGCTAAAGAGAGAACGTCAAGGTTCTATCCAACCAACCTTGTCTCCACCATTGCAATGCTGAGGTGTTACTGTATTTAGGTTGAACGTATTGTTCCATTCATATAGTTGAAATAGGAACTTGCGGTTCTCAGACTGTTTGACGTCAATTGTCAGACCCAGTTTGGTGCAATGGGGCAAATACCCCTTGCCACTGGTGTTCTTGGATTTGTTCTGCTATGGCTTTGCAAACTGCACCAAGTCACACCATTTCTAAATTTTTGAGTGAGAGCAGTCAATGGCTTCTTAGGGAGATGGGGTGGGTGGCAGCAGCTCAGAACTCAATAGTCCAACAACAGATACAATAGTATATTGTCCAGCCCAGTGCCTATCTTTCACTTAAAAGAGAATAGTTTTAATATGCAGAAAAATAAAACTACACATACGTTAAGCATGGCTCACTTACAGAGTTACCAGTTGTAGTGAACTGTTACCATCGTCTGCGGTGTCCCCCTTGCCTCACCTCTCCCTTAGGGAGTTCTCCACTGTTTAGGGTAACTTTGGGAAAAGAAACGGGTTTGAAAAAGATTAAGCACAAATGCAGATCACTAATAATTATCACAATGTCAGCTCGTAGGTCAGTTCAATAGTCTTTTAAACCCAATAAATTTGCAGTGGCACAAGCTAGTATTCTAGTCGCAATCTTTCTCGTTGCATGTTCTAGGCCCTGCATTACCTGTTTAAGCTTTGTGGTGGATCATGGGTGTACATCATGCAACATCCTTGTAATTCCCATGCCTAAGCAATCTTACAATGTTACTTATAACTCGTTGCTCTTTGCTCATCACTGTTTTCCCTCACCTCACACTCAAGTGTAGATCAACAGTCAAGGACAAAGCCAAGCAGGAAACAGTCGCTAGCAGACCAGGATTTCGAACATTTTGAACCATTTCTGGAAAATTATGACGTTACTTTCTACCACTAGGATTGTTGCCAAGGCGAAAAAATGGTTGTGTTAATCAACTACAATAGCGCAGGATCCCAGTCTTATCATTAAAGACTGTAGGGCACAAACCCCTCCCTGTGTTTAGTGTTCTGCAGTTAGCAGATTTTTGGCAGAATGCCGAGTTTATACACAATAAAGATGAAAGGCATCGCCATGCGGCTTTACTGCTCTATTTATTATTGGTGCTATTCTGCTAACAATGTCAGCTTTCTCAGGGAGATGACGTTATTAATGGCTTCATACATGCACGAGAGAGGGCGCGACCTGTCACAATGTATGGGGAATACTGATTGGTTGACTGAACATTCTTTTCATTCGCCTTTGATAAGTGAGGCACAGTCCAAGGACTTAGACAGGCGGGGCTATACAGGTTCACGTCATATTATGTTCTTAAAAGGCCTGCCTAAAAGAAACCCATGTCCAGATTTCTAGCTTTGGGAGGTTGACTATGCCAGTACCAATGTAACTGCCCTGGTTGCTGTAAAAGTACCCAGAGGGGTTGAGTCAATGTAAACCATGCATGCTCTGTCTCTCACCTTCTTCCAACCATCACACTACTAAGCCAAGACAGAATCACTTCTCTGGTCACTCAGGTACAACACCAAACGCTTCCCACCTAGGACAACAACAATACACAACACTCTCACAACCACACGCGTTGCAGCTGGCTGCTAACCATGTGGGCAGGTGCCTCAGCACTGCACTTAGGAACAGTATGCACTATATAAATGCTACAATACCATACAATGAGCTGGGTGTCAATCAAGCCTTTTACCAATCTGTATGGAATGCTAAGATTATTTACTTATTAATACTCTTTTTTTCTATAGTTTGGACATAATCCTGAGGCATGACAGGTATACTTTTTCAAACCCTTTGCTTTCTTTATTTGATTTACAAACAAATAAGAATACATGAAGAGTGGCACATATATACATATACAACATATACATAGTCATTAAAATACCTTCGGGACACTGAACATTTCTTTGTTGGTGCTCTTTTCAGATTCAATAGGCCAGGCCTACAAAAGCACAGCTGGTAGGGAAGTATGAGGAACATAGGATCAGGCAGATAGGCCCAAACCCATGTACTACAATGAACACAGAGCCTGTGTCTAGCCACTCTACTATATTACCACCCTGCACCCCTACCACTGTGCTATTGCTATGCCACTGCTATTCCACTTCCTACTCTTCAACAACTTCAATATCCTACACAGCCCACTCCTTCAACAGGTACCTGAGCACTACCACCAACCCTCAGGCTCAGATCATTAGCTTTGCCTGAAGCCAAGAATTAGACTAACACACATGATAGCACTGATTAGTAAGTCAGGACAAAAAACACAGGCCCAGATTTAACAACATTTGATGCACCGCAAGGCAGTAAGACAACAGGTTTTGCTTGCTGCCTCAAATGGAGCGAGCAGGAATGGGCCATATCTGCTAAGATCTTGCAGGGTTTGGAGGATAGAGTTACGGTCCTCTATTGTAATCGAAAGGTATTCTCATCATAGCAAATAAAAAAAATCACAGCAGGTGTAATCACTGCTTTCAGGACAAAAGACAGCATAAGGTAGAAAGGTGACAACGTTAAATTATTCAAAGA